>NC_044321.2:22955001-23582819 GCF_007474595.2 Lynx canadensis
GTGCAAGCAGGGGAGGGTCAGATAGAGAGGGAGACGCAGAATCCGAAGCAGGCTCCAGGCTCCAAGCTGTCAGCACAGAGCCCAACGCAGGGCTCAAACCCACAAACCGTGAGATAATGACCTGAGCTGAAGTTGGATGCTTAGCCAACTGAGCCACGCAGGCGCCCCTGATTAAAGTTATTTTTGAAGATACAAATGTCACTTTACTCTGGAGTAGGAATCTTCAGTGCTCAGAATTGAAATGAACTTTCAATTAAGTCTTTGTGGTCTGATATAGAAATAAATGTATTTGTGTACATATGTATGTATGTATACATAAATGCACAACTACTTATAAAGCAGCAGAATCTTAACATCAGTGCTTTGTTAACCTAAGGAAGTTTCAAGGAGAATCCTTTGAACCTCCTGGTTTCTGCCAAAATAGTAAATATAACATACCCAGGGAAATAGCAGAGATTAGAACCACTATGAATGAATCAAAAGAAACAGAAGTGGTAATTGTCAGCACATCACCATTGTTTCTTCAGTTTGGTCAGCACAGAATGTTTGTGAACTTGGAGAAGGATAATAGATTAACATGACCTTAATGAGGCAATGACTCCAAATGTAGCTGCTGTTGCAGATGGGTTTTCTTAACTAGAGAAAATCAGTGTAGTTCTTAGCATTCAGCTTTAATCTATTGATTTTGTGAATGCATTTTTCTCCATTTCAACAAATTGAGACAACCAGAAATAGTTTGCATTCACCCTGGGACTAGTTTGTCTAGACTCCTTCTCTTTCCCAGCTCTCCCTAGACTTTTTTTTTCCCTGCTTGTCTTAATTTCCTGCCTAAACAAAATGCTGTATTCTTCCTCTAGGAAAAAATTAAAAAGTGAGCCAACTGCTCTACAAAAGAAAGGTGACATAGTTTATGGGATTTTCTTAAAGAGAGCAGTAGAAACACAACTGTGGTTACAGATATGCTTCTGGCTAATTTTAAAAGCTCCTATTGAACTTGGAATCAGTGTTCAGCTCAGCAAATATGACTGATCCCTAAATGTGCTATATGTTGAGGATATAAACATGGATAAAGCAATGCCAGAAATTTACCTGAGAAAGGAGCTTTAATTCTGACAAGAGACACAGAGATGCAATTTAGTTAATTCCTTGATCCTTTAAGTACTAACTGTCTACTCTGTGCCAGGAACTGTGTGATCTGTTAGATATATAAAGATTTGAAGAAGTAGACATGGTGATGAGCTACTGAGACATATTTTCTAATAAGTAAGGTAGATTTTAATAAACCCAAACAAATAAAAGTTGGAAGTGTTTCTATGATAACTTGTTAGGAAAAAGAGAAAGGTATTAATGAGATCCTATGAAGAGGAGTTTAACCTAATCTTCGAGGTGAAGGATAGCTTCCATGTGGTGATGATAACAAATACATGGTGAGTTCCTAGTTAGAGTGAGTATCATTTACCATGTCCCTGTTCCAGGTGGTAGATGATTCATTAAAAACCCAAGGAAATTCAGCCTGATGGGAGATCAGAGAAAGAGGCAGGCTTTGTGTGAGATGAAGTTGAGGAAGTGGAGTCCAGATGATGCAGGGCCTTGTCAGCCATATTAAGAATTGTATTCATTATCCTAAAAATGTTAAACCATTGACTATTTTTCAGCAGGTGGGTAACGTGATTGTATATAAACTTTCTGACCATACTGTGGAGCAGTATTTGTAAGGAGGTAAGAACAGATGCAGGTAAGCCAGTTAGGAGGCTATTCCAACAATCAAAATGATAATGAGAATTCTTTCTACAGAAATGGTAATAAGAATACAAATAAATAAGTGGATTTGAGAAATATATCAGAGTCAAACTTGACAAGACAATGATATGAAAGGTGAAGAAGAGGGTTATATTAAGGGTGACTTCTTATGTTGTGATTTGTATACCTGCCTGGTCAGTAGTGCTATTCTTCAAGGGAACACCTATGAAGGACCATACTTTTGGGAAAAGACCAAACAATTTAGTTTATTTCGAAGAATCTATGTCACATTCAAATGTAGAGCAAAGTATATCAAAAGTTTATGGTATGTAGGTTCCTCAGAAAATTAAATGAAGAATTACCATATGACCCAGCAATTTCACTGCTGGGTGTATACCCAAAGGAACTGAAAGCAGAGACCCTGAACAAATATCTATACACCAATGTTCACAGTAACATTTTCACAATAGCTAGAAGGCAGAAACAATACAAATGTCTATTGATGGATGAATTGATAAACAAAATGATAAACATTGATAAATGATAAAAATTGATAAACAAAATTGATAAACAAAATTTTATATATATATATATATATATATATATGTATAGTGTAATATTCAACCTTAAAAATGAAGTTCTGATACATACCACAACATGGATGAACATTGAAAACATTATGCTAAGTGAAATAAGACAAATACAAAAGGACAAATATTGTGTGATTCCACTTATATGAAGTACCAGAATGGGAAAATTCATAGAGACAGAAAGCAGAATGGTGGTTGCCAGGGGCAGGAAGGAGAAGGTAATGGGAGTTATTGTTTAATAGGTATGGAGTTTCATTTTGGGAAGATGAAAACATTCTAGAGATGGATGGTGGTGATGGCTGGACATCAATGTGAATGTACTTAATGCTACTGAACTCTACACTTTAAAATAGCTTAAATGGTAAATTTTATATTATGTGTGTTTTGTCACAATCCAAAAAATTATATGTATCTAGAGCTCCAAGTCCTAGGCTAGATATGTAAATGAAGGAGTCATTGAGGCCTCTATGACAATTGAAGCCATGTAGTTGCCTGGTTTGAATGCAAGATGAAAAAAAAAGAGAGAGTATATAACTAAACCTGATGAACTCATATATTAATTATACACACAGAAGGGTGGTCTTCAAAAGGGACAGAGAAAGAATGACTAGAAATTTGAGAGGAAGGTAAAAACAGTATCACAGAAGTTAA
The DNA here is from genome assembly GCF_007474595.2 of Lynx canadensis. NCBI lineage: Eukaryota > Metazoa > Chordata > Mammalia > Carnivora > Felidae > Lynx > Lynx canadensis. The sequence continues at coordinate 22,957,983 of NC_044321.2, forward strand.
GGGGAGAGAATATTTCTAGGAGCCAATGATTAATACTATTTCAGCACTATTTGAGTCCCTCTTGGTGGAAAGATTCCATTTCTCACTTATCTTAAAGGTTCCTCCTAGGGCTATACTGCTATATAGTAGGTCACATTTACCATAAGGCAGAACTGTCTGTAATTCCAATTTGAGCTTTTTTCCCACTTAATTTGTCTTAGGGAATTCCCCTTCAGGCCACAATGTGGTTTGAAGAAGTAAACAGGAGAAGTAATTTGGCAGGATTAAAGTACTATGAAAGTACGAGTTGTCTGCTTATGAAAATTCCTTATGCCTTTACAACTTACACAGACTCAGTGCCGTACATATATATTTTCACTTGGTATTTAAGGGCTTCTAAGTATCCAGACTTTATGGCTAGGTGCAACAGATTGTATTCAGTTAGTGATAGTGGCTGGGGTCAGATATTCCCATGGTTCCCTGGTCCAGGAATTCAGCTTCTGTGAGCTGATCCATGTGAGCTGAGAGCTGAGAGGTTCTTCTCAAGAATAGAAAATAGTTCCATGGTAAAACAGGCAGAAGTCTGCTCCAGAAGTCTTAGATCTCCCTCCATGATACTTCTTTCCTAGTTTACAATAGGCTTGATTGCATATCCTCATCTGCCTCTAACCAGTAAAGTGCCACATCATGTCCTGTTTTATAAGGGACTGTTGACAAAGTCACTTGTCTTGAACTTTGGACCAGGTAGAAATTCCTTACTTGCTCCAAGGCTCCACTAAACATGACAGGTTTTTGCTTTTCCACTAAGAAGATCTAATTAGCATGGCATAATGTGGTATATTTCTTAAATATCCAAGAATATTTAGTAGATTGCCCAAACATATTTAATAGTAAGAAAATGAAGATATGTAAGCATCTCCTTTATTTTGCAGATCACTGAGACTCCCCCCAAATTTCCTAGTCAGTGAAAAGCTATCCCTCTCAGTCTCCAATGCCATAGTCAGGCATTTAGGGCACTGTTTACTTCCTTTTTCCTAGATCCTACTGCAAGAAGCCAGCACCAGAGGTTTATCATGACCAATAGGAAGATGAGTTATTTGAGGTCCCTATGGACTAAACAGTGGCACAGAACTGAAGACATATCTCTAGAGCAAGATTATGAAAGTTTATTCCTGCCCTGCAAATCCCAAGATAATAAAACGCATCTACAATGAATGTGGTCGAGTTAGGAAAAAAAAACTTCATAAAGCACCAATACCACTGCTGGCAGTCATGCAGGGTCTTAATAGTAGTGGTAAAATATGCATAAGTAAGAAAGTTTATGAGAAAAACCAATAATAACACTCTGTAAATCATTCCTGTCCTTTTGCACAGTTAGAGGTAAACAATAATGAAAAAAATCTCTTGAATTGAATTGTTTCAATTCTTGCGATTCTTGGTCTTCCTTTTCAATGGTTTTTCCTACACTTCACAGGCTATCTAATCCCTTCTCTGTTTTTCTGTCCATCTAATCCTCAGTGTCCTCTCTGAAACAGAGAATTATAAAAGTTCAAGCATTTACAGTAGTTGAACAATTGGCTAATTGACCTCCTTGCATTATCTCAGCCAAGAATGTGTACTTTAATGCTTTCAATTTTAAAGTTCCATAATAGAGGAATTCAGTCAGTGGCAAGCAAGTGGAAATACATTTTGAGTTGTCAGTACATAAAAACTCTTTATTTATGTAAATGAACTTGATTTCCTCAGTTTTAGATGACTGAATTGCTGGAATCAGAAGATTAAATCTGCATTCTTGTTGTTCACCTAGAAATACACCCTGGGGAAGTCAGGTCAGTAAAGCATGGCTGGAGGGGAAGCAACAGCTTCTCTGACCCAAGTTTATTACACAAAGATGGGGTCCTGTCTTTGAAGTATATAACTATAGTTTGGCTAGTGCCCAAGTACAAGGCACTAATGCTTGTATTCATCAGTGAATAAGGGAGTCCTTTGTGTAAGTTTGAATGAGAATGACATAGCTGTCAAAGTGATGAGGGAGCATAAGGCAAGCTGACCTGAGGCAAACCACCCTCCCCCACCCCCAGGTGGGATATGTGTGACATTCCTCAGGCATTCCTGGCTGCCCAAGAACAAAGGAAAAGACAGAAAACAAATGGTTAAACTGATAGAGTCTCCATGGGTCTACAAATATCTTAATCAATAGCCTAATCTCCAAGAACTCCCTACAGTCTTAATGATAATGCTTTGCTAGAGGGAAAAACAACCAAAGCTTAACAATAGCTAGGCTTTAGGTATCTTGTGAGTCTTCTTTAGTTTATGGAAATCCCTTTAAGAAACTTCCTTTTGACTTTATCTCCCCCAACTCCATAGTATATAACCAGTCACTCTTCACAATCTCAGTGCACCTCTTTCTGCCTATGGGTCCTGCCTCTGTGCTTTAATAAAATTATCTTTTTTCACCAAAGACATCTTCAAGAATTCTTTATTGGCCATCAGCTCAGAACCCCACCAACACCTCAAAACCCCATCAATAGCAAAGGCATAAATACACACGCACACATGCGTGCACACACACACACACATACACGCAAACACACACACACACACACACACACACACACACACACACACTACGCATGCCAGTTAGCAGAAGCAGTGAATCATTATGAACCTCGCAATGAAGAGAGGAGGATAGAGTGGTGGCAAAAGCAGACTATTATGTAAGAGCAGAGACAGAATAGTACTGACATAATGTTGTATCCCTAGATTGTAAAACACTACTTTTCTTCTCTTGAATGGGGTGACAAGGCAACTAGATCATTGGAGTTGCACCATCCTGAATAGCATTCTTGTCCTTTGGGAGGTCCAGACTAAAATTAAATCCCATTAATTAAAGCAAACTGAAGAAAAAAAATCCAGTACATTAATTTCAGTCACATCAATCATTATCATACAATCTTGCACCATGTAAAAAATATCAGTCATTAGTAATTCATTTTACTAAAATAAGCTGTATATTAACCTTATGTGATCAAGTTAAAATCCTATAATCATAGCTGAAATTGTTTATCAATTCCTTGAACAATTTCCTGTTGAAATATCTTTCAGGTATGGTACATATTTTAAGCCTTTACTTGCAATCTTTTTATCTTACCTGGTCTATCTTATCTTACAAAATAAGAAATGATTGCTCAGATAGTACATATTTTCTTTTTTTATATATATTTTTAATAACATTTTTTTAACATTTATTCATTTTTTTTTTTTAATTTTTTTTTTCAACGTTTATTTATTTTTGGGACAGAGAGAGACAGAGCATGAACGGGGGAGGGACAGAGAGAGAGGGAGACACAGAATCGGAAACAGGCTCCAGGCTCCGAGCCATCAGCCCAGAGCCTGACGCGGGGCTCGAACTCCCGGACCGCGAGATCGTGACCTGGCTGAAGTCGGACGCTTAACCGACTGCGCCACCCAGGCGCCCCAACATTTATTCATTTTTGAGAGACAGAGAGAGACAGAACATGAGCAGGGAGGGGGAGAAAGGAAGCCATAGAATCTGAAACAGGCTCCAGGCTCTGAGAGGTCAGCACAGAGCCCGACGAGGGACTCAAGTTCACAAACTGTGAGAACGTGACCTGAAGTTGGATGCTCAACCAACTGAGCCACCCAGGCGCCCCTACATATTTTCTTTTTCTTAATGTTTATTTATTCGTTTTGTGAGAGAGGGAGGACAAGAGAGTGCGTGCACATGCACACACAAGCTAGGAGGGGCAGAGAGAGGGGGAGAGAGAGAATCCCAAGCAGGTTCCACATCCAGTGCCTTGCCCAGTTCGGGGCTTGATCACATGACCGTGACCCTGGGATCATGACCTAAGCTGATACCAAGAGTCAGACACTTCACCAACTGAGTCACCTAGGCACCCCTTGATACAACATGTTCTCTAATCTGAAATGCTTAGAGTCTATGCTTATGTTACAAAAATTAATTATAGTAAATAACTAGCATATTATAGAAATCCAGAAAATTATTTCCAGTCATAGAATACCACAACAAAACCTCATTGATTTTTTTTTTGGTTTTAGTTTTAAAATGAGACTTGCCAGACACTTAATAATATTTGATTAAGGTCAAACTGCTGGTATATGTGGTAAATGAATTATAAGAGTTGCCTCTGAATATAGGGATTTCCTATAAAAATAGGGAGGGGAAAGACCAGTATTGAAAAAGATACATGAGAAAGCAAAATACAGTAATTTATTTAAAGAGTGTCCAATAAAGATGGATTATTGCCTTTTATTTTAGACTGACTTATTTCATCTGAGATAGATCTTCTTGAAAAAACTTCTCTGTCTTTATTTAATGAGTAAACACCTCATTTTTATCAGCAATTTAATTTGTAAAATGGAATTTTACTGTTTGTAGTTGTGGATAATAGAAATTAAATTTCCATGACACAAGCTTATGGGTCATTGTGATTTAGGTAGATGCAAGTTCACAATGTTGGCAAAATGAGTATTTTTATATGTTGTTGAACCTGCCATGAGTCTTCCCAGAGTCCTTTATTTAAAGGAAGAAGACTATATTTTTCAGGAAAAAAATCCTGTAAAGTTTTATGTATTTTATATTGACTCTTTGTCTTCCTGACATATTTAATAGTTCCTGTTAAAGCCACAAGATATTGAATGAGAGGTTCGGAGTTGGACCACTGCTCCATTTTAATAATCCTTAAAGCTTTAGTCTTCACAAACTGGCAGTTATTACAATGAGACCCATCTCACATATAACATGTAACAGTTTGTCCTAAGATCATTATAATCACAAATGAGACTTCTTTGACACTAAAATCTTTAAAAGGGACTAATTACTAGCTGAAGATTGAGTCCTTCCATAGTATTTCATCATCTTAGGTTTTAAGCATGCCTAAGTAAGGTTTTGACTTTATACTGGCAACCTTTCTTTTTGGGCCATGCATGAAAAGGAAAGACAATTGGCTTAATCCGTGTTGACTTGCCAGTTGTGGCTGTTGAGAACTTCAAAGGACCTTTCCACTGTCAGTCCCTGCTCTCCACCATTGTGCTCCAGATTATGCATTCAACAGGCATGAAGTGGTGTGTGGTAACTGTGGGATTCAAACTTTCCAACCAGCAACTTTTGGGAACTGAATAGCAATTGTTCACCATAACCTCAGTTTTACTTTCACGTTCCTAATTAGGTTTCTACAAACTTCTTACAGTTGTATTTTTTATTTGTGGTTCTAGTGACCTACATAGTACCAACAAAGACCTCCAGTAATCAGTTTACAGACACCTGGTGGCTCTAAATGTTTGTGCTCCAATGAGATCCCTTCCAACTCCTTCACAATTCCCTTGAATTGTGAATGCACAGTTCATTTTCCTTTTCCTTCCAAGCATCAGTACCTGTATGCAACTCCTGTACTCAAGCTATTGGAGCTACTTTTGCCCACAGGTACACAGATTTTGAAGCATCTGGGAGTTAATGTGCCCCCCCCACTCCAGAATGTCCCTTAACTAATGATTGAACAGTGTAGCAGCATGAAAGGCCAGCTCCCTTGCCTGGGCTAAGGATAAACCTAAGACTTAACTTACTCTCTAGAGTTCCCCAGCAGGACCACACTAAAGCTACCATCTGAGAAGCTTTTACCTGAGAATGTACCCTTCTTTGGCTCCCACTATCTCTTACAGGCCACCCCCAGGAACACTTCCTTAAATTATTTTAACACACATCCTCATGTAAGGGTCTATGTCTAACTTATGACACACGTACCATAGAGATCTCACAGTCATGTCAAATATCTCTTCCTGGTGGCAACACTAAGTATCAGAGTTGTTCTTGGCACTCACTGCCTGACCTTTTCAATGAAAACCTGCTCTGTAACAGGTACTGAGAGTAATTAAAAAAAAAAAAAAAAGACAATGGCATTAACTCTACCTCAAATAGCTAACAGTCTCTACAGCTAGAAGAGAAGAAGCAACAAAAAATGTGACCATGGGTAGGATCTGCATAGCTATCATTAGAAAACAAAGAGGCAGCAGCATGGTAAGGAGAGCAGTTTTCTGAGCATCAGAACCACACAATCTCATCATTTGAGACACTTCCAGGTTCTATCCCAGTGTCTCTTATCATCAAAAGAGGCTACAGTAGCATTTTGCAACGTATTAAAACTTAATAAATAGGGTGCCTGGTGGCTCAGTTGGTTAAACGTCCAACTCTTGATTTTGGCTTAGGTTATGATCTCACGACTCATGAGATCAAGCCCTGCATTGGGCTCTATGCTGGTGGTGCGGAGTCTGCTTGGGATTCTCTCTCTCCATCTCTCCCTGCCCCTCCCCTGCACATGCACACACACACACTCTCTCTCTCAAAATGAATACATAAAATTTTTAAAAAAACTCACTAAATAATTGCAAATTTGAATTACAAAGATTGGCTTATGCCCACTTAAAGTAGGCCTTAGAATAGCAAAAATGAATGAAGTACATAGGTGGACAATAAAAAGAAAGGTTGAGAGACTAGTCCAGAGACTACCTAAAAGCAAGTAAAATCCCCTTAAGGTCAGAGCCATAAATATGCTACATTTAGGACTTCCAGAATTTCATAGTGAATCCTATTATATTGCATGGGACTATATTATTAATGTAGGTCAAAATGATAAAAAAGTAATCAATTTCATACAGATCTACCTAATACAATGTTCTATGTGATAGCATACCTTTGATAAGAGTTAAATATATAGAAATGTGTAGGTCATCTAGTACAAACTATACATCTCTACAGATGTAAGAGTCCTTACACTTGATTCTACAGACTTGCTTTCAGCATGTCAGTGATGCAAGCTTACTTATGTGATTAGTGATCACTTATAGGCCTGATTAATTATAAACATTGTAACTTTCATCCATTAGTCCTACTTATAATTTTTGAAGTTAACAACTGGATTCCTCTTTAATTTTCTTAAATTACAAACTCATGTTTTCTTTAAGATCCTTTTTTGATGAGATCCTCTGATCACTCTTCTCAGGAATCACTGTAACTAATCTGTTTTAGAACAGGAAGTAATGCTATATTATCAGTGTTGTGCACTGAGCTTATATGTTGCATTTCCTCTGCATTTGAAGGCATTATAAACTAACTTCATGCTTTGCAATTGATGCCTCATGAATAAATCAAGAATTTTTGTTTGTCAATCTCTTACTGAAAATGATATGTTAAAAAATAATCTAGGTGGGAAAACAAAAGTGGTCAATTAAGGAAGTTTGGCATTGCTTCTATCGCTTTTAAGTAAGCAGAGCACTAGGGGTAGGCCACAGCAAAGAATATCTGTCAAGAGTGACAATAATTTGGGGCGAAGAAGTAAATAATTTGTGGATTATAAGACTTTGTCCCACAGATGATGTCATTCAATGACTATATTAAATAACTATATAAAGGAAATAAAATATAACTATCAAATTTCTTCATCACATCCTCATATTTAGAATAAAATGGACTTAAACAAAAGGCAAAAACTCGTTTAAGAGTGAATAAAACTGAATGAGTAAAAATACAAAGAGATATTCAAAATCTCAAAATATGATAGCAAGAAAAAAATAACTAGATAGGAGTACTAAAAATATTTTGAAATAAAAAGATAACAAAGAATCATCTTTAAATTTTATCTGCAATATATATATGATAAGAATAAAGTCCACATAATTCTGGAACATGTTAAAAATACAATGACATTAGGCATTAAGAAAACATTCTTCATTTATAAAGGTAGTTGGCTTTAATTTCCTAGCTAAAACTCTTATTAGAATATTAGGTTTAATTTGAGTCTCTATTGTAATAAAGGATATGAAGAAATTGAAGTATATGCCAAAGAATTTTTTAAAAAACTGAAATAAATCTAGTTGTATTAAAAGGCTAAATAACATTTTTGCCTACTCAGAAAATATAATGAAAGGAATGAATTATTGTTTTTTTAAAGTTTATTTATTTTTGAGAAAGAGAGACAGAGACAGTGACAGAGCACGAGTGGGGTAGGGGCAAAAAGCGAGGGAGACACAGAATCTGAAGCAAGCTCCAGGCTCTGAGCTGTCAGCACAGAGCCTGACGTGGGGCTCGAACTCACGTACCATGAGATCATAACCTGAGCCGAAGTTGGATGCTTAACCGACTGAGCCACCCAGGTGCCCCAGGTATTGTTTTTGAATGGAAGGAATACTGTTTTGTCTGTAAAAGATCAAATAAAAGGAAACGGGCTTAAATCAAATAGAGAAAGATTCAGTCATACATGAAGAACTTGTCAATCGTCTAACTGATGAACAGTACAATGGGCTCATCATGTAAGGTTTAGAATAGTTTTTTTAGCAGCTACATTTATAAATACTAGAACTTCAAGGGAACATATGACCACCCAATCTCTGCTCTTCTTTTTTTAGATCAGGAAAATAACACACACAGAAATTAAATTGCTTAACTCACTTTAGCAAATCAGCAAGGACTAGAGCTCACAGTTCTTAACTTCTAGGCTAGCTCTGTCACCTTGCAAAAGGTACTTAAAACTTTTGTTTATAAGTTAATTTTGTTTTGTTTTTCATTTGTATAATGGAAATATTAATGCATAACTCAAAAGGACAACTATGAATATCAAATAAATGTGTGGAAACTACTTAGCATGATGATCATTTATAATAACTGCTCAAAAAGCAATAGGTTTTTTGTTTTACTGTTATCACCTTGTGCTTTTTCTTCTAAAAAAATTCATCCAACAATAAAAAAGGAAAATCTACACCAATCTTTTGAAAAGTCTAGATCAGGACACTTTATTTTATTTTTTAAAGTTATTTATTTATTTATTTATTTTGAAAGAGACAGAGCAAGCAGGGGAGGGTCAGAGAGAGAGAGAGAGAGAGAGAGAGAGAGAGAGAGACTCCACTCTGTCAGCGTGGAGCCCGATGCAGGACTCGAAGGAGATCATGACCTGAGCTAAAAACCAAGAGTCAGATGCTTAACAAACTGAGCCACACAGGTGCCCCTAGGTCAGGACACTTTAAAATGTTAAAACTATATAGTTTTTCCCATGGGGGAAAATGTGTGGTTTTAAATTATGCCAATGAAAAAACTGCCACTAAAATATTAGTGTATTCCATAAGTTACTACATGGAGGCCATTTCTCATTTTCATTTATTATTTCTTTCAAATCCAAAGACAAATTTCTCTCCTTGAAACCATACTCAAAGTAGGTTTTACTATCATCTCTACTTTATAGATAAATAAACCCAAATCTCCAAAAAGTGAAACAATCTTACTACTATTCTCTCTGATGTGTTCAGTTTACTCCTGGCATCTGAGGCCCTAGGCTGGTGATGAGAAAGGATATGGAAAAACACATTGTTTTGATATATTCTAAATTGGCTCCCCCTTTTAGGAGTACAATTTGGGCCTATCTATCCAATTTAAAAGCACACACCCTTTGACTGAACAATTTCCCTTTTAAGGATTCTTTAATAAAAGTACTCAAAATACATATGCAATAGATGTACTTATATACAAATAAAGATATCTGTGGAAAAATATGTTGCCACATTACAGCCTTTATAAGCTACAACTGAAAGATGGTTACATAAATTAGTGCTACTTGTACAATGGAATGCCATGTACTCATTAAGAAGAATGTGATGGCAGAATAGGGGTGAAAACAAGACAATATAAATGATTCATTCATTTGTATGTTCAGCAAATACTTGAGCTAATACTAAGTTCCAGGCTAGTGATGCAGCCATGAATAAGACAAAGTCTTTGCTTTATAAATTTTACAACATAGTGAAAGAAGCAAGTGTTAAACAGACAAACAAGCAAATATACAATGTATGTTATATAATGTAGTGATAAGTTTCATAAAGAAAACTTAAAAATAGAAACAAAAAGTATATACTGCTCAGAAAAATAAACAGAATTACATATATGTATATACATATATAGTTACACATACGCATATATGCCTGAGATATTTTTGGGAGATAACATAAAACACTGTTGATAGTGGATACTTCTGCAGATAGGCCGAGGGATTAAATTATGACAGAAAAAAATATTAAAGTATTAATGCTTTGAAATTATAAATTTCTGTGGTATAAATTGTATACATATGACTTTTATCACACAGATATATTATTTTCCCAATAATAAGACAAGATAGATTAGAAGAGGTCAGGAGCTTGGATGCATACAAGCCATGAGCAATAGAATGGTCGTCACAGGTTTGAATATTTATTCAGGTTGCAAGCTCAAATGCCAGCAGAAACCTTCCAATAATACAAATTTGTGAATCAAGCTGGCAAAAATGTATGGGGAATTATAGAGCATGTGATGATCTGAGAACGCAGGAGTTAGCTACAGCCATTAAAAATTTTTTTTCAGACAAATTTAATAGTGTGGAAAGAGATAAAATTTTTAAATTCTCTGTCCTCATCTTACTAGAATTGTCAGGACTAGTTGGCACCCTTGCCTACCAAGGTCCACCCATCAGATCTTTGTAGGATGATCTGGCTGACACGTCAATTACATTAAATTGCTCATTGCTAAAGGGCAAAAAGACTTGATCATCTTTTTACTACAAGCACAATAAAATGCTATATTGTTACAATGACTTACAGAATCATCTGTGATCTCGCCCTGCCCACCTCTCTTTCCCCAGTTTTTCCACTCTGCCCTTTACTGTCACACAACAGAGTGTTGCTCTTCTTCTCTCTTGAACCTGCACATTAGTGTCCTCTCTGATATAGAACAGCTAATATCCCTAAAATGTAACTACTTTGAAGTTTCTCTTGACTTAGATGGGAGCTACCAATTGAAAGCATAAAGGCTCATGCCCATTAATATCCCCATGTGTCATCAAGTACCACTGAAATAAGCACTTTTTTAAATGAAGGACAAAAACGCATTTCCCTGTGCCAAGCAATTTTTCTGTGTTTCTCTGCACATTTACCTGAAACTTCTTTAGATATATGCACATTTATCATTCTATCTGAATGACATTTAATATATTAAGGAAAAAAGCTAAAAAAAATCACATTTAAGATCCAAATCAAATTGTAGCAATTCATTAACTTTATGAATCAAACAAGCTTGTAGCTCTTCATAAAGCAGCTGATTTTATGCTATAAATTATTTGTATGTTAAATAGATGTGTTTTTTTCTTTTTGCTTCATTTATTTCTGGAAAGTTGTTTTAAGAGAAATATGGCTATTATACTGCAGGTTTCCTAAGCACATATAGAGTGAATTTAAGTCCATGTCAGGAAGAGCAAAAATAGACGTAATTGGATTTCATTAAGAAATAAAATAACACTTCAAATGTCTATATAAATCGTTAATATATGCCAAAACTAGAGTATTGGTTGTTGAAATGGAAAGATGTAGCATTTCTGTGACAGATATATAAAAAAATGAATAAATATTGATAGCTGATCTTCGTTGAGCCATCTATTTGCTTCTTTGTCCTGTTTTTTATTAAAATTATAAATGTTATTATCAAGATATTGGGTAAGGGAATATCCAAAGACTTTGCATGTGATAATCCTCAGAACAAGCTCATGATAAAGGTACTATTATCTTTATCTTACAAACAAGGACATTCTCAGGAAGCTGTGTCCATAATTTGCCAAAAACTGCATGCCAACAAATGACAGAAATTGAACTCACTCTCAGACTGTCAAAATCTAAAACCCATGCTACTATGGAACAGAGTGAAAAGGGGTAGGTAGTGAGAGAAAGTGAGTGAAATTCTCTTTTTAGACTTGAAACCTAGGAGATTGAAATATGGAGCTGTCATTAGTAGAAATAAGATTATTTAGAAGAAGAGAGGTCTGGATCTGAGTTTGGAGAAATGTTGATTTCATCATCAACATTCTGTTTGTAATGAGCTTCTGTTGAAGATATAGTTAATATAGTTTATATAGTTTAAGATATTTTCAAACAGCTGGAAATATAAGAGTATTGATTTAGAATATCATTCTGGGGGGAATGAGAGGTGTAGTTTATTTTAAGAACTAACATCTTCCAAATATCTTCCAAATAACATAGCTCTTCTCTTTATTTGTATGGACATACCTAGGTTTACTACAAAATTGCTTGTCACTGAAGGTGTTACAGTCAGATTTCTGGTTTCTGGCAGATATATACTTAAAGTTGAACGTTAATATGAATGTTGAGGCAAAAAAAATAACAGCCTGACATAGGACTTTCCACAGTATAGTGAGAAAGACAGGATGTATTTACCTAAAGACATGTTGGATGTTGACTTGATTGGCAGTTGAAATGAATCCTTGATGTACCAAGGTGTTTTATAAGAGGATTTAATGTATGAAGTGCCGAAAAAGTTTTCATTTTCTCAATTTGTTGTTTGTTTTCATTCAAATGTATTATTGAGAAATATTGTGCAGACTAGATATTTTAAACAAAAGAGCACAGATGGATATGAAGGGTCCTTATCACCAAGATGTCATACAAAAAATGCTGTTTCTGCATGAAATTTTTCCTAGGACAGTTAGATTCTTAAATGGGTCCATGACCTAAACAATAAAGAATCAGAAGCATAGAGAAAAGTTTACTTTGGTGAGATATTTCATATCCCTAACCCAGTAGTCTCAACCAGGAGAGATTATGTCCACTATGGGTCATTTGGCAAGTCTGTCCAGACAACTGTCAGGACAGCAATAAGGGAAAGGGAGTTGTACTGGCATTTAGTGAGTGGAGGCCAGGGAGGCTGGCTAAGCATCCTACAGTGTGCAGGATGGTCCCCAGTGACAGCGCTATCCAGCCTCAAATGTCAAGAGCGCTGAGGCTGAGAAACCTTGCTTTAACCATGCCAGGTCCTAGGATAATATAAAAGAGATGGGACTTCAATATTTCATTATGTAACATACGTGCTAGTTGTAGGAAGTAATTATTTTAACTAGATCATCGATAGTTGTACTTCATGTGTGAGTTGAATTATGAGCCAGAAATGAGAAACCTATCATTTTACTAGAATCTTCTGGCACCAAATGACCCTCTCCCTTTAAAGAAACCATGCACACAAAAGATATTTGAGAGGATCTTCTTGAATCTGTTTAAAATATATGGAAATTAACCTTCCATGTGCTTTGCTTCATCAGTAAAACTGTGGAACCCATTAACAAATCACTACAGAAACCTAGCTCTATAAATCAGGAAATTTATCAAGTGTAGTTACTACTGCATGTCGGTAAGTGTCTGAATTAACTAAAGAATTAAAGATTGGGGAAAAGAGGAAAACCAACTTTTCATAAATTATTCATTTCTTATTCCAGTCTTCACATTAGGATCATTTAGATTGTTACCTGATGTATAAGCTCTATTGCCTTCTATTCTACCCTAATTAAGTAATATAATTTAAAAATAATTATTTTTCTTTGTTTGCTATGCTCCTGCACACACAGGAACCTGTCCTACAACTTTATCATTATATTTTTTAATAATTTCAGTTATATTTATGTTTAAATATCTCAATTTAGTTATGCTTAAATTTATTTGAAAACTTTAAAAATATTAACATTTCTGTCAAACTAATCTTTTTGTAAGATAAGTAAACTCAAATTTTAAAATAATATTCTACAGATAAATCTCAGGAAAGGCCACCTCACAGAGTTGGATTTTGCCTATGAAATGGGTTTTAAGTTGCTCTTTTTTTCCCCTTTCCTTCCTGGACCACACATTTGCATAGCACACAGGGCACAGAGAAGAGTCTGGAGATGTCGTTTGCAGACCAGGCTTTCTGTGTGAGCACTCAAACTTCTGAAACTTAAATGGCTTCATGATCCTTCACATTAATAGGTCTCAGTTTCCCCCTGTGAAAATTACTGGTTTACATTTGATAAACTCTAAGGATCTTTCTGGCTCTAAAATTCTGTTTACTTAAGAGAAGACTAAAGGGTGAACTTATTTTCTATGAAGTTACTATTATTTTTGCTGGTTGGATTTATGTCATACATAAAAGTTTACTGCAGAGCAACTTTATTTGCCAATAGAAAATAAAATTATATAAACAAATTTTAAATTAAATAGAAGAAAAATAATTTTGAATCACTATTAGCATGGATTACAGAGAATAACTTTTTGGGAGTTATCAAAATGGATACAAGCTTAGGCTTTGAAATCAAACAAATCTGAAATGGAATCAGTCCTCCGTCATTAATTAACTAGGAATCCTTGAGAAGTCCTTTACCTTTTGGAGTGCCAATGTCCTCATCTAAAATATGGGTATAACAGTACCTACTTGCAAGATCAAATGTGTTTAGTGCCTGGCATGTAATACAATCGTAGTAAATAACACTTATAAATATTATAAACCTTTCTGTAATTAAGACAGTAATCAACATTTATGTCCTGATTAATATAGATATTTTAATGCTTACTAGTAAGACTTTAGATAAAGGAAGCTCTGCAGCTTATTTTCAGTGCACCAGGAACTATTATTCAAATTTGAAATACTGCATTTTAAAATTTACCTTTGAATTTGCATGTAAATGTAAATTTTTGTAATTCAATATTAAGCTAATATTGCCATCAAAAACTAAAAGGTAGGGAATGGTGGGGGGGGGGCATACTACAAAGATTATAACCAAGACTGACTCTAGCTGTGGAGCTTGAACAAAAGCTTGAACAAAAGGCTTCACCTGTATATTTTTCAATAGAAGATGGTTTAGACTGGATATCTAAAAAAACCACTTTCTGTTTTAACTCATCATACTTAGTCTCCACATTTACTATTTGAGAAATAGTGTCAGTTTACCAAAATCTATATGGAAATGTTTCCTTAACAAGAAGAAATACTTTAAGGCACATAAGCTTAGACAAGTTATGAGCAAATAGCCCTCAAGATTTGCTTTACTTTTCTTCCTAGTTTTCCAAACCAAAGACCTCCAGATGATTGATAAGCCATTTCCTGTCAAGTGCAACAGCAAATCTTTTTGAGAGACTGTCAGTGGGTTTGATTCTTGAATCTCTCTTTAAATAGACTCCATAGGGGAAGCTTACACAAAGAACACAATGGCAGGGAAGACATTTAGAGTCAAGTTGGAAAGCTTTGTGTCCTTTAGAAGTAGTAGCATTTTTTTTTTCAGTGTAAAATTAACAATTTCCCAAAAAGAAGATTTCCACAAGTAAACTGAGAAGCTCAATCTGGCATTATCAGTTTGTTGGGTCATAAGGGGTTGAGGAGGGCACCACTGCATGTGCTATGAAGAGTTTGAAAATATTTTCTTTTAAAAAACATATACAATATTCTTTTAACCTGACCTAACCCCCAATACTCAGTTAAAAGCTGAATGGCACTTCTTTTTGGGTAAAAATTTCCATCAAAATAAACTGAGGTCACATCTTGCACTAGTCTGATTGACAGGAAAAAGGCCTAGTAAGAACTTTATAGAGGTGAAAAAATATGCAGTGGCTCAGTTATTACATAAATGCTCAAGCAAATCTACTTATGTCAACTTTAATATTTATATTGTATAACATTTTCCACTATTAATATAATTCTCTCCCTGAAAACCAGAGGTCTGGATATATGTAGTCTTTATGTTTCCTGATAGTTTTGGGGGCTGAGAAAATGACAATAATGTCCAATATATATGATAAAATTAGATACACACATATTCTATATACTTTTCAGAAAGAGTTCTTAGTGTTCACTTAAATTTGTAAACTAAGTGCAGAGTTGGAGGATTGTAATATTTTTCAGAAACTCTATAAAAGAGCTGAATTGAAACAGACTAAAAACAGGTAAATTTTACACTAGTTTACCAACTATTCTCTTTTTTACTTATCCTTTACTAAACACAACTAAATATTTGCTATCAATTTGTCAGTTTCTACCAAAAACAAAAAACAAAAAACTTTTCTTACTAATAGATGAGAGGCAGGATTTGGATTGTGGGCCACATACTGGCCTCTAATGTAGAATGGAAAGGATAATATAAAAAATTAAGTTCTTGAGTAGGCAAGCCTTGATAGGATTCATTGTATAAGCATGTAGATTATCATTTGATAAAAACAGAATATTCACCCCACTTAATCAAATGTAAAGTGGAATATGGTTTCTGATGAAAACAGAATGGAGGATCTTGGTTGTAAAAGCATGTAGAACTTTTCTGATTGCTCCTATTTTTGCATGTTAAGGAAATGTTATGCCATCCACCTGACCTCAATTATCCAATCCGCCTCTGGATTGAACATCTTCAGCTTTACTTACCCCAATTCTGTACACTGCTACCAGTAACAATCACTACTTTCTAGTTAAAAATGTCTTTTCTCTACCTATAAAGATGTTAATCATGAGTATGGCTTTATGAAAATGATGAATGAATACCTTTTCCTCTACATCTAAGCTCTAATTTCCTTTGTATTAGTTTCAATATTAGGCAGGGAATAAATAGCAGCAAACATGGCCAATGGCAAGTAGATCTGACTTATATCATCGATAAAGGAAGTGCTTTAAAAAATTAATGTCTCTTTCCTTCTGTCTCAAAAAGAAATCCAGGATGGGGAATGAGTGGCTTGTCTTCAGGCCTGATGATGGAGTACAGATATTTCTTGCTTGGGTCCTATGACTCTGTCTGTAATTTTTTAACTGATATTAATTGATGCAAATTTTTTTGGCACAAGCTTCACACATTGCTAATTAAGCAGTTTATAATTAATGTATATGCTAATTTTAGTTGATTAAGACAGTTTACAAGTATGTACTTTGATATTGACACTTATGTGTATTTCAATAAAATGACAGTGACTTGGCCATTTCTGGCCTGGAAACCTATTATGTGCCTGAGTAGTCAAGGGGAAACATGGATGGTGATCCACTGATTGTATTTAATGCAATTGATATGTGAAAACTACACTTTTCTGTTTGTTACCTCCTAGAAAGCACATTCATTTTTTACCAGGTGAAAGAGAGAAAAATGCAAAATAATGCCTTTCCTTGGGTTCTGCTATAGCCCTAATTCTGCTTTTTATTGATTAGATACTTAAAAAGATAGATTGGTCTAAGAAATCAAGCTGTTAGAATTATTTTGAACCCCTAATTGTACCAAACCAGATTCTAAATATATGCTAATTCACTGTTTTTTCCCCACTTGAGATTGTTCTAAAAGTGTGCTTACCACTTCTTTTTCCCAGGTTTGTATATCCTAAGAGGACAAAGAAGCCTGCTTAACAATTCCTTTCCCAGCCATTTTTTTCCCAGCTCTGAAGAACTGTTCTCTATGTATGCTTAGTTTAGTAGAGAAATGTTTATTTCCTTTGTATAAAGTGACTGTATTTCAACATGACCAAGATTTAGAAAGCATTTTGTTTTGGCAAAGGAGTACTTTTTTGGCAGCCAACATCATTAGAGAAGGTGCTGTAAGCTATGCAGATGATAAAAGTAATAGCAGGGAGGATATAAACATTTAAGAAAAACCATGTTTTCTGAGAGATTGAATATAATGACAAGTGATTTCCAACCTGCCCATCTTACCTATTTCTCCAAATTTTGCAGTAACTACAAATGTTGGCAGCCTGAATTCTATTGGGTTTCAGGCATATTACCTCAGTCTTATTGGTAAAAAGCCTTCAGCCACCTTACAAAGCATGTTTAAAGTAGAGAAACATAGATAAAAAAAACTTCAAAGGCATATATTTCTGGGTACAGACAGAATTTTCTGAAAATAGCTCTTCACCTGCATCCTGGGGACTTAAAGTGTTTTTACTGTGGTACCAATATTTTTCCTCTCCATAAGGCATGATGCTTCATAATTGCTGAGGAAAATAACATCTATGGGGGGAAATGGGAGTCATAAGTAACTAATATCAGAGGTGTTCTTGGTGAAATTTGGAAAAAGTAATAAAACATCAGGGCACATTAACTCAAAGGTTAAGAGTACAGATGCAGGATCTAGACTCACAAGCAGGGCAAAGGTACCTAATGTCTCTGGATGTTTGGTTTCTCACGTTTGAAACAGAGACATCAATAATAGCCACTCTATTATTATAGAGGTTATTATAAGGAGTGATGTTTTAGTATTTGTCACAAACGTAGAACACAGCGACAGTTAAACCAAAAAGAATGTGTGAGGGGAAGTTGGTGATACAAAAGAACAAGGCAGAGGAAAAGAGCTTGGGGGCATTGCTGCCTCAAGCTACAGCATAAGAAGAGTAGGAAACTCACAATTGTATTTTTGCTCCCAGGTCATTTCTGCCTCAATTTAACTACAAGTATAACCAGCCCTTCTCAGGTGCCTAATGCTACATTAATTATATACTTTTCTTCAGGATGGATAGAAACATTTTCACTTTCTGTATCAGAGATTTATTATTAAACATTTTTAAACCACATATTACATAACCTTAAATGTTATGTTAAATGTGTTATGTTCCTTCTTTATTGGTATGATAAACTGGAATGCCAATAACTCAGTTACTTCCTATCTTCATTAAGAAATCTGATTAGACTTGCACTGAAACAATTTATTTTATCCTGTTAGGAAGTTGCACTATTAGAAAGGTCCATTAACTCTTTCATGATGTTGTGAAATCAGTGGGGAAATCTCTAATTGCTACAGGCACAGGTGAGTGCCATGAGTGCCAAATTATGCATGGCAGCAGCAATTTCCTAAAAGACTCGTGATTTCTTAGTGGTTAAAAGCTTTAATGTGCCTCCATTGCCTAAGTCATTAACAGAGAATGATTTCGGCACAGGGAGAATCTAACTAAAATGTAAAACTTGTGAGGGCATTACAAATAATAGTGTACCAAATAAAAGTGCTTGAATATTGGTGTCAGATGCAAGCATTTTTCCCATTAATTCTGATGTCATGAAAGATACAAAGCACCTGAAAAGCACAGAGAGAAAATTTGTCATAAAATGGGACAAGAATGATCAGAAATAAATCAAAAACCTTTTCCTTATATATTAGCATCTTCTACACACTTATAAAATCTTTACTTTGAAAGAATTTAAAATAATACCATAGTCTCTATATTATTTTCTTTCCTCCTGTTACTATAAGCTCCTTTGGGAAATGTGCCATTCAGTTTTTAAAGTGGGAGAAAGTGAAATGAGATGTATTTCTGTGGCTATGGGACTTTTGATATCTGATTATCTTATTTTTATTTAGACTGAATTTATTCTTATAAAAATGTAAATGAAAATTTGAAATATACCCTTTTTTATTGCCTGTTATTTCTAAATGCCCATGTTCTCCTTTTAGTGTCTGTTGTAATGTGATTTTTTTGAATAGTCTCAGTCATAGTATACTAACCATGTATGATTCAAAATATATTTTCAATTCCATCCTTTTCATGAGAGCATAATATCTCATTCAATTGAAATGTCATAACTTAATCATTTCTAGATTTTAAAATATTCTATTTTTAGTCTCATAATAATGCTGTAATTAACATCTCTTTTTCCCAGATTCACTGGGAAACATTTACATACAATAAAATCAATCCATATTAAGTGTACAGTTTGATGAGTTGGGGCAATTGTATGTATTTGTGTAGCCATCCCCATGAACATGATATAGAACTTCTAAATCATCTCTCAAAATTCCCTAGCGACTCTTTGCCTTTATTACCCTTGTTCTTTTCCCCAGGCAACCATGGCTTTGCTTTATGTCACCATAATTTAACCTTTCTAAAATTTTATACAAACAGGATGAAATACTATGTAGTCTTTTGTGTTTCACTTTCTAACTTAGCATCATGTTTTTGAGATTCATCCATGTTATTGTGTATATCAGTAAGTTTTCTTTTTTATTACTGAGTAGTATTCCATAATATGGATATACCACAATTTGTTTATTCATTCACCAGTTATGGGACACTTAGGTTTTTTCTCCCAATTTGGGGCTAATATAAATAATGCTACTTTGGAAATGTGTATATAACTCTGTGGTAGTTAATTTTGTGTGTCAATCTGACTAGGCAATGGGGTGCCCTTATTTTTGGTGAAACATTCTGACTGTGTCTGTGAAGGTAGTTTTAGATGAGATTAACATTTGAGTCAGTAGGCTGAGCAAAGCAGATTGGTCTCCCTGATGGCAGGGGTCCTCATGCAATCAGTAAAGGCCTAATGTAACAAAAACCCTGAACTTCTTTCTCTTTTTTTCATTTTAGAGAGAGAGAGAGCACAAGCAGGGGAGAGGGGCAGAAGTAGGAGGGGGGGGAGAGAGAGAGAGAGAGAGAGAGAGAGAGAGAGAGAGAGAGAGAGAGAATGAATATTAAGCAGGCTTGAACCCATGACACTGAGATCATGACCTGAGCTGAAATCAAGAGTCAGACACTCAATGCACTGAGCCATCCAGGTGCCCCTTTTCTTTTCTTTTTATTTTTTTTTCTGATCCTCTTTCAAATAAGAGGGAACTCTAGCTGCCTGGCTGATTGAGCTGGAACAAAGACCTTTTCTAGCCTTCAGATTCAGACTGAAACATCCACTTTTCCTGGGCCTCAAGCCTGCCAACTTTCCAAATGAAACACACCATTGGCTTTCCTAGGTCTCTAGCTTGCTGAATACAGATCTGGGGACTTTTCAGCCTCTGTAATTATATGAGCCAATTCCTCATAATATCTTTACACACACACACACACACACACACACACACACACACACATCCTAATGGTTCATTTTCTCTGGAGAACCCTGACTAATACAAAGTCTTTGTGTGAACCTATTTTAAAATTTATGTTGTGTGAATACCTAGAAATGGGATTGCTAGGTCACCAGATAAGTGCATGTTTAATGCTAAGGTTTAAGTGACAAATTGTTTTCAAAATGGCTGCACCATTTTGCATCTCCATGAGCAATGTAATAAGAAACGCAGTTGCTTCATATCCTTGTCAAAACTTAGTATTTCAGGTTTTTGTTTTTAGGTTTTAGCAATTCTAGTGTGTGAGTGTGCTTTTAATTTGAATTTCTCTGATGACTAGTGATCTTGAATATCTTTTCAAGTGATTATTGGCTACACAGATATCTTCTTTGGTTGAATATCTCTTTAAACATTTTGCCCAGCTAAAAAATTTGTTTTTTTTCTTAATATTGACTTAAATTTGTTCTTTATATACCTTCTAGATACATAACCTTTGTCAAAAAGAAGACTTAAAATATTTTCTCCCATTTTGTGGCTGGCAATTTCATTTTCTTAATCATGTTTGTCAAAGAACAAGAGTCTATTTTGTCTTTTATTTTCTTTTATGGATTATGTTTCTTTGTCCTGTTTCAGAAACTCTGTCAAAGCCAATATGACAAAAATTTCATCCTGTTTTCTTCCAGAAGTCTTATATCTTTATCTCATAGTTAGGTCTATAATTCTGTTGATACTCAATTTCATATATAATATGAAGCATCAGTTATATATTTTTTTCACCATACAGATGACCAATTATTCCAGTAACATTTATTTAAAAAAGTAACCTTCGGGGCGCCTGGGTGGCTCAGTTGGTTAAGCAGCGGACTTCAGCTCAGGTCATGATCTCACAGTCCGTGAGTTCGAGCCCCGCGTCAGGCTCTGTGCTGACAGCTCAGAGCCTGGAGCCTATTTCAGATTCTGTGTCTCCCTCTCTCTGACCCTCCCCCATTCATGCTCTGTCTCTCTCTGTCTCAAAAATAAATAAATGTTAAAAAAAAAATTTTTTTAAAAAGTAACCTTCCCTGATTCAATTGCCTTCACGCCTATGCCAAGAACCAATTGACCCTATGTATTTGGGTCTGTTTTGGAAATTTTCAATTTGTTTAATTAATCTAGATCTTCTATTATGCCAGTACCACACTATATTAGTTATTTCAGCATTATAGTATATTTTGAGTCAGGTGATATAAGTTTCCCAATGTTATTCTTCTTTATCAAAGGTGTTTTGACTATAGTAGATTCTTTTTATTTTCATATAGTTGTTATAATCAATCTATCAATTTGACAAGAATTACATTGAATCTATAGATCAGTGAAGAACTGACATCTTACTGAGCATCCTAATTAATTAATATCTATGTGTGTTCTTTAAATTCAACAATGAATGTTTTGCAATTTTTCGGTATTCAGACCTTGCATACATTTATTAAATGTATTTCTAGGGGCACCTGGGTGGCTTAGTCAGTTAAGCATCTGACTTCAATCAGGTCATTATCTCACAGTTCTTGAGTTTGAGCTCCACGTGGAGCTCTGTGCTGGCAGCTCAGAGCCTGGAGCCTGCTTCAGATTCTGTGTCCCTCTCTTGCTCTGCCCTCCCCCATTTATGCTCTGTCTCTGTCTCTGTCTCTGTCTCTCTCTCTCTCTCTCAAGATTAAACATTAGAAAAAATTTTTTAACAGATTTCTAAATAGTTTATATTTTTACATGATTTAAGATGGAGTTTAAATATTATTTCTTAAATATTCATTTTCATTTTATAGAAATACAATTAATTTTTGTCGACTGGCCTTGTAAACTGCAACCTTTGTTATAGGTACTCATTAATTATTGTAACTTTTTAAAGTTTTTTCCAGTTTTCCACATCCATAATCAGATAATGTGCAAATATAGTTTTGCTTCTTTATTTCCCAGTCAAAAGGCGTGGCTTTTATTTTTTATTCAATCATTCAATTTCATGTTTTTGTACTGTCCGTGTCTTACAGTATAATGCTGAACATAATGGTGGTAAATATTATAAAAGGTAATACTGTTGAACAAATTGGACATGGGAGAGAGGAAAAAGAAGGAGAATTTATAAGCTAGTTAATTTCACTATTGCTCATAATAAGGTACCAACAGATAACATCTAAAGAAAAAGAAGACTAAGGATATTACAAAAGGTATGCAATTAATGGTAAACACTAGAACAAAGATTTTTTAAAAAATTCCAAATACTAAGAGGAACTGCAAAACACTAAACGTATGAAAAATATATACAAGAGGACATAACTCATCCATTTTTTTTAAATTGCAGATCAAATAACAAAGCAAAAAAAAATCAGCAGCACCCTTAGTAAACACAAAGTAAAGATTAAAACAAAAAATGAGAAGTAATATGAAAAATAATCAAAGTAAGGGAATTTATTTTTATTTTTTTTAACTTTATTTATTTTGAGAGAGACAGAGAGTGTGCATGAATGAGTGGAAGAGAGGCAGAGAGAGGGAGAGAGAGAATCCCAAGCAGGGTCCATGCGGTCAGCACACAGCCAGACAAGAGGCCTGATTTAACAAACCGTGGGGCCATGACCTGAGCCGAAACCAACAATCAGATGTTTAACTGACTGAGCCACCCTGGGTGCTCTGACTAAGGGAATTTAAAACTCATTTACAAGCTACTTAGGTAGTAAACTAAACTAAACTAAACTAAATGAAATAGACAATTATCTACAAAAATAAAATCTACCAGAATCATTACAGAAGAGAAAGTTGAAACAGACAAATTTCCTTAGAGAAGTAGAGAAATTTGTAAGTTTTATAATACCCCTTCTCTGCAAATAACAATAAACTCAGATAGTTTTTTTAATGTTTATTTATTCTTGAGAGAGACAGAAACAGAATACAAGTGGGTTAGGGGCAGAGAGAGAGACACACAGAATCCGAAGCAGGCTCCAGGCTCTGAGCTGTCAGCACAGAGCCCCACGTGGGACACAAACTCACAAACTGCCAGATCATGACCTGAGCCAAAATCGGACACTCAGCCGACTGAGCCACCCGGGAGCCCCTAAACTCAGATAGTTTAACATGAAATTGTACCAAATCCATAAAGAACGTATCATTCTGATTGTAATTCACCTATTCAAGAGTACATAAAAAGACAGAATTATTTAAAATTATTTTCATAAAATGTTAGTAATATTTTATCCATAACTAGACAAAATGACAAAAATAAAAACTGTGGAGTAAATTCTCATTTATCTCTCACTAATGCATCTCACTGATGCAATTCAACACAAATTCATGACTGCTTTCTAAAAATGTTGAAAGGGGATTTTTGACTTGATTTAAAAACAAAACAAAACCACTGTGATAAAACAGAATTCAACAGATATTTCATTAAAATGAACACATAGATATAAATATATTATGTTTTTGCACTGTCTGGATTCTCCAGTATAATGCTGACCATATACATATATATATGTTATATATATAACATTATATATGTAAACTATTTTATTTAATTATGATACATTTCAGGTGATCCAATTGAAATCAGGAAAAGAACAAAATGCTCACTGTCACAACTGTTACTTAAGATAATATAAGATGCTTCAGCCAGTGGGGCATCTGGGTGGCTCAATCCTTTAAGCGTCTGACTCTTGATTTCAGCTCAGGTCATGATCTCATCGTTTGTGAGTTTGAATCCCGCAATGGGCTCTGTGCTGACAGTGTGGAGCCTGCTTAAGATTCTCTTTCTTCTTCTCTCTCTGCCCCTCCCTCCCTCACTTGCTCTCTCTGTCTGTTTCTCTCAAAAATAAATAAACATTAAAAAAAAAAAGATGGTTCAGACAGTGAGATTAACAAGAGAAAGAAATTAGAGGTTAACAATGTAAAATGAAAATATAAATGTATTTCAGATGACAGATGACAAGAAAGTGTTCCTGTAGTTCCAGGATAATGATCTGAAAATCTATTAGAAACAAGTTATTGGGATATAAAATTAGTATTGAGAAATCAATAGATAACTTCTGCATAAACAAAATCCATTAAAAATTTTTTAAAAGACTCCATTCTTTAAAATAGCAACAAAAAAGAGAATACATCTAAAAACAAATCTGAAATGAAACCTATATGTTTTCTGAAGGACCTACATAGAGTTGAACAAATAGAAAACTATGCTATGCTTTAGCTAGGGAGATTCAAAAATAAAAACACATCTATTCCCCCTAAAATAAATTTACATATTATAAAGTTTATAAGTGGCAAATTAATGTAATCCCTAGTATCAACAGTTTTGTTGTTGCTGTGTTTGTTTTGTTTTCTAAAATTAAGAAAATATTGCTCAAAGTTTATATGGGAAAAAAAACTAGTCAAAAGTAGATAGCAAAACATTGTTTAAAAAAATCAACTAAGGGGCTTGGGGCGCCTGGGTGGCGCAGTCGGTTAAGCGTCCGACTTCAGCCAGGTCACGATCTCGCGGTCCGGGAGTTCGAGCCCCGCGTCAGGCTCTGGGCTGATGGCTCAGAGCCTGGAGCCTGCTTCCGATTCTGTGTCTCCCTCTCTCTCTGCCCCTCGCCCGTTCATGCTCTGTCTCTCTCTGTCCCAAAAATAAAATAAACGTTGAAAAAAAAATCAACTAAGGGGTATTAGCCAGACAAAATTTAAAGTATATTATAAGATGTTAATAGTTAAAACCATGTTATATTTGCATATAAATACAGAAAAGAATGGAAGAAAATGGAAAGTTCAAAAATTGACTGGAATAAACATGGAAATTAGTATATGACAAAGGTGGCATCTAAAAATCAGTTGGTAAAACTGAATTTTTAAAATAAATCTTTGGACAAATGGGAGAAATTTAGGAGAAAAAAAGATAATTTTTAGATCTCTTTCTCACAGTATACAACAGGGTTAATTCCAATTGGATCAAAGATTTAAAAAAAATAAAAGAAACCCAGCAAGTATTAGAAATAAATATAGAAATAAATAACTCAGGCTACATCTACACAGTAGAATATTATGCATTTGTAATAAGAATGAGTATAGTCTTTATGCACCAAGATAGAGTGATCTCCAATAAATTTTTTTTCCAATAAAATATTAAAGTGAAAAAACAAGATGAAATACTATATATGCTACTAGTTTCCTAAGAAATAAAGCTAGTCAATATATTTTCATATTTACACATATTTGTAGAAAATACTGATGAGATAAGAAAACAAATCTAATAAAAATATTTATCAGTATAGTGGAGTAGAATGGGTTGGAGACTTGGGATGGTAAGAAGACTTCTGAGCATGTAGTTTATACTATTTTGACTTTTGAATCATGTACATATATTACATAGTAAAAAAAATTAAATGATAAAAAAGTAATCAATAGGTGTATGTCCCTGCTCTCTACATTTGAAGTACATTTTAAATAATAGTTTACATGGACATTTCTACTTTATTTTCAGTCATATGGTTACATGTGGAAAGAAGTTACTGATAAATTTGATATTACAGCATTTATATATCTCCCAAATAGAAGACAAAAGAGTTCTATTAAAGATCGTGTCTCACCTTTTTGTGAGGAACAGTGTCCCTTGTGTACTTCACTGGGATAAACTACTGAGAAACTGAGTTTGTGACAGTTTGGAATACAGAAATTATTTAATTTTCTGCTAAGAAGAGCAAGGAAAAAAAAAACTTTTTACTCCAACTGTAATTGCAGTATAATTCAATAGGTCACCTGTCTAATAACTCTGTTAGGATCTATTAAATTAATCAGGAAGCAGAAAAGCAGGTTATAAAAACTCATTTCATCAGTTCAATTTTAAAAACACAAAACATGTAGGCATGTTTAATTCTTCACTGTTATGGAATGGATTTTCCAAATAACAGAACTATATTCACATTTATTATCAACATGATAGTTCATTGCCTGATTTTAACAAATACAGTTGATCTGCTTGCATATTCTATGTATATTTCTATTTTTAAATTAACCCATCTCACAGATACTATAAAATAGGAGGAAAACAAGTAACAGTTTAGCCAAGAGGATCTGTCTTGGAAATAAATAAGTTTATATACTGTATTTCTGAGAAAATGTAGTAACACTTTGTATATTTACACATATTTAACACTAAGTAATTAGTAAGGGAAACAAACAAAATATTAATTCTGTTGTTGGATTCAAACCAAATACTGCAATCAGATTCCATTTTTGAAATTCCACATTTTAAAAAATAAGACATTGAAGGCATCATGATTCTGGATTTCAAGCTATATTACAAAGCTGTAGTCATCAAGACAGTATGGTACTGGAACAAAGACACACAGATCAATGGAACAGAATAAAAAACAGAGAAATGGATCCACAAATGTATGGCCAACTAATCTTTGACAAAGCAGGAAAGAATATCTAATGGAAAAAAGACAGTTTCTTCAGCTAATGCTGTTGGGAAAACTGGACAGCAACATCCAGAAGAATGAAACTGGACCACTTTCTTATACCATAGGCAAAAATAAATTCAAAATGGATGAAAGGCCTAAATTTAAAACAGGATACCATCAACATCCTAGAGGAAAAACAGGCAGCAACCTCGTTAACCTTGGCACCATCAACTTCTTACTAGACAAGTCACCAAAGGCAAGGGAAATAAAAGCAAACATGAACTACTGGGACTTCATCAAGATAAAAAGCTTCTGCACAGCAAAGGAAACAATCAACAGAACTAAAAGTCAACGGATGGAATTGGAGAAGATATTTGCAAATGACATAGCAGATAAAGGGTTAGTATCCAAAATCTATAAAGAACTTACCAAACTCAACACCCAAAAACCAGATAACCCAGTTAAGAAATAGGCAGAAGACATGAACAGACACTTTTTCAAAGAAGACATCCAGATGGCTAACAGACACAGGAACAGATGCGCAACATCACTCAACATCAGGTAAATACAAACCAAAATCACAATGAGATATCACCTCACACCTGTCAGAATGGCTAAAATGAATAGCACAAGAAACAACAGGTGTTGGCAAGGATGCAGAGAAGGGGGAACCCTGTTGAAATGTTGGTGTGAATGCAAACTGGTGCAGCCACTCTGGAGGTTCCTCAAACAGTCTGGAGGTTCCTCAAAAAACTAAAAATAGAACTACCCTATCCAGTAATTGCACTAGTAGGTATTTACCCAAAGGGTACAAAAATACAGATTCAAAGGGGTAGATGTATCCCAATGCTTACAGCAGCATTATCAACAATAGCCATACTATGGAGAGAGCCCAAGTGTCCACCTACTGATGAATGGGTAAAGAAGATGTGGTATATATACACAATGGAATATTACTCAGCCATCAAAAAGAATGAAATTTTGCAATTTGCAATGACATGGATAGGGCTAGAATGTATTATGCTAAGGGAAATAAGTCAGTCAGAGAAAGACAAATACCATATCATTTCACTCCTATGTGGAATTTAAGAAAGAAAACAGATATGGGAAGGGGGGGAGGAGAGAGGGAAATAAGCCACAAGAGACTCTAAATGATAGAGAACAAACTATGGGTTGATGGAGGGAGGTGGGGGGGAATGGGCTAGATGGGTGATGGGTACTAAGGAGGACACTTGTTATGATGAGCACTGGGTGTTGTATCTAAGTGATGAATCACTGAATTCTACTATTGAAGCCAATATTGCACTATATGTTGGCTAACTACAATTTAAATAAAAATAAGATACATGATAATAAGTTGTACTACATGCAACTTGCAGGACAGAAGGACTCCATTCACAAGGACAAACTGCCTGGATCAAGTCTGAATCTTCAGCTGCATCTTTCAGTAGCCTTGTAAGATTCATCCTCTGACAGTTAAATTTGTAATATGTAGGAAAATGCAATCAAATACTAACCTCATTTCTAAAGGACATGCAGAATGTCTAAGGGATGCATTTCCTTCTAAAATACTTCAAAATGCTCTTTAGTATTAAGATAAAGGCTCAGATGAGCAATCCTCAAATGAAGACTACAGTAAGAGTAAATAGCAACCGGGACTGAAATTTCTTTCTCCACCCAAAACCAGACTTCTCTGCATTAATTATAAATAATAAATTTGACCTGCTGCATGTAGATGCTGGCATTTTAACAAGATAATATGTTTACATTTTAACTCTTTATTTTCAGATTTTATGTTTTATAAAAATCAAACATTGCGTTTTAAATGCCACTGAAAACACAGACACACGCATACACACTGGTAGGGTGACAGATAGAATAATAGAACTTTCAAATTAAAAGTATTATAAATGAACTAAATTTAATGCCAGAATATTAATTTCTTGGAATAATACGAAGTATATTATGAAATTGCTCAAAACGAAATGTTGCCAATCTTTAAGTGTAAATATATAAGATAAAGTCAATATCTATAAATATTAATAAATATAAATCAGAACCTCTGTGGAAAAATAAAATACTGCAAATATGAATGTCATTTCCATTAATTTTCCATCTATCCCATAGCTACTTTTGAAAAGAACAAGAAGAATGAGTTAGCAGCCTAGCTTAGCAGTTTTGTATCACCTAACTCGATATAGTGCTATCCTCTACTTGTGTACTCTACTCAGTCTAACCAAAGCTTGGTAACTTATATATCACCACAAAGACCAAAGGCTACCCTCTATTATCACGTGCCAGCGGCCTTTAGGACATCCCTCTCCACTCCCTCCCTCTATAATATATTTTCTCAGGGGTAGCTAAATGATATTATCTCCTTTATCAGTTGTCATAACCTTTACTTTCTTTTTAACCTGAATGAAATCTGGGAGATGAGTTCTTAACAACTCTCTTTTTCCAGACTAATTCAGTCTTACTTAAGATCAAATATTATGCACTTCCTTTCTTTATATCATTGGCTAAACTCAATTATGTACTTACTACTTACTTTGTGCCAGTCATGAGACATAGATTGTCTCATGAATTTCTAGGAATACATTTAGGTAGGCACGAATTTTTAAAGAAAATTAAAAATTTTAAGTATTACTTGCACAAAACTGAACAAATCCTATGTGAACAACATTCATTATTTACAAAGTGAACACATCGACATAAAACTTACAGACCCAGAAATAGTAAGTTTCCATCACTCAGAGGCCCCATCATATCCCCTGCCTTTTCCTAAAAGATAATGAGTATCCTGACTTTCAAGCAAACGATTATTTACCTATTTTGGAACATTTTACAAATGAAATCACATAGTATGTATTCTTTTATATCTAGCTTCTTCTTTGCTCATGGGTTTGTTATATTTATCTGTGATGTTTTGTATAGCAGCAGTCCCTTTTTATTTGTCACATAGCATGCCATTGTTTGAAAAGATGACTAATTTATCCATTTTCTTGTTGGGTGATATTTGGGTTGTTTCCAAATTTGTGATATGAGTAATACTTCTATGAACTTTCTTTCCTATGTCTTTTAATGAACATATATGTCCTTTTCCATTGGGTATATACACAAGAGTGGTATTGTTGGATCAGAAGATACGCATATCTGTAAATTTAGACTGCCAAATAATTTTCCAAAATAATACTATTAACATACACCCTAATAAGAAGTATATGTAAGCTCCATTTATCCACATCCTTGCCAATAATATTGGGCATTTTCAGTCTTTTCAATTGTATTCATTCTAGTGAACATAAACATTGTAGATTTAATTTGAATCTCCCTAGTTACTAATGAAATTGAGAATCTTTCTATAGGATTTTAAGCTATTTTTGTATTCTTCTTTAGGGAGGTTATTAAAAAATCTCTTGTCTCATTTTTCACTTGGATTTTCCATCTGTTTTCATTAATTTTGTGTATTGTGGATACATTGCTTTGTAGTTACATAGGATTTAAATGTACTGGCTTCTTAAGTCTTGAATGGTGTCTTTTGATGAAGAGAATTTCCTACTTCTAAAATAGTCCAGAGATGCCTGGGTAGCTCAGCCAGTTAAGCATCAACTTTGGCTCAGGTCATGATCTCACGGTTTGTGGGTTCAAGCCTGGAATCAGGCTCTGCGCTGACAGCTCGGAGCCTGAAGCCTGCTCCAGATTCTGTGTCTCCCTCTCTCTCTGCCCCTCCCTGGCTTGTGCTCTGCCTTTCTCTCTCTGTCTCTCCCTCCCTCTCCCTCTCTCTCTCTCTCTCTCAAAAATAAACATTAAAAAACATAGTCCAACATGTCAATCTTTTCCTTTATTATTGGAAGAATCTTCCCCTTTCCCCAAACACATGAAGATACTCTCCTATGACACATTTAGTGACACCTTTTTCATAATTTGAGGCTTATGTGTGTGGTTATGCTTCTTGCCTTTCTGTTTTGTTCCACTGATTTATTTATCTCTGTACCAACACCACAATATCTTAATCATAATATTGATATCTATGGGTATAAATCTTCCAACTTTTTCCTTCTTCAAAGTTGTCTTAGCTATACTTGAATTCTTCATAAATTTTAGAATCATTCCTCAGTTTCCACATTCCCCTTAGCCCCTACACATACATATACACACTTCGCTTGGAATTTTATTTTGACTGTATTTATTTTAGACATCAAAATTGGGAAAACTGACATATTTTCAATGATAAATTTTCCAGTCTATGAACATGTATGTTCTTTCATTGATTGCCTGACTTTAAAAATCTCCATTGACAGTGTTTCATTCATTTATGGTTTTCTGTGTAGAGATTTTGGATATCTTAGTTATATTTAGTAGTAGGTATTTGGTGTATTTTGTCTTTTTTTGGAATTTGGTGTCTTTTGATGCCATCATAAATTTTATCATTAAAGTATTTCACATTCTAATTGTCACTTGCATATAGAAACACACTCGCAATGACCTGTTTTACCTGGGCTCTCACCAACTTCATGGAGTAGTAATCTGTTAGCATTTCGTTTCAGATTCACTCAGCATGTCTCACATCTCCTGCCTTGGGCTTCTCTACTAACTCCAAACATAGGGTGCAACAGAAATACACAACACAGAAACGTAGATGAGTTATTACCCTTTAGGGAGGTTTAACCAAAGAGTGGTGGAATCTCAAGGATAAAAGCTTCTCAGTTTGATACCCCAGGGGAACACCTCTGAGGAACATTGAATACAGTCTCCCGGATGATCCCATGGATGGAGCAACCAGTCACTTGTAGTAGTGGCCAGCTGAATAATACATTTTTTTTAAAGGTTTTCCCCCCTCTCCTTTCTTCTCTGCTTGGATTCCTCTGTTCCTCACTTCTGCTTCCTGAGGTACATTCCCCAATGCAGAACTCACACATAAGCCTTTTCTCCAGTCTGCTTTCTTGCCAAGAAATCTCACCGTTATGCTTAAGGGAAAGTCACAGACCTTTCAAATGGGCCATATTGTTCTAAATAGTCTCGCATCTGGCTACCTGGCTGACCTCATTTCTATCTACTCTGAATTTTTTGTAGAACGGCTGCTGCAGCCATTCTGACTCCTGTGCTTCTTCAACTATTCCAAGCACCTCTCTTCTCAGCAAAGTCATACTTGATGCTTTCCCTGAAATATATATCTATATATCTATATACCTATATACCTATATATCTATATATCTATATGTATATATATATATATATAGACTTACTTATGTGTGTGTATATATATATATATATATATATATATATATATATATATATACTTATATATATAAAAGACCTACTTCTTTTCCTCCTTGAAGTCTAGGTCCAATC
Source organism: Lynx canadensis (assembly GCF_007474595.2). NCBI lineage: Eukaryota > Metazoa > Chordata > Mammalia > Carnivora > Felidae > Lynx > Lynx canadensis. The sequence goes on from NC_044321.2 coordinate 22,990,357, forward strand.
AATACATCTCATGATGTCTTCTTTTGTCCAGACTTTGCAAAAAACATAACCCCTATCCCAGCATTCCTATCCTCATCTCCTGCTTAAGTTTCTGACTTAGCATATCACCTAATATTAATACATCAGGACATGGTGTTTTGTCTTCCTCACGCTTTTATCTGTTGCATCTATAACACTGCCTGACATTTAGTAGGCATTTGATAAATCGTCAAGTGAAATATTTTGAAAAAAGTGTGAAGAGCATGCTTCCATTTATGTAAAGAGGGTACGGTAAGAAAATGTCCAAGTTAATAACTATTGAAAGAGTAATTTATTAAATTTAAATTAAAACATCAATTTTGAAACACGTAGAATATAAATTCCTTGGATGTAGAAAGACAGGTCTATAATGCACCTCAGGTTTAGCAAGATAAAAATAGGAAGGTTTCAATTCTCTAGGTTGAGAGAATAAAGGAGAATAGGAGGAAGTCGCTTTAGGGAGGTAGAATTTATATGCGATATAACTCACCCATTTTAAGTCTATGGTGTGATGAGTTTTAGCAATACTTAGTCATATAACCACCACAGAAACCATGCTATAGATTATTTCCATCATCTTCTGAAATTTCCCTCATGCTACTTGGTGTTCAACCCTGTCCCATGACCCTGGCTCCAGGCAAGCGATGACTGATATTTTTTTATTATTTCTTTTCAATCACTGTCCTAAACCAATTTTGCTGTACTCCTAGCTGGATATGAGATGAAAAATACCAAGTCTTAAGAAGTATATCCAAGGGTACCCAGAACAGAGGACTTCATGTTTGGGCTAAGCACTGCAAGAATGGATCAGCCTCCCTTGATGATTCTCACTGGTGACTTTTGTAGGGATTAGCTATAAGATTGTAAGATTAGTTGTCAAAAATGTCTCTATATGGCAGTGGTAAAACAAACATTAAGGAACTTATCAGATAATCCTTATTTGGATTTAGAAGTTGGACTGACCTTCCCTCCCCATGACACCTGGCAGCATTTAGGTTTCTATAAGCAATATGTTTTCAACAAATTGGACATGGGGGTTGGTTAGGGCAGGAAAGAAGATACTGGATGTTCTGTCAATTTAGTCCCATGATATATGAAACTGCACATTTTATTTTCAAAAAAACCTTAAAGTTTAACTGTATTTGCAATTCAAGCCATGGAACATGATCACAATATGATATTCATATATTTAAAGTAAATATATCATGATGAGGGCATATATTTGGGATGTAAACCTTTGGTTTTTAAGCCTTAATATATTTCATTCCATTGACTTTAGCCTGGCTTTAGATTTTAGCTCTCAGTTTTACATCACAGGTTTTTTAATGTCATTATTCAAACAGTTGATACAAATGCTGAAATGTTTAGAATCAAGTACAGAGGCTTGAACCTTGTGAGCATAAAATTTACTTTAATAATAATGACAACTAACCTTTACATAGTGCTATGTGCTGTGAAATATTCTGAGCATTTCAAAAGTATTAATTTATGTAACATTAATTAATTAATATAAATTGTATTAATTTTTAATCACACAATGCTCTTTTGAGATAGTTGCAATAATTAATCCCACTTTACATCTAGGGTTGCAGAGGCACAGAAATGTTCAATAGCTTGCCCAAGATTATATAACCAGAAAAGGGCACAGTCAAGATTCAAGCCCAGTCCCTGGATTGCACATTTTTCAATACCGTATTTTGAGCATATCTATTGTGGCAATTTCAGATCTGATAGCACACATTATTGCATAGTCTTAACTTCACCTTGGCTCAGAAATATTTTAAAGGTGCTGTGAAGCACCTTGCTTAGCTTAATATACACATGCGTCCCCATATTACTTTTCTAACACTGCTGTAATAAATGACCACAAATTCAGGGGCTTAAAACAACACAAATTTATTATCTTATAGTTCTGCAAGTTAAAAGCCTTAAGTGGGTAGGCAGGGCTGCATTCTTTCTGGAGGCCCTAGGAGAGAGTATATTTCTTGTCCGTTTCTAGCTTCTAGAGGCCGACTACATCCCTTGCCTCAAGGCCCAGCACTGCTCCAACCTGTGCTTCCATCATCACATCTTTTTCTCTGACTCGGACTCTCCTGCCTGTCTTTTATTATAAGGATCCTATGATTACATTGGGCCTATCTGGATAATTCAGGACAATCTCCCCATCTCAAGATCCTGAACTTAATTGCATCTGCAAGTTCCTTTTTGCCATGTAAGCTAATATATTCACAGGTTGGTGGGGAGGGGTATTATTCTGCCTACCACAATTCCCCTGTTCATATGAAGAGGGAACTCATCACTTGGAACAATCATGTTCCATGGTCATGCGCTTAAAACATTTGTGTCAAATAACAGCCGTGCATTGTGTCCCCACAGCTTCAAGATTATTTAACAAACCTTGCAATCTCATCTTCAAATGCTTTTTATTACTGCCCTTATACATAAATCATCAGCCTGATGAAAATGTGTCTGTTCATGTTTTAAACGAAACAAGCTTTGTGTATTTTCAATACTGAAACTTTTTAACCTTTGCCAGGAGGACTCTTCCCCTTCCTCTTGCCAGTTGTTTTGTCTCTTTTTTTTTTTCACACTTTTAAGTTGCTTCCCTAACTGCCCACACATTTTGGGACCCATCTATTCTGAACCTCTTTGATTATAACTGTCTTTACAGCTCACTTGGTGAGCCGTAATGAACACATGCTATTTGAGTGACTTCCCTTTGGAATGTAAGTGGTGTAACTAAAATGAATGACAATATGTACTATTTTTTTTTAAAACAAACTCACTAAATCTTTCCTGTTCCAAATGAGCTCTACCTTTAAAAGTAGTCACCGTAGGGGCACCTGGGTGGCTCAGTCGGTTAAGCGGCCGACTTCAGCTCAGGTCACGATCTCTCAGTCAGTGAGTTCGAGCCCCGCGTCAGGCTCTGTGCTGACAGCTCAGAGCCTGGAGCCTGTTTCAGATTCTGTGTCTCTCTCTGTCTGACTCTCCCCTGTTCATGCTCTGTCTCTCCCGGTCTCAAAAATAAATAAAATGTTAAAAAAAAATTAAAAAAAAAAATAAATAAAAGTAGTCACCGTGGAGAGTGATGCATTTATTCCAAAGAATAGGATATCACGCTACATTTGTAGTCTCATTTTTTAAAACTGACTTCAGGGTTTATTTAGAAGCCATATAAGAAAATCAGCTATAATGCTTCACAGCTTCAGCTTGTATTTGACTAAAATTGGCCATAGAAATCATGTGCCCTCTCATTTGCATTTTTTAAACTGAATCAAAGCAACCAAATACTACCACTCGCCTTTTTTCCCATCAAGTGGATTCTTTCATTTTTCAAGTACTTTATAACCCCTGTTTTCCCCAACCCCACACAACATTCTCCAGTAAAAGTCGGACTCAAAAACATGATTAATGTCAGAAGCTAAAGTGGGGATCACCGAACTCACCCCAAATCTAAATCTTGAAGTTGAATATTAATGGAAAGTGAGTCAGTCAGGGAGATGATAAAAGAAAGAAAAAAAAAACCTTATAAACAGAGACTTGATGTGAACTGCCCTGCAGTGAGTCTATGTATCCCAACAGTGCATAGAAAATAATGCCGGGTCCAACTAACACACAGATTCAGTGGTGAAAGCCAACACCAACAAGAAGGAAGGCCACCACTTCTACAGAAGGCAGGCCCTGATCACTGTGCAAGCATGCTTACTGCATGTTGACAAGAAGCCCAAGGCTACTCACTATGTCGGAGCATCAAGGCAAAAGCATGGGCAAGAAGGCAAGAGAGCCAGACTGTTTTGTTACCTTCTGAAGTCATTTTAAGTTGTCACAATACATTCTTTGCATAATGTTTCTTTATTTTCAATCACATGATGTCTATGTAATGAATTGTGAATTGCAAAAATGCATGCTTGCTGAGAAGCATTATTCTGAATTTGTCATCAACTCTGGTTGGGGCTTGTAAAGTGGGAGGATGTGACAGGAGATTTGGTCAGTTTCTGTGAATAAGTCAAAAGCTGTATCTCCTACTTTCTACCACACATTCACATTAAGAGCGGGTTCACCAGATTCCCTCAGAATGGTGGAAGTAATTCAACTTCCCACATTATGGATGGAATTTAGAAGTAGTGAATTTGAAAACAAGCCACTGTGCAACAGCCAAATTAATAGCACTTGGTTGGCAGTAAATTGGCATCCACTAAAAGAGCCTTACATTTAGGACAGCAAAAATCCAAGAATTCTGTTTAATTATTTAAACTACTAAGACATTAAAAATGAACACTAAGACATCAAAAGTATTAAAAACAAATACTAAAATATTAAGGCATTGAAAACAAATATTAGGATATACTGTGATCTCAGCTTAATTAGAAAAGACACTATGTAACTTTAAAACCGCCTAAGGCCCTAGAAGAGGCTCAGATCCCACAAGCATTTGAAATTTATCATATTCAAAATGAAACCAGAAATCACCCCTTCAAACCTCACCCCTTTCTATCTCTCCTATCCACCCTGAATCGGGGTCACATAAGGTAGACGACCAAATTCCTGGTGTTCCTTTTCTTTCTTTCACAGTCCTTGTCCAGTAAGTAGGTCAACAGCATTTCAGTCAGTCAACAGTGCATTCAGAACATCTCTTGAATCTGTGTTTCCACTGCCTTTAAGTTCAAGACTAGATCAGCACTTATCTGCAATATACTGATAACCATTTACTTAGTTCTTTCATTTATTCTCAACAAATCTTTACTGGGTACCTATTTTGCACACTCTACCAAAAGCTGTAGTTATAAAGAATCAAAAGCTGTACCTCCTTTCAAGTAACTTACTCTTCAGAAGAGGAAACTAGACACATAAAAACATTATGACTGGTATTATATATATTGGCCGAACAGTCTTCTAGATAGAATGTGAGAGACTGTTCAAATTAAATTAGTTTCCAAACATTTAAACTTGCCTCCGTCCAACTTTTTTCCCACCCTGAGATTAATGATTATAAAGTGCATATCCAATTCTTGCTTAAATTATTTAAGTATCTATGCATCACCTACTAGATGGAATCCAGCCTGCTCCCCATAAGTTTCAATGAGAAAGTAGCAGTTCTCAAAGTGTGTTTGGGGACGCTTTTGAGGGTGTGTGTGTCCCTGAGACCCTTTTAGTAAGTCTGAAAGGTCAAAATTATGTTCATGATAATCCAAACTGTTATTTACCTTTGTTGCCCTCATTCTTTCACAAATGTACAGTTGAGATTTCCAGACACTGTGATATTGCAAAATTGCAACAGATTGCTTGAAGAAGTACAAAGGAGAATCCAGAAGTTTTTTATTAAGCCAGACAATAAAAAAAATACATGATATTGTGAAACAATGCCAATTGTCTCATTAAATTTGTTTTCCTTGAGAAAAATTAATTATCTTTTATAAAAATATATTATTTATGTTAGTATGTAATGAGTTTGTTATTCTTGTTTTAAATAAAGAAATTAATAGATATTTAAATATTTCTAAACTTTCATTTCTAGAATGGCAAATATCAGATGTAAATCACATAAATACAAGTGCTTTGGGATTCTCAATAATTTTTAAGAATGCAAAGAGGTCCTGAGGGCAAAAAGTTTGACTGCTACAATAAAGCATTCCAACTTCTACGCTGGCCTTGCCTCATACTGTTGCTTACACTTACTCGGTGCTCCAATCATACCAAAGCTTTTCCATTTTCCTGAATCTATCATGATGTCTCCTCTCCCTCGTCAAAGACCGTGTGTTCATCTTCAACTGCTTCCCGTGTCTTCCCACCTTGCAGCATCCCACACAGAAAAGTGACGGAGGCAGAAGTAGGAGGAGGCAGAGGAGCTTGGACATGAATACAGGACTCAGAAGAAAATTCATGTTAGGTGGCTGTGTACTCCTCTGTTGTTCTTCCTTCAATGTTATGCTCAAATATCTTTCCTGGAGCCCATCTAAACCCTATGTCTACCTCCAAACAGTCTCCCTTGTCACTCTACTTTCACAGGACCCTCAGTTAATAATTTCATTAATATACATTTTGCTATTTTAATTATTTGTTTATAATGGAGATTTTTCTAGGATATAGGATTTTTTTTCTCTCTTGATTCCAAACAGCATCTTGAAGTTTCTTGGCTTCCTAATCATTTGAACAGGTATTAGTAAAATCTAGGAAGCACGTGCAAATGTAAGTTTTGCCAATACCTTATGAAATCTTCACAGAAACATTTCTACTAATCTTAGTATGCGCTTCACTTCATGACACTGGTTTACAAGTTTGTCCCTCGATGGGACGTTATTTCTATGAGTATAGAAAACGAGACAAACCCATTACATGAGGGAGGTAATATGGCATTTTAGAAATGACTGTCTCTTGAATCCCCAAACCCACTGAGGTAATCAGATAAAGTTTCCTCTTAGATTTCCACTTTCAGAATCATATTGATTCTGCCATATTGCTGGTCTGTAAGAGTGGTTATAGTAATGCCCTGGGGTATTCAAATGACTCTGGAAGGTTTCTTCTAAAAAATATTTCTCCTAGAGTAGGAAGTCCTCTTAGATTTAGGAAATAGCTTCTGGGAAAATTAAGCTTATCAGTCAGCCATGTCTTAGAGTGAGTTACTTTAATCTTTTAATCAAATTGCTTTTGCTTTAATAGCACAGATTATAGTGCTCTGGATCATCCTGTCCTCCTAAGCTTCATATATACTTACAGGCCATAGGGTACTGAAGCAAAAGTGAACTCTAGTCCTCTCTGGTTGAACACACTTGCTGATGACAGCAAAAGTTGGCTCCACTGGGGCTTCCAGTCTGCTGACCATATCAAATTTGTCCTCTTTATCTTCCCTTGCCTTGTCTTTATTTCCCCTTTTTTTTAAATAAATTCTGTGGTTCATTATAATAATTTCATTATGTAGAATCTAAGCTCCCTTGCACTTCCCCTCACTTTCCCTTATCCTCAACTAGCAAAAGAATTCATAAATTTTAGTATGAATCCAAGTATCTGCCTACTCTACTCCTCGACTGTCTGAAATAGAGAAAAACAAATAACTATGCTGTCTCATTTTACCTTTACGGTATAAAACCACAGGTGAACCCACTCTGTTTACAGGGAACAATTCTTTATTCCTCTGCTGGACATTCTCCCATTCTTGGAGTTGACTATTGCACACCTTCTGCCTTAAAGATCAGCACAGCTTTAATCTTCCTCATTCATAGCTGACACCCTTCTTTCCTTATTCGCTGGGAGAACAGCAGCAATTAGAAGAGCATATGCACATTCTTCCACCACGAAATCTAACAACCCACTTGTCTCTGTCCTAAATATTTTGTCTCTCCTCCTGTTACAATTTCTTCTACCTGTACATTGAATCCTACTCCTTCTCTCTGATTCAAGACCTCCCTCCTGAAAATTCTCCCATCTCCCCTGCATTAGCAATTTTCACCCTACTACTAAGTCACTGTTACTAGCATATAACATTCTGTGATAAGTAAGGTTTAGAAAAAATTCCCTTGATTCCACTCCATCTTGGAGTTATCACTCCAGTTCTTTTCTCCTCTATGCAACAAAACTCCTGTTAAGAGTTGTCGTTGGGGCGCCTGGGTGGCGCAGTCGGTTAAGCGTCCGACTTCAGCCAGGTCACGATCTCGCGGTCCGTGGGTTCGAGCCCCGCGTCAGGCTCTGGGCTGATGGCTCGGAGCCTGGAGCCTGTTTCCGACTCTGTGTCTCCCTCTCTCTCTGCCCCTCCCCGTTCATGCTCTGTCTCTCTCTGTCCCAAAAATAAATAAACGTTGAAAAAAAAAATTAAAAAAAAAAAAAAAAGAGTTGTCGCTACCCACTGTCTTCACTTCTTCCCTCTCCTTTCTCTCCCCAGACTTCCGGGGTCAAGCATTTGTTCTCACAAATGTTATAAATCAGTTCTAACAAGTTACTGTCACCACCCTGTTACCAAATCCGATGGCTGCTTCTTAGGCCTTATCTTAATCTGTCACAGTCGATCACTCCCTCCCTTGTGAAATAGTTTCTACACTTTCTTCATATTTTCATGTTTCCTCCTGCAAAACTATTCACGCCTTTGGCTCCATATGGTTGGATTCTCTTTTTCTTCCTAAAATAAATATTCCAGTGCCCAATCCTCTGATCTTTGCTCTTTTCTCTGTCTACTCACTCCCTAGGTGATTTCCTTTATTCCCAGTGGCTAATGACTTCCAACTTTGTTTCTATATTTATAATCTCTCCTGTAAACTTCAGACATCTGTATCCAATTGTCAACTCATTTTTTTTCTCAATGTTTATTGGGTATTTTTATATTTGTCATAAATAAAACAAAACTCTTGATTCATCTATTCCCATCTCTCTAGCCCTCATTTCAGTTAAATTTCACCACCATTCACTTATTGTTCCTAGTAAACACTTGGGAGTTATCGCTGACTCTTATGAACCCTCCAGAAACTGGATAGTTTACATTTGCCCATCCAGATTTGTTCTTGTCCCCTTTTTCAAAACAAATGTTTTAATTAAACAAATATTTTATTTATGTGGGTTTTTTTTTTGGTAAGAACACCTAATATAAGATCTACTCTCTTGACAAAATTTTAAGTGCCCTATACAGCTTTGTTAAATGTAGATCCAATGTTGTACACCAGATCTCTAGAACTTCCCATTGCAGTTCCATATGAATTTGAGGTTTGGCTTTTCCATTTCAGAAAAAAATTGACTGTTGGAATTTTGATAGGGATTTCATTGAATCTATAGATCTCTTTAAGTAGTACAGATATTTTAACAATATTAAATCTTTCAATCTATTGACATGGGATGTCTTTCCATTTATTTGTGTCTTTAATTTATTTTACCAATGTTTTGTAGTCTTCATTGTACAAGTCCTTTACTTTCTTGGTTAAATTTATTATTAAGTATTTTGTTCTTTTTAGTGCTAATGTAAATGGGATTATTTTCTTAATTTCCTTTTTTTTTTAAACGTGTTTTTTTTTTCTTAATTTCCTTTTTAAATAGTTCATTGTTAGTTACCCCGATACCAAATCCAGACAAATACAGTAGAAGAACACGGTAGGCCAAAATTCCTATTCTGCATGAAGATGGATTCAAAAATCTTCTACAAAGAACTAGGAAACCAAATTCAATAGCACATAAATCTCGATCATCTGGGATTTATTCCTGGAATGCAAGAATGGTTCAACATCAACAAATCAATGTGATACATCACATTAACAGAATGAAGGATAAAAATCACATGATCATCACAATAGATGCAAAAACTTTTTGATAAAATTCAATACCCTTTCATGACAAAAACACTTTTAACAAACTAGGTATAGAAGAAATTGGCCTTAACATAATAAAGGCCATATATGAAAGGCCCACAGCTAACATCATACTCAATGATGAAAACTTGGAAGATTTTCCTCTAAGATGAGGAAAAAGGCAAGGATGCATGCTTTAGATACTTGTATTCTACATAGGACTGGACCTCTTAGAGAAATTAGGCAGGAAAAAAAATAAATAAAAGGCATCAAAATTGGATAGGAAAAAGTAAAATTATCTGTTTGTAGATGATATGATTTAATAAATGGAAAATTCTAAAGACTCCACATGTACACACTCTCCCTCCCCCTCTCTCCCTCTCTCTCTCTCTCTCTCTCACTCACACGCACACACACACACACACTCACAGACACACATGCACACATACACTGTTAAAACTAATAAATTCAGTAAAGCTACAGGAGACAAAGTCCTACCTTCTCCATAAGACTCGGTAGGAAATACAAGCAGGAGAGTAGGAGGAGAATAAATCTGCAGAATTTGTTTCCCTGGCTCCCTCCTTATGGGTTCACTGAGGGATTACTAATGACAGCTCCCATCAGGTCACACTTTGCACACTGCCCTCTCTGTCTCAGGTTTTTGATAACTGCTCTTTCTCCTCCCTACCTTTAGGCCTTACAGGAAAATATCTCCCTGTTCACAATAGTCCTGAGGTCCTGATGTTTCCCTTATGATTTCCCTACAGCCTTCTCTCACTTTTGTAAAAATCCCGCTTATTGAACTGCTTCAGATTGTCCAAATGATATGTGTTTCTTGCCAGTAGCCTGATTACTCTACCTCACGCTCACATTCAACTCATCAATAAATGCTATAATTTCCATTTTCAAAGTATATTCCAAAGCTAACCAATTTTCACCACCTGCACTATCCACACCCTGGTTTAAGCCACCTTAATTTCTCACCTGCATTACAGCAACAGTTGGGTACTTCTGCTCTCTCTTCCCACACCATTGTATTTTCACAGCAACCAGTACCATCTTTAAAAAGTAAGTAAGATAATGCCATTACCCTGCTCACGAGCTTCTAAACAGTTTCCAGTACACACACAGAATAAAATAAATATTAAAATTCCTTATGACAAACAACATAGTCTGTTCAGTTGGCCTTTGCTTCTTTTTGTCCCATTGCTGACACTGTCCCTAATGCTTACTTACTTATATTGTTTCAGTCACAGTGGCCTCCTTGAGGTTCCGTGAACATTCATATTTTGCTACTTTATTTATTTTTGTGCTACTATCTTAAAGCATTTGTACTCGATGTCATTCTACAGAGAACGTTATTATCTTAGATATTTGCATGCTCCATTTCTCTTTTCATCCAGCCTTCTACTTAAATGTCATCCCATTAAAAAAAAAAAAAAAAGACTTTCCCTGAACACACTAACTAAAATAACAACTTGCAGTCTATATCTACTTACACACCTTTATGTCTGTCCATAATATTCATCACGGCCTCATATGATGTATGTATGTATTGACTTGTCTATTGTCCTTTTTTCCCACTATATTACACACTCCATGAGTGAAGGGATTACCCCTTTTTATTCAGCCCTTGTAATAACAGGACCCAGAACATTACATTGTGCATAGAAGTTCTAATAGATTTTTGGTGAATCAATGGGAGTGAAAATAAACTAAATGGATTAATTAAATTAAAAGCAAACTTAAAAGAAAGCTTAAATGGAAAGCCAATTCATAGTCAAAGTTTGCTTAATGAGCATGTAGAAAAAAAAAGTCAGATTAATACAATAGCATCAGGCTAAAACAACCTGATTCGACCTCTAACACTTGAACTGTTCTTTGTAATGGGACAAAGACATTTCCTAGACCAATTAATAAAGATTCCTCCCATGGATAATGCCAGGATGGGAATACTAGGGTTTGATGCTCTAGTTTTCCTGTTTTTGTGCCCCATGGTCAGGCAAGAGACCTTCTTAATGAACATTATCTCTTAAAAAAAAAAAAAAAGGGGCGCCTGGGTGGCTCAGTCGGTTGAGCGTCTGACTTCAGCTCAGGTGACAATCTCACGGTTCGTGAGTTCGAGCCCCGCATCAGGCTCTGGGCTGATGGCTCAGAGCCTGGAGCCTGCTTCCGATTCTGTGTCTCCCTCTCTCTCTCTGCCCCTCCCCCATTCATGCTCTGTCTCTCTCTGTCTCAAAAATAAATAAACATTAAAAAAAAATTAAAAAAAAAAAAACCTCCTATGCAATACATCAAACTTAGAAAAGGATATATAAATGTATATGCCAGACAATAAGTAATAAAAGGAATAACAACAAGCCATAAATATTACCAAGAATTTTTGAAGTTCCCTCTCTACCAGATTTTAACTTCTTCCTCTCCTGTAAAGGTAATATTTATCCTGAAGTTTGAGTCAATTATTTTCTTGCCTTTTAAAATAGTTTTATTAATAGGAAAACTATAAAGATCTGCACAAAAATGAAATTATTGACTATTCTTTCACTTGTGTTTCCACTCATCATTCTAAGATTCATCCATGATGATGTATTTGTTCATTAATCTTCACCTTTGTACATTATACCATTAATAGGAATATATGCCTATTTATTTATGCATGTTTCTCTTGATGGGCTTTTGGGTGGTTTCCTGGTTGTTGTGCTACTCTTCACAAACTGCTCTGAATATTCTTTTACGTGTCTTTCCATTACTACCACCTTGGAACCATTCTCTTTCTTTAGGAGACTTTATACTTCTATGTTTAATCAATTTTGCATTGATCTTGCAATTACTCTGAGGGAAATCTTGTTTTCCTCATTCCGGCATTCTTAGTCAGCAGTTTACTGTAGTCCTTTGAAAATTTACTGACATTACCTTAGATAATTCAGTTGGAGAGGCTCTGAACTTAACATGGCCTTGCCAATTAACTGTCTCTGAGGAGCTGTTTTCTTTTCCTAAAAGCCCCCTAAGAAGTCTCTGAAATATTTGAGGAGATATTTAAAATATTTTGATAGTTCTGACATCACAAAATAATTTTTTTCTTTCATTAAATTGTGTTGATATTCCCTAACTATCCTAGATCGAATTAACTCAAAATAAATATATAGTCTCTGGTGAAAAAAAGAAAAAAATTGTGCTTCTGTCTCACAGTGGTGAAGCCGTTACTCATTTCAATGTCTACTTTAGATTGACCAGTTGATTTCGGCCTTGATTACATTGTTGGACTAAATTACTCTTCTCACTAAGAAAGTCTGCCAGATGTGACAAATAAAAATACAGGACACAGTTAAATTTGCATTTCAGATAAAAAAACAATGAGTATCTTTTGGTAGATGTATGTCCAATGCGGTATTTGGGATCTACCCATACTAAAAAGTATTTTTAACTCTAAAATGCAATCAACTAGGAAATGTTTATTTTATTTATGCCATTTCTACCAATTAGAGCTGTCAAGTTTTCCGTAAAGCTGTTTGATTTGCTGGAGATATTTTGTGTACGTCATAAACTGACCAGCCGTGCGGACCTTGGCAATCTTTGACTGTGTTTGCCTATTTCTTCATTTCATACTGTACGTTCTCTTCAAGCAAAGCACTGAGAGTCTTAGAGTAACTGTTCTGCCTAAGGTTTATCATTTTTGCTGATAATTCTCTAAGAATGTTTTTCAAAGTGCAACATGTTTCCGTCTTCAAAAGAACAGAACGTACTGGGCGAGACAGCTGTGGGGTTGGGGCTGAAGGTCCGGAAAAGGCTGAGCAGTCCTGAGATACCGCGATATTAGACAGTATGAAGTGTCTTCTGAACCTCGTCAGCTCCCATACTTCCAAAGGCTTCAGCCGGATAATCGCCCCCTCCCACTTTGGCCTGCGGCGGTGGCGGCGTTGGCATCTCCGCCTGAGACCTCGAGACTTTTCTCTGGCCCGGCCGGGGCAGCCCTGCTCTCTTCCTCGGACTTTTGGGACTTTTAACCTCTCCAGACCGGCTGCAGTCATCATCTTTCAAGATGTCTGATAACGGGGGCTGCACAGATGGCCTGCAAGACTCAGAGAGAGGCCTGCTCAGTAGCCCTGAGGAGCGGTCTGAGGTAGACGCCAGCAGGGAGACATCTTCTGACCCTGCGCTGAGCTTGAATGTGACCGGAGATGGTGGCGTCCCCAGCCCAGAAAGTCAAGGCACTGGTGCAGAAAGTTCAAGTGAAGATATCAACTTGGAAAGCACAGTAGATTCTGACCGATTCTTCATCTGTGAGGAAAACCTACTCCAGTCGGACCCAGAAGAGGGTTCGCTAGGAGAGGACGAACACGAGGACCAGGGAGAGGAAGAAGCGGCGGGAGAACGGCCCCAGGTACTGTGCCCCGAAGCTCACCCTGATCGGTGTTTATCTGCTGAGGATCGGGCCCTGGAGGACTGGGTGTCCTCTGAAACCTCTGCCTTGCCCCACCCTCGCTGGCAAGTCCTTTCTGCTCTCCGCCAGCGGCAGCTGGGTTCCAGTGCCCGCTTTGTATATGATGCCTGTGGGGCAAGGGCCTTTGTGCAGCGTTTCCACCTGTTCTCTCAGCTTCAAGGCCATAATGGTTGTGTCAATACGGTGCACTTTAACCAGCGTGGCACCTGGCTGGCCAGTAGCAGCGATGATCTGAGAGTGATAGTGTGGGATTGGGTGCGTGAGCAGCCAGTGCTCGGGTTTGCGAGTGGCCACAAAAATAATGTCTTTCAAGCCAAGTTCCTACCCAATTGTGGTGATTCCACCCTGGCCATGTGTGGCCGTGATGGGCAGATACGCATAGCGGAGCTATCTGCCATACCACACTGCAAGAATACTAAGCGTGTGGCCCAGCACAGGGGAGCCTCCCACAAGTTGGCCCTGGTGCCAGACTCCCCTTTTGAGTTCCTCAGTTCAGGCGAAGACGCAGTTGTTTTTGCCATTGACCTCAGACAAGACCGCCCGGCTTCCAGAGTGGTGGTAACCAAGGAGAGGGAGAAGAGAGTGGGGCTGTATACAATATACGTGAATCCTGCCAATACTTACCAGTTTGCAGTGGGTGGAAGAGATCAGTTTGTAAGAATTTATGACCAGAGGAAAATTGACAACAACGAGAACAATGGAGTACTCAAGAAATTCTGTCCTCATCACCTAGTCAGCGGTGATTGCAAAGTAAGCATCACCTGCCTGGTGTACAGCCACGATGGCACAGAGCTCCTGGCCAGTTATAATGATGAAGATATTTATCTCTTCAACTCCTGGGAAGGAGACGGAGCCCAGTATGTTAAGAGATACAAGGGGCACAGAAATAATGCCACAATCAAAGGTGTCAATTTCTATGGCCCCAGAAGTGAGTTTGTGGTGAGCGGCAGTGATTGCGGCCACATCTTCCTCTGGGAGAAATCATCCTGCCAGATTGTTCAGTTCATGGAAGGGGACAGGGGAGGCACCATAAACTGTCTTCAGCCCCATCCTTACCTACCTGTGATGGCGACCAGTGGCCTAGATCATGATGCCAAGATCTGGGCACCCACAGCTAAAGCTACCAATGACCTGGTCGGCTTAAAGTATACGATGAAGAGGAACAAGCAAGAACGAGACGAAGATCGCCTGCACCACACTGACCTGCTTGATAGCCACATGCTTTGGTTCCTGATGCGTCACCTGACACAGAGAGGTCTTCACCAGCACTGGGGAGCTCCTGGAGCTGAAGTCATGGATGCAGAGTGGGATATGTCTTCCAGTAGCTCCAATTCATCTGAGGAGGAAGAGAACCAAGACCATGTGCAGTGCCTGCCGTCCTGAAGGCCTCATGCCTGCTCCAGCTAGATAGTGTCTCTGTAGGCTAGACTTTAAGTTTAAAATTGAGTTCAACTAATAAATTTTCCTCTTGTCTTCTATTTTCCATAA
The DNA here is from genome assembly GCF_007474595.2 of Lynx canadensis. Taxonomy (NCBI): domain Eukaryota; kingdom Metazoa; phylum Chordata; class Mammalia; order Carnivora; family Felidae; genus Lynx; species Lynx canadensis. The sequence goes on from NC_044321.2 coordinate 23,005,564, forward strand.
TAAAAACTTTCTCTTCTCTTTACATTCTTCCTCCTCCATTCCTTTCCTCTCACTTGGTTTCTTTACTCCTCCCTCTTTACCCATTATATCTTTGCATAAGAAAATATGTAAGTTTTTTTTTTTTTGCCTCTTTTCCTATGTTTTCTTATGGCTAATCTCTTATAACTGACTTCTAAAGGTTCCTAATAATGGTTAAAAATAATTAATAGCTTTATTGAATCTTTCTTCTTATTTCTAGTTAAAAATAATTAATAGCTTTATTGAATCTATCCTCTTATTTCTGACACTCTGAAAACTATCACCTTTTTTTCATATTTAGCAGTTTAAGGTTAATTTCTTCAGTTGAATTGAAAATTTCAGAAATGTGTTTATTCTTTGGAAGTAAAGTAAAATAAAGCAAACCATGGTCCTGTTCCTTGAATGCAGACACTTGGCCATACACAAACACCCATGCATACACACACACAGACTCTGTCACAGAAAAGGACAAGGGGAGAAAAGGTGCACAGGTAAATTCCTAACAAGATAATTCATGCTTCTGGAATAAACATTTGGGGTTATTAACATTTTCTGAATCCCTATGTTAATATTGATTAATTTGAGCAGACAAGGGTTGGTAAAAATTAAACTTAATCACATGGCATTGTTTACTCTGCACTCTCAATTCTCTTGAAGTTACAGGGCTGAGAACTCCCACAGGATTGCCTTCCAGGAAATCCTCTTGGGACAACCATCTGTAAGATACCAGCCAGAAATATAAGGATTCCTAATATTTGAGAATATATATTTGAACTGACTTTAAGAGCAACTTAATGTTGCAAAAAAGAGTTTATCCTTACAGATATAAACTGTTTGATACCATTGGAAGAAAAATCCCATTAGACATCCATGAATTGCTAAAAATTCTCTTCACCTGATTGTATGAGGTTACATTGCTTTTAAAAATATTTTGTTTTAAGCCTTATTTAATGTAAATTTTGGGTGCTGGATGTTCAGTTACTGTTCAATAATAATATTCATTTTTGTTTTACACCAGTAATTTGTGTAAGTTACCCCCAACACTCCTTCTTTCCTTTGATAATACTCCTTAAAGTGGATATTATCTCTGGCCCCTTGAGAATAGGTTGAGACATTTACATAATGAAATTAGACTTTGGAATGGAAAGTAACTTGGCCAAAATTCCTGTTCACTGAGATTCAAAGTCAGGAACAACTGCCTTGGGATCTGGGAAGCTGGGGCAGCCCCTACCAAGCTCTGCTGTAAGGAAAGAACCTTAAAAGTCCTCAAAGAACCTAATGAGTCTGAACTAAGCACTGTGGTTTAAAACAGGATATAAAGAAACAAAATTATCAACTAGTTTATATATTTGGGGCAAACCCTGCACAATTGGGTAGGATTAATACTAGCAACAACATCAACAAAATATTGAAAAACACTTGGAATTTCTAGTGACCTTGAGTGGCAGTGAGAACAATGGCAAGAGCAGATTAATTATCCAGGGTTTTTTTTTTTTTTTCCACTTCCTGTTGGAAGCAGATCTGTGGGTGGGAGCGGTGAGGCAGTGCGGGGAGGGGGGTGTGGGAAGGGAGTACTGGTGGGGGGGGGTGCAGGGTGGCGGGAGATGGGTGCAGGGGAGCCTGGTACTGGGAACTGAAACTTTCTTCAGAGTTCCCTGCATCATTCGGAGATTTTTGTGCTACATGAGACATTTGAAGAGAGATTTGGAAGGCAAAGGTAAAGTAGTAGTTATATATTTTTTTATGCTCAGAAAGTAGAGGTAGGGGCACATTGTCACTGATCTGCTGGCTTACCTTACCATGAGGCAGCTGCAGGGCCCACAGCTATACCAGCCTGCCTTGTATCTTCCTTTAGCTTCATCAGTTCCACAATAAAGAGTGCCCACTTCTGCAGGGCACTCACTCATCCAAGTTGGAGGTTTGGAGACAGTGAAGGATCAATACACGGGTTCCAGTCTGTCCTTGTGAGTTCCAGCTATTCCGCTTGGATTCCAGTCTATCCTTGCTTCCCTCCACTTCACATCCATCTCTTCTTCCGGAATGCTGTACTGACTTTAGGCTCCATCACCTGAACCAGACAAAAACGTTATGAAGGCTACTTAACCAGCTCCCACAATTACACACTATGAGGTCTCTATTATATAAGTCACGTGTTAACTTGTGTATCACTCTCCCCCCTACCCCCAATGTTTCTGTTTCTCTTTTGGAATTGTGATGGGCGCATCCACCCCCACCTGCTTTGGACTGAGTAAGTCTCCAGATTACTTAAACAATTTGCCATTTGGAGGAAGTCCTCTAAAGAGGTTGGATTTGAGTAAGATAGATGATAGATACATAGATAGATAATAGGGACTCAAATAATTTATTTGAAAAATAAAGTTATGATTATAGGTGAAAACCAAGCAGGTAAAGTAAGTCCTAGAAAAGAGAAGTAATTGATATACTTTTAATTTATGCAAATCCTGGTCCTATTGATGTATAGAAGAGAGCAATATAATATCACTACCAGTCTTCCATGAGGTGGCAGGCAAAGCTAACAATTCTATCAAATAAGCAGGCAAAACTGCACCTTTAAATTTAAATTTTCAACACCAATTATTTTCATTCCAATATGGAATTTCTATAGGACAGTTCTATGTAAGCCCTCATGGCCTTTATGAAGTATTATAATTGTCTCCTAATTATGCACAGAATTTAACCACATAAAGTTGTGACAGATGCCAAACTATACTCTTAAAAAGAAGTCTCCTGGCATACATTCCTTAAAAAGACAGGTGTGGAAAAGAATAGACGTGAAAAAAATATATAATGGAGCCTAATTGCTAAATGGCAGGCCAAAAAATTTGGGGTGAATTCTGTTAGTCCAACAGCGAATTTCAGCACGTCTCACTCCATGATGTCCTGCGCCAAAAGCAAAATGCAATAAAGTTACAATAGACTGGATCTTAGCCATCCTGTGATCAACTTCTATGAACTTCACTATCTTAATTTGCTTTGACTTCAGTCTCTTCAACAGTAGGGTGATAGGTTTAGATTTTTATATGTAGTTTTCAGAGCCTTATGGATTTCTCTACTGGATGGTGAAAGTTCAGAGATGGATGTATGACAGACCAGGTTCACAAGGAGCTTAGTATACTAATCTCAAGCTGTGTTCTATGGAGAATTAGAACATCCTTTCATCTATATAGGTGTCCATAGTCTCACTTTGGACTTCTGCCAGCTATATCGCAGCCGTGTTAGCAACTCAAACCCCTGAAATTAAATTGTAGGACACTGAGGAGAACTAATGAAACAACAACAACGATGAACCAAAGAAAAACAAAATCTAAAATACAAAATATAAAAACAGTAAATGGCGTAGGGTAAGCACTTCTAGCCTCTGCTACACATTGATCAGGATGATGACATTAGCTGAAAAGGTTATTGCTCATGAATCTCTGTCTAGAATCAAAGTCAAATAATAGCCAAGTCTGCATGATTGGTTCTTTTTATTATTCTGATAAAAAGCTATAGGGGCGCCTGGATGGCTCAGTCGGTTGAGCGTCCGACTTCGGCTCGGGTCACGATCTCGCGGTTCGTGAGTTCGAGCCCCGCGTCAGGCTCTGGGCTGATGGCTCAGAGACTGGAGCCTGCTTCCGATTCTGTGTCTCCCTCTCTCTCTGCCCCTCCCCCATTCATGCTCTGTCTCTCTCTGTCTCAAAAGTAAATAAACATTAAAAAAAAAAGCTATAACAACCCAGATATTCTAGAAACTCTCTTCCTCAGCTGACAGGTATGACCAACACTGTGAAGGACTGAGACCCATGAGATAAAATCATAAGATCTTCAGTCAAATAAAGAAACCTTTCTTTTCTACAGTGAATTGCTCTCTAAGTAAGAGAAAAGATTCGGGTCTTAGGTGGTACCCACTTAAGACTAATAAATGATAATTGATAGTCACACTCATAAATATTTTTTAAAAAGCTTACAATTATAAATTCTTGGTAAGTAAGGGTACCTGTAATTTTTAAAAAAATTTTTTAGTCATATGGGAATACACTTACTTTAATATCATCATATAGAACCAAATATTTTCGGGGAAAGTTATTATTATTATTTTTGCATATGCTTTCTCTTAGTAGTTTCCTCTCCTGGAAATATATATATGTGATGGAACTACTCTGTATGGTACTGGAGTGATAGACATATGATTCAACACATTTGTTAAAATTAATAGAATTGTACATCACAAAGAGTAAAGTTTAATCCTTACCAGGATGTCAGGAAATCTCAGAATGTAATACACACTATGACAAATGAATCTAACTCAATTAAAAATTTAAGACATAACTTCACTGAAGCAGGTGGGAGAAAAAAAGCTGGCTAAATAACTTTATCAAAACTAAAGACAAAAGGAACCGTACATAAGGGGCGCCTGGGTGGTTCAGTTGGTTCAAAGTCTGACTTGATTTCGGCTCAGGTCATGATCCCAAGGTCATGGTATCAAGCCCTGTGTTGGGCTCCATAATAAGCATGGAGCCTGCTTAATTCTCTTTCTCCCCCTCTTCCCTACTTTTCTCCCCTGCTCATACTCTCTCTCGCTCTTAAAAAAATCCTGTACAGAAAAACTGTACTCCAGTTGGCAAATTTGTTTCTCATGAGGATTCAGTGTAAGTAATAATTCTCCACCAACCTTACATAGATATCTCATGTTGAATAAGCAAGTAAATGGATGGTGGGAACTAGGTTTCTTACTGTCAGAGAGGGAAATTATAGATAAGCAGGGAGGGAAGGCCAGATGAACTCTGTGGTTCTGAATTACAGTTGGGAGATATCAGTGTTAATTCACAATTAGTTTAGTATAATATATGTAAAGATGGATAAATGCTGAAATAATTATAGAAATGTGTGTATATATGGGTTATTATACTGATAAATATTTCATAGCTCTCTTCACTGAGAGGCCTTGGGACCCATGATACCCCTGTAGTAATGAGCACCACTACCACCTGGATCTTGATTTATAATACCATCTTCCAATGTAGAGAACAAGGGATCCTTGGAGAAATATCTGATTCCAATTCTAGGGCAGAAAGTATACAAGATAACCCTGGAGCATCTTGTAGTTCTGGAAAGCAAGGAAGTGGGATGAGGATATATCAAAGTGGCACATGAAATAACTGAGTTCCCCATGGCCAAATCTAGAACAATTTGATTAAAAAAATAATAATAATATGGTATTACATTATGACCTAAAGCATTAGACAAATATTCATGAGTCTATCTTGATATAAAAAAATAAATAAAGTGAGGATAAGAGACAAATGTCCCTGCAGAATAATTCCAAATAGTATAAACAGAGATGGAGTTTGATTCTCCTCTCGCTGTTAAGTGTCATGTGTCCAAAAGAAAAGAGTATAGAAAGAAAAAAAAAGAGTAACTTTACAGTAAATAAATCCTACAAACACCACTTAAACAAGTGATGGTGGTTAATATTACCAGTGATAAAGTCGCATTAATATCATGTACCTCAAATATGATACAAGAAGAGCATTCATATCCATGATTGTTCTTCCCCAAAACCTATAACCTTGGTCTAGCCACGAGGAAGATATCAGACAACCCCAAATCAAGGAATATTCTACAAAATACTTAGCCAGTACTTTTCATAAATTTCAAGGTCATGGGAAACAAGAAATGGCTGAGAAAGCAGAGGAGTCAAAGGAGACTTTGTGACTAAATGTACCGTGGTATCCTAGACAGGATCCAGTAACAGAAAAAGGACACTAGTGGACAAAGTGGGAAAATCTGAATAAAGTCTGCAGTTTACTTAATAGTCACAAACCAATGTTGGTTTCTGAGTTTAAACAAATATACCAAGGTAATATAAGATATTAACATTAGGGGAAACTGAGTGAGGAGTGTGTGGACACTCCCTGTATTAACGTTGAAACTTTTTTTCTATAAATCTTGAATTATTTCAAAATAATTTAAAAAATTAAATGTCAAAAAATCCACGGACAATTCTCTAACTTTAATAGCCATTGAACTGTGGTAATGTTTATCTTATCAGTAGAAATAATTCAGTTCCCTCTGCTTGTCTTGTGATTCATGCCGAGTAACTTTCATTACTTGTGACCTTTTGAAAATGTTCTTTCTTTCATCATTTCTCTGACTATTTTGTTTGATGATGTGCTTCTGGTAAGTTGCTGCTAATAAAAGTGCAATAAAAAGTGTAAATTGAAATAAAGATGAAATTTTAAAGGACAACATTTAGCAAATTCTCAAAAAAAGGAAATTTTCTTAAAGAGAGACATTTTACCAAACTATAAAGTACTTAGTATTTAGGAACTGCATAAATTATGCATGAATAGCTGCTTTCTTCACACCAGTGATAATATAATAGGAAATTTACCTCTGTAGTAAGGAAAATTCGATGGACGTCTTTAGGACAGAGATGGAGAAGAAGCAAGATTTGCATTGGTTGAAGGGTATACAGGAGGAGAGCAACTAAGAGCGAGTGTAGGCAAGTCTTTCCAGAAGTTTTGCTATGAAGAGGAAAAGGACAATAGAGTGATAGCTGGAATAAGATGTATATTTAAGACATCATTGTTACACTTTGTTTTTATGATGAGGGATATTAGAAAAAATTATACTGACAATAAAACATGAGAAAGAAATGAATGATGAGGGAAATTGTGGGAAACTCCAGGATTCAAGTCCTGGAGGAGATCTGATTCAGAAACAAGTGGAGGAATGCCTCTTCTTAGGATCAGACCATACGGTAAGAATTCAGTCAAAAAAACTGACAGGTTTGGAGGCAGGAAGGGGTGGGGGAGCCTACTGTCATTGCTTTGACTCTCTGTCCTATAAAATATGAAGTAAGGCCATCATTTTAGACTCTTGGGGATGGAATTTTGTAGTTTTCAAAGAGAAGACAACTGAATTTCATTTTCTCAGAAAGCAGGGAAATGAATTTCCTAGGGAAATACAATTTTTTCAAGGAGTTAAGTTTTTGAATAAAACTATAACTAAAGAAATTTTCCTTGGCTATCACATTAATGCCATTGTATTCATAATTCAAATACAGCTTGGAAGTACATAAGAAATGATGTGGAGAAAAACGTCACTCCACTGGAAACAAAGGAGGTGACTGTCTCATTTAGATAACAGGTATTATCATGGCATCCATGATTTCTGTGCAGCCTCATGCCAACTTGATCTAAGATCCAAACTGAAATCTGCACTTTCCACCAAAATGCTTTAAAACTTTCTCTTAAGTAGGGGCCCCTGGGTGGCTCAGTTGGTTAAGCGTCCGACTTCACCTCAGGTCATGATCTCACAGCTCGTGAGTTCGAGCCCCACATTGGGTTCTGTGCTGACAGCTTGGAGCCTAGAGTCTGTTTCGGATACTAGGTGTGTGTGTGTGTGTCTCTCTCTCTGCCCCTCCCCCATTCACACTCTGTCTCTCTCTGTCTCTCAAAAACTAATAAACATTAAACAAAATTAAAAAAAAAAAACTTTCTCTTGACTATACCTACACATGTACATAGAGAAAGTGCTTACAACTTCAGGGTTACATAAATCTAGGCCCTTCCTAGAGTGATCAAGTAGGAAGCCTTCTGCAGAATACCACAGTGGAGAGCCATGATCTACTACACTTTTTGAACCCTACTTTCTTTTTTTTTTTTTTTTTAAGTTACAAAAACAGGAGAGGGGCAGAGAGAGAGAGAGAGAGAGAGAGAGAGTTTGAGAGACAGAATTCCAAGCAGGCTCTGCATGAGAGAGAACAAAGCAACTGTTAAACCCACGAACTATGAGATCATGACCTGAGCCAAAACAAAGAGTCATACACTTAACCAACTAAGCCACCCAGGCGCCCCATAACCCCCATTTCTAAAACACAGATTAAAACTTGAGAAAAGTCTGCAATGAGTATTAGATGTCTAGACATGAGAAAATGACCATTCCAACATAGTCTAGCATGGATGTATAAAGAAAAAATCAGCAAGACAATCCCCTCAATTTCTAAGTGAGTACAGACATGTTTTAAAGTACAGAATGGGGTCTAATGGGATTGCCATTAAAGGTTGAAATTGTCCACTGAAATCAGAAGTCACTTTAGGGCAATTGCTATACTAGAGCAAAGACAATAAGCTATTACTCTTAAGCGAGTGCAGGAGTCACATATGAGCTTTTGGGAAATGGTCACTTCGTTAAACTCTCATATTAGTTCCAATTATTAATTAATGAGATGCTTTCAGATTGTCTATATGTGCTATCACATCATCAACAATCAGTCTTTAATGTATTTTGCACTACCTGTACTTGTTTCTCTTTCACTGCTTCTGGCATTTGCTGGGATCTCCTAAACAAAGCTGAATGATAGGGGTATTGGAGCACATCCTTTTTTGTTCTTACCATTAATGAAAATGCTTCTAATCTGTAATCATGGTTTTTTTTTTTTTTCATTCTTGGCATATATCTGTGCCTCAGCTCTTCTTTCTTATTTATATTTGCCATTTTTTATACATTTTATCCATCGTTTCACAGTGCCAGGTTTTGGTTTTAGTGTAGGAGAGATTACTGGTGTGTGTTTGTTTGCTTTGAATGGCTTATCTTCTACCTCATTAATTTCTGCACTTACATATGCATTATTTCAACTTATTTGGGTTTTCTTTTTCTTTTTTTATTCTTAAAGAGAAAACTCTGTTCCTTATATTTAATTTTGATTTTTCAAATCAAATCCATTTTAACTCTATAAAATTTCTTCTGAGTATGATTTAGGCCACTTCCCATAGGTTTTAATATGTGGTGTCCTCATTCTTTTCTAAATCGTCTGTGACATTAGCTATAATTTTCTCATTAAAACAAAACTAAAAACTAAACTAAACAAAAACTAGTACTTTAGCTATTTTCTTATGATGATTAAGAAGTAATCCATTTTTATGATAAAATATCCAAACAGTGGAGAACAGTATAAAGTAAAATTAATTCCCCACCTCTTCATACTCTGTTATTGGAGGAAAATAGTATTAACAACTTCTAGAATCTTTTTGCAAAACATATTTTATGCATATAAGAGCACATATATCTCTTTTTTTTACACAAAAGAGGTCTAAATTAGTTATCCATATCTGTGAAACACATTAGCACAAAATTTAGTATCTTAAAACAGCCAACTTATTTTTTTTTTTCACTTTTTCTGTGCATTAGGAATCTGCATGTGACTTAACTGGGTCACCTAACTCAGAGTATCTCACAAGGCTTCAATCAAGGTGTCATCCAGGACTGCAGTCATCTCAAAGCTCATCTGAGAAAGGAGCAATGCTTCTGAAGTCACTCATGTGGCTGTTGGCTGGCTTTCAGTCCTTGCTAGCTATTGGTCAGAGACAACAGTTCCTTGTCAAGTGGGCCTTTCCATAGGGTAGCTTACAAGAAGGTAAGTGACTTCCCTCAGAAAATAGGGAAGTACAGGAGGGTGCAAAAAAGATACTACAGTCCTGTAACCTAATCTCTGAAGCAACATCCTGTCACCTCTGCCACATTATGTTCACTAAAGTGAATCACTAATCACAACCCACTTTCAAACGATAATACCAGGAAATGGGAATCAATGAAAGCAGTATTAGAGGCTGCTTACCGCAGGATCATATTATGCCTTTATCCCCTCAAAAATATCTTTTATGTCCTTTTATGCTGTTATTTATCTAATGCTTTTCAGTAACCACCAGCATGATGGGAAAAAAAGCAGTAAACAAGCAAGCAAGCAAAAAAATAAATACAAAAGTAAAGAAACAAATACATAAATGAGAACTCAATGTAGTGAATATATTTAGGTATGATTACTCAGCATATATGAGAAGTTTATAGTTATTGGCATACCCCTCAATGTCGCAAACTCATTTCAGATTTGGCCAAGTAGTGTAACGGACTACAAGATCTTCCTGAGGATGGAATCGAGGGTCACAGAGAAAAATAGATAAGAAATAACAGACACATAGATCAATGGAACAGAATAGAGAACCCAGAAATGGACCCACAAAATGCATTGCCAACTATTAATCTTCAACAAAGCAGGGAAGAATATCCAATGGAAAAAAGATGGTCTCCTCAGCAGATGGTGTTGGGAAAACTGGACAGGGACATGCAGAAGAATGAACCTGGACCACTTTCTTACACCATACACAAAAATAAATTCAAAGTGGGTGAAAGACCTAAATGTGAGACAGGAAACCATCAAAACCCTAGAGGAAAAACAGGCAGCAACCTCTGTGACCTCGGCTGCAGCAACTTCTTACTATACACGTCTCTGAAGGCAAGGGAAACAAAGCAAACATGAATAATTAGGACTTTATCAAGATAAAAAGCTTCTGCACAGAGAAGGAAACAATCAAGAAAACTAAAAGGCAACTGATGGAATGGGAGAAGATATTTGCAAATGACATAGTGGATAAAGGGTTAGTATCCAAAATCTGTAAAGAACTTACCAAACTCAACACCCCAAAAAACAAATAATCTAGTGAAGAAATGGGCAGAAGATATGAATAGGCACTTTCCAAAGAAGACATACAGATGGCTAATAGACACATGAAAAGATGCTCAACATCACTCATCATCAGGGAAATACTAATCAAAACCACAATGAGATACCACCTCATACCTGTCGGAGTAGCTAAAATTAATAAGTCAGGAAACAACAGGTTTTGGAGGATGTGGAGAAAGGGAAACACTGTTTGCACTATTGGTGGGAATGCATAGTGGTGCAGCCACTCTGGAAAACAGTACAGAGGTTCCTCAAAAAATTAAAAATAGAACTACCCTATGACCCAGCAATTGCACTACTAGGTAAATATCCAAAAGATACAAAAATGCTGATTTGAAGGGGCACATGCACCCAATGTTTATAGCAGTGCTATCAGCAATAGCCAAATTATGAAAGGAGTCCAAATGTCCATCGACTGATGAAAGGATAAAGAAGATGTGTCATACATATGCAATGGGATATTATTCAGTGATCAAAAAGAATGAAATCTTGCTATTTGCAACAACATGGATGGAACTAAAGTGTATTATGTTAAGAAAAATAAGTCAGTCAGACAAAGACACATCATATGATTTCACTCATATTGACATATATTGCCAATAGGGCATAAATTTTTCATAGTATTCTCTTTTAGTTGTATTTCTGTGGTTTTGGTAGTGATCTCTCTTCTTTCATTCATGATTTTATCTATTTGAGTCCTTTCTCTTTTCTTTTGGATAAGTCCGGCTAAGGATGTACCAATTTTGTTAATTCTTTCAAAGAACCTGCTCTTAGTCTCATTGCTCTGTTCTACTTGGGAGATGATCTATGAAACTGCAATAAGCAATTGTGTTACAGGCAGGAAGGGCAAAGTGGGGGAAGTAAGAAGAAGTAACACCTATATCAAGAATCAAAATCTTTCCCAGAAGTGCCTAGCCAACTTCTTACATCCCATCACCTCCCCAAACGCAAGTGACCTTGACAATTTGTATATTTTAGCTGATCATATGGTCACATGTAACCTCCATAGTTCCTATTAGTAAGGAGAAAGGAAATGGGAGATCAGATACTGGGTAGACTTACTGCTATAAGAGTGCCACGAATGGCTCATAAAGCAAGGAATTGCCAACAGTGCCAAGGAGAGATGAAAAATCAAGCCAGTTAAAAGTGGAGAAACATCGATCAATTTTAAGAACAATAAGATTATTAGTGACCATGGCAAGGAAAGGTTCAATGATTGTTGCAGCAGAAGTCAAAAGGAGTAAGGTAAGGATAGTACTAAGAGGTAAACAAGTGAAGACAAAGCTTCTTAAATAATAACAGGTTTTATAAAAGAATAATTTTATAGACTGCACATGTGCTCAAGGGAGTTTTGGAGGGTGATGAGAATATTTCTGGATTGTGGTGCTGGTTGCACACAGTCATAAATTCCTTAAAAACATCACTGATTTGACACCACCTGTGAATTTTATGATATGTAAATTATACTTCAGTAAAACCTAAAATAAAACTAGTGATAATAATTTTTACAGAAATTCGTCTGTGAAGGAAACAAGAAAGATGTGGCATTTTTTTTCCTTTGTTGGTAAATCCAAACTCTTGGTTTCATTTTTATTTTATTTATTTAATTTGGGGGGGTAGTTTTTATCAGAATCTAAGTTATTTTGAAAAAATGAGAATTTTGTTTCTCTTTGTCAGGGAATTAAAAAAAGAAAGGTAGATTATGATACAGCAACAACTTGTAAAGGTATGTGAAGTAAGATTCGAAAAGCCTTTCCCTACTTGGCCTGTCCTCACTACTTCCCAAAGGTCATGCATTTATCAGCTTGGTGTTCTATCTTTTTAAAGTTATATGTATATACAAGCATATGCAAAGGTGGGTCCAAATTAAGTGGAGCCTAAAGTCTATAAATATTATGGCTTTATTAACAAAAAGAATACAAAATTATATATTTATAAGTCGGTTCAAAGGTGTGTGTGTGTGTGTGTGTATGTATACACTCAAACCCCCACAACTTTCCCTCCAGTAACCATCAATTTGTTCCCTATAGCTAAGAGTCTGTATTATTCAGCCATAAAAAAAGAATGAAATCTTGCCATTTGCAATGATGTGAATGGAGCTACAAAATATTATGCTAAGCAAAAGAAGTCAGCCAGAGAAAGACAAATACCAGATTTCACTCATATGTATAAGTTAAGAAACAAAACAAATGAACCAAGGGGAAAAAAGAGCAAGGCAAAATGTGTATGTGTGTGTGTATTTATACTTATTTTTATATTTATATTTGTATTTATATTTATGCTTATTCATTTTGAAAGAGAGAGCATGAGCAGGGGACAGGCAGAGAGACAGGGAGAAAAAGAATCTGAAGCAGGCTCTATGCTGATAGCACAGAAACTGATGCAGGATTCAAACTCATGAACCATGAGATCATGACCTGAGGCAAAATCAAGAGTTGTACGTTTAATTGACTGAGCCACCCAGGCACCCCAAAAGTGTGTGTGTGTGTGTGTGTGTGTGTGTGTGTGTATTTTAAGGGTATACATTTTTTATTTTTATTTTTTTAACATTTATTTATTTTTGAGACAGGGAGAGACAGAGCATGAACGGGGGAGGGGCAGAGAGAGAGGGAGACACAGAATCGGAAGCAGGCTCCAGGCTCCGAGCCATCAGCCCAGAGCCTGACGCGGGGCTCGAACTCAGGGGACCGCGAGATCGTGACCTGGCTGAAGTCGGACGCTTAACCGACTGCGCCACCCAGGCGCCCCAGGGTATATATTTTTTAATGAAAAGAGAAATCACAAGGAATTTCTAGAGCCTTAACAATTCAGATTCATTTCTTTTGAGGTCTCTTTAGATAATTTTCTAGAAGTGCTTACAGAGAAATACTTTCTGTGCAAACTGGTTCCGAGAATGTGCTGCAACTCCAAGCACTCCTACAAACCTAGGGACTCCCGTGCAAGAGAGAGACCCTAAAGCTTAAGCTTCATCACTCTCAGAAAATCTGCCACTGGGTATATGCAGTGTGGGTAGCCAGTGTATAGAGCTTAGTTGTGCAAAAAAATACAATTATTTTATTTTTCTCATATCTACTTTATTTTTATTGAAGATCTCCATTCTATTGGAGTAGTGGAAACTTGTTCTAGTCAGTTGGGGCTTTATCCTTTTTCTTAGAGATTTGGTCAAAATTCACGGAGACTTAAAGGTGCAAAGGAATGAGAACAGATAATGCTTGGTAACACCTTTGAAGATCTGAGTGTCTAGGCCCATCATATAGCCAGTTTTTCTCCCTTGGTTCTTTCTTTCCCAGGGCTTGTTCCCTCTCTCTGGCACACTCCAGTACTTGGACTCTTATGTAGCAGGTTATCTCCAGAATAGCTCATACAACTTGTTTATAACACACATGTGTGCCTGATAGCTCAACAGCAGAACAGTACTGGTCATTCTCTATTTTGAATACCACTCTATTGTTTTCTCCTTACCCTCAAACTTATAAGATAGCTTATGTAGAGACAATTTTAAAACTGAAGAAATTCTGCTCATTCCTATGGATTTTCCCCCATTTTCATCAATGCTGAACATGTTCTCTATCTAAGGACTTTAGATTTTAGGTGTCTATATCCAGAAGGAACATGAAGACTCTTTTCTTTCTCATTCTTCCCCTGGAGCTATGAACTTAGGAATTTGAGTGGGGTAGGGGGACAGAATGGGATGGCATGAAAAGTAGTGGATAGTTACCAGGGAAATAATTAGTTAAAATTTAATAAGTAATCTAACTGTATGTTTTCCAGCATATAAAAGATATCATCAATTATACCATTACATTAAATATACATAATTTCGCTTTAAAATTTTTACCACTTGATTACATGCATTAATCTATGCAGTATCTTACTGATTTCTTTTTCCGTATCACAGTCAAAGTTTGAGGATTAGCTGATATCACGTGGAGAATATAAAGATTCTGTTGCATCACTTTAGGACCCCAACAGTGAAGGCATAATATTACCCCTTTTTTTAAATTTAAAAAAAAATGTTCATTTATTTATTTTGAGAGAGAGAGCTCAGGCAGGAGAGGGGCAGAGAGAGAGGGAGATAGAGGGAGAGAGAGAGTCCCAAGCAGGCTCTGAGCTGTCAGCACAGAGCCCCATGCGGGCCTCGATCTCACAAACTGTGAGATCATGACCTAAACTGAAATCAAGAGTCAGTTGCTTAACTGACTGAGCCACCCAGGTGCCCCTATATTACTCCTTTGATATACATTGAGAACCTATTATATGACAAACAATGTTCCAGGCGATGCAAGTGCAGGGGTTTGCAAAAAAGTCTGTCCTAATGAATCTTTGATTTCACTGGGAAGAAGGATAATAAAGAAGTATACACATTTATAATGTCAGGCAGTGCAGGTAAAGGCTATGAAGAAAAACAAGCCTTGTGAAGGATTAGAGAATGAAGAGGGTAGTCAGGGAAAGTGTTTTTCAGGAGCTCTGAAAAATTAAGAGTGGGCCCCGTGACCATCTGGAATAAGTTCCTTGAGGGAGGAGCAGGTGATGGAGGTTCTGTGAGAAAGGCAGTCTCTGGGAAGAGCGAAGGCGGGCTGCAGGAATGGGAGATGGAGAGAGGTGTCAGAGCCAGATCACGCGATCAGCTCCGGTATTGTAGGCTTGGAATAAGTGTGATGGGCTTTTGAGAGTTTTCTTTTTTGCTTTTGTTGCTTAGCTTTGTTTCTTAACCAGAATGTCGTATTTTTCATAAACAGTGCACAGCGTCATTATATTTAGGACTGACAACTTAATCTCAAGGCATACATACTGAAGTATAACCAGGTCTCATTTGCATTCTGAATTTAATAAAAATAGGATGAAATATAAATAAAGTGTATAATTTTAAGACTAGCAGTTTATAGCACATGAATTTGGTCACAAACATGTATTTCACTTAGAATATGCCGCACTCTATATCAAGCAAATAGGCAATTTCTCCAGCCTTTAATCACATTGCCTGACAGGTGACAGACATGTTCTGTAAAAAATGTAATAAAAAACCTTTAGAAAACATATTTTTCTTAAAAAAGAAATTTTCGAGTCAGTGTAGTTGGTGCTGAAGAAAGATTTAGGTTCAAAGATCTTTGTCCTAGTATGATAAAAGAAAATTTGACAAAATGTAAATGCTCAGCAATAAGGCAATAATCAATATATTGTGCTATTTTGTATCATGAAGTATTACCGTGAAAGTGAATGTTCAATATTCAACATTCGAAGTTTAAAATAAAGGAATGAAATCTCTGTGTTTTTTGTTTTCCCTTTCAGGTTAACCAAGCTGTCAAGTTTGATTCTTCAAAAAATTCATCTTTTAACTTGACAAATCCAACATTTGTTTTTTCCAATTTTACTATTATTGATCTTAAATTCAGAAATACCAACACTAGTCATTGATTCATTTGAGGTCTTTTGGGATACTTCCTAGATTACTTTTGTCTACATGTACTTCATTTTATTTTATAACTTGGAGAGCTGAGTAAGCAGTCACAAGGACTTCCTGTCCCCGTTAAAGCAAAATGTACTATTAGTCCTGTCTTTCCCTCAACATTTGTGGATATATGTATCCAAAAAGCATGTCAAGGCCACATATTTCTGAGTTTACTCCCTTCTGATTAAACAACAGAATATTCTTTCAATAGCTCAGTTTTGAAGGGAGAAGATCTCACTTGTTATCAGTTTTATTTGCTCTTACTCGATTTTTCCTTTTTTTTTTCCAGTTGTCAAGTCATATTATATTGAAGATATGAGTGCCATGCCAGTCTCTGGAAGTATTGTTCTACCTTATCACTTCATTCCAATCTTATTTTATCTCCCTCTCTGTATTAGAAGTAAAACTGCCAAACATCCATTTCTGAAATTACCACTATATTTAACCATTGATAAATTTATAATTTAATGATAATTTATAATTATAAACTTACAATTTTATTTATAGCATAAATGAAAGTTACATATTTTCTTAGATGTTTGTATGTTATTGGTAGTAGAATGTATGGCTCTAAGAAAAACAAAAGATAAATTTTAAGTTTTCTTCCTCTGAAATGAATAGTAAATTGACCATTCAATATCTGTGTAAACTGTAAATATGTTATTGCTAAATTTGCCTGCATCTGTGCCATATGTTCTGGCATTAAATCTTGGAGTGATAAAATCAAAAGACTAAAGGTTATAATATTTAGTAGTATTACCTACGAGAAATGCACTAGGAAATGAAACAACAATGAGGAAAATCGACGTAATTACTTTTTTCTGTTTTGGGCAGTATTTCACAAAAAGAAGGACTATAAAGTAGATGTAAGATCTCAGCTCTATAGATATCTGTACCAAGAAGACTCAGCTATAATTAGGCATCTGCACCAGAGAAAAGTCAGAGAGATTCTTCACGGCAGAATATTTCCTATGTAATGTATAATTTTAATTTTCCAGTAACTGCTTAAGTGACAATGAAAGGTAGTATGTGTTATAATGGTTAACAGAACAGCCTTTGGAGCCAGCCTTCCTTAGTTCAAATCCAGGATCTGTCATTCACTAGCTGTTTGACCTCTCTGCCTCAGCTTCTCATCTGTAAAATGGGAAAGGCAATAATATACTTTTAAATGTTTCTTTGTTTTTGAGAGAGAGGGAGACAGAGGATGAGCGGGAGAGGGGCAGAGACAAAGGGGGACAGAGGGTCCAAAGAAGGCTCTGTGCTGACAGCACAGAGCTCGATGTCGGGCTTGCACCCATGAGCCGCAAGATCATGACCTGAGCCAAAGTTAGGATGCTTAACCAACTGAGCCACCAAGGCGCCCCTGGAATGACAATAACATTATGCATTTCATAGAGTTTTCTCAATGTTAAATGCGTTACTAATATGTATGAGCACTGGGAACTATGGCTGACAATGATAGTGTTCTTTAAATGTGGGCTATTATTATTATGACCCCTCTTTTTGTCACCCATTCATTTTTCTCATATTTCAGTAGTATTACCTCATGGTGTGCTGGAGAAAATTTCAGAAAACAAATCAAACAGAAACACAACAAAATATACTGCTGTAACCAGACATTAGAAGATTTTACTGACAGTAGAGAATTATTCTTATATCCAATTCCAAAAGCATCTAAGCAAAAAGGCTAGCTTTTGTTTTGTTTTAAAAGCTCAGTTTAGGGGCGCCTGGGTGGCGCAGTCGGTTAAGCGTCTGACTTCAGCCAGGTCACGATCTCGCGGTCCGTGAGTTCGAGCCCCGCGTCAGGCTCTGGGCTGATGGCTCGGAGCCTGGAGCCTGTTTCCGATTCTGTGTCTCCCTCTCTCTCTGCCCCTCCCCCGTTCATGCTCTGTCTCTCTCTGTCCCAAAAATAAATAAACGTTGAAAAAAAAATTAAAAAAAAAGCTCAGTTTAATGTAAATCTGGTCAGAATAAAGATGAAAGAATATAGATTTGATTAAACTACAAAAACACTAAAATGTTTGGTTTCCTTTCCCGTTCATCATCTAGAAGTAAATTATGTCATGATATGCCTTTATTCAATGCTCTTGAATTTTCTCCAGTCTTTTTATATAATCTAAATTTCAATATCAGGGATTATTTTTTTTTAATTTTAATTTTTTATTTATTTTTGAGAGAGAGAGAGAGAGAGAGAGAGACAGTGTGCACGTGGGGGAGGGGCAGAGATAGAGGGAGACACAGAATCTGAAGCAGGCTCCAGGCTCTGAGCTGTCAGCACAGAGCCCAACATGGGGCTCGAACTCACAAACCATGAGATCATGACCTGAGCCAAAGTTGGATGCTTAATCAACTGAGCCACCCAGGCGCCCCTTGACTGGGGATTATTTTAATACAGGCATAGCTATAACTGACACATGATCTTATTTTGTGTTTTTAAAAGTTCTTGGGACCCCAAATATAATTTCTCATTTTATCAATTAATATGCCAAACCAACAAAGATAATTTATGTGGTGAGCTTTATTCAAAACATACTGCCTAAATAAGGTATAATGTCACTTTCATCTGACATGATGGAAAGGGAATATGTCACATCAACTGGTTTTTTATTTTTATTTTTATTATTTTTTTTTCAACGTTTATTTATTTTTGGGACAGAGAGAGACAGAGCATGAACAGGGGAGGGGCAGAGAGAGAGGGAGACACAGAATCGGAAACGGGCTCCAGGCTCTGAGCCATCAGCCCAGAGCCTGACGCGGGGCTCGAACTCCCGGACCGCGAGATCGTGACCTGGCTGAAGTCGGACGCCCAACCGACTGCGCCACCCAGGCGCCCCTCAACTGGTTTTTTAAACCATATATTGTATGCATCCTCATGGAGATTTTATTCTGGTGTCCAAAGTTTCCTGAAATTTGATATGTATACTAAAAAATAATTTGTTAAAATTGAGTAAAATTAAATCCCATTGTAACAACTTTACATTTTTTATATATGTATTTGTTCACTCTAATTTAAAACTAATAGAAAATCACAGTAAAATTTTTTGAAAATTGCAGCCACTATTTCGAAAAAAATAACCCTAACCTAAAAATCACCTTACACAGAAAGCAACTTATTGGCAGTAAATTTATTTCTAGATTATTGATCTATCCATTAATTTCTTTGAATATTCATATTGCTATCTCATCTTGGGTTCCTAACAACATATAGTCATTTCCCCCTGCTTTTCTAAAATTAAATGTTATTCCATGACTATTTCTATGCTATTCTTTATTCTCAGAAAACTAGATTATATGTGTTCCATGATAATTTGAGACTCCAACCTTGTGTGCTTTTTCATATTTCTTGGACTATCTCCTTCTTCCACTTTCTTGGGTGGTGGACAAGCTATTCCTTCCTCCCTTTTTTGAATTTGCATGAAACAGTACATTGTGAAGAGCAGTATCCAGTTTCCAGAGTGTGCACCAAATTAGCAGGGGATTAGCTACCCTTTGGTCAACTTTGACCAATAGGAAATAAGAAACAGAAGAGAGAAGGGCATATAAGTACCCCTTTTCTCTGTCTTCAGTGGGCTATTCTCAGGACTGGTTACCCTTCAAGAGAGGTCTCATATGCTAAGTGAACATGCCTCCAGAGCTATTTGATCTCTTTGTGGCTTAGCTGAACCAGCAGCGAAAGCAGGAATGTACTGTTTGACATTGCTTTAGATCTTAACTCATTTCCTTTTTTTTCCTTACCCCCACTGCACTGGGCTGACACCTCCCAAGTGAAATTTAAGCAAATTAATCCTTTCTTCAGATTCAATTTTCTTAAGAAAATTAATTTTTCTTAATTTATTTAAACATTTTCATTTATTGCAGATGCTATTTCTGTTGTTTTGCTGTTATAAATTTTTAGCATAATAACATAATGGTTATTTTGTGCATGTCATTGACTGCATTTCTTTGTATTTCACAGGACTGATGAGAAATGCCCTTGTTAAGGCTCTTAAAATATTCATTGTAAATGGATATTTCAAAAAGGTTATGCTTTTACATATAC
Source organism: Lynx canadensis (assembly GCF_007474595.2). Taxonomy (NCBI): domain Eukaryota; kingdom Metazoa; phylum Chordata; class Mammalia; order Carnivora; family Felidae; genus Lynx; species Lynx canadensis. The sequence continues at coordinate 23,025,595 of NC_044321.2, forward strand.
ATACCCACAAAAAGTCAAAAGAATGTTCATTGCTGAAAATGTGTTTTTAACTTTAAAATTTGCTAATCCAATGTTCCTAAGTGGCATTTATTACTGAGACTGAATATTTTTTCATATATTTCCTGGTCATCCATATTCTTTCATAAACTGTGAGTTCACATTCCAATTATTTACATGAAAGTTAGTTTCTGTTGCTTTATAAATATTCTTTGATAATGACAGCATCCTTTACTGATTTTGACAAAAATATATTTCATATGATTATATTTGCCCTTTTTATGGTATTTAAAAATAATTACATTTAACAATATATACCATTCTGTCACCTCCCATTGTGCTCACATATAGAAAATTTTTCCTCACATGCTAAATATGAATATTTGCATATTTTTCATGAAAAATAGGTCTCTATTTATTACTTTTCTAAGTATCCTGGCAATTTTTACTTAATAATATTTCCTTTCCCTACAACTCTTCTAGTCTGTGTCAGGAACTTCTCTTTCTTTGTCATAGTACATTTGTTCATCATTGGACTGGTATACACTTTAATTAAGATAGTTTTAGATACATCTAGGTTCAAACCTTATCAAATTATGTTTTATTATGAAGATAATAAATGTACATGTTAAAGAAATTATTACAGAAAAGACTAAAATAAAAAAGTAAAACTGTCTTCCTTTCACTCACACACAATTTAGAGTCATCCACAGTCAATGGTTTCTGAGTTTAGTTCTCATGGTAATTATCATTCTAACTTCAAAAATAGTTTTATTTACCAAATATAAAATATGTACAGTTTCTATTGTCTCTTCTCCATGGAAGTAGAGGATGTATGACATTTACATTACTTCCCACCTGTCTTCAGACTATTTTTAGTTCTTCTGGTGGTCTTGTTTTTTTGTTTGTTTGTTTTTTAATTTAAATCTGCCTGAATTTGCATTTCTTAATATCTCACCTCTAGAAAATAACTCCCTGTTTTAATTTTTATTATTTTTTTTAATTTATTCATTTGAGAGAGAGAGAGAGAGGGGGAGAACAACGGGGGAGGGGCAGAGATAGAGGGGGAGAGAGAGAATCCCAAACAGGCTCCGTGCTGTTAGCACAGAGCCCATTGTGGGCTTGAACCCAGAAACCGTAAGATCATGACATGAGATGAAGTCACAAGTTGAATTCTTAACTCACTGAGCTACCCAGGTGCCCCAATAACACCGTGTTTTTAAAAGAGAGAGTTATAATTAATGTTTCCTCCTTTGTACCCCTCTTTTCCATACTTCATAATTTTTGTTCATCATGTATTTTTGATGTGACATTTATAACATTTACACTCGTTTCTCTATAATTTTAAAAGACTTTCTCTATGTGTTGATATTAAAGCATAAAAAAGCAATAAACAGTACTTTCCATTCAAATATCCAAGTGTATATCATAGAATTAAGTAGTACAACTGACCAGTCTTTGAATCTATTATTATTTTCTGTGAAAGGAAAAGAAAATACAATGCACATTTAATGGGTTTCCTTTAAATTTATTTTTAATTTTCTTTAATTTTCTAGGTCATACTCTGATGTCAGTGTTTTTTATATTACGTGTTGCCATTTTTCTTGGATATCTTGTTTTGCTGAAATGTCTTTTGGGCAACTTTTTCATAGGTATTACATTTCTCTGTTCTTAAGTGTCTGAATATATATTTATTTTACCTTCATGCCTTGGTGAATGATATAACTGGGTGTAGAATTCTAGTTTCAAATATTTTTCATAAAAAATTAAAGATACTGCTTCATTTTTTTGAACATCTTGTGCTTTTTTTTAATATGAAATTTATTGTCAAATTGGTTTCCATACAACACCCAGTGCTCATCCCAAAGGGTGCCCTCCTCAGTACCCATCACCCACCTTCCCCCCCCCCCCCCATCAACCCTCAGTTTGTTCTCAGTTTTTAAGAATCTCTTATACTTTGGCTCTCTCCCTCTCTAACCTCTTTTTTTTTTTTTCCTTCCCCTCCCCCATGGACTTCTGTTAAGTTTCTCAGGATCCACATAAGAGTGAAAACATCTTGTTTTGATGAAAAGTTACCTCCCTACAGTTCTTTCTTTGCAAACAAAACTTCTTTTCCTCTATTAAAATCTGTAGGATTGTTATGTTTTTTAATTTCTATTTATTTTTTAAATGTTTATATTTTTTTTTAATTTTTTTTCAACGTTTATTTATTTTATTGTTTGGGACAGAGAGAGACAGAGCATGAACGGGGGAGGGGCAGAGAGAGAGGGAGACACAGAATCGGAAACAGGCTCCAGGCTATGAGCCATCAGCCCAGAGCCTGACGCGGGGCTCGAACTCACGGACCGCGAGATCGTGACCTGGCTGAAGTCGGACGATTAACCGACTGCGCCACCCAGGCGCCCCTTAAATGTTTATATTTTAGAGAGACAGACCACGAGCTGGGGAGGGGCAGAGAAAGGGAGACGCAGAATCCTAAGCAGGCTCCAGGCTCTGAGCTGTCAAAGAGTTCAATGCAGAGCTCAAACTCACAAACCGCGAGATGATGACTTGAGCCGAAGTCGGACGCTTAACCGACTGAGCTACAGAGGTACCCCTGTAGGATTCTTATTTTTAATGTTGATGATGAAATTTTCCAAGTGATGTCTTATTTTATTTATCCTACTGGGAAGCGAATGGACCCTTTATATCTAAACATTTATATCCTTCCATAATTCTTTTTTCAGTTGATTAGTTCTTCCTTTCTCTGGAGTTACCGTTTCATACTTTTCCTTCACTTTGTCTCAATTATCCTGAGAGTTTTCTAGATCTACAATTCAAACATAAGTTATGTACATTTATAATTTACTCAGTCCATTGAATTTTAAATTTCCAAAAATGTAGTTTACATCTCAGATCTTTTGGTTTTCATGGCCAACTATTCTTGTGTCACAGAAGCAATCTCAGTTGTCTCCCAGGATGTAAATTAGATTTAATTTATTGTCTGAATTATTTTTCCTCTGAATTTTTTGATCCTTTAATTCTGTTATTCTGTTTGTTCTTTTTTTGTCCATCTCTTCACGTTTTGTGTTTTCCTCAAGTGTACTGTCATAAATGTTGATCTATTAATATTTGTAAATGAAGTAATGCATTAATTGGCATCGGTACATAGCATGCTGGGTTCCACAATGGTGGTGGCCATATTTCTCCAATAGAACTTTTCCATAATTAAGTCTGACCACTGATTCTGTAGAAGTAAACATGTTTTACTCTGTGGCACTTATTGACCTCTATATGGATGGTGAGCAGGCAAACAGGCCCAAAGTCTTCCTTCCCAATTGCTAAACCAAAGAGCTTTACTATGAGAACGAAAATCACAAATAATATTTCTAGTTTTTGTCCAACACCTTCCTTTTCATAACCCCTCGAGGACAGTCTCAACTTCAGTTTAGCTTCCTTCCCAAGTCACAAAATACTTACTAGTAACCTCATCCCAGAACAGACTATTTTATCTAGAATTTTTCGTAGGCTTCATTCTGAGGGCAAAATTCAATAAAGCCAGCTGTTGTGTTTATGAGCCGTAGACAGAGGAGCACAAACATCCCGGGTGTTATCAATAAAGCTTCCTAAAATAATTATCTTGAGGATTGACCCACAGCTCAGCCTGGCTTAGATTGTTGTTGACTCTTAGCTTAGTCTTCCCAGGGTTTCCTTGAGAAGATCTGCTTATTTGTGGTGTTAGCTTTCACTTCTGGCACTTCTGAATTTGCTATCAGTCTGAGCTCATTGGCTTTCTACCTACCAATAATCACCTTATCTAAAAATATAAAGTCGTCTTAACTGACAATTTTGTTATGATTTATATACAGTATATATAATATATAATAGCAGAGACCCTGGAAAATGGTGGTATAATTCAGTTAGTCTTGAGGCCCGAAAACCAAGGGAGCAGATGGTATAAATCCCAGTTTAAGGGCCAGAGAATACGAGATGAGATATTCCAGCTCATGCAGTGAGGCAAGTTTGGGGAGGGCAAGTGGTTAAAAAGCTGAATTCCTACTTGCTTTGCATTTTGTTCTAATCAGGTCTTCAACTGATGGGATGATGCCCACCCACACTGGACAGGACAACTACTTCGCTGAGTCCACCAATTTAAAAGCAAATCTCATTCAGAAACATTTTCACAGACATACTCAGAAATTATAATTAATCTGGTCAGATAACTTGACACTTAAATTTAACCATCACAAGCCTGATATGAGTCTCTATTACTCAAGTCCTTAGGTCCCAACATAAAGTTGTATAGAGTTTTTCATGAAGTTCACATTCATTTTTTATAGTCATACCCAAATATTACCAATTTTTTGTTATTGTTATGGATGGAGTGTTTTTTTCATTATATTTCTATAGTATTTTTGATGATATATAGAATTTTTCATAATATTTACTCATTTTTTGCTCTCAGTAATAAAATGCATTTTAAGTCGTGATAATTTTTTTCAGATAATTTTCTGAGTTTTTGTCTAGACAATAATACCTTTTGCAAGCAATATAATTTTCTTTACTACTTTCCAATAGCTATATTTCATTTTGTTTGTCCACATTATTCCATAGGCTAGGACTAGCAGAGCAATGCTAAAAAATATAGTAGGAACATCACCTTTGTATGGTTTCAGAATCAGAGATGCAAATTCAGTGTTTTATAGTATAGATAATACAAAGGTATTCACTCTTGTGTTAAGCAAAGATCTTTATATTTTAAATTCAGTCATTTAAAAAAATTTTTTTAAATGTTTATTTAGTTTTGAGAAGAGAGAGACAGAGCATGAGCAGAGGAGGAGAGAGAAAGAGGGAGACACAGAATCTGCAACAGGCTCCAGGCTCTGAGCTGTCAGCACAGAGCCCCACGCGGGGCTCGAACTCACGGACCGTGAGATCATGACCTGAGCCGAAGTCGGACGCTTAACCGACTGAGCCACCCAGGCGCCCCTTAAAATGATTTTCTAATTGTTTACTGCTGTCCAAAGGGGGAATCAAAGACCCCAAAATTCATGCCTGTTGGTCTCTGTCCTTCACTTCAATCAGATATCTTTGGCCTTCAAGAAGGTATGTTCAATAATTTTGCCCTGTATGTTATTTTAAGTTAGGTAAAGTTTATTTTTTAAAGTTTATTTGTTTTGAGAGAGAGAGAGAGAGACAGAGAGGCAGTGTGTGCTGGGGGGGAGGAGAGGGGTAGATAGAGAAGGAGAGAGAGAATCCCAAGCAGGCTCAGTGTTGTCAGGGCAGAGCCTGACCAAGGGCTTGATTCCATAAACCATTAAGCACAAATTAATTTTAATTACCTACTCCACCGTTTCTAGAAGACTGTTGCCTCATTTGTTACATAGCAATATCAATATAAAGAACTTGGAGGATCATACATCATTTTCCATCTTGTACCCTACTAAATCTACTTTATTTAAGGCCATCCTGTTTTCCCCAGTTTGAAGCTCCTATATTTCTGTACTCAGTATCATGGAGCTTCCCAGCTGCTGATTTTTCACTCAATACGTGACATCTACTAAAGCCAACCAAAAGGAGAAAAGAAGCTCAAAGTAGAAAGGTTACTAGAATCAAGCTTCTATCAATATTTCTGTTCTCTGGGCCAGTTGTTTTCCCTTCTCTATGCCTGATTCTTGTCAGATTTTATTTGTCAAATAAACTCACCCTACTTGGCTTTAAATTGGGCCCCCTCAACACAGATCTTCAATTTTTTCCTTCCCTCAATTATCCACAAACATCTTGGAACCATCTTGCTTCTCAAACATTCCAAATATTTTTGTCTTCTAGCCCTTCTAGGACACTGCCTTCAGTTCTACTGGTCCATGGAACCATAAGTTGAAAGCAGAGACATCAACATTTCCTTCTGCTCCTCTTTATATCTAATAATTGCATCATCCAACTTAAAAAGCACCTTAATATCTAGTAAGTGAAATAACATTATAAAAAGGGAGATTCACCAGTTTGTATATAATGATTTGTGTACCTTAATTCTCAACCTGAAAGTTTAAAGTGAATTGTCTCACACATACCGGAAAAATCATTTAGCTTAATTCTGTTTATGTTTAGTAAACCATATATAATCAGTAGTAACAAAAGAACACTTTATGAGGCCATGAGTGTTAGAAAACCTTTCCTACTTTAAAAGTATGTATTTTCATCAAAAGCCCTCACGATATATGAGTAAACACAGAAGTAGCATATAATAAAAAAAGTAATTCTCTACCATATTATTTTTTTACTTTTAACATGTGATCCTATATTTTTAATATGCTTTTCTTAGATTAGTCATGTTAACTTTTTAAAAGGCCCATTTTCATATTTTATGGGGAAGGCAGACTGAAATTAACAAATGGAAGTGTATTTTAAAATCAGATTCATTTGCTAATACTTTTCAATGAAGAATCAAAAGAAATTATCATGTAAGAATACATGGATAGCTGGATTATCAGCATTGTTTAAGTGAATTAATTTTGTTTCTTTATTTTTCAGCACAGGATTACAAATAATTTGGTTTCATATCCCTTTATTTATTGAGCTAGATTCGTTTTGCATCTGTACTTTCTTTCAAACATTCGCCTTTCATCTTTATTTAAATAATCAAAGACTTTTGCTAATATATCCAACTTATCTAGGACTTAATCTCATGTCTCTGCTTTCAACTTATATTTTAGTCTTTTCTTGTAATTATGACTTTGGATGATTTTTTGTCCAATCATCTCATACTTCATAAACCTTTGAACAGAGGTAATACCGTAAGTTAGTTTACCTCGGAAAACTTACTTTTATTTGAAGGTTCAATTTTGAGAGAATTTGGATTTATGATATTATGTATTATAATAATAAACTAAATATCATGAATTACAGTTTTTTAATCAGTAATTTTTTAAGTGGGGTCAGCATGTAACTTCTCATAATACGTGGAAGGAAATTAAATCTGAAATATTTCAGAAGTGTATTTGAAAGTTACTTTGACGATTGTAAGATTGCCACAAAAAAGAAACAATCGCTGCATCTCCTTGAAGCATAAAATGCATTATTATGCATTATTCTTTCTTAGGTGATTTTTCAAATATATATATATATATATATATATATATATATATATATATATATCAGAAACTTACAAAGAAGGGAACCTGAGTGGCTCAGTCGGTTGAGCGTCTGACTTCGACTCAGGTCATGATCTCACAGTTCATGAGTTTGAGCCCCGCGTCGGGCTCTGTGCTGACAGCTCGGAGCCTGGAGCCTGCTTCGAATTCTGTGTCTCCCTCTCCTTCTCTGCTCCTCCTCCACTCATGCTCATTCCTCTGATGAGGAAATAGAAAGCCATATGTTGGAGAAGACAGAAATTCAGAGTTGAAAGCAATACTTGCAATGTTGTATGTGACCCTTTGCAGGTGGCTAAGAGGCCAACAATGGCTGAGGTAGTCTGAAAGGTTAAGTGATCAAAAGATGAATTTAATTTCAGATCCTGCCAAGATGGACAACAGTTTTGTAACCTGTCCTTCATTTAGGTTAGTTCCTGGGATCCTGTAAACTAGGACTAACCATGAACCAGAAAGAAACCTGCCCTTGCATGGACCAAAGCAGTTTTCGGTCGTCTAGTCCCTAGAAAACCTCAAACTCTACAAATGGATTATGGTGATCTTAGATTACTAATGCCTCCAAACACTTGGCAGTAGAGGGGAAAAAGTTCCCTGGAAGCTGTAGGCACAAATACATAAAATCATCATATCCATGTCCAGAACACAATAAAATGTCTAAATAGGTATCCAAACAAATCATCTGTACACAATAAAAAATAACCCAGTACATGGGGAGACATGATGATTGACAGTCCCACAATAAGAATAGATACCATATATAACCGACACACAGAGACTATAAATCAGCTATGCCATCCATGATCCTGGAGGTAAGTGCTGAACTTAAACTATTCAGCAAGAAACAGCAAAGTGTAAAAAGTAGCAAGACAATTTCAAAAAGAACCAATCAGAAATTCTAGAACTAAAAGATACAATGACCAAAATTAAAAAGGTAAAGGGTAGATTTTACGGCATATTTAATTCAGCTGAAAAACAAAACAAAACAAAACTATCGTGATTTGTAAGATGGGTCAGAAGAAACTACACAGAATGAATCAGGAAGAGAAAAAGTAAGTGAAATACAGAAGAAAGGCTAAGAGACAGAGAATACAATGAAAGATTTTAAATTCATTTAAAGGGAGTTCAGAAAAAGAGAAAAAGAAAATGTAACTAAAACAGGGCTATAAATTTTCTAAAACTAATAGAACATATCAACCCACACATTCAAGAATCCCAATGAAACCCACAAAAGATAAAAGATATTCAAGAATATGTACAATATATCTGTGGAAAATCAAAGCAAAAAATAATAACATCTTTATAAAATTCACGGGAGTATCACATTTAAAGGATCAACAGTTTAAAGGGTAGCTGTCTTTGTGACAACAGTGAATTCCAGAAGCCAATAGAATTATAGCTTCAAAGTATTAAAATAAAATGACTACCAACATAGTATTAAATGTTCTATAAAAATACCTTTCAAAAATGAACAGGAAATAAAGACATAGACTGACAAAGAGAAATCACGATAATCCTTCAGCAACCATATCACAATAAAGAAAAAAATACAAAGTGTTTCTAAGCTGAAAAAAAGAATCCTAAATGTAAGGTCTTGAGATGCAGGAAGGAAGCAAAACTGTAAATATGATTAAATCTGAATCAACATAGAGTACATGAAATAAAAATAACAATAGCTTCCAGAGCTAAAAATTAAAGAATGAAACCCCACAGAAATAATATATACATAAATCAAAAACAGAATTAATTGTAGTTAAAGTAGACTACATTTCCCACATTTACTAAGAAGAGGGTAAAAACCAACAAGTATTAGTCTTTGGTAATTCAGTGGTGCATGTTGTAATTTCTAGAGACAGAGGAATTGAAGAAATAAAGAATATTAAACTATAAATATCATAGAAAGGGAAAAAGAAATAACAAAATGTTCAACTCAAAAAAAATGTAAAGAATGAGAAAAAGAGATTCATCAAACATCTGGGACAATATGAATGCAAATAATAAGCCAGTATTTGTAAACCTAAATATACTAGTTTATTAAAGAAATGTAATGAAAGTGCTAATTAAAGGAAAATAGATTCGGACCTGATTTAAACAATCAACCGTATGCTATTTACAAGGGAGTTATCTGAAACAAAAGGATACAATAATGTTGAAAAAGCTTAGAAAAAGTTTTACCATGTGAATGCCAATGAAAATAAGTCAAACATAGCTATATTAATATTAGATAAAATATATTTTAAAAGCAAAAAAGCAATTTTAGATATAAAGATTATTTCTGAATGATCAAAAGTTCGATTTCCTGGGAAGATGCAAGTATTTTAATCATTATACCTCAAATAATATGTATTCTGCGTACACAGGCAAAAATTGACAAAAATATAAGAAGGCATAGAAAAATCTATAAAAATAGTGAAAGATTTTAGTATACTTCTCTGAACTGATAGATCAAGCAGGTAAAACATTTATAAAATACTGAATATTTTAAGATTTTTAAATTTGATGTTTAGGGTATACAGAGAACATTTTACCCAGTGAATTCAACACACACATTTTTTCAGGCACACAAGGAACATTTAAAATCACTAACCATATATACCAGGCCACAAAATAACTTTAAAAATTTTTCAGAGAATTAACGAAAATCATAGTCACTAATCATAATGTAATTAGGTGAAAATATCAATAATAAATACATCAAAATCTCCCTTAACTTTAGAAATAGATAAATACAGCGCACCTAGATGGCTCAGTCAGCTAAGCATCTGACTTCAGCTCAGGTCATGAGCTCACAGTTCCTGAGTTTGAGCCTTGCATCAGGCTCTCTGCTGTCAGTGCAGTCTGCTTCAGAAATTGTCCCCCCTCTTTCTGCCCCTCCCCCTCTAACACCACCCCCCCCCCGCCCCGCGCGTGCTTTCTCTTTCTCAAAAATAAATACAACCATTTTAAAAAAAGAAATTGAAAAATACATTTTTAAATAAACCACGGAGAAAAGGAAAAAAAAACAAAACAGAGATTAGAATGTATTTTGAAGTGAATGAAAATAAAAATACAGCATAACATTTTGAAAATACTCAACATATATTTATAGGGAATGTTACAGTTTAAAAGCCATATTTTAGAGAAGAGGAGAGGGTAAAAATTGATAAGTTAACAAAAGATAGCATCCATCAAGAAAATAGCAAGAGAAAAGCAAAATAAACCCAAAGAATAAAAAACAAAATAAACAAGAAGAGAAAAATCAATGAAATGGAGTTCAAATACATAATATAGTATCAACAAACTAAAAGTTAATACCCTAAAAAGACTAATTCAGTGGATAAATTCTTGGCAAGAGGGATCAAGAAAAATAAAGTGAAAGCATAAGAAAGCCACTGTGAGAATGAAAAAGGAATATCACTACAGCTCCAACACACATCCAAAATACTGTACTACAGAAAACTTATTAAACTAGATGGATTCCCAGAAAAGTGCATCTTCCTAAAATTTACATAAAAATAAATAGAAAATCTGAATAGTCATGAAATTAAACAGATTCAATAATTTAATTTCCCTCAAAGCAAATTCCAGGACCAAATGGCTTCATTAAGGAAGAAAAAACCCAATATTACATAAAAACACTTCCAAAGAATAGAAAAACAGGGGACATCTCAATTCATTTTATGAGAGTAGCCTAACTGTAACACCAAAACTTGACAAGGACATTATGAAAAATAATATTATAGGTAATTAGCTTTCATAAGCACAGATGCAACAATCTTAAATCATCAGAAAGTTAAATACAGTGATAAATAAAAAGGTAAATTAAATAATAAATAATAAATAAATCTAGGTAAAAAAAGGTAACACATCATGATCAGTTGAGGTTTATTCCAGGAAAGTAAGATTTCTTTCACATTAAAAATATCAAATATTTTACTCAAAAAATGACAGGACCAAAAGGAGAAAATCACATATATCAATGAAGAAAATGTATTTGACAAAAGTTAATAGTCATTATTGATAAAAACCATTAATCTAGAAAAGGAAATTTCCTGAATTGAATAAAAAGGATCTAAATTCCTACAGCAAACATTCTAGTTATAGTGAAATATTGAAAGTTTTCCCTTGAGATCAGAAACAAGACAAAATAGGCCTATTAATAACACTGTCATCACTTACATTTAACCTTTTGAAGGCCACCCTAGCTACTGTAAGGAAGCAAGAACACATACATAAATACATACATTAATGTGTAAGGATCTAAAAAAAACAATTAAATGGTTATTAATTGTCATTAATAACCATATAGGGTTCTACAATTTTAAAAGTTATCTATAGACAAAATATTTAAAATTAATAAGTAAAAACATCAAGGTTGTGGGATACAAATTGATACAAACAAATTGGCTGTATCTTTATATTATGGTTTATAAACAAAAATGAGATTAATAAAAACATTTAAAAAGTTACCTAAAAACATAAAATACCCAGAAGTAAGTTTAATAAATATGTACAATATGTCCTTACAAAATATAGCTGAGAGAAATTAAAGAAGAGCTAAATACAAAAAAAAGATGAACTAAATAATTATTCATTGATTGGAGAACTGAATGATTTAAAGATGTCAAGTCTCCTCCAACTAAATATGAGATTAAACGCACTCCCAATCAAAATTTCTGCAGTTTTTTTAAAAATGGAAATTGACAAACTGACTCTAAATGTGTATAGAAACCTGAAGGGCCAAGTACAGCCAAGGCAATCTTGAACAAGAGCAAAACTCGGTAACTTATACCACCAGCTACCAAAAATGATTACAAAACCACAGTAACGCAGACAATATGGTATTTGCAAAAGAATAGTAAAATAGGCCAACAGAAAAGACTGAAAAGTTCTAAGATGACCCACATATATATGACCACTTGATTTATGACAACTGAATGCAGTAGAGAAAGAAGTGTCTGTTTGTAAAAGGTCCTGGATGAAATGAACATTTATGAGAAAAAACATAACTCATCATTTCTAACACATATAATAGAAAAATCAGTTCTACATGCATTGCATACCTAACTGTGAAAGTTAAAACAATGTAGTGTTTAGAAGAAAATGTGGTAGAACATTTTTATAACCATGGAATAGGCAATGATTTCTCAAACAGGACCCCAAAAAAATAATAATCAAAAATGAGAAAACTGACAAAATAGACTGACATACTTTTGGTATTGAAATACACTATTAGGAGAATGAAAAAGCAAGCCAAGAAGCAGGAAAAGATAAATTCAGCACAGACTTCCAACAAAGTTCTTATGTCTAAAAAACATACAGAACTTCTATAGAACATTAAAAAAAGGGAGACAACCCAGTAGAAAAATAGACAAAAGACCCTAAATAAGCACTTTCACAAGAGGATATTTAAATGGTCAATAATCATATGAAAAGCAGTGATTTTATTGCTTCAATTTATATAAAGTTCAAAAACTGGCAAACTTATCTTTTGGAACTTTTAAAATTTACGAGAGTGGTTATGTTTTAGAAAGAATAGCAATTGGAAGGAGGTACTTTGGGGGCTTCGGAGTTTTAAAACCAGATGGCATGTCTGCAACGTTTTTTTTCACAGTACTGTCTCTGCTGTAGTTCTTTTTCTTGATCTGGATGACGGATACATGGATGTGTTCACTTTGTGAAAATACACAGAGCTGTAACTATGATTAGTTCATTTTTTTTGTTTTTATGTACATTATACTTCAAAAATAAGTTTATAAACACACACGCTGATGAACTGAAGCAACAACAACAAAAACTTCACTGTGTGAATAAAAACAATTCCAGGCAAAATCCAAACTATAGACCAACTGTTTATGATTTTGCCTAGTAAATATATCGGACGTTAAGAGTTAAAAAAACTGTGGAAGAATATTAAGGTCATTTGGGAGAAAGAACGACCTTTATAATATGACTCCAAATTCAGAAAACATAAATAAATGATAAATATGACAGATTTAACTACAAAAAAATAAAATTTTGTATGTAAAATAAATGAACAAAGTAAGAATGTAGACTGGGAAAGTGCAACAAATACTAAAAATAACATTTAAAACACTGTAAATAAACTTTAAAAAATATATCTAATAGACTCTTTCTTATAGTTAATGCTTTATTTTTCTTTACTTTTTAAGTTTATTTATTTATTTTGAGAGAGAGAGAGAGAGCAAGGAGAGAAAGGGCAGAGAGAGAGAGAGAGAGAGAGAGAGAGAGAGAGAGAGAATCCCCAAGCAGGCTCCTTGCTGTCAGTGCAGAGCCCAACACTGGGCTCAAACTCACAAACCATGAGATCATGACCTGAGCTGAAATCAAGAGCTGAACACTCAACTGACTGAGCCACCCAGGCATCCCTTATAGTTAATACTTTAATACTGTTTTCTATTCAACATGTTCTACTTATGAGAATATAATTACTTTCTTTCTTTCTCCAAATTTTTATTTAAATTCTAGTTAGTTAACATACAGTGTAATATTAGTTTCAGGTGTAGAATTTAGTGATTCATCACTTACATGTAACACCCAGTGCTCATCCCAACAAGGGCCCTCCTTAATCCCCATCACCTATTTAACCCATCTGCCTGCTCACTTCCCCTGCAGCAACCCTCAATTTGTTCTCTACAGTTAAGAATCTATTTCCTGGTTTGCCTCTCTCTTTTTTACTCCCCATGATTATCTGTCTTGTTTCTTAAATTCTACATATGAGTGAAATTATATGGTATTCAAAGGGATACATGCACCCCAATGTTTATAGCAGCATTATCAACAATAGCCAAATTATGGAAAGAGCCCAAATGTCCATCAACAGATGAATGGATAAAGACGATGTGGGATTCCAGAAGAAACAAGAGTGCGGCGTGAACATGGGGAAGCAAAAGAAAGCAAGAAAGTATGCAACCATGAAGCGAATGCTTAGTCTCCAAGATCAGAGGCTGAAAAAGAAGGATAGATTGAAACCTAAAAAGAAAGAAAAGAAAGATCCAAGTGCACGCAAGGGAAGAGAAGTCCCCCAACATCCTTCTTGCTTATTCTTCCAATATAACACACAGCTGGGCCCACCTTACCACATCCTGGTTGATACCAACTTTATCAACTTTTCCATTAAAGCCAAACTTCACTTAGTACAATCAATGATGGGCTGTCTGTATTCCAAGTGTATCCCTTGTATAACTGACTGTGTAATGGCTGAAATTGAGAAATTGGGGCAAAAGTATCGAGTGGCTCTAAGGATCACCAAGGATCCAAGATTTGAACGATTACCATGCACATACAAAGGAACCTATGCAGATGACTGCCTAGTAAAGAGAGTAACTCAGCATAAGTGTTACATTGTGGCCACAGTTGACCGGGACCTTAAACGAAGGATCAGAATCGAGAAGATCCCTGGAGTTCCCATCATATACATTTCTAACTATAGGTACAACATTGAGCAGATGCCAGATGATTATGGAACCCCTCGGTTCTAATTCTAACACTCTAAAGATAGAGTTCCTCTGCCTTCCTTTACCAACTTTTTCTGTTGCCAGTTCATGTAGCAATATGCTATAACATTAATTATTCTCCTTCTTACCCATTTGCTCTGTTATAAGCTGAGTATGGTTAAATACACTCACTTTTGATGTTGTTTTGAAATTGATATTTTGTATCATTTGAATTTTGTTGCATCTTTTTATAAACCAGATGATTGCACACATAAAAAAATAAAGATGATGTGGCACATATACACAATGGAATATTACTCAGCCATCAAAAAGAATGAAATCTTGCCATGTGCAACGATGTGGATGAAGCTAGAGAGTATTATGCTAAGTGAAATAAGTCAGTCAGAGATAAGCTATCTCTTGAGAGGAAATTATGGGTGATTTTTATTTCTTCCTGGGACAGCTCCTTACTTTTAAAAATAAGTGTGCCTTGTGTTAATGTCTGAATAGCATACAATGAATATTTTAAAAATATGTTCATATATATATATATATATATAAATTAATCTAGAAATCAAGAAATCAAGAAATCTCTACTCCCCCTCAAAAGTATTCTTATTTCTGAACACCAGCTGATTTTTATTTCACAAAATATCATTTCTGTTCACCAATTATCATACCCCATTACTTCACACTATCATGCTCATTCTGGATAAGCATATGTCTCGATACTCTTATTATTGCCTTCTCAAGTACTTTGTGAATCCTTGAAATCTTAAATATATACATTACTAACATCTTACTAAAAATACTACTTTTTGAATGTTTATTTTTGAGGGAGAGAGAGAGAATGAATGGGGGAGGACAGAGAGAGAGGGAGACACAGAATCTGAAGCAGGCTCCAGGCTCTGAGCTGTCAGCACAGATCCCGATATGGGGCTCAAACCCATGAACCGTGAGATCATGACCTGAGCTGAAGTCGGATACTTAACTGATTGAGCCACCAAGGTGCCCCTAAAAATATTACTTCTTATAGTCAACAAATGAGCAGCAGACTGTCTTGTAAAAAAAAGTCTTTTAAAGTGATAAAAAGCAGTTACTTTAATCACATGCCATAGTAAAAATCAATAAAAAGATGTGCACGCCTGGCAAACTGCCTTTTAAAAAAAAAATCTTTTAAGTTTCTTTGTTTATTTATTTTTGAGAGAGTAAATGAGGGAGGGTCAGAGAGAGAGAGAGAGAGAGAGAGAGAGAGAGAGAGAATCCCAAGCAGGCTCCACAATGTCAGTACACAGCCTGGCGTGGGGCTCGAACTCACTAACTGTGATATCATGACCTGAGCCAAAATCAAGTATCGGATGCTTAACTGACTGAGCCACCTAGGTGCCCCTGAAAACTGCCTTTTTGATCAATTTTATGTAACATGTGAAACAAATTCAACTAAAAAAGTCTAATCTTTCTTAAATGTTAATATCATAGAGGGATAATAATCTTATATCTTAGAGTCTCTTATAGTCTTGTGAGTTTTGCTTCATTGTGACTGTCATCAACTGAAATATTGACACCTCTATGATTGCAGTATTTAATTGTCCCATCATTCAAATATTAAGCCATGAACTCTTACTATTTGTTTCTATACCAAGTTAAAGACTTTGTTTCCTCAAATATTTTTCAAGTTATTTTCATAATACTTTCTTATTATGATTGTTATATTCCATGAACCAATACGAGCTATGTACCCATAGCAAAGCCTTCTTCCAATGTCTCTTGAGACATAATCACCTACATACAAACCGTGTTTACCATTTGTAAACAAGGAAATCATTACCAATATGAAATACTTTAATGTGGAGTTCTAAATCTCTGAAATTAAAGATTAGCATCTTTCTTTGGGAATTGATATGGGGGGGATTACATAGATCATGAGTTTAAACCAGACATTCATGTATCAAATGAACTATGAAAACCACAAAGGGTAAGCATTTTAGAAATAGATGTTATGTCTGCAACATTTTTCTTACAGAACTGTATCTGCTGTGGTTTCTTTCTCAGTTATTAATGTCACCATGATACTCAGTTGACATTTTTAAGTTATTAATAACAGAGCCACATGCCAATGGACATCTTTTTGTCAGGGTATCGACCAAAACTAAGAATGTGAATAATTGGATTCTAACCTGGCTTTTTTTCTTCTCCATTTTGTTCTACCCTCTTTTCTAAGATCTTAGATTAAGTACTCTAACTTGCTGAATTAAAGCTAGGTCATTCAGTGTTGTCTTTCAGTTGACTATAGCTCCCAATATGTAAACAACTCAAAAAGGAAAATTAGTGTGAGAGTAAAATATTGGAGTTTCATAAGCTAATAAACATCCAAGTATGCATTCTATGTAATGGATGAGGGTTATTCCCTAGTGCATTCCAGAAGTGCTAAATGAACTTAAAGACTCGACGGTCTGCTGGTGGTATTTATAATTCTTTTTGTTCTAACAATGTTCTATTCGACAAATATTTATTACCTGCTTAATATGTGCAAGACACAGCTATAGATATTGTAGAGAATATAAAGGTGAGTAAGGTATAATTCTTACAGTCTAAGAATGCGAGTGGATATGCCAATTTGGTTCTTACATGAAATACCTCTTCTAATTATTTTTCTTTCAAATCAATGGTGTAGTACCTTCAACATATTTATATTTTTGGAACTTGAGATAGAAATGAGAACCAGCTCCCCTAACACATTCCTGTCATCCAACTAATATATTATTTAAATAATACCTTTAATTAGCAAATGAATATTATGTCCATATTACATCAAATATTTTGTCATTTCCAAAATTTTAATTCTTAATCAGTGAGTTGTTAACTTGTTTCCAAACTACAAGCTGTTAAGAAATGTAAGTACTTAGAGGATAAAAGGACAGATTAACTATTAATGTAATGTGCTTGCAATAGTTGACACCCTACTTAGCATGACCATTATGTACTACAGCCTACAAAATTATTCTTCATGCTCCCACAGCAGAGCTAGAGTGCCATATGGCTATGCTTGTTTTTCATCAAATAATTTTTACATAAACAGCTGGTGAACTGTTTTTATTGTAACAGTGCACATATTTTTTGAGACAGTTGGGAAGGATTGATGCAACTCTCGACACTGCCTGCTTTTATGTCCACATTAAGGAGAAATTCAAATTCATATTTTTAAAAATGCGGACTTTTGTATTCTTGTCACCATGGTCAGTTCACAAGAAAGAATTTTTTAATGTAGTGCAGGAATTATTGGCATGTTTATAAACTTGCAGCAAGAAACAGAAATTAATCATAAGGGATCTCAACTTAGATGGCATATTCAGTATTTTTATTTTTACACCCTCATGAATTTTTAGAGGCAGAGCTGATATGTTTTGGACTATTTTATAGGCAGTTTTAATATGACTATATTTGGTTTTGAAACATAGCGTCAACACATTCTGATAAGTGATATAATAACCAGAAGATTTTTAGCAGTTTTGTATGTATCTGTGATTTGAGTTGATTTAAAGACTATCTAATCCAGAAGCAACCCCCATCCTCCTTGACAAGAAACTTCATTTATTAAAACACTAGTGGTTTCAAAAATGCAAGTAGAAACATTTTCTTTTGAATTCTAAGGTAATGATGACCATTCTGCAGGGTTTTGTAAGGAGATTATCCCGGTGCTTAGAATGTTAAATGTTAAATCTTTAAATATAATTTTATATTTAATACTTCAAAAATGTCCCTATAACCAGAAGTTACTCCCATTAGAACACTGGTAAGGATTCGTGTATTATTATATCTCACTGATTCCTTATTCACAGGATATTAGAGACTATAAAATATGTTTCATTAGAGAAGGAAATGAATGCTTATTACTGTGCCATTGAAAAGCTTAGGACGTTGGGGTCAAAACAGTAACATACTAATGGTAAGTGTGTGTAAAATATAAGAGGAAGGAAGATTTTTCCCAACCCTCCAGGTTTATTATGTTCATTTATGTATCTTTTCTATCTTTGATTAATTCCATTTGGGGGCACATAGATGTTTTCACAGACTTTTATTTTGATAAACAAAATGGAAAAACAGAAGATCTTTTTTCATTTTGCTTAAGCCTTAACTTTCCATCGGAGAAACTCACCTGGAATAAGCTTTACAATAGTAAGTGTATTTTGTGAGTAAATCGTCACTTAAACATATAATACATGAAACCAATTTGTTTATGTGGACTTTAATTTATGTCCTGCTGTTTATTTTTCTCCCAATAAAATATGCACCAGATGGATGTTGAGAAAATGGATTGAGACAATACATTTTTGTAAGGGTGTTTCTCTTCTGCAAGTAAATCCATTCATATTACTTCACCAAAGGTTTAGGTCTAAGAAGGAGTAAATCAACCGTACAAATGACTTTAACTACTAATTAGAATATGTAATGGCTAGGGGACAATTCTCTATGGATCACTTGCATTTCTGTTTACCATGTGTGGCACTGGTTGCCCTTTGTTCCAGACGATCTTGTCAAGAAAGTCTTGTTGCAAACGGCCTCGGAAGATATCTATCTATAGATACAGATATAGATATAGATATAAATATAGATACACATATAGATGCACATAACATATAGATATACATATATACACATACACATATATAGATGTATATATATATATACATATAGAAACAGACATATAGATATAGATATAGATATAGATATAGATATAGATAAAGATATAGATATAGATACAGATACAGATACAGATACAGATATAGATATAGATATAGATATAGATATAGATAGATATACAACATGTCCAGAGCAAGGGGGAGGGCATGCTCACTGCCCACTATACAAGATTCAGGTTACCTAAGCACAGAGCTCCTCTTCTGCACTGCAACTCACAGCAAGTTTTGGTATCACCTGGTCCTCTTTATACCAGTCTGTGATTACTGGGGTTTGCGATGCAAACTGCAAATGCAGGTACTATGGCAACTACTACTGCTATGAGAATAAAGTTCTTTGTCTCTCACCCAAGAGCCTCATGTTTTTTTGCCAGTATCCATGAAAGTGCGACAGGCTAACTTGTTAGCTTCCAAGAAGGATAAAAACCTTAGCCTCTTCACAGTTCTTGACAGCTACCACATATCTCCATTTCTCCTATTTGCAAAACAAAAAGCAAATAAAATCAGTCTATAAAATAGCATTTAAAAGGTATAAAAATGGATAGCATTTAAAGTTTTCATTTTGCCCCGATTTTGTTCTGTGATAAATTTTAATATGTATCACCAATTTGAACTTATTCAGATCATTTAAATAGCTTCACATATATCATTAAAAAGTGAGATATGTAATATGACAAGGAGTGGAAGTACATCAAGGAATATACTTTTGATATTAGTTATTTATCAAAGTGAATCTACAGCCACTTTAACTTATCTACTTGGAGCACTGCATTCATTTTTTAACAGAATATCAAACTCCCTGAGTTTAAGTAATGATGATAAAAATAAAGTACATATTGTCACATACACATTATTTTTACTTGTTTATGTTCATATTTTTTTACTTTAAATTTTGTCAGAGCTGTAAGAATAATATATACATGTATATGTTATATACTTATATAATATATATATCAATATAAATTTAGATGTATTTATATTTCAATATTATTTATATATTTATGTTAGATATAAATATATATATATTTTACACACGGATATATTTCACTCACATATGGAGGAACACGTGAATATTTAAGCCACATCACTATAATCTCCTTTGTTAAATACTTAACTGAATGTCTTCTGTATTTAAGCAGCATGAACAATAAAAAAGGTAAGAAACAAATTCATTCTACACATAATTTGCATATTTATCTTATATAATTATTTAAAATAGTTGCATACAACGTTTGTATGGGAGTGTATACAAGAATATAGGGGAAACAGAAGTATTTACTGAAAATTTTCATGGCTTTCTGTCATAGGCTCATGTCTGATCTCCTTCCTCATGTCTTCTTTTTTTATTTGTTTTCATGGAAGTGTAATTACCAAACAATATTATATACTAACAGATGTATAATATAATGATTCAACAATTCTATCTTGCCATTTGCAAATCATGTCTTTTTTATTTTATTTTTTTAATGTGTATTTATTTATTTTGAGAAAGAAAGTGCATGAGAGCAGGGGAGAGGCAGAGAGAGAGGTAGAGAGAGAATCACAAACAGGCTCCACACTGTCAGTGCAGACCCCGACATGGGGCTTGAAATCTTGAACCTTGATATCATGACCTGACCTGAAATCAAGAGTCGGTTGCTTAACTGACTGAGCCATCCAGGCGCCCCTTTTTTTCTTTTTAATTTTAACTATTGCACAAACACTTCAAAGAAGTACTCCCGTGGTGGAGGGAAGACATGCAATTTTACATCCAGGTGCGATGCTGCAGATAGCATCAATCAGTTCTGCAGACACGTGGCAGCACTATTACCAACTCCATGTCACAGTTAGCTATACTAATAGTGTGCTTGCTAGAGCAGGGAACATATTCTCCCTAGATTTCATCAGCATGATTAATTTGTTGGCCCCAGTGTTGACCAGAATACTGGTGCTGGTGGGGCTACAGCTCTGAACAACGTTCACCAAGTTATTTCTCTCACCAAGAACAAGGACTAGCCTGAGGAATAGGTACAGCTTTAGTCAATCATTTTTAATACAGCTGCAAATGTCATTATGGAAAACTTGGAGACTAGAATTAAAATACATTTTTGAGGGGCGCCTGGGTGGCGCAGTCGGTTAAGCGTCCGACTTCAGCCAGGTCACGATCTCGCGGTCCGTGAGTTCGAGCCCCGCGTCAGGCTCTGGGCTGATGGCTCAGAGCCTGGAGCCTGTTTCCGATTGTGTGTCTCCCTCTCTCTCTGCCTTTCCCCCGTTCATGCTCTGTCTCTCTCTGTCCCAAAAATAAATAAACGTTGAAAAAAAAAATTAAAAAAAAAATGTTAAAAAAAAAATACATTTTTGAATTTTTAAGAAACTTTTCTAGCTCAGTAGACTATGAATGCTGTTAAATGTCCTTCAGATATAGTACCAGCATGACTCCATGCTTAGGATTAGGCCCTACAAACCCAGATAGAAGTAGACATGAAAAAGAGACTTCTGGACATTTGCCACATTACTATTAGTTTGAAGACGCTTGAAGTCTATGCTTCCTCTTTCATTATTCCTGTTTTTAGACCTAGAAACTCCGAAGAGTCAATGTTACCATTTGCCCCAAATTGCTAAGCAGTATGCTCAAAAATACAGATAAGTAAAAAATTAAAACAAAAATGTTGATGGCTGTTATATCTAAGCTAGATGACAATGGAAGTATTTATTTGTCGTTTAAAACTAATTCTATATTGGGGCATCTGGGTGGCTAAGTCAGTTAAGTGTCCGACTTCAGCTCAGGTCATGATCTCGTAGTTTGTGAGTTCTTTTTTAATTCAAGTTAGTTAACATATTGTGTAGTCTTGGCTTCAGGACTAGAACCCAGTGATTCATCTCTTACATATGACACCCAGTGCTCATCCCAAAAAGTGCCCTTCTTAAACCCCATCATACATTTAATCCCTGCCCCCACCCATCTCCCCTCCAGCAACCCTCAGTTTGTTCTCTACATTTAAGAGTTTCTTATGGTTTGCCTCCCTCTCTTTTTTCTCTTATTTTTTCCTTTCCTTATGTACACTGGAATATTACTCAGCAATGAAAAAGAACAAAATCTTGCCATTTGCAACAACATGGATGGAACTAGAGGGTATTAGGCTAAATGAAATAAGTCAGAGAAAGACATATCATATGATTTCACTCAAATGTGGAATTTGAGTAACAGAACAGATGAACATAGAGGAAGGGAATGAATGACATTTTTTTTATCAGTATATTTTCATTTTTATTTCCTAGAATTTTATACAAATGGAATCATACAGTATGTGCTCTTTAGCCTGGCTTCTTTCATTCAGGGTAATTACTTAGAGATTCATGCATATTATAGCATGTATCAATAGTTAATTCCTTTTACTGCTGAATGATATTATATCATGTATATACTACAGTTTGTTTATCTGTTCACCTGATGGTGGATGTTTTGAGGTGTTTCCACTTTTTTGCTATTACAAATCAAGATGCTATGAACTTTTGCATAACACATCTTTGCATGGGTATAAGCTTTCATTTCTCTCAGATTAATACCTGGTAGTATAATAGTTAGGTCATATTGCAGGTGTATGGTTCACTTTTTAAAAAACTGCTAAACTGTTTTCAAAAGTGGATGTACCAATTTACATGCCCACCAACAATATATAAGAGTTCCTTCACACCCTTTGCAGTACTCAGTATGATCTTTTTACTGTGTATATTCTAGTATGTGTGGAGTGGTATCTCATTGGGATTTTAATTTTTATTTCCCTAATGATTAATGATGTTGAGCATCTTTTCATGTGCTTCTTTGTCACTCATAAATGTCTTTTGATGAAATGTCTGTTCAAAACTTTTGACCTTTTATATTGGGTTGTTTTCTTATTATTGATGTGTTGTTGTTTTTTGTTTTGTTTTGTTTTGTTTTGTTTTGTTTTGTTTTTTTAGAGAGAGAGAGAGAGAGAGAGCACGAGCAGAGAGGGGCAGAGGAAGAGGGAGAGAGAATCTTAAGCAGGCTCCACACTCAGTGCAGAGCCCAATGCAGGGCTCGATCCCAGAACCCTTGGATCATGACCTGAACCTAAATCGAGAGTCAGACATTCAACCGAATGAGCCACCCAGGGATCCCTTACTACTGAGTTTTGAGAGTTCTTTATACATGTGGCATACAAGTCTTTTATCAAATATATGTCTTGCAAATATTTTATTCCACCCTATGGCACTCTGTGGATTGTCTTTTCATTGTCTTAGCACTGTCTTTTGAATAACATATGTTCTTAATCTTAGTGAAATCCACTTTACCAATTTGTGTTCTTTTTTGAATTGTCTTTTTGGAGATGTTGCTAAGAAATCTTTGCCTAGCATGAGAACCCAAAGGTTTTCTCCTGTTGCCCTCTAGCAGTTGTATAGTTCTGCATTTTACATTTAAATCTGTGATGGTTTTTCTGTTAATTTTTTTATATAGTGAAAGGAATGGATCAAAGTTGGTGTATGTGTGTGTGCATGTGTATGTATGTGCGTGTTTCCAATTGTTTCAGTACCATTTTTTTTAAAAAGACCATCTT
The DNA here is from genome assembly GCF_007474595.2 of Lynx canadensis. Taxonomy (NCBI): domain Eukaryota; kingdom Metazoa; phylum Chordata; class Mammalia; order Carnivora; family Felidae; genus Lynx; species Lynx canadensis. The sequence continues at coordinate 23,049,405 of NC_044321.2, forward strand.
TTTTTCACTGAAATGCATATGGACCACTGTTGACAATCCATTGCCTTTATATGTTAGGGTCTATTGCTGGTCTTCCTATTCTGCTCCATTGATCTATTTGTCTATATTTTTAAAAAATCACACTGTCTTGATTATTGTAGTTTACACTAAGTCTTGAAATAAGGTAGTGTTAGTCCTCCATATTTCCTTTTCTTTTTCAAAATCATTTTGGGTATTACTGTCCATTGTGTTTCCATATAAATTTTAAAATGTATAAATTTCTTTTTAAGATGTCCTGTTGGGATTTTGATGGAAATTTTATTAAACCCCAAGATCATTTTAGGGAGAACTGACAACTAAAGCATCTTACTTTCCAATCTCTGACTCTTACTTCATTTGTTTCCTTTTACGGGCTGGCAGGTACCTGTATTACAATGTGGAATAAATAGAGTGATAGCAGCTATTCTTATCTAATTCCCAATTTCCATTCTTTCTCCACTAAATATGGTGCTTGATATAGGGTTTGTTTGTTTTGTGGCTAGCCATTATCTACTTTGATAACATCTCTTGTTTTATCATGGATTAATACTGATTTTTATAGAGCAGATATATACCATCTTGGATATTTTTCACATTTAATTTGTCAATGTGGTATATCTGTCCTGTACTTAATTTTTTTCTCATATTCATTCTTTACTCTTTCCTTCCTCTGCTTTCTAGTGTTCAGGAGATAACTCCTGCAGGCTCCAATTCCTAGGTTCTCCAATATTTGGCTGCTCTCATAGTTCAGGCAATAAGGACACCAGCAGATTATCACCCAGGAGGGCAGGAACAGCCATGGTTTTTCTCCTTCTGCCTCTGCATCGGGTGGCTTCTCCTTCAATGGCTATTTCTTCCCCATGGCTCTAGCTCCCATCATATTGGTTAACTGTGGTTTTAGATTCTGTTGACTCCAATTACCAATCTCTAGTAACATTATCTCTTTCTTCTCTTTGTCCCTCTACACTAGAGATGAGAGTGACTTCCTCAAGTTGCTAAGTATTGGTTTGCCTGACTCTACTTGGTTTGGTTCTCCATCATGTCAATAACCAGTAATTTCCATTAAATTCTGTCTGAGTTATAGAATTAGAGTAATTTCTGTTTTCCTGAATAATCTCTGACAGTTGCACTTAGCTAATTATATTGTTTTGATTTTCTAGCTGTGGATCCCTCTTTTCATTCCTAGAAAAAACTCAACTCAGTCACAAGCAATTAAATGCATTCAAGTCCCTTATGTCACATATAACCAAAACAAACAAACAAAAAACAAAAACAAAAACACCCCTGGGACTCTGATACTTCCTCTAAATAATTCTGTTTCTCTCCTCTTCTTCACATCCTTATCAAAAATAATTTTCTGCACTTACTAGTATTTTTTTGTGTGTGTGTATTCAAAAAATTCTAAGATAAGGAATATAGAAGCTATTCATTCAGCTTGTAAAAAATTCCAGCACTACACATAAAACTCTATAGAATTACTTGTGGGAAACAGCCCAAGGGTACTCACAAGGATATTTATAGTCTTAAGTAGATTTATTAAGAAAATAGTGCAGCCACTATGGAAAACAGTATGGAGGTTACTGGAAAAATTCAAAATAGAACTACCATATGGTCCAGCAATTCCACTTCGGGGTATTTATTGGAAGAAAATGAAAACAATAACTCAAACAAATATATGCCCTATGTTCACTGCAACATCATTTACAATAGCCAACATATGGAAACAACCTAAGTGTCCTTCCGTGGATGAAGGGACAAAGATGTGATACACACACACACATATCTCACACACAAATATGCATATACACATTCATAGTAGAATATTATTCAGCCAAAAAAAATGAATAAAATCTTATTATTTGCAACAACATAGATGGACCTTGAGGACATTACACTAAGTGAAATAAGTCAGAGAAAGACAAATACTGTATGCTCTCATTTATATGTGGAATCTAAAAAAAAAAAAAAAAAGAGCTCATAGATACAGAGAACTGACTAGTGGTTGCCAGAAGCAAGGGTGGAGGGTGAGTGAAATGGGTGAAGGTGGTCAAAAGGTACAAATCTCTAGTTATAAAATAAGTAAGTCTTGAGGATGTAACATATAGCATGGTGACTATAGTTAATAATACTGTACTGTGTATTTGAAAGTTGCTAAGAGGATAGATTTTTTTTTATTTTTTTAAAACTTTATTTATTTATTTTGAGAGAGAGGAGGGGCAGAGAGAGAGGAGAGAGAGAATCCCAAGCAGGCACCACACCATCAGTGCTGAGCCTGATGTAGGGCTCGATCTCACCAGCATCAGATAATGACCTGAGCCGAAATCAAGAGTCAGACCTTAACCAGCTGAGCCACCCAGGCACCCCCTAAGAGGATAGATCTTAAGAGTTCTCATCACAAGAAAAAAAACTGTAACTATGGGTAGTGATGGATGTTAACTAGACTTACTGTGGTGATCATTTCACAATATATACAACTATGGAACCATTATGTTGCACACCTAAAACTAATATAATGTTGTATGTCAATTATATCTCAGTAAAAAATAAAGTCCATTAAAGAGAAAAAAGAATTACAGAGATCATAAGAACAACAAATTGGAAAAAAAAGAAGAGGCTAATTTGAAAAAGAACTAAAATAATATCTAGAAATAAAAATATAGTTATTGAAATTAAAATCTCAGTAGACAAAAAATGAAAATATTTACAACATGCAAAAATTTCAAAAAACTAGAGAAATACTAAAGAAATACAATGTAGGAAATAATAAAGTGCAGAAAATGATGAATTAGAAGACAATACAGCCAATAAACAAAAGAATGTTCTTTGAAAAGACTGATATAACTGACAGTTTTATAAGTATCATCACTTAACAAAAGAAACAGAAGTAAGTGATATTAGTTAAATAATGTACAAAATATGGGTGCAAAAGGAATTTAAATATTATAAGAGAACATTATAAATATCATTACTAAATGGTGCGCAAGGATAGGTTTTTGCATAAAAATTTATTTCAACTAATAAACTCAGAAAAAATGATAGAAATACAAAATTAACATCGTGTAACCCTTAATTAATTAATGGATAAATATGTTAATCTTAAAATATTGCAAACATCAACACAAAGGGAGACAAACATTAGGTTCCTTGCAATAAAAATTCACAATATCACCATGAATGTCTTTCCAAACAACAAAAAGGAGACAGTAAAAAGTTACACTTAATCTGGTGAATCTTCTAGTGATTTAAAGAAATACAGAAGGAGAAGGACACCAGTGTTGCAATCAGAAAAAATCCATGTCATGTGGAACTGGAAAAAACATGAGGTTATTTTTTTCAACAAAGAATGACATGGAAAACAGGTAATGTATATATGTGGGAGGGTGTAGGATCTATAAATTAATTGGGCATAAAAAGCAAGGACAATGAATAGACTTTATTTGACCCAAATTAAAGAAAAACATTAAAAGGATGTCAGTCAGGTAAATTTGAAAAATAACTGGATATTTGAGTATATTAATTTTTTAAGTATTGAACATTTGTTTCACGAAGGAAACTTGTGTTTTAGAAATAGATACTTAAATATTTAAAGATGAAATGGCATGATATCTAGGATTTGTTTCTCATTACTTCAGTGGCAGAAATGAGGGTAGATATGGGTATAAATGTAAACAGGTAGGTCATGTATTGATGATTGTTGATTCTGACGTCAGGTCTATCGGTTTTACTACGCTATTCTCTTTACTGCGGTGTATGGATGAAAATTTCTACAACAAATAGAATATATATGTAGCCACTAAATTTCAAACTCCAAATGATAATAGAATATTATTCAGAAAAAGTATTAATTACTCAAGAGGTTCAAACAGAATAGAAAACTGTTACTGAGAAATACAAACGTAAACCATCCTCAAAGCTTCAGTCACCTTCAAATGTTTCAGGACAAGGGCAGTCAGAGACCAGTTCTACCAAGTAACAAGCAAATAATTAATTGCCATCTCATGTAAGCACATCCAAAGCATCCCAAAATGGGGAATTTTCCAACTTATTTTCCTAGGCTAGCTCTCCTTGATAAGAAAACCAGCTGAGGACACTTTGAAAACAGAACACTTGAGCCAAGCTCACTCACCTACAAGCAAAGATCCTAAATAAATTCATATAAGTTTCAATATAGCAGTGAATGAGAAGGAAAAACAAAAAAAGAGGCTGACTCCAAGAAATGTAACGATGCTATAACATTAGAAAAAACTGCCTAAAATATTACATTAACAGATAATATTTAAAAGGGCATTTGATCATGTACTGAAGTACAGAAAAAAACTTCTGAAAAAAATTCAACGTGAATGCATGATTTGGCAGACTAACATTAGAAGAGAACTTCCATTTCCTCACATCTATAGGAAACAAACTTAAATGTGAAATGTCTGTAGCATTCCCATAAATGTAAGGAACAGCACATAGCAGTATGCTACCAACTCTAACTGTTCAAAACTGTATCAGAATGCATAACCCGAGAATAAGCACACAGAAATAAACGTTAGGAATAGTAAAAAGGAATAGAAATTATTTGCTTTAAATATGAGCATCATTTACAAAATCCAAAGGAAAAGGCTATGGATTATTTAAGTAAATAAATGACTATAAAAAAAACTGGTGTATAGATAACTACAGTAAATTCAAGAGCCTTGCCATACAATACAATAATTATTAGGACATGTATATATGTATTATAAATGAGAACCAAAAGTAAAATGAATTTCACTACACTGTTCAATATTAGATAAGATAAAAATACCTGGGTCTCACAAAATTATGCAGACTCTGCCTCTTTCCTATAGGAAGTAGATCTTTTCTAACAGCAAGTTCCCAAAAGTCTGTTTGAATAGTGAAGAAAGCCTATCGTCACTATGCATTTTCTCTGACATCTCAGAACGTGTTCTGGCCCCTCCTACCTAGTGCTGCAGTTTCTCAATCTCACACCCTGCCTAGGACACTGATCCGCCATCTGCAAGGGTTTAAGTTGAGAAACTGTCCAGAGTTTGGGGGGGGGGAGAGGGGTGTGGGGTGTGGGGGAGGGGGGGAGGAGGGGCAGAGTGGAGGGGAGGTGGGGGGAAGGGATGTAGGAGGAGGGGCGGGTGGAGGAGGGGTGGGGTGGTGGTGGAGGACGGGTGGTGGTGGATGAGGGGGGAGGGGCAGGATGGGGAAGGCGGAGGAGGAGTGGGGTGGGGTGGGGGAGGAGTGGGGTGGGGTGGGGTGGGGGAGGAGTGGGGTGGGGTGGGGTGGGGGAGGAGTGGGGGGGAGGATGGGGTGGTAGAGAGGGGGGTATTTCCCAGGGAGCCTTTAGTCAATGCACCAGGAGCCAAAATGAGAACCTACTTAGATATGACTTTGAGTACTACTGACACTTTAACAGGGGGGGCACCACAGAGTCACTCTTTATCGCCCGACTTCTGCAGTCCCCCCTTGTGAGGCCCCAGGCAGGAGGAGCCGGATGTGCCCACACTGACTTCCGTTTCTGGGGTCCGTGGGAGGTGCGCCCCTGTTGTGAGAGGGTCGCGGCGGATCGGTGGAGGGGGGAATTCATGTTCATCTCCGGTAAGATAAGAATATTGAGTAAGGTTTGAGGAACCCCCGCCTCCACTCCGTCCCTACAGACATAAGACTCCGCAGTCCTGCCACTGCAGTTAGCCCTAGAAGGTTCCAGGCAGGGATTACCCGATGTACTGCTGGGTGAATTCTCCTTCGGAGAACTCAGATAAATAATAGCACCGAACCAGGGTGTTAGTATCAGAGGAGTAAGCGGAGGACGTAGAGTGAACTCAGTGGAACTTCCCCTCCCCCATAAGAGAGGAGCTCCCTCTGAGCCGTGCCCCTGCTGTCAGCCTTAGGAGACCCCAAGGGGTGAGGATATTTGACTCCAGTGTGTGCCTCAAGCGATCAGAGGACCGAGTCTCAGGCTCTGCCTGGAGTTGATGAACGCCCCTATTTGTATTCTAGGAGAAACCAGAGCTCTAAAGAGCCCCACCCCTGCTGTGTGCCCTTGGAGGCTCCTAGTGTGGCCGCCATAAGGCTCGGGTGCCCCCTTGCTTCATCTTTTGGTTAGTTTCGGGAAGAGGTGTGCATAAGAGCCTTGGTCTAAGGCTATTCGACTCAGGTTAGCAGATGGAGGCCTAGGGGTGGTTTTGAGTGACGTTCATAACCTTGAAAAAGGACTGAGGGGAATTCCTCCCTCAAGACAAAAGGGGCCCCGGGGCGCCTGGGTGGCGCAGTCGGTTAAGCGTCCGACTTCAGCCAGGTCAGGATCTCACGGTCCGTGAGTTCGAGCCCCGCGTCAGGCTCTGGGCTGATGGCTCAGAGCCTGGAGCCTGTTTCCAATTCTGTGTCTCCCTCTCTCTCTGCCCCTCCCCTGTTCATGCTCTGTCTCTCTCTGTCCCAAAAATAAATAAACGTTGAAAAAAAATTAAAAAAAAAAAAGGGGCCCCAAAGAATACTTCCCGTCTATAAGCCCTGGTGGATCCTTAGCAGGGCTGTGAGGCTAAGATGCCTCTCACTTTATCCTCAGTGGTCCCAGGGAGACAAGAGCCCTATTATAAGGAGATAACTTGGTTACTTCTAGGGGTCAAAGAGAACAGAGGGGGATGCACAGAGTCAGGACCTTCCTCTGTGATCAGCTCTGGAAAACCCTGGGGATATCTATCATTTTGGGTCTCCTCCCACTCCTACCCCCACCCCCACTGCATATTCTAGGATATCTGGTGGATGACTGCCTTGGTCTGATTATTATAGCCCTCAAAGTCTGCAGAAGGGAGGGTAACTGGCAGTCAAGGAGAGGAGCCATAATAAGGAACCTGAGCATTGGGCAGACCACTCATCACAGAACAGAGGCTTTTCACAGAGCCCTCCATGTGATATCATCCCTCGAAGGGGTCCCTGGGGAAGATACGTTAGACTGAGTCCTCCCCAAACTCCTCAAATTTTTAAAAAATGTATAATTCTTGCTCTGAGGGGATAGGTCTAAGGTCAGCCAAGAGACAGTCCTAGGCCCTGCAAGAAGCCAAGTTGTGGACTCTAAATGCGAAGTGAGAACCCTAATTATCCTAGGATGAAGAAGGTCCCACATAGCTTTGCCATTTCTGTCGTCTTAGGGCGACCCTGGGCAGATGTGCTCAGATATAGTGCCCCTTCAGTTCCTCCTCCAGGACGTCAGTTGAGGTGAGGGCTTTGGAATGAAAAGGCAGCATCAAATCGGTTAATCAGAGGACCACAGGTCCTATCAGAAGTCAAGGAAATGGAGGGGCGCCTGGGTGGCGCAGTCGGTTAAGCGTCCGACTTTAGTCAGGTCACGATCTCACGGTTCTCACGGTCCGTGAGTTCGAGCCCCGCGTCAGGCTCTGGGCTGATGGCTCGGAGCCTGGAGCCTGTTTCTGATTCTGTGTCTCCCTCTCTCTCTGCCCCTCCCCTGTTCATGCTCTGTCTCTCTCTGTCCCAAAAATAAATTTAAAACGTTGAAAAAAAATTAAAAAAAAAAAAAAAGAAGTCAAGGAAATGGTGCTGAATGTGAATGGAAATGTCCCTTACTCCACAACAAGGGAGGCTCCATAGAGCCTGGTCCTGTCAAACCCTGTATCAGCTCCCGTAGACTCAGGTAGGGGTGGAAAGCTTCAGCCCAAGGTAAACTCTGGCTACTTCCAGAGTCCTCAGAGGAAAGGCTAATCCAAAAAGAGGAGTCTTGTGGGATCCTAGAGCAGTACCCTCAAGGAACCTGAAGAAATGGCTGTTGATAAAGCCCAAGGTGGTATCTCTCTGCCAAAGGATATCACACTATTTCATCCTCTTTTCTCCAGGTCACTGAATCATCTATCCTCTTTTCCACATTCGTGCCTGCTGTCCCTGACCAGAATCATGCCTCGGGGCCAGAAGAGTAAGCTTCGTGCCCGTGAAAAACGCCGCCAGGCTCGAGAAGGGCCAGAGCGTCTGGTGCCTGCTCAGACCACTGCCCCAGAGGAAGAAGAGTCTCCCTCTTCCCCATCTCCTCATTTCAAAGATGCTCCCCAGAGCTCCCCTGCCACGGGAACACCCGGGAGTCCTAAAGTTCCTGGAGAAGTCTGCTCCACCAGCACTACTGCTGCAGCTGCTTCAAACACAAAATTTAATGAAGATGCCAGCAATCAAGTGGAGGAAAAGCAAAATACCTCAAAGGCCAGGGATACCACTGAGCAATGTCGCAGAAGCCCTATAGAAGAGAAAGTTGCTCTGTTGGTATACTACCTGCTGTACAAGTATCAAGTGAAAGAGCCAATTACTAAGGCAGATATGCTGAGAAATGTAATCCAGATTTATAAGAATCACTTCCATGAGATCCTAAGGAAAGCCTCTGAGCACTTGGAGCTGGTCTTTGGCCTTGATTTAAAGGAAATGGATCCCAACAGGAACACCTACGTCCTTATCAACAAGCTGGAACAGAGCTGCGATGCAAGAGTGAATGATAATGGAGGTGTGCCCAAGACAGGCCTGTTGATGACTGTCCTGGGTGTGATCTTCACAAAGGGCAACCGTGCCACTGAGGAGGAAGTCTGGGAAGTGCTGAATATGATGGGGCTATATGATGGAATAAAGAATTTCATCTATGGGGATCCCAAGAAGCTCATCACCAAAGATTGGGTGAAAGAAAAGTACCTGGAGTACCGCCAGGTGCCCAACAGCGATCCTCCACACTATGAGTTCCTGTGGGGCCCCAGAGCCTACGCTGAGACCAGCAAGATGAAAGTCCTTGAGTTTGTGGCCAAGACCCATGATACCGTCCCCACTGCTTTCCCAGGCTGGTATGAAGAGGCTTTGAGAGATGAGGAAGAGCGAGCCCGAGCCAGAGTTCTAGCCAAGGCTAGTACCGCTGCCATGGCCAGTGCACGTGCCAAGGCCATAGCCAGCAGCTTTTCCAGCCCCAAGTGAAGGCTGAAGAAGGTTATTTACTATCTGTTTGAAGAGAACAGTTAATGTTTTCATTAGTGAAAAGTCAGGGTGGGGCTGGAGACCAGAGAATATATAACATGTTTGTGTTCTATGTAGGAACTTGGATATTTGTTTAAATGTTGCTCCTTTTAACAGAAAGTTTAAGTAGCTTCAGAGTATGAGTTTATGAATAAGTAATTCATTTATTGATGTTCATGAGTTTTAAGAGTAAGAGTTTTACAATTTTATAGAAAAAATTGGGAAATTTTCCATTTTATTTAGTTACTTGGAACATAACATCGTAGCATTTCCATGAAAGAACTCAGCAGTAAAATGCTGGGATCAAGAAATAGAGAGTGTAAAAGATGATGAATTTTTTACATTCCTTTATCACCGTTTGGTCTGTTCTCTCAAGTTAATATAGACACACACACACATACATACATACACACACACACACACATATATACACACTTAGATGTGCTTAGTTTATTCAATAATGTAGAATTAATTATAGCATAATAAATTAGACGTCGTCTTGCACACTGTCTCCTTTATTTCTCAAACATTCCTTGAGCATCTGCTCTTTGGGAGTCTTCGTGCTAGTACTGGGAGTGTCCGGATAATCAAAACCCACTGTGCCCATAGAATTTGAGAGTGTAGAAGTAGCTGTCAAGTAGGACAGAGGATGGGATACACCCACTGGCCTCAGGGCACTTATCACTTCACTTCTCACATCCTCCCATGGGGAGGTTCCAGATGTGAGAAGTCAAGTGTAAGGTGCCCTGAGGCCAGCGGGTCTGAGGCTTTGGGCAACTGCAAGTCCTTTGGTGTGAGTTTTACAAGAAGCTGGGTGGTGGGTCAGATGAGGCTGTGGGGGCGGTGGGTAGGGGCCAGACCCCCAGAAGTTGTGTCCAGAGTTAAGAGACGTAAAGCCTGGAATGGAAAACTATTTAGCAGCTACTTTAAAATCATGAATTAACCAGAGAGAAATCTCCTGGGGAATGTAAGGTGTCCTGCATCCTTCCCCACGGTTCTTTTCCCAGTGCGGTTCAACACAGCACACAAACTGTGTTTTAGGCATATCATCCCCAGGAGTTTCTGAGAAATAGAGGTGATACTCACATGACATGGGTATGCTTAGAAGCCACTGTGCTAGCAATCTTTGCTCTGGCCTCGAGAGACCTCCCACTACATTCAAGTTCATCTTATTAAGTTATGTGTAATTTGGCAAACTCCAAGTGAGGGATAGATTTTGAATGGAACTGAAATAAATGAAAAGAGAAGTGGTTTGGATGGAAGGACAGTTGGAGGGAGTTGGTTCTTGACCCCAACGACTCTTAACTTCCACCTAACTGGGAAGACTCTCCCCAACATGCAATAAATAACATATCCTGAAAAGCACGCATAGTAAGTAATTTAGCTTTACTTGCTATGCATCATGTTGGCTGATTTGTTGTGCTGTCTCATAGGGTGCTGCATATTCTCTGATACCTCTTAGATTAAAAAAAAATCACAGAGCAGATTTTAGTAAAGTCTGGGTCAAAAAAGTAATAGTCATTACTGCAAATTATTAAAAACAGAATACATGCTAGACATGTGCCGAGTGCTTTCATACATCATATACATCCAAGGAGTCCTACAGAATAGGATCTCTCTAGCTCATTTCACAGAAAAGTCTTACAAAGCTCTGCAATTTTCCTGACTTCATCTGGCTCATAAATGTCAGAAGTGGGACTAGACATCTGGTCTGACTTCATTTAGGGTCCCTCACTATTCCACTCCTTCTTGAATAAAGCAAATGTTTTGTCTCTTAATTCATTTCTACTCTCACTACTCCACAATGTCTCAGGAAATTGAAATGAAGGACCCTGTGGCCAATGTATTAAGCCCAGCTGAAATAAATAAAGAAGAAAATGAGAATTAAAAACAATTTCAGGAGCGTTGGTGGGCTTAATCTACCTAGGCTCCTCCTGCTTCTACCAGCAGGGTTCCTTGAGAGCTGACTCCACCCAGGTCCCAGAATTTGGGACCAGTTCCAGCGCTTCCTGAATTACATCACTCTTTCCCTGGGTCTTCCCAGTATGCCCTCATGTCAAAATCTCTATCCTGACCAGCTGTCCAACTTCCTTTCATAAGGCTGCACTCTGTTCACAGTGAAACAGAAGCCCCAGAATCACGTGCCTTTCCCCTAACTTAGTGCATTCCAAACTCCTGAAGGTGTCCCCTGTCTGTCCCATGCCTGACCACGGAATCCCTCTGTGATAACAGTAATCCCATTCATGTGGTTGTTTACTTTGGCAGTGAAGTTTAGACTGCTCATCTGCTCTTGGTGCTTCACTCTCACTCAAAGTTTTTTTTCCAAATTAGCTTGTGAGCAGTCTGATTTGGCACAGGATCTACTGATTCTTGAAAGATAACCCTGAAGTTAGGGAATATTTGTTTTAATTCATTTTTTAAGTTTATTTATTTATTTATTTTTATTTTTGAGAGAGGCAGGGACAGCATGACCAAGGGAGGGTCAGAGAGAATCTTAAGCAAGCTCTGGGTGTCAGCACAGAACCCAATGCTGGGCTTGCAAGACCGTGACCTGAGCCAAAACCAATAGTCAGATGCTTGATCGACAGAACCACCCAGGTGCCCCTAAAGAGTTTTTAGAAAGCAAATGGGATTAGTAAGACAAAAGAACTTAATCTGATAAAATATTTGAGACTGGCCACTGAATCCATAAATTGATGAGCGAGCTTAACTAAGTGGTCAGGAACCAAAGCCTCCCTCCTAAGTGGTAGATGATGAAGGTGTGAAGAAATCACTATATAGCAACAATCAGCAGAAGCTGGATTCCTAAAAACTCAGGTGTCCTTCCAGGAGAATGTAGTAACTTTCTATTGCCGACAAATTGTCATAAATCAAGGCACTTAAAACAACACACATTTATTATCTCAGCTTTCTGTAGGTAATACATATGAGTTGGCTGTGCTGTTTTCTTTGTTCAGGGTTACACAAAGCCCAAATCAAGCTGTCAGTCTGGGTTCTTATGGGGAGATACTGAGAAGAATCTCATTCCACACTTGCACAGGTTGCTTTAGGAATCCAGTTCTATGAAGAATTCAGTTCTCTGTAATGTTAAGACCTAGGCCACGTTTCCTTGCTGACTGTCAGCTGCAGCTGCCATAGCTCCTCAAGGCCTCTCTCCACTCCTTGCAAATGGGCCCCTACTTCAGAAACAGCATGTTGACTCTGTCTCATGTGGAAACTCTCCTACTCCCACTGTGCTGCATCTCTGTTCTGCCTCTGGCCAAACAAAAGTCCTCTGCTTATAAGGGCTCATGTCATTAGATTGAGTCTGCTCAGGTAATACATTATAATCTCCCTCTCTGAAGGTCCATTCCTTAATTTTAATGGCATATGCAAAGTGCCTTTGGCCATGTGACATAACATATTCACAAGTTGCAGGGATAAGGGTATGGGCATCTTTGTGGAACAATCATTCAGTCCACCACCAAGACAGAAAATATCTCCCTGGCAGACACACCAGTTTTCATAAGAAAAGAAAAAACTTCACCGGCTTACTCCTGACTCTTGTCTCTATCTGCCTCAGAGGAAAATCCTAATTTTTCAGTGTGCTTAAAGATACCTGAACAAGTGTTCAGCCACATTCTTCAGGTAGTGGATAGCAGAGACTCACAAATTATAGGTTTTCCATGCAGCAAAAGGAATCAGAAAATTCTGAGTGTATTGAGATTATAACATTATTATAATCCGTGGTCAAAGCAGAAAGGGGCTATGCAGTGAAAAGGGGTGACATCTGCCTGCTGAGATTATTTCCAGTGCCCTTTAGAAAACTGGTGTGATCTTGTATTTGAAAACACTGGTCACACATGGGCACTAGAAAAAGTTGCTGAAAGGCAGCTACATTTGATCTTCTCAGAAAATCCTCCAGGAATAAAGAGGGCTAATGTCATAGCAAATTGTAATAGTTGCTGTTTTCTCAGTGCCTATTATGTAACAGTTAATGGGAAGGTCTGCAGATGCTCAGTTACTTCATGTCTTGTTCTCTATTCTTAGAGGCTACTTGACACTCTACTAGTAGTTAGGAAGGGTCAAGTGACTATCCTTGGCGCTGAAATATGAGCAGAAGCATGCCTCTCACCTCCAGACAAAGGTATCTGAGAACTAGTATGCCACTTGCACGCTTTTTGTTTTATCGAGCAGCACACATACAGAGCCTGTGTTGGGCTGGGGAAGTTCATGACGGAAGCACCCTGGATCCTGGGATCACCTGACAATTGAAACACCTTGCCAATGCTCATCAAATGTTATGTACCTAAGAAATAAAACGTTGTCATGTGAAGCAATTCTAAACCACGTTTTCCCATTATATCTCATAAATACTTTATCTGAATAATACGTAGATACTATTTCTGTTCTCTTATGTATTTTAATTACAAAGAAAATAGGGCATATATTCATGTTGCCAAAAAATTCTAATAATAGGGATAGATTATAATTCTGTCTCCTTACTATGTTCCTCTAAATTTTATCCCATCCCGGAGGTAACTGCATTAAAAAATCTTGTGTTGTAGTATTTTAAGATTTTTTTCCAGGACTATTCTTACATACATGTATTAGAAAAATATACCGTGGATTTTAAAAAATACATGTATAACAGTGTACATATCATTTTGCTTCTTGCCCTTGTCACTGAATAAAATAAATGCAGGATCTTTCTGAGAGAGGACAAACAGATCCACCTCACCCTGTTAACCACTTTCTAGAATTCTAAAGTGTGTATGTACCATAATTAATTTAACCATTCGCCTCTTGAAGGATACACAAGTTGCTTCTGATGTGTTGCTATGATTAAGAGAACTGACATCAACATCATTGAACATCAATTCTTGGGAAAATGTGGATGTTTTGTTATGGAGAGATGTAGAACAGTGCAATTAAGGTGGAAAGAATCTGACGACAGTAAATTTTTACAAATATTCTTGATATTCTGTTTTTTTTTTATTTTTTTTAACGTTTATTCATTTCTGAGAGACAGAGAGAGACAGAGCATGAGCGGGGAAGGTGCAGAGAGAGAGGGAGACACAGAATCTGAAACAGGCTCCAGGCTCTGAGCGGTCAGCACAGAGCCCGATGCAGGGCTCGAACTCACAAACCACGAGATCCTGACCTGAGCTGAAGTGGGACGCTTAACCGACTGAGCCACCCAGGAGCCTCAATTGATATTCTGTTCTAATAATGCTATATCAAATTATTTTTCATATATTTATGTATGTGAATAAATTAGGCTCTCATTGGCATTTTACTTTATCAACTTTTTAAATTTTGGTCAACTTTTGATCAAAAGTATATTATCTCACTGCTAGTTTAATTTGTATTTCCCTATTTCCTAAACAGATTAAGCATAAAATTAATTTAATCACTCACCCATATAAAGCAGGATTTCTGCAGTGTAGATTAAGTACTAGGATTCTTCTGGGTGCATAGTTTAAAATTCTATGTCCAAAAGATTTTCCCCTTTCCTTTGAGAACATAGGATTTGTCAGAATGACCAGGTACCAGGAAATGGGCCTGGACAGGAAAACATCAATAAGTGAGGAATATCAAGAGGCCCAGGGGTGAAGGAAGTAGAGCAACTTCCAGAATCCATGAGACAGCCCAGGGCAGCTGGTAGTCAGGGACCTGAACGTAGGCTTCAGCAAAAATAGACAAGGTGCCAGAAGGAGAGAACGTGGGGAATCTGGTAGAGGGTACCAGATAGCTGGATAGGCTAGGGAATCTGTATCTTCACTGCCAGCCCAACGTTTTAGAGTGATGTGAGTGAGTAGATCTGCTGGATGAAAGGACCCTAGAGGCATGCCCGATAGCCCCCTCACCCCAGAGTGCCCCCTGCCCACCGTCGGGCAGCATATAGCTGGCTCCCCCTGTGTCACCCACCAAGTAATGTTACTGATGGAATCTGGAAGAGCTACATCTCTTCACTACTCTAATCATTCTATGCATCCTTGCCAGTGTACCGGAGCCGTGAGTGGTCTTGACGGACCACTAGCCTGATGGACAAGGCTAATTCTTCCCCTAAGCTGTGGCCCTCCTGACACTGAGATTGAGGCTCTGCAAGTGGCTGGGCTTGGTTGGTGATTCAGAATGTTTCAAAAAGGGCAAGTATTACCAGTGAGTGCTGCAAGGAGGTGTGTAGCTGCAAGGAGGGTAACTGGAGGGGGAGTTGGCTGAGGCTCATTACCCCAGTGACTCTGGGAAGAAAGGGCTGTGTATAGACCTGTCTTGATAAATAACCCAGGTGTTATCCTCAGCTTAGATTACCTCCCGTGCTTCCTGACTTCTTTGCACACCAGAGGGCAGATGTACTTTGGCTGTGTCTTGTGGTCTTTGTTGCTACCAGATGCTGACTGGAGTGGGGGGTGGGGGTGGGCCCACAATGGAAATACCTACAAGTGGATGGAGAGCCATTGGAGATGGTAAACTTCTTTGTTAAGCTGGGAATAATGGGTATATGTGGAGTTCAAAACTATTATCGCTATAACCCTGACTCGATTGAAATGAAAATTTAAAAATATTTAATAAAAAAGTTTTAAAAAGTATCCTGGACTAACCATTCCCCACATTATAGCACGATCTACAGAAAATTTTATATCATGATCCTCAGGCCAGGAGAGGGAGGAGTCCCAGACTCCAAGAAGTAAAAGTGAAGATCCTGAGGGAGTTCTTTGGGAACCACTCAACCCATAACAGAATGGACCCACACAGACCTGTCCCTGCTATGTGAGCAATTCTAAGCCCGTGGCTGGGTGTTAGATCCGGGCATTGTTTCACTTCACCCTCTGGCATCTGGTGATGGAGGGTTGGGGGGTAGGGGATGCCTGAAGACAAAGCCTTTGCTTAAGCCTGGCTGACTCAGATCAGCAGACTGACTAGTCCCAGACCTCCAAGGAGTCAATGAGATCTATATGTGAGTTTTGCCAGAGTCCTCTACCCCTACAAAACAGTGTCCACCCCTCACCTCCAAGAGCCACACCCCTTCCCTCAGCCACAGATGGGAATGGCCGGAAGTAGCTTCCCACAACTTCTGTCTCTGACCTGTGAGTGAAGTGAAACATTGTTCCAGGGTGTCATGTCAGGTGAGCTGAGCAAAAGAATTCTCGGGAAGAATTCCAGATGCTGTCTGGAGTTTGGGTAAAGACCCTTAGACTTGAGGGCTCCCCCACCTGCTCGCGTGTGCGCGCTCACACACACACACACACACACACACACACACACACACACACACAGAAGGGGGCTGACAGAATCCTGGTAGGCCCTGGACAAGGATCACCTGATGTAGTACTGTTTCAATTCCCCCTCTGTGGATAGGGAGTTGACGGTATCAGACCAGGGTTTGGCATTAGACCTTCCAGCAGTTAAGTTGAGGATCGTAAGGTCTGAGGGAACTTAGAATCCACGACAGATGAGAAAGGCTACTCAGAGTCTGGGCCCCTACTGTCAGGCCTGGGAGGCCCCTGATGGGAGTGGCTGGTTATAATACACCAAGAATTCTGCCTCTGGCATCTCAGGGAAGTGAAAGAATTGGTGCGAAGGGGATGGTGTAAGTTAGAGGGAGAAGACCCAGGCCCTGGTCAGGAGGTGAGATAAGGACTCTTTGTCAGGTATGAGGATACCCACTATCTAATAAGAGGAGGCTGGACAGAGTCTGGCCCTGCCATCAGCAACAGTGGTCCTTGGGCAAGGAATATCTGATGTAGCACCCTCGAAATTCTTCCTTTGGAAATGCAAGGAGGAGATGGCACTGGGCCAGAGTTTCTGGCCACAGGCCAGCAGATGGAAGGGTCCCATGTCCTAACATAGGTAAAGGTTAGGACACTAACTGAGGTCTGAGTGACCTTGCACCCCAAAAGAGATGGGTTTTCACAGAGTCCTGACACTGCTCTCAGCCAGCCCAGGGGAGGGGTCGAGGTGACAGTGGTTGGATGCAAAACATTTTGAAGTACAAAATCTGGCATTTCAAACAATTGAGCCGCTTCATGTGAGAGGGGCTGCTTTAGGTCATTGGAGGAATTACTTCTAGGTCCTGCCAGGAGGGAATGAGAGTGGTGAGAAGGACCTTGACTAAGTTCTGAGGGAACCAGTGACTTCATATTAAACTGGGCCTGCACAGAGTGCCAACCATGTATAAGCCCTGAGGGGTATTACGTAGATGTGTTTGGCTAAGGGCCCCCTATCTACCTACTCAGTAATTTTTTAAAGGGCCTTATCTTGAAAAGATATGTCTCAAAGCAGGAAAGGGAAGAGTACCAGCTCCTACCAGAAAAAAAGGTAAGGACCCTGAGTGAGGAATAAGGACTCTAATTACCCCAGAATGGACAGGGTCCTTCTGAGCTCTTCCCTTATGGTCATCCTTGGGAAGATATGGTCAGTTGAGGTCTCCCTCAATTTCTCCTCTGGAATCAAAGGGAAATGAGGTAATTGAAATGAGGTTAGATAAAAGCTAAATAAAGGGACCCCAGATGCTGTCAGAAGCCATGATGATAGCCCTGAAAGTGAATGAGAGAAAAGCATTCTACCCCAAACAGAGGGGCCTCCATACAGCCTGGATATTCTAGGCCTTGCTGTCACCCCAGTAAGCCCCAGACAGATCTGGCAGTAGGTTAAGGTGAAGTCTAGTCACTTCACAGGGTTCTCAGGAAATAGGCTGAAAAGAATAGATGAACCTTGTGGATTCCTTGAGCAGTACCCACAAGAAAACCTTGTTTTCCTGGCAGAGGCCACCATCAATAAGGCCAAGTTGGCATCCCCCTGTGAGCAGGCACACAGCATCTTATCCTCTTTCCTCCATGTCACTGGTTCATCTGCCCACATTTCTGCTGCACCAGAACAAAGCCATCATGCCTCGGGGTCCGAAGAGCAAGCTTCGAGCCTGTGAGAAACGTCACCAGGCCGGAGAAGAGTCACAGAATGTGGTAGGTGCTCAGCCCACTGCTTAGTTCCGCTCCTTTTCCTCCCTTCATTCCAAGGGCATACCCTCAGAGCTCACCTGCTGGATAATTTGCAATCCCCAGGGTCCTCAGAGAGCAACATTCACCACCACTACTGCTGCAGCTGTTTCATTCATGAGATCGAACAAAGGTGCCAATGAAGCAGAGGAAAGACCAAGATCCTCCCAGAGCCCAATAGACACTCAGCCCTTCCATAGAAGCCCTCTAGGGGAAAAGGTGTTTATATTGGTGTACCACTTGCTCCACAAATATCAAATGAAAGTCCATTAGCAAGGCAGATATGCTGAGAAATGTAATTTAGATCTGCAGGAATCACTTCCATGAGATCCTTGGGAAAGCCTCTGATCACCTGGAGCTGGTCTTTGGCCTTGACATGAGGGAAGTGGATCCCAATAGGCACATCTATGTCCTGGTCAACAAACTGGAACCAACCTATGATGGGAAATTGAGTGTTGATAGTAGTGTGCCTGAGACCGGTCTGCTGATGACTGTCCTGGGCGTGATCTTCACAAAGGGCAATTGTGTCACTGAGGAGCAAGCCTGAGAAGTGCTGACTATGATGGGGTTATATTCTGGGCAGAAGCACTTCATCTATGGGGAGCTCAGGAAGCTCATAACCAGAGTTTTGGTGAAAGAAAATTACCTGCAGTACCAGCAGGTGCCTAACAGTGATGCTCCATGCTATGAATTCCTGTGGGGCCCCAGAGCCCATGCTGAAACCAGCAAGATGAAAGTTCTCGAGTTTTTGGCCAAGGTCCATAATACCATCCCCACTGCCTTCCTGCTCTATTATGAAGAGGCTTTGAGAGATGAGGAAGAGCGAGCCCGAGCCCGAGCCGCAGCCAGGGCTCATACCACTGCCATGGCCAGTGCATGTTCCAAGGCCATGGCCAGCAGCTCCTCCCACCCCTACTAGAGTCTGAGGCAGATTCTTCATTTTTATTTTTTCAATCTATGTTCTCATTAGTGGAAGGTTGGGGGGTGGGTAGATATAATAGAATGTATAACGTGTTTATGTTCTTATTCCATGCGTTAACTTAGATAAATTTTTTATTAGTTCTCCTTGTGACAGAAAGTTTATTAGCTTCAAAAATTCAAGTTTATGATGACATTTTCAAATTTGTGCTGTATATGAGATTTAACAGTAGGAGATTGTTATTTTGTAAACCAAATTGGGAAATTCCTCATCTTATTTACTGATTTAGAACATGATAACATGTCAGTGGATTAGGCATTTCTTTGGAAATGTAAAAAGAATTCAGCAGTAAAATACTTAGGGTCAAGAAATAGAGAAAAAAGTAGGGGCGCCTGGGTGGCGCAGTCGGTTAAGCGTCCGACTTCAGCCAGGTCACGATCTCGCGGTCCGGGAGTTCGAGCCCCGCGTCAGGCTCTGGGCTGATGGCTCAGAGCCTGGAGCCTGTTTCCGATTCTGTGTCTCCCTCTCTCTCTGCCCCTCCCCCGTTCATGCTCTGTCTCTCTCTGTCCCCAAAATAAATAAACGTTGAAAAAAAAGAAAAAAAAAAAAAAAAAAAAAAAAAAAAAAAAAAAAAAAAAAAGAAATAGAGAAAAAAGTAAAAGATGGCCAAATATTGCATTTTCTATTCACTTTTAGTTTGTTTCAAATTAAATGATACATGTTTGTATAGATAAATATACAGATAATCAAAGAATGTAGAATTAATTACATCATAATAAATTAAACCTCTTGCACACTGTCTCATTTATTTCTCAAACATTCCTTGAGCATTTGTTCTGTGGGAGGCCTCGTACTAGTACTGGAGTATCGGGATAAATAAGACCCACTGCGCCTAGAGAATTTTAGTGTCGAAGTAGCTGTCAAGTAGGGAAGAGGATGGGAAACACCCTAAGACCTAAGGACATGTCGGAAGAAGGAGAAGAGATGCGGGGATCCAGGTATGAGAAGTCAAGTGTAAGGTGCCCTGAGGCCAGCGGGTCTGGGGCTTTGGGCAACTGCAAGTCCTTCGGTGTGAGTCAGTTTTACAAGAAGCTGGGTGGTGGGTCAGATGAGGCTGTGGGAGTGGTGGGCAGGGGCCAGACCCTCAGAAGGTGTGTCCAGAGTTAAGAGACTAAAGCCTAGAATGGAAAATTGTGTCTAGTAGTTATTTTAAGTTCATGAATTAACCAGAAAGAAATCTCCACCTGAGGCAGAAATGAAAGGTGCCCTGTGGTCTCGTCTTAGGGCAGTGCACAAACTAGGTATTTTATATACACTGTCTCCAGGGAGTCTTTGAGAAACAAGGGTGATAATGCTTTGACTTGTGATGATCTGAAGCCACTTTGCTGGCAATCTTTGACTTGAGCTGTCAAAGACAGAGCTCATTCTATTAATAGGGTATTTAAATTAGGTTATCTTGAGTGTAAATTGGCAAACTCAAAGCAAGAGATAGATGTTTTGATGGGAGTGAACCAGGTATTCCTTGACACATTTTCTAGCAGCTTTATAGGCATCCAGCTAGGGAAGATTTTCCCAACTGAGATTAAAAATCTTCAAAACGTTCCTTAGCAGGTAACTTACTTTGACTTGGTAATAAATATTTTGGCTGATTTGGTGTGCTATGTACTAGAGCTATGTATTGTTTTGTATATTCTCTGACATCTCCAGGATAAAAATACACTAAAATCTCAAGATGGAGGCTGGTAGTATTTGATGCCAGAATTTTAGTAGTAATATCTGCTAATTATCAAAGACCCAAAAAAGCGATTCACTGTACCAGGCACCTTACATAAATTACTTACATTCCAAAAGTTTGACTTTACAAGGTATCATTGAGCCAAAGAGCAAGCTAACTACATCAAGCCCATTTTGCAGATGAGGAACGTGAGGCACACATGTGTTTTCATGATTTCATGATTTTCATGACTTCGTCAGTTCTCATGGCCCAGAAAACACAGGCCTGAGAATAAATCCCTGGTCCCAAGTCCTCTGGAGCCCACACTGTGCCACTCCTTCCAGCCTGAGGCCAACCTTCTGTCCCTTAATTACCTTCTCTTCTCCTATCACATGATGGCTCTCAAGCAATGAAAGAAGGACTTTGTGGCCAAAAGAAGGAAGGTAAAAATGAGAATCAGGCACAATTTCGGGATTGTCCCCAGGGTTCATTTCCCTAGGATCTCCTGGCCCCTCACCCCAGGGTCCCCTGACAGCTGGCTCTGCCCTGGTCTCAGCACAAGTGTCCAGTCCTGGCACTTTCCTGCATGACGGCTCCCTCCCCTGGGGCTTCTCCAGTGGGCCTTCATGTCCATACCGGGACCTGACCTTCAGGCCAGCTCTCCTCTGGGTCCTCCCCTGGAGGCTGAACCCTGCTCCTGGGGGAACAGACAGCTCTCAGGCCGCACCCTCCCCTGATTTAGAGCATTCCAACTCCCTGCAGCTCCCATCAGGCCCCCTGGCTCCCTTCTGACAGCAACTTCCCTTCCATGCAATTGTGACAGTGAAGTTTCAGACACCTCCTTGCCTCCACCACCACCCCCCCTCCGGGGGCCTCCACCACATTCACAAAAGTTTTGTTCTTTTTTTAAACCAAATCTGCTAATAGGTAGACTCTAATTTGATACAGAATAAAGTGACTATAATATCCTGGAGCAAAAATATAATCATGAAGTTAGAAAGGAGGTGTTAGGAAGCAGATAGAATCATAAAGAAAGGAGGATTTAAGCTGATGAATTATTTGAGACTGCCCACTGAATCCATATACTGATGAGTGAGCTTAACTAAGTAGTCAAAAACCAAAGCCTCCCTCCTATGTGGCAGACGAGGAAGGAGAAAGGAAGAAATCACTGTGTAGAAACCATCGGCAGAGGCTGGATTCTAACAGACCCTGCAGTCTTTTCAGGAAGTTATAGTAGTTTTCTATGGCTATCATAACAAATTACCACAAATTTACTGGTTTATAACAACACATATTTATTATCTCGGTAGGTATTATTATCTACATTTCTGTAGGCGTGAAGGCTGGGATGGCTTTGCTAGATTCTGTACTTGGATTTTCACAGCCCCAAGTCAAGCTTTCAGTTGGCAGGCCTCTCATCATGAATTCTGAGAACAATCTCCTTCCAAGATCATTGAGGTTGTTGGGGGAATCCAGTTCTTTGTGATAATAAGACTGAAGCATTGTTTTCTTGCTGACAGTTTCTACGGGCCTCTCTCTCCAGTCCTTGCATCTGAGCCCATACATATATATATTTTTAATATGAAATGTATTGTCAAATTGGTTTCCATACAACACCCAGTGCTCATCCCAACAGGTGCCCTCCTCAATACCCATCACCCAGCCTCCCCTCCCTCCCACCCCCTTCAACCCTCAGTTTATTCTCAGTTTTTAAGAGTCTCTTATGGTTTGGTTCTCTCCCTCTCTTTTTTTTTTGCTTCCCCTCCCCCATGGTCTTCTGTTAAGTTTGTCAGGATCCACATAAGAATGAAAACATATGGTATCTGTCTTTCTCTGTATGACTTATTTCACTTAGCATAATACTCTCCGGTTCCATCCACGTTGCTACAAAAGGCCAGATTTCATTCTTTCTCATTGCCACGTAGTATTCCATTGTGTATATAAACCACAACTTCTTTATCCATTCATCAGTTGATGGACATGTAGGCTCTTTCCATAATTTGGCTATTGTTGAGAGTGCTGCTATAAACACTGGGGTACAAGCACCCCTATGCATCAGTACTCCTGTATCCCTTGGGTAAATTCCTAGCAGTGCTACTGCTGGGTCATAGGGTAGACTTATTTTTAATTTTTGGAGGAACCTCCACACTGTTTTCCAGAGTGGTTGCACCAATTTTCATTCCCACCAACAGTGAAAGAGGGTTCCCGTTTCTCCACATCCTCTCCAGCATCTATAGTCTCCTGTTTTGTTCATTTTAGCCACTCTGACTGGTGTGAGGTGATATGTGAGTGTGGTTTTGATTTGTATTTCCCTGATGAGGAGCGACGTTGAGCATCTTTCATGTGCCTGTTGGCCATCTGGATGTCTTCTTTAGAGAAGTGTCTATTCATGTCTTCTGCCCATTTCTTCACTGGATTATTTGTTTTTCGGGTGTGGAGTTTGGTGAGCTCTTTATAGATTTTGGAGACTAGCCCTTTGTCCGATATGTGATTTGCAAATATCTTTTCCCATTCCGTTGGTTGCCTTTTAGTTTTGTTGATTGTTTCCTTTGCAGTGCAGAAGCTTTTTATCTTCATGAGGTCCCAGTAGTTCATTTTTGCTTTTAATTCCCTTGCCTTTGGAGATGTGTCACGTAAGAAATTGCTGTGGCTGAGGTCAGAGAGGTTTTTTCCTGCTTTCTCCTCTAGGGTTTTGATGGTTTCTTGTCTCACATTCAGGTCCTTTATCCATCTTGAGTTTATTTTTGTGAATGGTGTGAGAAAGTGGTCTAATTTCATTCTTCTGCATTTTGCTGTCCAGTTTTCCCAGCACCATTTGTTAAAGAGACTGTCTTTTTTCCATTGGATATTCTTTCCTGTTTTGTCAAAGATTAGTTGGCCATACTTTTGTGGGTCCAATTCTGGAGACTCTATTCTATTCCACTGGTCTGTGTGTCTGTTTTTGTACCAATACCATGCTGTCTTGATGATGACAGCTTTGTAGTAGAGGCTAAAGTCTGGGATTGTGATGCCTCCTGCTTTGGTCTTCTTCTTCAATATTACTTTGGCTATTCTGAACCCATATATTTTGTATCAGCAATAAAACATGTTCTTCTCACATTTGGAATTTCTTCTAACCTTTGGAATCTCTCTAACTGCCCCTCCCCCAACTGTGCTGTATCTCTTTTCTATCCAGAAAAAGTTCTACCCAGAAAAAGTTCTCTGCTTATAAGGGCTCATGCCATTAGATTAGGCCTACTCTGATAATCCAGTATAATATCTTTATTTTAAAGTCGTTTTCATAACCTTACTACATCTGCAAAGTGTAACATACCATATTCACAGGTTCCAGGGATAAGATATGGGTATCTTAGTGGAACAATTATTCAGCCTACTACTGAGATAGAAAAGGTCTTCCCAGAAGATGTGCCAGCTTTGATAAGAAAAGAAAAGCTAACTGACCACCATTTTCCTGACTCTTGTCTGTATCTGCTGC
The DNA here is from genome assembly GCF_007474595.2 of Lynx canadensis. Lineage (NCBI taxonomy): Eukaryota > Metazoa > Chordata > Mammalia > Carnivora > Felidae > Lynx > Lynx canadensis. Next base: position 23,073,494 of record NC_044321.2, read on the forward strand.
AGGGAAAAATCCTGGTTTTCAGTGTGCCCAAAGACATGTGTGCAAGTGTTCAGTTGTGTTTATCAAGGGGTGCATAGCAGAAACTCAAAAGTTGTTATTTTTGACCATGTAGCAAAAGGAAGAAGCAAACTGTCAGTGTATTGAGATTACAGAGGTTATTGAAAAGGTCAGTACAGGAAGGTCCTTATAGCATGAGGAAGGGTGATGCCTCTCTGCTTCAGTGTTATTTAGAAAATTAGTGTGCTCCTGGGGCTCCTGGGTGGCTCAGTTAAGCATCTGACTTCAGCTCAGTTCATGATCTCACGGTTCATGAGTTCGAGTCCTGCATCAGGCTCTCTCCTGTCAGCACAGATTCTACTTCAGATGTTCTGTCCCCCTCTCTCTGCCCCTCCCCTGCTCGAATTCTCTCTCTGTCTCTGTCTCTCTCTCAAAAAACATAAACATAAACAAAAATTAACATGTAAAAATAAAGAAATAAAAATCGGGAGTGTTGCAAGGCAATTTTGGCCTTCTCAGAAAGTTATCCAAGAATGAAAAGGGCTCTGTATACATATTCTAAGTGTTGTACTTTACTGATCACTTGCTCTGTAACTGTTTATGGAGAAACTACAAGGGCTCACCCACATCATGTCTTCTCTCCTTCCTGGGCTCATGGGCATATATACCGTCCAGTCAACTTATAGTTAGAAAAGGTATTGTGACAACGCTTCCCACTGAAATAAGAAGAGAAACAATATTTGTCATCTGCAGACCAAGGCATTTGAGAATCAGTATGCCATTTCTATGCTTTCTGTCCCATTCAGCAGAATCATGGAGATCCTGTGTTGAGATGTCAATCTATACTGTGTAAGCAGATGGTATTCCTGGGCCATCAGGCAGCAAAGATCCTGCCAGCCCATTAGGCCTTATGTGTATGAGAAGTCAACTTTTGTAGTGTTAACTCATTCAGATTTCAGGTTTCCACCATTACATCCACTAGCAGTTACTTTGTTGTTACACACAGCTATTTCTGTTGTTAAGTCTTTCTTAAATATACTAATTTCAAAAGAAAGAATGTATATATTCTTGATGCTCTAAAATTCTAAAAATAGAATTCTGCCTCCTTCCTGTGTTTTTCCTCCTTCCTGTGTGTAAATTCAGGCCATGCTATAAGTAACCACAAAAAAAAATTACGTGCATAATTTTTAAGTTTATTCTAGACTTTTACTTACATATATGTGGCAGAAAAATACACTGTTGGTAACTCCTTTTTTTCAAATGTCTCCCGTGAACACCAAGACAAACTACTGAGGGATCACAGCAGGGTGGGAACCCCATTCTCACTCCACTTTGTCATAAATTTCTATCTGTATTACTTCCATACCTCACTTGTGAATAATAGGTTCTATCACTCTTGCCAGATCAGAACTTCTCGAGGGATCATCTTTGCATCCCATTCCTCTCCATCTCCACCCCTTACATAACAGGTTTTCAACAAATGTGTATGTACTGAGGTAGTTGAAGGAGCAAGGTGTGAGGGTCAGAAAGCAAAGAAGGAATGTTCAGTTGAGAAGCAAAACCAAAGTGTATCTCACTGGAGAACATGAACCATAGGTTATCCGTGGGGGACCAGGAGGCATGAGATCAATACCATGAACATGGACATTTTCCTGGAATATAATCATTGAGATACATTCACATAACATTTATTGAGTACTTATTCGATGCTGGAACCTTTTCTCTGACCTGTATTTTCTAATCATTTTCTGATATCTTGCTAAGTAAGGGCAGTCATCATCACCATTTTTTTCAGATGAGGAAACTGAGACATAGAGAACTTGTCCACACTAAAAGGGCAGAATTAAAAGAAAAAATAACTCTTGTGAGTTTTCACCTTACATGTATAACAATGTGTGTAATGTCCTGCTTCTTGCTAGTCTCACTGAATAAAAGGAATGCAAAATCTTTCCATGAAAGCACACATAGATATACCTAGCCTTTTGAATTATTCCCTACAATTATAGGGTGTTAATCTGCCATAACTAATGTAACCATTCTTCTGACCAACACAGAAGGTATTTCTCAGTTGTTACTATCATCAATAGAACTTAAATAAACAGTGAACTTGGTTCTTGGGCAAATGTGCACGTGGAAAGGTAGAAATTGTGTAAATTGGGTTAAAGTGTAAAGAGTTTGATGACTGTAACTTTTTAAATATTTCTGAAACTGCATTCCAATAATGCTTTGCCAATTCATATTTTCACAAATTAATTTATGTAAATAAACTCTACTCACTGGCCTTTAATTTTATCAATTTTAAATTGTGAGCAATATTTTTGGTGAAATTATATTGTCTCAATTTTGTTTTAATTTGTATTTCCCTGTTTTGTAATGAAATTGAACAGAAAATTAACATAATCCCTCACTCATATATGAAATACGATTTCTGCTGAGATATCTCAAGTACTAGGATTCCTCTAGGTGCATGGTTTAAAATTCTGATATTCCCTTTCCTTTGAGAACATAGGATTTGTCAGAATGACCAGGTACCAGGAAATGGGCCTGGACAGGAAAACATCAATAAGTGAGGAATATCAAGAGGCCCAGGGGTGAAGGAAGTAGAGCAACTTCCAGAATCCATGAGACAGCCCAGGGCAGCTGGTAGTCAGGGACCTGAACGTAGGCTTCAGCAAAAATAGACAAGGTGCCAGAAGGAGAGAACGTGGGGAATCTGGTAGAGGGTACCAGATAGCTGGATAGGCTAGGGAATCTGTATCTTCACTGCCAGCCCAACGTTTTAGAGTGATGTGAGTGAGTAGATCTGCTGGATGAAAGGACCCTAGAGGCATGCCCGATAGCCCCCTCACCCCAGAGTGCCCCCTGCCCACCGTCGGGCAGCATATAGCTGGCTCCCCCTGTGTCACCCACCAAGTAATGTTACTGATGGAATCTGGAAGAGCTACATCTCTTCACTACTCTAATCATTCTATGCATCCTTGCCAGTGTACCGGAGCCGTGAGTGGTCTTGACGGACCACTAGCCTGATGGACAAGGCTAATTCTTCCCCTAAGCTGTGGCCCTCCTGACACTGAGATTGAAGCTCTGCAAGTGGCTGGGCTTGGTTGGTGATTCAGAATGTTTCAAAAAGGGCAAGTATTATCAGTGAGTGCTGCAAGGAGGTGTGTAGCTGCAAGGAGGGTAACTGGAGGGGGAGTTGGCTGAGGCTCATTACCCCAGTGACTCTGGGAAGAAAGGGCTGTGTATAGACCTGTCTTGATAAATAACCCAGGTGTTATCCTCAGCTTAGATTACCTCCCGTGCTTCCTGACTTCTTTGCACACCAGAGGGCAGATGTACTCTGGCTGTGTCTTGTGGTCTTTGTTGCTACCAGATGCTGACTGGAGGGGGGTGGGGGTGGGCCCACAATGGAAATACCTACAGGTAGATGGAGAATGACTGTAGTTGGTGTAGTTCCTTATTAAATTGACTGGTAGTGACAGATATATTGTGGAGTCCAAAGCTATATTTTTTGTGTAATAACTCCAATTTGATTGAATTTTTTTAAAAAAAGTCTCTGCTAGCCACTCTCAAAATCATCACATGATCTGTAGTAAATACAGAAAATCTAAAATTTTGAAGTGAGGACAGTTGATCGGCCTGTCAACCTCAGGCCAGCAGACAGAGGAATCCCAGACCCTAACAGCAGGAAAGGTGAGGACTCTGAATGAGATCAGAGGGAACAACCCATACCAGAATGGAAGATGCCACCACACAGCCCCATCCCTGTTGTCAGCCTTGGGAAATTCCAGAAAGGGGTGGATGGAAATGGCTTCCCCTGAATTCTGTCTCTGGTGTCTCAGGGAAATGAACGCCTTGATCTGTGGTGGGCAGTGTCAGGTTAGCAAAAGGAAGAGTCCAGTCTCTGCCTGGAGGTGAGACAAGGTCCTGGATTGAGTTTAACAGAATCCTCACTCCAGGAGAGTGTCGACCCCACAGAGACTCACCCCTGCTTACAGTCCTAGCAAGCTCTGTGCAGGGATTGCCTAAGGAGTGACCTCCAAATTTCCCCACTGGGGACTCAGGGACTTGAGGGCATTTGGAGGTGGGTGTGGCCTCAAGGCTACAGAGAGGGAGGTCCCAGGTAGTAATAGAAGTAAAGGTGAGGACTCAGTCTGATTTCTGTGAGAATTGCCCACCCCAACAGATGGGGAGCACAGTGGCCAGCTTCTGCTGTCAGCTCTGGGAGGCCCTGATATGCTTGTGATGAAGGTCAGAAGCCCTTTCACTTTATCCTCTAGAAACTGGAGAGTGACGTGGGAGGGCCTCGGTTTAGGGCTAACATGGAGGGGAGGATACCTAGGATCAGTCAGAAGTAAAACTAATTAAAAATTTCTTGAAACCCTATGTGACAGAGAACACCACCACTGCGACACCCCAGGCAAAGCTGGCCAGAAATGGTATACTCTGATAGCCACCTTGGGGTCTCAGGGAAGTGAAGGCATTGGTCTGAGGGCAGTGGTGTGACATGTCCACTGAGGAAGGACCTGTGGGCTCTGCCTGGAATTAAGTAAGGTAAAGATCCTGAGTTAAGTGTGATGGTACTGCCCATCCCAGACTGGGGAAGCTCCTCCCAGAGAGTCCCGACCCTACTATCAGCCCTGAAAGAACCCAAGCAAGAATCAATGGTCTGATGTAGCAAACTCTGAGAACCTTCTAAATTTCCCAAGGGGACTGATGGGGGTGAGGGTGTCAGCTTCAGAGCAGCAGAAGAATGGTCCCAGGCCCTAACAGGAGTAAAGGTAAGGACTCGGACATCTGAGGGAGCCACTCCCCTCAACAGAACAAAGGAGGCCTCACAGAGCACCACCTCTCCTATCCAACCTGGGAGGTCCCACGGGGATTTAAGAATGTGATGCACCCTGACTTCTGCCTCTGGTATCTGAGGGCAGCACTAGCTTTGGTGTTATTGGGCAGCATCAGAACAGTCAAGGGAGGAGATCCAGGCCCTGCCTGGAATTAAGGGAAAACCGTGAGTTAGGTGTGAGGGGATCAGCCACTCTAGATTAGAGGGGTTCCCAGTCAGTTCTGTCCCTGCTATTTGCCTTGAGAGAACCTAGCCAGGAAGCATTTGACATGGACATCCGACTACCTTCTAAAGTTCCCCGGAGGGGAATGAGGTAGGTGAGGTAATCAGAAAAGTCTGTCAACTTCAAATCAGCAGAGGGAACAGTCTGAGGCTCTAAAGGGAGTAAAGGCAAGAACTCTGAGTGACATCTGAGGGAACCACCCACTCCAGAACACAGGGGCTTTGTGGAGTCTTGCCCATACTTTCTATTCCAGAGGCTGCAGGCTAGGTTGGATTAATGTAAGGCATCCTGACATCTGTATTTGGTGTTTCAGCGTCAGTGAATACTTTAGACTAGGAGGAGGTAGGTGTTAGGTTAGGGGAGGGAGGAGCCCCCAGGCCCTGCCACAGTGTAGTGAAGACACTGAATGAGGTATAAAGGATAAACCCACTGTCAACAAAGGGTACCTCACAAAGCCCCACCAATGAGGTCAGCCCTGGGAGGCCTTGGTAACGATGTGAGGCTGAGGCACCCCCTCACACCCTTGGGCAGTCAGGAAGATGAAATCTGGTCGAGCGGGCAGCATCATTGTCATTACTGGAAGGATCAACGCTTTTCCAGCTTGAGTGAGGAGAACCCTAATTACTCTAGAATGGAAAGGATTCCTCAGAGCTCTGCCTGTGCTTTCTTCCCTGTGCATTCCCAGGCAGACATAGTAAGATGAAGTTCCCCTCAGTTCCTCCTCTGAGGTCTCAGAGTGATTGAGGGCTTTGAGACGAGGGGTAAGCCTCTGAAAAGCAGAGCATGGGGACCCCAGGTCCTGCCCAAAGTGAAGTGATGACCCTTAATGTGAACTGAAATGCTCCCTAACTCAGAGCAACTGCTCTAAGCCCCAGTGAGCTCCAGATAGATCTGTAGGTAGGAGCTAAGGTCCACAGGGTCCTCAGGGCAGAGGCAATCAAAGAATAGGAGCCTTGTGGGTTCCTCGAGCAGCGCCCTCAAGGAAACCTGCAGAGTTAGCCTTCAATAAAGCCAAGGCTGTATTTCTTTGTTGAAGTGGCCCTACAATGTCATTCTTTCCCTTTCAGATCACTGAGTCATCTGCCCATTTGTCTCCTGCTCTTATCAAAAATCATCATGCCCCGGGGTCAGAAGAGTAAGCTCCGTGCCCGTGAGAAACGCCGCCGCCAGGCTCCAGAAAAGCCCCAGGATCTGGTGAGTGCTCAGGCCACTACAGCAGTGGGAGAAGTTTTCCCCTCCCTTTGCTGTCCTCATTTCAACAGCTCACCTACTGCTGGGTCATATCGTGCTCCCCAGGAGCGTCAGAGAGCCACAGCCACCACCACTACTCCTGTGGCTGTTTCATACACAAAATCGAATGAAGCTGCCAACAACCGAGGGGAGGAAAGGCCAAGATCCTCTCAGGTCCAGCCCACCGCTCTGCCCTTTCAGAGAGACCTGCTAGATGAGAAGGTGGTTTTGCTAGTGCACTATCTGCTGCGCAAATATCAAAAGAAAGAGCTCATTACCAAGGCGGGAATCCTGAGAAATGTAATCCAAATGTATAGGAACCAGTTCCATGAGATCCTCAAGAGAGCCTCTGACCACTTGGAGCTGGTTTTTGGTCTTGACTTGAAGGAAGCAGATCCCAACCGGCACATCTATGTCCTTGTGAACAAACTGGAACCAAGTTATGATGCAGTACCGAGTGATCACGGTGGTGTGCCCAAAACAGGCTTGCTGATGACTATTCTGGGTGTGATCTTCACAAATCGCAACCGTGCCATGGAGGAACAAGTCTGGCAAACATTGAATGTGATGGGGTTATACGAGGGGAGGCAGCACTTCATCTTTGGGGAGCCCAGGAAGCTCATCACCAAGGATTTTGTGAAAGAAAAGTACCTGGAGTACCGGCAGGTGCCCAACAGCGACCCTCCATGCTATGAGTTCCTGTGGGGCCCCAGAGCCCACGCCGAGACCAGCAAGATGAGAGTCCTGGAGTTTCTAGCCAAAGTTCACGATACCGTCCCCAGTGCTTTCCCAGCCTGGTATGAAGAGGCTTTGAGAGATGAAGAAGAGCGAGCCCGAGCCCGAGCCGCAGCCAGGGCTCATACTGCTGCCATGGCCAGTGCACGTGCCAGGGCCATGACCAGTGCACGTGCCAGGGCCGTGACCAGTGCACATTCCAAGGCCACGACCAGTGCCCGCTCCAGGGCCAAAACCAGTGTGTGCACCAAGGCCATGCCAGCAGCTCCCCCCACCCCTAATAAAGTCTGAGGCAGATTCTTTACTTTGTTGTTAAAAAGAGAAGTCTATATTTTAAGGAGTAGAGGATCAGGGTGGGGCTGGAGAAAACACAGTGTACAATGTATTTGTTGTTTCTGTTCTGTGGTAACCTGGATAATTTTGTAAAATATTGTTCCTTTTAATAGAAGGCTTAAGTAGCTTCATAATCCAAATTTATGAATGATACTGCTCAAATATTTATTGGTGTGGATGAGACTCAAGAGTAAGAGTTTTATTATTTTGTAAAATTGGAAAACTTCCATCTTATTTAGTAATCTGGAACAAGATAACGTGGCAGTAGATGAGGCATTTCCTTGCAAGTGTGAAAAACTCACTAGTGTAATACTTGGGGTCCAGAAATGGAGAGATAGATAAAAAATGATAAATTCTTAGTTTCATTTATCACTTTTAGTCTTGTTTTGTAACTATATACATATATATATATATATATATATACACACACACACACACATATACACACAACTGGATATATTTAGTTTATTCAAGAATGAAGGATAAATAATTATATTGCGATAAATTCTTTAAATTTTTAAAATATGTATTTACTTTTGAGAGAGAGAGAGAGAGACAGAATGTGAGGGGGGAGGGGCAGAGAGAGGGAGACGGAATCCAAAGCAGGCTCCAGGCCCTGAGCTGTCAGCATAGAGCCTGACGTGGGGCTCAAATCCATGAACTGCAAGATCATGACCTGAGTCAAAGTCAGACACTTAACCTACTGATACATCTAGGTGCCCTATGTTGTAATAAATGGTACCTGTTTCTCAGTGGCCCATTTTCTTTTCTCCAACAATAATTGAGCATCTACTCTTTGCAAAGCTCCATGTTAGTACTGGAAATGCTAACATGAACAAGAACTATCCCTGCCCACAGAATTCTGAAGTCTCAGAGCAGCTATGATACAAGGAATATTGTAAGATACTCCCTATGACAAAAAACACAAATCAAAAGATGGTGTGAGGACACGGAGGTTTTAGGTGTGAGCAGTCAGGTGTAAAAGCCCTGTGGCAAGGGGGTTTGAGACCTTGGGAAACTGAAAGTCCTTCAGGGTGAGGTACTTTGAACTAAGCTGCGTGGTGGGTCAGACGAGTTTGTCTGAGTACTGAGCAGGGTCCAAAACCTCAAATGATGTGTCTCACAATGAGACCAAAGCCTGGAATAGAAAAGTGTTTTTAATATTTAAAGATCATAGATAAAGCAGAGAGAAATCTTCACCTGGGCCAGGAATAGAAGAGGTGCTATGGTCTTGTCCCTGTGCAGAACACAGTGCACAGAATAGGCAATTTGTGCATGTCATATTAAAAGAGTGGCTGTGATACTCACAGGAGGTAGAATGCTCAGAAGTTGCTGTGCTGGCGATCTTTGCCCTGGGATGGAAGAGGCAAAGCCCATCCACTACATGAGCATTTTTTTTTTTTTTTTGACAGAGAGAGAGGACACAAGCGAGCAAGGGGCAGAGAGAGAGGGAGGGAGGGAGAGAGAGAGAGAGAGAGACAGAGAGAGAGACAGAGAGAGACAGACAGAGAGAGAGAGAGAGAGCAGCAGGGCTCATGCTCACCAGATTTGGGGCTCGTGCTCACCTGAAGTGGGGTTTGTGCTCACAAAGCAGGGCACAAGCTCACCCTATGAGGGACTCAAACTCATGAACTGTGAGATCATGACCTGAGCCGAAGTCAGATGCTTAACTACTGATCCACCCAGGTGGCCTAAATGGGCATTTTAATTAAGTTATCTGAAATGTAATTTGGTAAACTCTAAGCTAGAATTATATTTGTGATCGGGGTGAAATAATTGCAAATAAAAGTGTTTCATTCAGATGGAAGTCCAGAGGGAAGGAAGAGATGGAAACAGACTTTAATACAAATTCCAGGAGGTTTGATATGCATAAAACTGAGCAAGATTTTCCCACAACAACAATAAATAACATAGCCTCAAAAAAGTTATACAGCAAGCAACTTAGTTTAACTTGCTTAGCATCATATTGGCTGTTTTCTTGTGCCATGTCCTAGAGGGGTATGAATTCACCGAAATTTCCTGGACTAAAAAAAAATCTCAGAAGGGAGGGCGGTAGGTTTTAGGGTAAAAATGATAGTAGCAGTAATAACTAAAATTTATCAAAATATAATACATGCCAGACACTATGCCCGAGTCTTCCTTAAGTTAGATATATCCTACCATTCCTACTTACAAGATATATGTAAGCCAAAAACAAGAGGACTGCTTATAAAACTCAGTTCACAGATGAAAGCTTATGTAACTGAAATTTTCCTGAGTTCACCTGGCTTGTAAGTGACAAGGCTGGGACTAAGGGCCCTGATCTGATTTCTTCTAGAACACACACTGTTTGGCTTCTCCCTGCCTGAGGTTGACCTGTGTCTCTTACTTCATTTCTCTGCTCCCTACTCTTCAGTGTGTCCCAGAAAGTAAAAGGAAGCAAGATGCAGCCAATGTATTAAATTCAGATGGATTAATAAGGTGAAATGAGAATTAAACATTACGTGGGGAGTATCTCTGGGCTGCATTTGCATAAGGTGCACCTGCCCCTAGCCCCAGGGTTCTTTTAAAGCTGACTCTGCCCAGTGCTAGTACACAGGATGAGAACCAGCACGCTCCCAGTTATGACTCTTGCCCTGGGTTTTCCCCAATGTGTCCTGGTGTCCAAATCTGGATCCTGACCTGCTGTCCAGTTCTCCCCTGAATCCTTTCATAAGACTGCACTCTGCTCTGGGGGGGGGGGGCGGCGGAGAGGGTACAACAACCCAGAATCACCTTTCTTTTCCCTGCCTTAGAGCATTCCGATTCACTGCAGACAATTCCTGTCTGTGTCATCCCTGACCATGGAACCCCTCTGCTAACAACAGCCCAGTATATGTGGTCGTTTACTTTGGCAGTGATGTTTGATGTTTGCTCATCTGATCTGGGAGCTGCCAGCACACTCTTAGAAGTATTTTCCAAATCAGCTCCTGAGGTAGAATCTGATTTGGCACAGAATCTACAGATTCTTGAAAGGTAGCCCTGAAATAAGAGAGGAGATTTTATAAAGCAGATGAGAAATCTGGTGACTTATCGGAGACTGGCCACTGAATCCATACACTGATGAGTGAGCTTAACTAAGTCATGAGAACCAAAGCCTCCATCCCTAAGCAGTAGATGAGGAAGGATGGGGGAAGTCACTGTGTAGCAACCATCAGCAAAGGCTGAATTCTAACAGACCCTGTACTCCTTCCAAGAGGCTGGACTAGTATTCCACAACTGCCATAACAAATTACCACAAATTTAGCAGATTACAACAGCACACGGTTATTATCTCACATGTCTGTGGGTGAGAAATCCAAGTTGCTTCTGTTGAATTCTCTCTTCCGGGTTTCACAAGGCCCAAGTCAAACTTTCAGCTGGCAGGCCTCTCATCATGAGTTCTGGGAAGAGTATCTTTCCAAGATCATTCAGGCAGTTGGCACAATCCAGTTCTTTGTGGTAATAAGACTGAGGCACTGTTTTCCTGCTGACTGTCAGCTGGAGCTGACATAGTTTCTCCAGGCCTGTCTCCAATCCTTGCATCTGAGCCCTTATATATTTTTTAAACTTTATTTTTAAAACTTTATTTATTTTTATTTTAGAGAGGAAGAGCACGGGAGCAGGGTAGAGAGGGGAAGAGGAACAGAGAATCTTAAGTAGGCTCCAAACTCAGCACGGAGCCTGACATAGGTCTTGATGTTAGGACTCTGGGATCATGACCTGAGCTGAAATCAAGAGTCGGATGCTCAACTAACTGAACCACCCAGGTACCCCTGAGCCCATATATTCTGAATCAGCAATAAAACCTTGCATTCTTCTCACGCTTGGAATCTAACTGCCCCTCCCCCAACTGTGCTGTATCTCTTTCGTATCCACCCAGAAACAGTTCTCTGCTTATAAGGCCTCATGTCATTAGATTGGGCCCACTCTGATAATCCAGTGTAACAGCTTTATTTTTAAAGTCATTTTCATAACCTTATTACATCTGCAAAGTGTAACATATCATATTCACAGGTTCCAGGGATAAGATATGGATATCTTAGTGGAACAATTATTCAGTCAACAACTATTCAGTAGAAAAGGTCTTCCCAGAAGATGTGCCAGCTTTGATAAGAAAAGAAAAGCTAACTGACCACCATTTTCCTGACTCTTGTCTGTATCTGCTGCAGGGAAAAATCCTGGTTTTCAGTGTGCCCTAAGGTATGTGTGCAAGTGTTCAGTTGTGTTTATCACGTGGTGCATAGCAGAAACTCAAAAGTTGTGATTTTTGATCATGTAGCAAGAGGAAGAAGCAAAGTGTCAGTGTATTGAGATTACAGAGGTTATTGAAAAGGTCAGTACAGGAAGGTCCTTATAGCATGAGGAAAGGTGACACCTCCCTGCTGAGATTTCCAGTGTTCTTTAGAAAACAGGTGTGCTACTATATTTGAACACCTGTCACACAGTAGCACTTAGAAAAATTTGGAGTGTTGCAAGGCAATTCTGGCCTTCTCCGAAACTTCTCCAAGAATGAAGAGGGCTTTTGTCATACAAATTCTAAGTGTTGTACATTACTGATAACTTGCTCTGTAACTATTTATAGAGAGACTGTAAGTGCTCTTCCGCAGCTGTCTTGCCCTCTTTCCTGGGCTCATAAGCTATACTATATCATCAAATGCACTTGTATTAGAACAGGTTTTGTGACTATCCTTGCCCCTGAAATATGAACAGAAGCAGTGTTTGTCATCTGCAAACCAACACATTTGAGTCAGTAAGCTACCTCCATGCTTTCTATTCAATGAACAGCAAACACGCAGAGCTTCTGCTGAGATGTGGGGACACATGATGGGAGCAGCCTGGATCCTGGGGTCACCGGACAGCAGAGGTATTGCCTACCTTTGTCAGATTTTATGTGCATGAGGAAGAAACTTTCACAGTGTTAACTCATTCATATTTCAGGCTTCTTCCATTACATCAGATAGCAGTTACTTCATCTGGATAATACACAGCTACTTTTTCTGTTGGGAGCCTTTCTTAAATATACTAATTATAAAAGAAATAGGGCACATATCCTTGATGCTAAAGAAATTCTAAAAACATGGATAAATCAAAAATCTCATTCCTTACTCCATACCCCAAAATTCAGCCCTCCTCAGAAGTAACCACAATTTTTAAATGTATATATTATATTAAAATATAGTCTGGGCTTTTTCTTACATAGATGTCCTAGAAAAATATAATTTGTTTTTTTTTTAATGTACTTGGATAATGATACACATATTGTCTTGCCTCTTGCCCTTATCCCTAACAAAATGAATGCAGGATCTTTCTGTGACAGCAATATAGGTCCACCTCACTCTTAACTACTGCCAAGAATTCTAAAAAGTGCAGATGTACCATAAGTAATTTAACCATTCTCATCCTGATGGACACGTGTTTTTTTCCCATTTGTTGCTATAACTAATATAACTGATACCAACATTATTAAATATAAATTATTAGGTAAACATGGATGTTTTCTTACAGGAAAGACATAGAAGTGAACATTGGGTTAAAGTGGAAGTAGTGTGGTGACTGAAAATTTGTATGAGTATTGCTATATTCTGTTTCAACAATGCTGTACCAATTTATGTTCTCACACAGTAATGTATGTAAATATCCTGAACTCTCACAAGCATTTTAAATTGATCAATTTTAAATGCTGATCAATCTTTTGTGTCAAACTTATTCTCACTGTTATTTTATTTGGTATTTCCATGTTTTCGAATTATGTTGTTCAAAAATGAATTCTTCACTAATTAATTCCTCATCGGTAGCAAGCATGATATTTGCAAGGTATCTTGAGTACCAGGATATCTATGGGGGAGTGTTTTAAAATTCTGTATCAATAAGATTTTTTTCCATTTACTGTAAGAAGCAAGGATTTGATCAGAATGACTGAGTCTCAGGAAATATTCTAGATAGGATGCTGTAAGCTAGTGAGGAGTATCAGGAGGTCTGGAGAGCGAAGAAATTTCTAGAGTCCGTGAGAGAGACCACATACTAAATGAAGCCCAGATAGCCCAGGCCAGGCTGGCAGTCTGGGTTGTGAATTTACAGCTCAGCATATAAGGGAAAAGGGACCAGAAGGAGAGAGCATGTGGAATCTTGGAGGGTCCTAGACAACTTCTAGGAAAAGGCTTGGAATATCTATGAATCATTATTATCAGTCTAAAGTTGCACAGCAATCTGAGTGCGCAGATGTATTGGATAAAGGACCAGAGGCATGCCTGATACCCCTCCCTACCTTAGAATCCCCCCCGCCCACCTGTCAGGCAGAATATAGCGAGCTCCCATGCATCACCCAGTGGTAATATTAATGAATTTTGGGAAGCCTATATCTCTTCACTACTTTCATGGTTCTGTGCATCCTTGCCAGTGTACCAGGGCTAAGAGCTGTCTTGATGCCTGTTGGGGAAGGCTATTTCTTCTGTGTATAGTGCCCTTCCAGCACTAAAGTTGGGGCTAGATCATTAAAAAATGATCTAGATGCTAACTCAACTTAGACTGCCTCCTCTGTTTCCTGAGTTCTTCGCAGCCATAGCATAAATGTCCTATGGCTCTATTTGCTGGTGTAGGTTGCCACCATATACCTGCTGGGGTAGAGGGCTGACTCCAGGCGTGTAAACCTTTTACAGAATGGAAGGAGAGAATCATTTTAGATAGTGCAGTTCCTTGTTAAATTGACTGGAGGTGACGATGATGTGGTGTTCAAAGCTCTTTATAATTGTAGTAACTCTGGCTTGATTGAATTAAAAAAAAATAAAATTCTATCAGCTATACTCAACATTTTCACATGGTCTGTAGCAAATACTATTACTTTTTGAATGAAAGGTGATGTCATTGGACCAGAGTGTCAATCTCAGGCCAGCAGAAGCGTCTTAGACCTGAATAGAAGTGACGGTGAGAAGCAGGAGGAAAACCTAGAGGAATTGTCTACCAGAGAACAGATTGCCTCACATAGAGCCTTGCCTCTGCTGTCTGTCTGCCTTGGGAGCACCGGGTATGATTGTTAAGTGCAGGCACTATTTCACTGCATCCTCTTGAGATTGGGATTTGGGGTGGAAATATAGGAAGGGGTGGGGATTTGGCTTTGATCTAAGGCTGGCCAACTCAGCAGAAGGGTGAGTCCCCAGTCCATCTACAAGTCAAGTTTAGAAATCTGACTGAGGACTGAGGATATTTCTTCCTGCAAACCAGAGGGACCAGCTTAGAGCCCCAACCCTGCTGTCAGCCCGGCAGGCCCTATGCAGGGATCTCAGTAATTGACTTCCCTGTACCTGTGCCTCTGGTGTCTCAGAGTAGTGAAGATTTTGTTATGAGTGCGGAGGAGTCCAGTCAGCAGATGGAAGAGGAGCCCAGGCCCTGCCAGGAGGTAAGGTAAAGACCCTGAGTGATGCTTGAGGGGACTGCCCACCCCAGATTAAAGGGTATCCCACAGAATACCAAGGGCTTTCAGCCCCAGTAGACCCAGGCAGGGACTATCTGATTTCACCCTGCTAAATTTTCCCTCTGGGTTCTGGCTGCTGAGAGTATCAGACCAGGGTACTGACCTCAGGCCAGCAGAGGGAAGGTGCTCAGGCCCTAAAAAAGTGAAGGCAAGAACTTCAAGTGAAGTCTAAGGGAACCACCCACAGCAGAACAGAGGGATCTCCACAGAGCCCCATCCCTGTGGTCAGTACTGGTAGGCCCCAGACAGGGTGGCTGAATGGGAGAATTGGACACTGATAGACCCTAGGTAAGTACATCACAATTGCAGTGTTCATGTTTATTTAAAATCATTTATTTTAAAATAAGCTTGCAAAAAATAAAATAAAATAAGCTTACAAATTAAAATAGTTCTATATTTACAGAAAAGTTGCAAAGATGGTATAGAGAGTTCCCTTACACCTAGCACTCACTCTCCCCTATTGTTAATATCATATATTAATATGATACATTTGGCACAGATAATGAACCACCATCTACACATTATGATTAATTAAAGTCTATACTTCTTTCAGATTTCCTTTATTTTTTCCCTAACATCCTTTCTCTGGCCCAAGATCCTATCCATGATATCACATTGCATTTGAGCATCATTTCTCCTAGGTCCTTCTAGGTCGTGACAGATTCTCACTTTCCTTATTTTTTATGACCTTGACAGTTTGAGAAAGGTATTTAATAGTGTTCCTCAACTGGGATGTGTTTGGTGTTTTTCTCATGATTAGACTGGCACTATGGGTTCTTGGGAGAAATTTCCTCTTGGGAGGAAATTCTCAGGACTTAAGGGGCTCTTTTCATTGCATTCCATCAAGGGCACATATTATAAACATGATGTAACTGATGATATCACCTTGATCAGCTACCTAAGGTAGTATTTGTCAAGTTTCTCTCCTGTAAAGTTACTCTTCCCCCCTTCTTTCAATACAGTACTCTATTATCCCTGATTTATTTATTGATTCAGTCACTTATGTACAGCAGTATGGGTTCATGGATATTTATTTTATACTTAGGTCATAACCCAGTATTAGGTTATTTATTTTCCTGCTTAAATTATTCCATTACTACTAGAATATTAGTAGAATCTAATAAGCCCCCTTAGAAGACAAAGCTAGGAAAATGTCTGTATACTACCCCATGTATGCACATGTATCTATAATTTCTATATTTCTCCATCTGTATCTATACCAAACTAAACATGAGTCATACTGATTTCTCTAACTCTAACCTTGAATCACATTATTCATTCCAGCCTTCCCCCTTTGCTTAGCTCCATGAGAAAATTGGCTCCAACTATCCACCATTCATATACTTATTTATTCAATCCCAGTAAACATGTATGTTGATTTCAGATTATTAGCCCATATCTTTCTGAGAAACTTTACTAACTGGAATACAGTTCCTTTTTCTTTAGTCATAAATTATCCACTCATTTTCAAAGTCACTTAGGTCAGCACCTCTTTTCCTTCATCCTCTTCACTGATATTATTTCACACATTTGTAATACAGCTAGAATTATTTGGTCACAGTCTGCATTCCATCCTGGGACACCCAGGTCTCTGAACTGATTTTCATTTGCATACATTAAGGTTCACTCTTTGTGATCTCATGTTCTATGAGGTTTGAAAAATGCATAGTGTTGTTAGAGTATTATAGAGGATAGTTTCACCATCCTAAAAAATCCCCTGTGCTCCAATTATTCAACCACTCCCTCCCCCCCTGCAAAACAAAAACAAAAAGAAAAACCAACGAACAAAACTGTTGTCTCTTTAGTTGTGTCTTTTTTATCATGCTATATAAATGGAACCAAACAGTATATAACATTTGTGGACTGGCTTCTTTTGCTTAGCAACATGCATTTAAGAGTCATCCATGTTAGGGACACCTGGGTCGCTCAGTCGGTTAAGCTTCTGCCTTCGGCTCAGGTCACGATCTCATGGTTTGCTGGTTTGAGCCCCACATCAGGTTCTGTGCTGATGGCTCAGAGCCTGGAGCCTGCTTCAGATTCTGTGTGTGTGTGTGTGTGTGTGTGTGTGTGTGTGTGTGTCCCCCACTCACACTCTGTCTCTCTCTCTCCTTCTCAAAAATAAATACAATTTTTTTAAAAAATTAAAAAAGAGTCATCCAGGTTGTATCATAAATCGATGATTTATTACTTTTTATTGTTGAATAGTATTCCATTGTTTGTATGTACCACAGATTATTCACTCACCTATTAAAGACGTCTTGGTAGGGGTGCCTGGGTGACTCAGTCGGTTAAGCGTCCAACTTCGACTCAGGTCATGATCTTGTGGTTTGTGAGTTTGAGCCCTGCATCAGGCTCTGCGCTGACAGCTCAGAGCCTGGAGCCTGCTTCAGATTCTGTGTCTCCCTCTCTCTCTGTCCCTTCCATTCTCGTGCTCTGTCTCTCTCTGTCTCTCAATAATAAATAAACGTTAAAAAAATTTTTAAAAAAGACATCTTGGTTTTTGGTGATTATGAATAATGCCACTATAAGCATTTATGTGCAGTTATTTGTGTTGAGATGTTTTCAAGTCAGTTGGAAAAATATCTAGGAGCACAATTTCTGGATCATATAACAAGACAATGTTTATAAAAAACTGCCATTGTTTCCAAAATGGCTGCACCATTTTTCATTTTCAACATCACTGTGTGAGAGATCCAAATTTATGCTCGCTTAATGGTGTTCTTTGGTGTTCCTTGGCTTGTGAATGCATAGCTTCACTCTCTGCCTCCAAACCTGTCTTCACACAGCCTTCCCCTCTAAATGCTTCTGTCTCAATTTTCCCTCTGTTTTTTTTTTTATTTTTTTATTTTTTTTTATTTTAAGACCTATCTTTGGAAACATGGCTCACCCTAAATTCAGGATGATCACATATTAATATCCTTCACTTAATTACATCTGCAAAGACTTTTTCCAAATAAGATCACATTCACAAGTTTCAAGGATTAGGAAACAGACCTATCTTTTTAACTTTTATTATTATAATTTTTTAAAGTTTATTTATTTATTTTTGAGATAGTTGGGGAGGGGCAGAGAGAGTAGGGAGAGAATCCCAAGCAGGCTCCGCAGTGTCAGCTCAGAGCCCAATGTGGGGCTCGAACTCACTGGCCATGAGATCATGACCTGAGCTGGAATCAAGAGTCAGATGCTAACAACCTGAGCCACCAGGCCCCCCAGACATATCTTTTTACAGACACCATTCAAACAACTACTGGTTGCTTGTTTTATTATTGTTGAGTTTTATAAGTTCTTTGTACATTCAGATACAAGTCATTTATTAGATATGTGATAGACAAATATTCACACCTTGTTTTTCACTCTCTTAACAGGGTCTTTCACAGAGCAAAACTTTCTAACAAAGTCCAACTTATCATTTTTCTTTTATTGATTGTGCTTTTGGCACTGTGTCTAAAACTAATTATCACACTCAAAGTCACAGATTTTCTCCTGTGTTTTCCTCTAGAAGTTGCACAGTTTTGCATTTTACATTTAGATCTATAATATATTTTGAGATAATTTTTGTGGAAGGCGTGAGGTTTGTGTCTAAGTATCTAAGTTCATTTTTCTCCCATATAGACATCCAATTGTTCTAGCACTATTTGCTGAAAAAATATTAGTTTTCATTTATTTGCCTTTTCACCTTTGTCAAAATTTAGTTGACTATATATTTGTGTGGGTCTATTTTGGGGCTCTCAATTCTTTGTTCCATGATCTGTTTGGTTATTTTTTCAGCAACACTATGCTGTCTTGATTGTTACAACTTTATATTGAGTCTTGAAATAGGGTAGTGTGAGTCTTCAAACTTTGTTTTTCCTTTTCAATATTGTGTTGGCTATTCTAGGACCTTTGCCACTCTATATAAATGTTAGAATAAGTTTGTTGATATCTACAAAGAGTTGCTAAGATATTGACTGGGATTTGCATTAAATCTATAGATCAAGTTAGAAATAATTGACATCATTTTTTTTAGATATAATTTATTGTCAAGTTAGCTAACACACAGCGTATACAGTGTGCTCTTGGTTTCAGGGGTAGATTCCCGTGATTCATTGCTTACGTACAACATCCAGTGCTCATCCCAACAAGTGCCCTCCTCAATGCCCATCACCCATTTCCCCTCCCCCTATCCCGCATCAACCCTCAGTTTGTTCTCTGTATTTAAGAGTCTCTTGTGGTTTCCCTTCTCTCTGTTTGAAACTATTTTTCTCCTTCCCTTCCCCCATGGTTTTCTGTTAAGTTTCTCAAGTTCCACATATGAGTGAAGACATATGATATCTGTCTTTCTCTGACTGCCTTATTTCACTGAACATAATATCCTTCCAGTTCCATCCACGTTGTTGCAAATGGTAGGATTTCATTCTTTCTCATTGTCAAGTAGTACTCCATTGTATATATAAACCACATCTTCTTTATCCATTCATCAGTTGATGGCCATTTGGGCTCGTTCCATAATGTGGTTATTATTGAAAGCACTGCTACAAACATTGGGCTACATGTGCCCCTATGAATCAGCACTCCTGTATCCTTTGGATAAATTCCTAGGAGTGCTATTGCTAATATTGATAATAGCAATGAATATTGCTATTAATTTTTTTTTTGAGGAACGTCCACACTGTTTTCCAGAGTAGCTGCACCAGTTTGCATTCCCACCAGCAGTGCAAGAGGGTTCCCGTTTCTCCACATCTCACCAACATCTGTTGTTTCCTGAGTTGCTAATTTTAGCCATTCTAACTGGTGTGAGGTAGTATCTCAATGTGGTTTTGATTTGTATTTCCCTGATGATGAGGGATGTTGAAAATCTTTTCATGTGTCTGTTGGCTATCTGGATGCCCCTTCTTTGGAAAAATCTATAAAGAACTTACCAAACTCAACACCTGAAAGACAAATAATCCAAGGAAGACATGGGCAGAAATAATTGACATCTTAATAATAGTGAGTCTACCAAGGCGCGTGGGTGGCTCAGTCAGTTAAGCTTCTGACTTCAGCTCAGGTCATGATCTCACGGTTCGTGGGTTCAAGCCCCGCATCGGGCTCTGTGCTGACTGCTCAGAGCCTGGAACCTGCTTCGGATTCTGTATCTCCTCTCTCTGCCCCTCCCCCGCTCATGCTGTCTCTCTCTCTCTCTCTCTCTCCCCAAAATAAATAAATATTAAAAAATTAAAAAAAATAATGGTGAATCTACCAATTCATGAACAGGGAATAATTTTTCCATTTACTTAGATCCTCTTTGATAAGTGTTTTACAGTTTTCTGCAAATGGATCTGGTATATATTTTGTTACATTTATCTAAGCATTTAATTTTTGTGTAACTGTAAATGTTTTTGCTTTTTAAATTTCTAATTTCAATTGTTTATTGCTGGTACATAGTAAAGAATTATACTTGGTTATTAGTTCCAGGAGGTTTTCTTTGTAGGTTCTTTTTACATAAACAATCATTTTCTGCAAAAATTAAAAGTTTTATTTTTCTCTTTCCTGTATGTATACATTTTATTTATTTGTTATTGCTTGTCTTGCACTAAATATGACTTGCATTTTGATGTTGAATAGGAGTAATGAGAAGATATCCTTGTTTCATTTTCAATCTTAGGGTGAAAGCATTCACTCTCAGATTATTAGCCATAATGTTAGCTATAGGTTTTCTTACATACCCTTTATCAGGTTAAGGAAGTTCCCTTCTAATCCTAGTTTTTAAAGTTTGACTTAGTCGGTTAAAGGTCTGACTCTTGATATAGCTCAGGTCATGATCTCACAGTGTGTGAGATTAAGCCCTACATCAGGCTCTGTGCTGACAGCATGGAGCCTGCTTGGGATCCTCTCTCTCTCTCTCTCTCTCTCTGTCTCTCTCTCTCTCTCTCTTCCTCTCTCCCTCTTCTGCTCTCTCTCTCTCTCAAAACAAATAAATAAACATAAAAAATAAAGTTTTTGTCATAAATGGATATTAAAATTTTCAAATTATTTTTTTACATCTACTTATATGACCACATTTATTTTCTTATTCAGTATGTTATATGATGAAATACACTAATTGATTTACAAATGTTGAATTAGGATTGAATTTTGGAAATGAGTCCCTCTTGTTAATGATGTATTATTCTTTTTACATACTGCTGGATTCTATTTGCTATTATTCTGTTAAGGATTTTTCCTTGTCTATATTCATGAGAGATATCTGTCTGTGCTTCTCTTTTCTAGTAATGTATTTATCTGGTTTCGGGCTTAGAATGCTGTTAGTCTCACAAAAAGAACTGGGAATACTTCCTTCTCTCTTCTATTTTCTGAAAAAAATTATAGATTATTTTTATTATTTTGTCCTTAAATGTTTGATGTAATTCACCAGTGTAACTATGTGGGCCTAGTCATTCCTTTTTTGGGAAGACTTTAAAACTATTATTTGAATTTCTTTAATAGATATAAGGCTCTTCACATTCTCTGTTTCAACTTAAATGAATTAGTTTGTGACTTTCAAGGAATTGATCCATTTAATCTGTTCTCAAATTTGTACAGATAGAGTTGTTTATACTAGTCCATTTTTATCCTTTCAATGTCTCTGGAATCAGTACTGGTGACCCCTCTTTCATTCGTGATATTGGTAGTTTAGATCTTCTCTCTTTTTTTCTTTCTTCGTTATTCTAGCTAGAGGCTTACCAAGTTTACTGATGTCATTGAGGATTGTATTGATTTTCTCTGTTGTTCTCCTGTTTTAAACTTTATTTATGGTCTATTTAATTTTTTTTTAAGTTTAATTCTTTATTTTGAGAGAAAGAGAGAGAAAGAGAGAAAGAGTGGGGGAGGGGCAGAGAGAGAGTAAGAATCCCAAGCAGGCTCTGCACTGTTAGCACAGAGTCCTACCCGGGGCTCCAACTCATCAACCATGAGATCATGAGATCATGACCTGAGCCACAATCAAAAGTCTGATGCTTAATCAACTGAGCCACCCAGGTGCTCCTGTGGTCTATTTATTATTATTATTATTATTATTATTCCCTTTCTTCTACTCAGTGTAGGTATAATTTGCTCTTTTTTCTCTAGTCTTTGGAGCGAGAAACTTAGGTAATTTACTTTAGAGCTTTCCTTTTTCTCCCCCCCAGTACATGAATTTAATCCTCTAAATCTCTGTGTAAACACTAGTTTAGTAACGACCTAAAAATTTTGGTAATTTGCATTTTCATTTATTTCAAAATGTCTTGAAATTTCTCTTGACATTTCTTCTTTGACTCATGTGTTATCTAGAAGTGGTTTAAATTTGCAAATATTTGGGAACTTTCCACCTACCTTTCTGTTATTGATTTCTAATGTAATCCTGTTGTGACCTTATAACATATTTTGTTTGATTTCCATTCTTTTAAAAGTGTTAAGATTTGTTTAATAGTGTTTTATGGATGAAAATATGGATTAAGGTGTGGTCTATCTTGGTGAATGTAACATGTGAGGTTGAGAAGAATGTGTATTCTGCTGTTGTTAGATGAAGTACTTTATCATCTCAATTATGTTAAGTTGTTAGTATTGCTCATGCCATCTAGATCTCTACTGATTTTTTGACTGCTTCATCTATCAATTACTGCTAGAGGAGTAGTGATGTCTGTCAACTGTGATTACATATTTCTCCTTTAATTCGATCAGTTTTTGCCTCGTATATTGTGAGGCTCCTTTGTTAGGTGCATACATGTTTAGGATTGTAATACTTTCTTGGATATTTGATCCTTTTATCATGATCATGTGTCTCCTCATCCCTGATACTATTCCTTGCTCTGAAATCTGCTTTGACTGAAATTTGTATAGCTACTTTAGCATTTTTTGACTAGTGTTACTGATGAGGGACCACAGGGCAAGCTGAGGGCCAAGCACAACCTAGCACCCCACCCCTTACCCCATGGGATATGTCTGATATTCCTCAGGCACTCATGGCTTCCCAAGAACAAAGGAAAGGAAAGAAAATAAATGGCTAACTGATAGAGATCACAGTCATGCACGACAGGAGTCTCCAACAGTTTACAAATGTCTTAGTAAATTATAAGATAAAGGCAATCTTATCAATGGCCTCATCTCCAGAAACCTATAGACTCAGTTTCCTAGAGTGCCAACATCACCCTCCCCTCCATTGTGATGCCAGGAACAAAGGCAAGAAGGAAATGGCAGGTAACATTAAATTTCCTTATAACCTGCAGCCATTGACAAATACTTGAAGCAAATAGAGTACAACATTTCTCCAGGAACCCCTTGCCAGTCCTAATGTTAATGCCTTACTAGAGGAAAAACAACCTTAGCTTGACAATAGCAAGGCCTCAGGTATCTTAAGAGTCTTCTTAAGCATATCAAAGTCCTTTTGGAGGCCTCCCTTTTGGTTGTATCTCTCCTAACTCCATAGTATATAACTAGTCACTCTTCACAACCCCAGTGCAGCTCTTTCTGTCCATGGGTCCTGTCCCCGTGCTTTAATAAAATCACCTTTTTGCACCAAAGACGTGTTCAAGAATTCTTTCTTGGGTGTCAGCTCTGAATCCCGCCCCCCCATCACTCCAAAACCCCATCATTACTACGGTATATCTGTCTCCATCCTTTACTGACCTACTCTGAAATGAATTCTATTAAATTCAAAGGTGACATTCCTATATGAGATATGAGAAACTAAAATAAAGTTATACAAGATGTATCATAAGACAAACGAGTGAGGAGATCTGCTTAGACAAAATCAGACCAGACACTTGTTCATAGGCAGCCCTCATGAATGTGTTTCTATTTAAAAAAATCATACATTAACACAATGGCTACAGAATGAGACTATACATGTACTTGAATTTTAGTGACTTCTGGCTATGGTCTAACAAGTCTGCCTTTCTTTGCTTACCAGCTAAGTAAACAACAGAATTTATCTGTTAATGGCAGACACTTTAAAATTCTTTATTCACCTGGAAATGAGCACAGTTGAGGTCACATATTATAGCTACCTGCTTCCTCAATTCAGATTTGCCTAGCAGGTTCATTTCAATATAACAGAAGGTGTCATCTGCTCGTCTGCACTATGCACTAATGAAAGGGACAAGTTTAATGCGTTTTGTGCTTAGGTTGCTAGGCTTCACGGCTGGTCCTGTCCATCCCCGCACTTTGATTCTGAGCATTCTGAGACTTGGTCAGCTAAGGATAAATGAAATCTACCAGATGGTTAAGACGTATGTCGCTAACAAGTTAACCCATCACATCATCTAAGGACTCTTTCATTTTCTGCAGGCGACCATTGCTCGAAGTGAAGAGGCCATCAGATACTTCCTTTAAAAAGACACCATTATGGAACACTGACTAGATGTTACCCACCATCACCCCCAAGTGACTGGCCTGATCTTGGATGTTTTAAGGTAACCCCTGGAAGTTGAACAGGAGTGTGTGTTGGTAGACAGCCTAGAGCTGCTGAGTTGGGTTGTGGGCAATAGCCAGAATATGGGAATTAACGTGCAAAAAAATAAGACACATTAAAGAATTAGCAGTGGATTCAATAGTGCTTTAGTTCAATTACAGTACAGATTTAGTTCAATTACAGTTAGCTTGTTAAACATCCACCATATATATGGATTTTATTTGATTTTTTTTAAAATAGACTTTATTTTTTAGAGTAGTTTTAGGTTTACAGAAAAATTGAGCCTAAAGTTCTAGTTCCCATATGCTCCCACCCTAATACATACCCACAGATTTGCCCATTATTGACATATTGCAATAGTGTGGTACATTTTTTACAATTAATGAACTAATATCAATACATTATTATTAATTAAAGTCCATAGTTTATATTAACATCCATTTTCTCTATTGTATGGACGGACCCCTATAGATTTTGACAGATGCATAATATCAGGTATCCACCATTATAATGTCATACAGAAGAGTTTCACTGCCCCCAAATCCATCATTCTTTTACTTTTAAACTGTCAGGAATCTTGATACACAAAATCAGTTTCTTGTAGACAGCATATAGTTGAGTCTTTTTGAAATTTTTTATTCAATCTGACAAATTCTGCTTTTAACTGGTATTTACATTTAAAGCAATTATCGATATAGTTGTACTAAACTCTACTATTTGTGTAACTTTTTCCCATCTGGTGCGTTTGTTCTTTTTTGTCACTTTTTTTGTGCTCTCTGGTATTAATTGAGCATTTTGTATGATTCCCTTTGATCTCTTCTCTCATATCATTTATACTCTTTTTAAGCATTCTCAACAGTTTTCTTAGGGTTTATAACATACATTTTAAAATAATCTTAGTACACTTCAGAAAGCACTATACTGTTTCACATGTAGTGCAGATTCCTTATAACAGAGTATTTCCAATTCCTTGTCTTTTGTGACACTGCTCTCATTCATTTCACTTATTCATATGCTCTAATCATCTAATCCATCGTTACTATTGTTGCTTAAAACAAGCATTCTTTAAAAATTAGAACTGAAAAAAGTTAGTTTTTATTTTACCTCCATTTATTCCTTCTCTGATGATTTTCCTTTTTTTTATGGGCATTCAAGTTTCTGCCCTATATCATGTTCCTTCTGCATAATGAATTTATTTTAACATTTCTTACATAGAAACAATTTAATTGTTGAGACAATGAATTGACTCATTTTTTTCTGAGAATTTTTTTATTTCTCTTTCACCTTTAAAGGATAATTTTGTTGGATGTAGAATTCTAGATTAGCATTCTTCTTTCAATACTTAAAGGATTTCATTTCACTCCCTTCTTGTTTCCATGTTTCTGATGAGAAGTTTGCTATAATTTTTATTTTTCTTTCTTCTATTGGAAGCTGTTTTTGACCCCTCTGGCTTTCTTCACAATTTTACTCTTGTCTTTGGTTTTCTGCAGTCTAAATATGATATGCTTAGGTGTTTTAGTATTTATCTTGGTGTTCTCTGAGCTGCCTGGATCTATGAATTGCTGTCTGTCCCTAATGTTAGAAAGTGGTTGATTTATTTCTTCAAATATATTTTCTACCCTCATTCTTTCTTCCTTTAGTATTACAATGATTTATATATTACACGTTTTGATAATGTCACATAGTTCTTGGGTCTTTTATTTTTGTTCTTTGCTTCTTTTTTTGATTCACTTGGGGAGGTTGCTTTCCACCTATCTTCAGGTTTACTGATTGTTTCCATAACTGTGTCACATCTCCTATGAGCCTGTTAAAGGCACTTTTCATTTCTCTTACTGTATTTTTTATTTTTAGCATTTATTTATTTTATTTTTTATTTTTTGAGAGAGAGAGAGACAGAGAGAGAGAGGGAGAGAATCTCAGTCAGGCTCCCTGCCCAGTGTGGAGCCCGATGCAGGGCTTGATCCCACAACTGTGAGATCATGACCTGAGCCAAAATCAAGTCAGATGTTCAACTGACTGAGTCACCAGGTGCTCCTCTAGCATTTAGTTTTGGTTCTTACTTATAGATTCCATCTCTCTGATGAAACTACCTATTTGCCCTTGCATGTTGCCTATTTGTCCAATTAGAACCCTTAAAATACTAATCATGTTTATTTAAACTCCTTGTCTAATAATTTCAAAATCTGTATCAGGTCTGTCTGGTTCTGATGCTTTGTCTTTTCAGACTACGTTCTTTCTTGCTTTATTGTATGTCTTATAATTGTTTTTGAAAGACAGATATGTAGGTACTGAAGGAAATATGCTTTTAGTACAAATATGTATATTAACATGGCTAGGAGTTGGCCTATATTTAATGTTTATTGCAGCTATAATACCTGTAGTGTCTAATTTCTGTCTCCTGTCTTTGCTTTAGGGCTTCTCTTTGCATTGGTCCTCAGGGAGCATCTGTGTTTTTCACCTCTTTCAGCTGTAATCCATTGTTAGTATACTGGAGGTATATGTTGCTGTGGTAGTACTGGGGGGGGGGTGGTTAAGAGAATTGTTCTATAATCTTCTGATTAAATCAAAGTATTTTAGTTTGCCTGTTTCAAGGGAGTGTAGCCATCACAAATATTTCTGTCCCTCTTCCAGGAATATAGCACCCTAGCCCCTTCCACTTCCTTACCTGGGTGCATCATTCCCAGTCTATTTCTTTGGAGACCTATCTCTTGCTGATTATGTTTTGTTTTGTTTTGTTTTCCTTTGTTGAGACAGAAAGGCTGTGGTTGTTCCTCCCCTCTCCCTGCCAGAGCCACTAGCTGATTTTCTGGGATCCTCACTGTGCCCATTTGGTGTAGTGCCTGGAGGGAAAGCCTGTAAATTTGGAGTCCCCTTTATGATTGCAGCCTCCGGGAGTTTTGTAATCTCACACTAGTGGGCATTCAGCCTCCAGCTATTTGTCAACATTACTAGTGAAGTAATTGGTTCTACCTGTATAGCTTGTAGCAGCTTCTGCTCTAGGTAAGCATTTCACTGTATCTCTATGAATGTGGCTGTCCTGTGACCTCTGTGACCTCAGTTCCCTGTTGGAAAGTTGTTGATTTTCCATTTTTCCAGCTATTTCTTATTGTAAATATGACAGAAGTGATGACTTCTAAGCTCTTTATATGTTGGAGCTGAAACCAGAAGTCTTTAAGCCCTTTATTTTGAAATTATTTTAGACTCATATAGGAAATGCAAACATAATACAGAGAGTTCCTGTGGACTATCTCTCTTATTCCTCTGAATATATCAAGTTATGTAATGATAGTAAAATTATCAGAAATTGGGAAGTGTTATCAGTACAATATTGACTAATCTAAAATCTAATTTGCGGGGCGCCTGGGTGGCGCAGTCGGTTAAGCGTCCGACTTCAACCAGGTCACGATCTCGCGGTCCGGGAGTTCGAGCCCCGCGTCAGGCTCTGGGCTGATGGCTCGGAGCCTGGAGCCTGTTTCCGATTCTATGTCTCCCTCTCTCTCTGCCCCTCTCCCGTTCATGCTCTGTCTCTCTCTGTCCCAAAAATAAATAAACGTTGAAAAAAAAATTAAAAAAAAAAAAATAAAATCTAATTTGCTTTTAACCAGTTTTAACATGAAATGAGTGATTTTGTGGTTATTGCATTGTTTTGTTTCACGTTGTTTTGTTTTGTTTTGTTTGGTGTATAGTTTAGGAAATTTTGCCATATGTATAAATTTTTCTAACCATGACCACAGTCACAATACAGACTGTTCCAAAACTCCAAAGAAATGCCCTGGTATGCCTGTATATAATCATGCCCTCCCCGCAACCCTAGGGCTGGAAACCACTTTTTTTTCTCCATTACATAATTTTATCATTTTGAGAAGTGTATGTAAATTGATTTATTCAGTAACCTTTGAATATTGCTATTTTCACTCAGCAACATGCCCTTGATGCCCATCCAAGTTGTTGCTTGTATCAATAATCTATTCCTTTTTATTGCTGAGTTGTATTCTACTGTATGAGTGTATATCACAGTCTGTTTATCCATTCACCTGTTGAAGGGTATTTGGCTTGTTTCCAGTTTTGTGCCTATTACAGATGAAGCTGCTATGAACAGTTTTCATTTCTCTAGGGTAAGTACTCAGGAAGAGCCTGGTGAATCATATACATGTTTAATTTTATGGAAAACTGCTAGTTTGTTTTCCAGCGAGCCTGCAACATTTTACATTCCCACTAATTTACATTTACCTAAAGGATAATGATGTTGGATACCTTTTTTTCAAATTTTTATTTAAATTCCAATTAGTTAACATATAGTGTAATACTAGTTTCGGGAGTAGAATTTAGTGATTCATCACTTACATGTAACACGCAGTGGATGTTGAACATCTATCTTTTAATCTGCTTATTTGCCTCTTTGGTGATGCTTGTGTTCAAATTCTATGCCTTTTTTAAAAATTTGACTTTTTCTTGCTTAATGTTGAGTTTAAGGAGTTTTTGCCTGTACAAATCCTTTGTTGGATATGTGACTTGCAAATATTTTCTTCTAGACTGTGGCTTGTCTTATTCCCTTAGCAATGCCATTCCCAGACCAAACTTTTAAATTTTGATCGAGTTCAATTTATCCATTATTGTTCTTATATATCCTGATTTGGGGGACAGGTCTTCTAGGTCAGCAAGATAGTCTCCTGTGTTTTGTCTAAGTTTTATATTTAGAACTATGACCCATTTTAAATAATTTTTGAATAAGGTATGAGGTTTAGGCCAAAGTTCACTTTTTTTTTTAATCCTATAGAAGTCTAATTGTTCTAACATCATTTGTTGAATAAACAACCATTTCTTTACTGAACTGCTTTTGCTATGTTACCAAAATCAGTTGGCTATTCCGGTATGGTTCTATTCCCAGACTGTATTTTGTTCAATTTATCTATGTGTCTATCCCTCTGTCAATACTACAGTCTTGATTAATGTAGTTATACATTTAGTCTTACCATCCAGTGGTATAATTCCTACAACTCTATTAACCTTTTTAAAAATTCTTTTAGCTATTCTAGTTCCTTTGTTTTTCCATATGAACTTTATTTTATTTTCTTCAAATTTTTATGTAAATTCTAATCACTTAACATATAGTGTAATACTGGTTTTAGGAGTAGAATTTAGTAATTCATCACTTATATATAACACCCAGTGCTCAAAACAAGTTCCCTCCTTAATGCCCATCACACATTTAGCCCATCCCCTGCTCCTTCCCCTCCAACAACCTTCAGTGTGTTCTCTATACTTAAGAGTCTATTTCCTGGTTTGCCTCTCTCTCTTTTTTCCCCTATGTTCATCTGTTTTATTTCTGAAATACCATATATTAGTGAAATCATCCGGTATGTGTCTTTCTCTGACTTATTTCACTTAGCATAATATACTCTAGCTCCATCCACATCATTGCAAATGAAAAGACTTCATTCTTTTTGATGGTTAATATTCTATTTTGTGTGTATGTGTATACACACACACACACACACACACACACATCTTCTTTATCCAAAGTTTTAGCTATTCTAGTTCCTTTGTTTTTCCATATAAATTTTAGAATCAGGTTATGTGTATCGATAAAACAGCCAGTGAAGATTTTTATAGATTTGTTAAACTTGCAGATCACTTTGAAGAGAATTGCCATCTTTACTGTGTTGATTCTTTTGATATATGGATATAGTACTTCTATTTCTTTAAATATTTGATTTCTTCCATTAGCCTTTTGCATTTTTCAGCTATTGTAAATGTACTGTGTTTTTTTTAATTTCGGGTTCCAATCATTTATTGCTAGTATGTAAAAATATGATTTTATTCTGTGATCTTGCTTGTGTCCTGAAACCTTGCTAAGATAACTTATTAAGGGATTTGGGAGGATTATTTGCTTTCTTTTTTTACCCTTAGATTCCTTGGTATTACTTTAAAAAAAATCAGTAATCTGCAAATAGGAACATTTTATTTCACTGTTTAAAATGTGCATGATTTTTATTTCTTTTTCCTGTATTATTGCACTGGCTAGGACTCCCAGCACTATGTCAAACAGAAGTGATGAGGGTGGACATACTTGCTTTATTCCCAAACTTAATGGAAAAGCATCTTCCACCATTAAATCTAATATGAACTGTAAGGTTTTTTTTTTTTTTTTGATAGACCCTCTTCACCACCTTGAGAGAGTCACCCTGAGAAAGTTCCTTTCTATTCTTAGTATGTTGTAAGGTTTTATGATGAGTGAGTGCTGAATTTTGTCAATTTTTTTTTGCTTCAAATGATACAAGTAGGTGATTTTGAATTCTATTTATTTAATATTTAAAGTATTTTTCAGGCTATTTTAACTTGGAAGAGTTCAGACAGTTTGTAGCTTTCAAGGAATTAGATCATTTCTTTCTGAGTTATCAAATTTATGTTTGAAGAGAGGTTTATAATATTATTTTATAATCCTTTTAATGTCTCTTGGGTTTGTGGTAAAATCCCCCCTTTCTTTTCTGATATTGTTTGTTTACTCACAGCCTTTTCCTTGTCAGTCATGTTAGATGTTTTATCATTTTTATGTTGTCTTTCGAAAGAACCAGTGTCTGGGGCACCTGGGAGGCTCAGTCGGTTAAGTGTCTGACTCTGGATTTCAGCTCAGGTCATGATTTCAGTTTTATAAGATTGAGTACCACGTCGGGCTCTGCACCTACAGCATAGAGACTGCTTGGGATTCTCTCTCTACCTCTCTCTCTGCCCTTCCCCAGCTCACACACATGCTCTCTCTCTCTCAAAGAAAATAAATAAACTTTTTAAAAAAGAAAGAACCAGTGTTTGATTTTTATTAATTTTCTCTATTGTTCTTCTGTTTTCATTTGCATTGATTTCTGACCTTACTATGACATATTTCCTAACATCTGCCTCCTTTTCCTGTTTCCTGAGAGGGAAGCTTGGATTATTGTTTTGAGATACATTTTTTTCTAACACAAATATTTACTGATACACATTTTCCTTAAAGCATTCATTTATCTGCATTCTATTGATTTTAAGATGATTTATTTCCATTTCCATTCAATTATATATTTTAAAATTTTTATTGAGAAATCCTCAAGGGCTTACATATGATTTAGAAGTATATTGCTTAATTTTGCATTGTTTGGAAGTTTTCCTGTTATGTTTCTGGTATTGATTTCTAGAGTAATTCCAATGAGTGCAGAGAACATAATTTATACAATTTAAGTTATTTTACATTTTAGGGCATGCTTCATGACTCAGCACTTGGTTGTTTCTGGTGAACATTCCACGTATGCATAAAAAACCATATGTATTCTGCTGTAGTGAGGTCAAATTTTTTATAAATGTTAACTGGATCCTATTGTCTGATAGTGCTGTTCAGTTCCATACCCTTGATGATTTTCTTCTAGTGGTTCCTTTGATTACTGATAGAGGCATTGAAGACCCTAAATATAATCATGGCTATTTCTTTCAGTTCTGTCAGCTTTTTAGATATTTTGAAATTATACTTTTAGGTACATGCACATTTAAGATTATTATGTCTTCTTGGTGAATTGTCTCTTTTATTATTATTTAATGTCCCCCTGGAAATTTCTTTATTCTGAATTCTTCATTTCTGCTATTAATGGAGCCAATTCTGTTTTGGTTTGATTTCGGTTTGAATAACATATCTTTTCCCATCCTTTTACTTTTAACTTATGTGTATCATAAAATTTGAAGTGAGATTTTTGCAGACAGCATGTGACTAGGTCATATATTTTTTATCCATTCTATTAACCAAACCTTTTAGTTGGTGTGATTTGATCATTTAGATTTAATATAATTATTGATATATCTGCCATTTTATCTTTGTTTTCTGTTTATTTTCTCTGTTTTACACTCTTCTGTTTCCTTTTTCCTGCCATTCTGTGGATCACTTATCAATTTAAATACTTTTAATGTAAATATTAAAATTAATTTAAATTAAATAAATAGTGGTTAGGTATATTTCTTTTAAAGTTTTCAATGGATACTTAAAGGATTACAATATTAATATGTAATCCCTCATTCTTCTAGTATCAACCTTTAATCACTTCGTGTGGGATATAGAAACTTTACTACTAATAGGTCCTTTAATCCTCCCCATCTTATGAGACAGTTGGCTTACTTATTTCCAATATATACATTGAGAAACACACTGGACAATATTATACTTTTTTAGCCTGGATCACACTGTATTTTTTTTTTAATTTTTTTTTTCAACGTTTATTTATTTTTGGGACAGAGAGAGACAGAGCATGAACGGGGGAGGGGCAGAGAGAGAGGGAGACACAGAATCGGAAACAGGCTCCAGGCTCTGAGCCATCAGCCCAGAGCCTGATGCGGGGCTCAAACTCACGGACCGCGAGATCGTGACCTGGCTGAAGTCGAACGCTTAACCGACTGCGCCACCCAGGCGCCCCCACACTGTATTTTTAATTGAGATAAAATTTACATCACATAATTAGCCATTTTAAAGTATAAAAATCAGTGGAATTTAGTGTATTCAAAATGTTGTGTAACCACCACCACTTTTTAGTTTCAAAATTTTCCTTACCCCAGTAAAATACTCTGTAGCCATTAAATAAGAACTTCCCACTGTTCCCTTCCTTACCCCTTGGTAGCTGCTAACACGCTTTTTGTCTTTATGAATTTATCTATTCTGGATACATCATATAATAGAATTCACACAATATGTGATCTTTTGTGTCTGACTTCTTTCACTTAACATAATGTTTTTGAGGTTCATCCACATTGTGGCATGTATCAATACTTTGTTCCTTTTTTATGGGTGAATAATTTTCCATTGTATGTATATATCATAATCTGTTTGTTCATCCATTGATGGACATTTATTTCTACCTTTTAGCTATTATGAAGAATGGTGTTATCAGTATTTGTGTATAAGTTTCCATGCAGACATATGTCATCATCTCTCTTGAATATATACCTAAGAGTGGAATTGCTGGGTCATGTGGTATTTCTAAGTTTAACTGTTCAAAGAAGTGCCAAACTGTTTTTCACACCAGTTATACATTTTAAATTTCCACCAGAAATGTATTAGGAATCCTATTTTTTCTCATCCTCTTCAACACTTGTTATTTTATTTTCCTTTTTAAAATATCAAAGCCATTCTAGTGAGTACGAAATGGTACTCGTTGTGGTTTTAAATACCAATAATGGGCTTCCTACCTTTTGTATATCCTCTTTGGAGAATTGTCCATTCAAATCTGTTGCCCATATTTTAATTGGGTTGTTTCTCTTTTTGTTGTTGAGTTTAAAGAGTTCTTTACATACTTCAGATAGTAAACCCTTATCAGATATATGATTTACAAATGTTTTCTTTCATTCTGCAGGTTACCTTTTCACATTCTTGATACTGTTCTATGACATTATCTGCATAGAAGTTTTCTTTCTTTTTTTTTTAATTTTTATGAGTCTATCTGATGTATTTTTTTCTTTCAGTTCTTATACTTTAGTGTCAAATCTCAGACTCCACTGCCAATCTGACATCATGATTATTTACCACTATGTTTTTTTCTAATAGTTTTATAGTTTTAAATCTTACATATAGGTCATTGATCCATTTTGAGTTAATTTTTATATAAAAATAAGGTACGGGTCCCATTTTATTTTTTTGCATGTAGTTATACAGTTGTCTTGGCACCATTTGTTGAAAAAAAACACTACTTTTTCCACATTCAATATTTTTGACACCCTTATGGAAAATAAACTATAAACAGATGTTTGTATTAATTTCCAGGATCGCAATTCTATTACACTGTTCTATATGTCTATCCTTATGACTGTACACACTGTTTTGATTACTATAGCTTTCTAATACATTTTCAAATAAAGAAATGTGAGTTATCCAGTTTTGTTTTACTTTTCCAATATTGTATTGACTGGTTGGTATCCCTTGCAGTTCCACATAAATGTGATGGCTGGCTTTTACATTTCTGCAAAAATTGCATTGAATGTATACATCACTTTGGGAGGTATTACTATCTCAACAATATTTAAGGCTTCCAATCCATGAACATGGAGTGTTTTTCTACTTATTTAGGTCCTCTTTTATTTATTTTTTTTAGGATAGTTCATATTTTTCAGTGTAGATTCTTTCCTATTTTTGGTTAAGCTTATTCCTGTATTATGTTCTTACTGATGCTATTGTAAATGGAATCATTTCCCTAATTTCTTTTTCAGCTTTATTGCTTGTGAACTTATTTTTGTGTGTTGATTTGAAACTTTGCTGAATTCATGTGTTAGCTCTAGTGAGTTTTCTTTCTTTTGTTTTTTTGGAAATTTGGGGGTTTTCTACATATATTGAATAATGTTTTCTACAAATAGAGATATTTTTGCTAACTCTTTCCCAATTTAGATACCTTTTATTTCTTTTCTTTTTCTTTCCTAATTGCTCTGGCCAGGACTTCTAGTAAAATGTTGAATATCACTGATAAAGCCAACATCTTTGCCTTGTTCCTTATTTAGTGGTAAATCTTTCATTGTTTCTCCATTGAATGTGATGTTAACTATGGGGGTTCATAAATTCCATTTATAATGTTAAAGAAGTTCCCTTATATTCCTAGTTTGCTGAGTGTTTTTATTATGAAAGGGTATTAAATTCTGTCAAATGCTTTGCTGCTGAGATGACCATTATTTTCCCTTTGTTCTTATAATGTGGCATATTACATTGACTTATCTTCTTATGTTGAACTAGACTTGAATTTCCAGGATAAAACCCAGTCAATCCTTTTCATGTGCTGTTTGTTTTCATTTACTATTATTTTGTTCAAGATTTTTGCATCTATATTCATAAGGGATATTGATTATATTTGTGTGCTCATTAAGAAAGATTTATAATTTTTATTTTATTTTATGTACTTGTCTTTTAAATTATATAGGAAACAAAAAGAGTAATTACCATATATATAATACCAAGAATACAATAATGATGGTTTTTATATTTACCTGTGTTTACTGGTGATCTTTATTTTTTCATATGGCTTCTAATTACTGTACACTGTCCTTTAATTTCAGCCTGATTGACTTTCTTGTATTTCTTTCTAGCATTTCTTGTAATGACAAAGTTTCTTAGGTGACTGAATATCTTACCTTTAATTCTTCTGGATTCTCACAATACACAGTCTAATTATGTGCCAATTATAAAAGCTGTGTTTCCTATCTTACAATCCCTATCCCCTTTATATCTCATGATTCCCATTGCTGTATTATGAAAAATGTTTATTAAAATGTTGGATAGAAATGGTGATAGTGGGTATCCCTGTCTACTTTTCAGTTTCCTTTTTTTTTTTTTTATTTTTTTTAACGTTTATTTATTTTTGAGACAGAAAGAGACAGAGCATGAACGGGGGAGGGGCAGAGAGAGAGGGAGACACAGAATCGGAAGCAGGCTCCAGGCTCTGAGCCATCAGCCCAGAGCCCGACACGGGGCTCGAACTCACGGACTGAGAGATCATGACCTGAGTTGAAGTCGGACGCCTAACCGACTGAGCCACCCAGGCGCCCCTACTTTTCAGTTTCTAAATAAAAGCTATTAACGTTTCTGCACTATGTATGTCATTTTCTGCTTGTGTTTTGTGTTTTGTTTGTTGTAGATATCCTTTATCTAACCTGATAACATACCTTCTTTATCACAAATGAATGCTGACTTTAATAAAATATTTTTCTGTATCCATTTAGATAGGATTTTTCTCATTTAATCTGTTAATGCCAATGTGGTATGGTAGTCCTAGGTATATTTGCCCTCAGAACTGTTCCTCACCCTTCCTCTGCTCTATTCTCTATTATACAAGGGTTGATTCTGTAAATCCTAGCCTCTCTAGTATTTGGCTGCCATCACATTTCAGGCCAAAGAAACACAAAACACAAAAAACAAAAACAAAAACAAAACTAAAAAGAGGTTTCAGCCCTGAAGGGCAGGAGCAATCAGAGTTTTTTTCTTTCTCCTTTTCTGTATCAGGTGGCTTCTCCTTCAATGACTGCATCTTCTCCTTGGCTCTAGTCCCCATCATATTGGCCCACTATAGTTATAGATCCTTTTGATACAAACTCCTAAGCTCCAGGAGCCTAAAGTTGGGAGTGGCATTCTCAAATTGCTGAATATTAGGTTTTGTGTCTCTTCCATATGCGACTTTTTCATCCTTTGAGTAACCAATATATCACATTAAATTCCTTCTAGGTTAAATATATAGAGCATTTTCTGTGTCTCTGGACAAGGCTTGAATGTTATATGTGGCCAATTATAATTACTTTTCTAGCACATGGCACAGAAAAATATATTCAAGTTGCAAATTTTTAAAGAATACACATAAAACTCTGTAACAATACCTGTGAGAGAAACCCATATGGCATTAAGAGGGATGATTATAGTCTTAAATAGATCTATTGGGAAGTAAGAGATACTCATAACACCTAAGCAATTCAAAAATATAGAGAATAAATAGCATATTAAACCTAAAGAATATGCCATATTAACAAAATGAAAGATAAAAATCATATGATCATCTTGATAGATGCAAAAAAAAGCATTTGACAAAATTCAATAACCATTTATGGTAAAAACTCTCAACAAAATAGGTTTAGAGGGAATGTACCTTAACATAATAAAGGCCATATGTAACAAATTCACAGGTAACACCATACTCAAGTGGTGAAAAACTGAAAACTTCTGTAAGATCAGGAACAAGACAAAGATGCTCACTCTCATTGCTTTTATGTAACATAGTATTATAATGTTAATCATAGCAGCTAGGGGAAAAAAGGCATCCAAATTGGAAAGGAAGAAGTAAAACTGTCACTATTTATAGATGACATGATGCTACATACAGAAAACCCTGAAAACTCAGCCAAAAAACTTCAGAATGAATAAATTAATTCAGTAAAGTTGTAGGATGCAAAATCAATATAAAGAAATTTTTGAATTTCCATGCACCAACAATAAACTAGAGAAATCAAGAAAACAATCCCATTTATAATTGCATCAGAAAGAATAAAATACATAGGACTATATTTAACCAAAGAGGTGAAAGACCTGTATTCTGAAAACTATAATACATTGATGAAGAAAACTGAAGCTGATATGAATAAATGGAAAGATATACTGTGATCATGGATTATAAGAATTAATATACTTAAAATGTCCATATTACTCAAAGTAATCTACAGATTCAATGCTATCTTTATACCAATACCGATAGCATTTTTCAGAGAACTAGAACAAATAAATCTAAAATTTGTATGGAACCATAAAAGACCCCAAATATCCAACAATCTTGAGAAAGAAGAGCAAACCTGTAAGTTATACATGCCTAGATTTCAACTTGTACTTCAAGGCTGTAGTAATTAAAACAGTATGGAACTGACAAAACAAACAAACAAACAAACAAAACAGACACATAGATCAATGGAACAGAATAGAGAGCCCAGAAATAAATCCACATTCATGTGGTCAATGAATCTATGACAAAGGAGTCAAGAATATACCATGGGGAAAGGAAAGTCTCTTCAATAAATGGTGTTGTAAAACTGGACATGCAAAAGAATGAAACTGGACCACTTTCTCACACCATATAGAAAAATAAATGTAAAATGGATTAAAGACTCAAATGTAAGAAGTGATACCAAAAAATTCCTAAAAGAAAACATAGGCAATAAGCTCTTTGACCATAGCCTTGGGTTATTTTTTTTGGATCTGTTTCCTTAGGCAAGGACAACAAAAACAAAAATAAACAAATGGGACAACATTGAATCAAAAGTGTATGCACAGCAAAAAGAAATGAAAAGGCAACCTACTGGATAGGAGAAGATATTTGTAAATGATCTCTCTCATAAGGGGTCAACATCAAAAATATATAAAGAACACCTATAACTCAATGGCAAAACAAAACAAAACAAAATAAAACAACAACAAAAAAAACAATCCTATTAAAAAAGGGCAGAATACCTGAATAGACATTTTTCCAAAGAAGACATGAAGACTGCCAAAAGGCATTCAACAGCATTAATCATTAGGGGAACGTAAATCAAAACCACAATGAGATATCAATTTACACCTGTGAGAATAGCTAGAATCAAAAAGACTAGGAATAGCAACTGTTGGTGACAATGTGGAGAAGAGAGAACCCTCATGCACTGTTGATGGGAAAATAAAATGGTGCAGCCACTATGAAAAACAGTATGGAGGTTTGTCCAAAAATTAAACTACCATATGATCCAGCAATCCCACTTCTAGGTATTTATCCAAAGAAAATGACTACCCTAATTGAAAAAAACATGCATTCCTATGTCATCACAGCATTATTTACAATAGCCAAGATATAGAAGAAACCTAAGTGTCCATTGATAAATGAATGGGTAAGGAAGATGTGATATATACATATCCATAAAAAAGAATAGAATCTTGCCATTTGTGACACATGGATGGAAACCTAGAGGGTATTAGTCTAAGTGAAATAAGTCAGATAAAGACAAATATCATATGATTCCAATTATATGTGGGGCTTAAAAAACAAAACAAACAAGCAAAAAAAAAAAAAAAACAAGCAAAACCCAAACAGATCCATAGATACAGATAAACTGATGGTTGTCAGAGGGGAGAGGGGTGGATGGGATGGGTAAAGTAGGTGAAGGTGATTAAGAGGTACAGTCTTCCAGTGACAAAACAAATAAGCCATGGGGATTTAATGTATGGCATAAGGAATATAGTCAATAATATTGTAACAACTGTGTATGTTGACAGATGATAACTAGATTTATTGTGAAGACCATTCTGTAATGTGTATAAATATCAAGTCACTATGTTGTACACCTGAAAGACATACAATCATGTATGTCAATATTATTTAATAAAAAATGCTAAAGAAGTAGAAGTTAAAAAATAATATGCATAAATGCAGAAATAAGTAAATAGAAAATAGTAAAGCCAACTAAAGCCAGTTCTTCAAAAAAATTTATGGAATATACAACTGCTCATTGTACTCTTCTCTGTACTGTTTTATACCTTTAATAATTTCTTTAGTGAAAATGTTTATTATAAATATGTATTTATACCACATTTTCTTTACCCATTCATCTGCTGATAAACCCTTAGGTTGCTTCCCTTTTTGGCTATCATGAATAATACTGCAATGAATATGGGGGTGCAAATACCTCTTCAAGATCTTGAATTTAATTCCTCTGCATAAATATCCAAGAGTGGGATTACACACACTTAAAATTTTGTTAAGACAGTAG
This sequence comes from Lynx canadensis, assembly GCF_007474595.2. Lineage (NCBI taxonomy): Eukaryota > Metazoa > Chordata > Mammalia > Carnivora > Felidae > Lynx > Lynx canadensis. Next base: position 23,112,972 of record NC_044321.2, read on the forward strand.
ATCAAATGTTATATGTTCTTTTTTTTACCACAATAAATAAAACATGTTTTTTAAGCTTTAAAATCCAGGTTAAATGGATTAGTTCCTGGAGAAACATAATTAACTAAATTTTTCCAAGCAGAAACAGAGAACTCCAGTCAAATAACACAAACTGAAACTGTAGTCTACATTCCAGCCCCCTCAAAATATTCCAGGACCAGTCAGATTTGGAATCTAGTTGCACCAAATAGTTAGGGAAAAACTAATGCCATCTTACATAAACTCTTCCAAATCATACAAAAATACAGGAAATTACTAAACTCATTTTAACAGGTTTGCTGATCTTGATACAAAGACCACATAGGGATACCCAAAGAAAAAATCTCTTGAGCCAAGCTCTGTCACAGAGAGGCATCTATCCTAAATAAATTTATAGCATATCCAATATAGCAGTGAATAAACAGGCTAAGTTCAGTAACTATAAAGATATTAAAATATTAGAAAAAATTTCCAGCTGGAATTTCTCTACATTAATAGATTAGAGAACAAAACACATTTGGTCATGTCTAGAGGTGGATAAAAAGCCTTTTAAAAAATATTTAGCACCAATTGATGGTAAAGAAAGTTTCAGCAAAATAACATTTGAAGAGAATTTCCACTTCCTAAAATGTACAGCAAATTTACATAAATGTGAAACATTGGAAGCATTCCCATCAAAGATAGGACAAAGACACAGATGTTATGGTACCATACCTTCTATTTAAAGGTGGATGGGAATATATAACTACAGGAATGAGAGTAGCAAAATAAACAAGAAAAAGGAATATTGATATGATTGAGATAATAAATGGTGACAATACGATCTTTAATTGGAAAATCCAAAGGAACCAGTGTACAAAATATTCAAAAGAATAAGATACTCCAAAGCTGTTGCATATAAGATTACCAAAATTGGCAACCTAGCCACATAAAATCAATAACTAATTAGGATAATTAATAGAAAATATCCCAATAACAACAGCAGCAATATCCAAAATTTATCCAAAAATACACCTAATAAAAATGTACACAATCTTTTTGGAGGCAACTATAAATATTTAGTGATACACTTAGAGAAAGAAGTCACAAATAAATAGAGGAATACACTATGTTTATTCATGGGAAAAATAATTTTGCAAAGATGTCTTTCTCCTAAAATTAATTACAGATTTAAATATGGACTGCTATTATACTGAGTTGTGCCATTTCCTCAACCTCTAATTCAGATATTGAAGCCTTAATCCCCAAGGTGACTATCTTTGGAGATACTTTAGGGAGGCTAATAAGGTTAAAAAAGCTTTAAAAAGGTGAGGCACTAATCTAATAGGGCTGATATTAGAAGAGGAAGAGACACAAGTGATCACTCTCTGTGCATTTAGAGAAGAGTCCATGTGAGGACACAGCAAGAAGGTGCCCAAATGCAAAGCCAGGAAGTGAGCTCTTACCAGAAACTGAACCTGCCCTCACCTGTATCTGGGGCTACTAGCCTTTAGAACTTTGAGAAAATAAATTTTGTTATTAAGACACCCAGCCTGTGGTATTCCATTACCGCAGCTGGAGCATGCTAATACACTGCCTCACATACAGCTTCCAAAATAATACGAGACTCAGGCTGCTGTTTCCTAAAATCAACCCTAGAGAAACTATAAAAGGGAGAACGAAAGAACAGTATTAGCAAGAGCAAAACACCGTAGATGAGAAATCCCTGAAAGAGACTAAGTCTGTGTTGAACCAGAAGCTGTATGCGGGCAGGTGGGGGCAGGCCCTGAAGTTGGAACTGTCCTGTAGCCTACAAAACAAGATTGGTCAGAGGACAGGTTTTAAGTGCAGCCTTTGATTCTTTCACAGTGCCTTGGGACAATGAATTTCTACTGCTTTAGTGAAGGGAGCTCAGGGTGTTCCTCAGAGGCTGAATGGCCAGGACCATGGGAGTAATATCAGGACAGCATCAACGTTTGGGGTTGTTTGAAACCGTATGAGTTCAGAGACTGTGCAATAACCACCTGAAACCTCTTTAGAGGGTAGGTACCAGACTTTTTTTGTTTTGTAATATTATAATCAAATAAAAAGGAATAGAAAGAAGGAATCCCACTTAAGAAGGGTAGGTAATCTTTCATGAAAAAAAAACCACATAGATACACACAGACTTGTTAAAGATGTAAATGTATTTCTTACTACAGATGAGGCTCAAAAATATAAAATAAAAGTTACTGCACTGGACTGAGCAATGTTAGACAGTGTCAACAGATCTGAGTCTCACAAAATCATGCAGCTCAGTCTCTTCCTTTGAAAGTAGATCTTTTAGAGTACAAGGTTCCCACGTCTAAGTCTGGGTGGCAAAAGACCACCACGGGCCTCTGTATTTCTCCTATTACAGCCCACCACCCGTCCTACTACCCTGTCTTACACTGCAGTTTCCCCAGCTCAGATCTGGCTGGGGACTTGGCAATTTTCTGCAAGGTTTGCAGTAGGGAAGCTGCTCAGACCTTTCAGAGAGTTGGTATTTCTCAAGAGGACACCCTACTCCCTGCCTCCACCCTCAGGATAGACTGGACAACACACCCCAGAGCTGAGAACCCTGCACACAGCCCTACCCCTGCTTTCACTCCTGGAAAGCAGAGAGCAGAGCTTGTCAGCATGAGGTACTGACTGACTTCTACCTCCAGGGTCGCAGGTCTGAGGAGGGCAGCCTCAGGTCTGCAGAGGAAATAGGCAATGCTTAGGGTCAAGGTGACTATCCTTCCTTAGAACTGTGGGAATATGTAGAACAAAGGAAACCTCACAGAACCCCGCCCCCCCTCCCACGCGCAGAGGCCCGAGGCCTGGCTGTTAACGCCCCTTCAATTCCGTTTCAGGGTCTCAGAGAATGAAGACTTTGATCTGAGGCTGGTGGACTGAGATCAAAAGAGTGAAGAATCCCAGGCTCTATTTGGAGTCCAGGAGAGGAGTCTGAGTGAGGACTGAGGGTATTCCCAACCCCGCAGAGGGCCCTGCCCTTGCAACCTACCCTGGGAGGCCCCAGGTGGGGCTGTCACCTCCGGGAGATGGGGGGTTTGGTCTGATGGGAGTGGGTACACGGCTGAGCACTGAAAACCCTAATCATCTAGGACTGTGGGGATCCCACAAAACTCTGCTCCTGTTGTCAGCTCTGGAAGGCTGCAGCATGAGTGGCTCTTTCTCATTTGCTCCCCAAGAATCTCACGGCGGTAAGGTCATCGGTGTAAAGAGTTTAGCTTCAGAGCTGTAGAGGGGAGGAGGCCCTGGGCACTGCCAACAGTTGACAGGATGATCCTAAATGTGAACTGAGAATTCTCCACCTCAGAACAGAGGGGACCGTACAGAAACTATAACCTGCCAGCCCTTGCTCTCGGCCACCAAGTTGATCCCGGCAGGGCTGGCAGCTGCAGTCTAAGGCACACTCTAACTTCCTCTTCAGGGTTCTCAGGGGACACACTGATTAGAAAAGGAGCCCTGTGTGGTCTTAGAGCAGTGTTGTCAGGGAAGCCTGCAGAAGTGGCTTTGGTTAAAGCCAAGGTGAAATGTCCCTGCTGAAGGCGCACACACTATCTCATTCTCCCTCCTCTAGGTGCCCTCATTGCCTGCCCTCCTGCCCACATTAATGCCTACTGTCCCCGACCAGTGTCACCATGCCTCGGGGGCAAAAGAGTAAGCTTCGTGCCCGTGAGAAACGCCATCAGGCCCGGATCGAGGCTCAGCGTGCCCAGGATGCTCAGGCCACTGCAGCAGAGGAAGAACAGCCCTCCACTTCCTCCTTTTCTCCTTCTGGTGGTAATGCCCAGAGCTCCTCAGCTGCTGGGTCAGGTAGAAAAACCCAGGGGTTTCGGAAAGCCCCATCCACTACTACTACTTCTGCAGGTGTTTCACATACAAAATCTGATAAAAGTGCCAAGAGCCAAGATGAGGAAAAACCAAGCACCTCTCAGGCACAACCCAACACTGGTCGTTACCATAGAACCCCTCTAGATGACAAGGCGATTCTATTGGTGCAATTCCTGCTGCGCAAGTATAACATGAGGGAGCCCATAACAAAGGAAGACATGATTAAGCATGTCATCAAAAAGCACAAGGTGCATTTCCGTGAGATTCTCAGGAAAGCCTCTGAGCTAATGGTGCTGGCCTTTGGCATTGATCTGAAGGAAGTCGACCCTACCAGGCACCACTATGCCCTTATCAGCAAATTGCAGCGCACCAATGATGACAGGCTGAGGGGTGAGGAAATCATGCCCCAGACCGGCCTCTTGATGACCGTCCTCTGTGTGATCTTCATGAAGGGCAACTGTGCCACTGAAAAGGATATGTGGGAAGTGCTTAATGTGATGGGGATATATGCTGATAAGAAACACTTCATCTATGGGGATCCCAAGAAGCTCATCACTGAAGTTTGGGTGCAGGAAAGGTACCTCCTGTACCGCCAGGTGTCCAACAGCAATCCTCCATGCCGTGAGTTCCTGTGGGGTCCAAGAGCCTATGCCGAGACCAGCAAGATGAAAGTCCTTGAATTCTTGGCCAAGATCCATGATACCGTCCCCAGTGCCTTCCCATCCTGGTATGAAGAGGCTTTGCAAGATGAGGAACAGCGAGCCCAAGCCAGATTTACAGGTCTGGTTCATACTGGTGCCCTGGCCACTGGGCCTTCCATGGCCAATTTTGGCAGCTTCTCCCACCTGTATTGAAATCTGAAGCACTTTCCTCACTTTGTGTTTGAAGTAGTGTGAGGGCTTAGGTGGTGCTAGCTAGAGGGGACATAGTGCATATCGTACATTCTACATAAATAACTTACAAATTTATCTCTTGTTGAAAGTTATCAAATGTTTCTGTTTTTGGAAAGTTTAATTAGCTTCACAATATATTACACATTTGATGCTGTTTATGAGGTTTAAGAGTATGAGTTTCGCTATTTTCTAAAACAAATTGGTAACCTTCCATCTTATTTAGTGATCTGGAACAAGAAAACATAGTACTGCAATTGCCATTTTTTTGGAAATGTGAAAAAAATTAGCAACAAAATAGCTGGAGTCAAAATATTGAGAAAAAAGTAAGATGGTAAATTTTTGGTTTTCTTTATTCCATGTACTTTGCTCTTCTGTAAAATAAAAGTTACATGCCTGAAATTTCTTCATTCAAGAATGTACGAGAAAATAAATCATAATAAATTGCTCACTGTCTTTTTTTTTTTATTCTTCCAACATTAAATGAGCATCTGCTCTTTGGAAGGCTCCATAGTAGTGTGGGGGGTGGTAAGAAAAAAAAGATGGAGTCATTGCCCATAAAAGGAAGATGGTGAGATAGACAAAAAAGAAGGATGAGGTGGGACAGGAAGGGGAGGTCCAGATGAGAGCAGTCAAATGTAAACATCCTGAAGCAAGACAATTTGAGGCCTTGGGAAACTTGAAACCCTTCAATGGGAGGTAATTGTAAGATAAGATGGGTGGTAGGTCAAAGGAGGGTGCAAGGATGGTCAGGGTTAGGGGAGGGTGCGAGGGTGGCAGGTTGGAGGAGGGTATGAGGGTGGTGGGGGGGGAGGGTGTGAGGTGGTAGAGGTTGCAAGGTGGTCGGTTGGGGGGGTGCAAGAGTGGTGGGTCTTGGGGGGAGGGTACGAGATGGCAGAGGGTTTGAAGTGGTGGGGTGGGAGATGTGAGGGTGGTGGGCCATGGGGGAGGGTGTGAAGGTGGTGGTTCGGAGAAGCATGTGAGGGTGGTAAGCAGCGACCAGACCCTTGGGTGATGTGTGTCAGAGTTGAGAAACTAGGCCTCCAATGGGTAACTGCTTTTAGCAGTTATTTTGGGATCCTGGATAAACCAGACACAAATATTTACCCAGGTAGTGATGGAAGATGCCCTGTGCTCTGGATCCAATGCAGGTGAACATAGCACACAAACTAGGTATTTTATCTGTATCATCACCAGAGAGTTTCTGATAAATAAGAGTAATACTTCCTTGAGACTAGATGCCCAGAAGCCACTATGCTGTCCCTCTTTGCCATGGGCTGGGAGAAACAGAGCCTGTTCCATTCAAAGGGCATTTAACTAGGTTATCTTGAGTAAAATTTAGCAAATCACTTATAGGGAGGGTTTGACTTTGGTAGGGGTTAAATGAATAAAAATAGGGGTTATTTGGATCAAAGAGGAGCTGGGAGGGAGGGGAGGAGTTGGTTCTTAATATACATTTTAGGAGCTTTGAGTTGCATCCAGATGGGGAAGATTCCCCAACATCCAAATTCAATAGCATATCCTCTAAGTGGGATGATTTACTAGGGTAATTTTTCTTTCTAAGAATTCTTGGCTGACTTGGTGCACAGTATCCTACAGCACTGCATATTCTCAGACATCTCCTAGTTTAAAGCAACAAAACAAAAAAACAAAAATCTCAGCAGGAACTTTGGTATTATCTGGGATCAAAAAAGCCATAGCAATAATTGCCATTCTTTAAAGTTTCAATGTACACCAGTCACTGTGCCATGTGCTTCACATACACTGTACACATTCTAACAGTTCTAGAAGATACCACTTATAAAACTCATTTCTTTGATGAAGAATATAAGACTCATAGGGTTTGGTAATGTGTTCAGTTCACACAATGAGTGACAGAGCTGGGACTCAAGCTCTGGTCTGATTACTCTGGAGCCCACACAGTGCCACTCCTCCCAGCCTGAGGCCAACCTTCTGTCCTGTAATTTCTCTTCTCACTATCCCATGATGTCTCTCAGGCAATGAAAGAAGGACGCTTTGGCCAAACTACTAAAAGCAGCCCAAAAGAAGGAAGGTAAAAATGAGAATCAGGCACAATTTGGGCATTGTCCCCGGGGTTCATGTCCCTAGGATCTCCTGGCCCCTCGCCCCAGGGTCCCCCCGACAGCTGGCTCTGCCCTGGTCTCAGCACAAATGTCCACTCCCGGCACTCTCCTGCATGACGGCTCCCTCCCCTGGGACTTCCCCAGTGGGCCCTCATGTCCATACCGGGACCTGACCTTCAGGCCAGCTCTCTCCTGGGTCCTCCCCTGGAGGCTGCACCCTGCTCCTGGAGGAACAGACAGCTCTCAGGCTGCACCCTCCTCTGATTTAGAGCATTCCAACTCCCTGCAGCTCCCATCAGGCCCCCTGGCTCCCTTCTGACAGCAACTTCCCTTCCATGTAATTCTGACAGTGTGGTTTTAGACACCTCCTTGCCTTCACCACTCCCCCACCCCCACCCCGCCCAGGAGCTTCACCACATTCACAAAGTATTTTCAAGTCTGCTGGTGACTAAAGTCTGATTTGGCACACAGCCTACTGTTTCTTGTTTCTTGGGACATAACCCTTAAGTTAGAGAGGACGTTTTGGAAACCACCCTGATATCTGCAATAGAGCTTTAATGAGCTGAATTATTTGAGATTGGTCACTGATCACATACAACAATAAATGAATTTACCTTGTCGGTCAAAACCAAAGCCTCCTCCTTCAGTAGTAGATGAGAAAAGGCTCGTGGAAATCACTGTATAAACACACATGTACATAGAATTCCTAAAACCCATGAGTCCTTCTAGGAGGTGGAAAATGGTTCTATGGCAGTTGGGCTATCCTTAATAAGAAAAAGTCAACATTGTTCCACTGTCTCCTCTATGTTTTCCCATGAGGAAAATTTTACTTTAATTTGTTTTTGTTGCTGTTGCTGGCCTTAGGTAACAGTGCACATACTTTTATTGTCCCCAAATTCTAACAGCATGGATAAATAATAATTCCCCTTCCTTACTACATCCCTCCAAAATTCATCCCTCTTTTCAGAAGTAACAAAAGCCCAAAATTTGTGTGTTATTTTAAAATTTATTCTAGACTTTCCCTTGTATTGATGTGTTATAAACACAAATTGTGAGTTTTTAATATGGATAGATAACAGTGTACATATTATTTTGCCTCCTGCCCTTGTCACTTGCTAAAACGAATGCAGGATCTTTCCATGAGAACAGATATAGATCCACCTCACTCTTTTAATTCCTCCAAGTATTCTAAAGTGCATATGTGCCATATTTAACTTAACCATTCTGCTCCTGATGGACACATAAACTGTTTCCCATACACTGCTATGATTACTAGAACTGATATCCACATCAGTGAGCATGAATTCTTGGGCGAATATGCATGTTTTCTTGTAGGAAAAACATAGCAAAGTGTAAGTTGGATTAAAGTAGAAAAATGTGGTGATTGTAAATTTTTATAAATATTGCTGAAATTCTATTCTAATAAAGCAGTGCTGACTCATACTCTCGCGTTTAATGCATGTAAATGATTTATACTCTCACAGACATTTATTTTACCAACTTTAAAAATTTTGGCCAAACTTTTGGATGAAAATATATTGTCTCACAGTTATTTTAATTTCCCTGTTTTCTAAGTAGGTTGAGCAGAAAATTAACTTAATCTCTCATCCATAGAAAGCGGGATTTCTTCAGTGATGCTTTGAGTACCAGAATTCCTCTGGGCATGCTTTAAAATTCTGAAATGTCAATAAGCCTTTTCCCTTTACTTTAAGGAAGAAGGATTTGATCAGAATAATCAGGTGCCAGGCAATGGGTCCAGACAGAACAACCTCATCTAGTGAGGAACATCAGGAGCACTTGGGGACAGTGCAATGACTAGAGTATATGAGAGGGACCATGAAGTTAAGAGAGCACACACGGGTCCCTAAAGGCCAGGATTCCATGACATAATCTGTATCTAACTGTTATATAGTGGTTGTAAACATTTTAGACATAGGACCTCTGATTCTAATTTAAGCCTTCCCCAGAAACCCAATCCATGATTTGAAGGCAGAAAAATGTGGGTGAAGAAGGGATTGTAATTAAGCCCATTGTCCCACCCACTCAGCACCCTTTCATCCTTCTTAGGGCTGTGGGCCCTGAAACTCAAACAATTCTGGAGTTCCCTAAGCACTGATAGGAAATCTTGGTGCTATGATTCTTCTGATTCTTGTGGGTCCTACTTGGAAACTTTGTAAGTTGGGACCAAAGTAGCATTTAGTGTCTAGCTAATCTTGCCTCACTATTGAGGCAAAACACTTCTGAGTGCTCTGATGGCCCTTGAATTCTGTAGTTTTCCACGTTGACTGATGGGAACAGGAACTACTGCCAGTCTTGTGCGAGCTCCAGAATTCCAGAAGCTCTCCTCTACCGGATATTTTGTATGGTGAATTCTAGACACTTTGGCCTCCCCTAATTCCAAACTTTATCTCTTCAACTCACGGAAACGGCAAGCTCTGCCTGTGTTTCCTCACCTTGCACTAACTCCTGGAAATTCTTTTAAGGCAGTAAGCTGGGACAACCATAGGGCTCACTTTTTATGTTTCCCAAATCTCAGTGATCATTCTTCTTCATTACCTGGTGCGCAGGGTCTTGCAAACCACTGTTCCATATGTTTTTCATTTCTTTTGTTTTTGTTGTTCTTGTTGTTGTTTCTAGCATGAGGGTAAATAAAGTCCTTGCTGCTAATTTTGATGGGAAACAGAACTTGACCCTTTAAAATTTTCATATAGGTGGAACTATACAATACGTTCTCTTTAGTGTCTGACTCCTTTCACTTAGTATGTTTTTGAGCTTCATCCATGTTGTAGCATGTAAAAGAGGGTTTTTTTTTCCTTTCCTTATTGAGTAATTTGTCTTTAGAGTCGTCTTCCATGGTATATAGCATTCCAAAATTTGTAGGCACATTTATGAAGATAGTCATTTGGGTTGTTTCGAGTTTCGTGATGGAACAGATGCGCTATTATCATTCACGTACAACTCTGTTTTTTAGATATGTTTGCATTTATCTTGAGTAAATTTTTAGAAGTGGAATTTCTGGGCCATAAGGTGGGTATATGTTTAATTTTATGAGAGACTACTAGAACAATTTCCAAAGTGTTTGCAATATTTTTCACTCAAACAAACATATGTGTTTAGGGTGCTTCACATCTTCACTAACATTTTACGACAACAATCCTTTTATTTTTAGCCATTCTAGTGGGTAGATGATTTTGTCTTATTGTGGTTTTAATTTCAATGTTCCTGATGTGCTTGAATAATTTTTCAAAGGCTTATTGGCCCTTTAATTATCTTCCTTTGTGAAGTGCCTGTACAAGTTTTTTACCCATTTCTATTAGTTGTTTTTATTATTGAGTTGTTGAAGTTGTTTACATATTCTGGATATAAGTCCTTTGTCAGATATATGTATTGTCCATAACTTAAATAAGTTGCTGGCTTGCTTACATATTGATTTTCTTAATGATATCTTTTGCTTAGCAGATTTTTTACTTTTGTTGAATTTTTTATATCATTGTTCTTCTTTCATTGTTAATATTTTCTGACTGTTGTCTAAAAAATTTTTGACTACTTCCAACTCATAAAGATATTCTCCTATGTGGTCTTCTAGAAGCTTTCTTAAAGTTTTTAAACTTTTTAAAAGTTAGTTAACATACAGTGTTATATTAGTTTCGGTTGTACAATATAGTAATTTAATACTTTCATACATCACCCTGTGCTCATCCCAACAAGTGCCCTCCTTAATCTCCGTCATCTATTTCTCCCATCCTCTCCCCAACCTTCCCTCTAGTAGTCATCAATTTGTTCTATATAGTTAAGAGTCCGTACTCAGTTTGTCTGTTTCTTGGTTTTCCCCTTTGGTATTAATTTTTATTAAAATCGTTTAATTTTAGCTAGAGGTTTTAGGTTTATTATCCAATACACGTTAATTTTTTGTATGGAGTTAGGTTGTGACCAACATTCATGTTCACCCAGTTGTCGCAACACCATTTGTTGAAAAGGTTTTCATTTCCCCATTAAATGTATTTGCTACTTTTGTTGAACATTACTTGACAAATATGATTCTAGTTCTGCATCCTCTATTCTGTTTCACAAATCTATTTGCCTGTCTTTAGTACAATCACAGAGTTGCCTACTGGATCTTTATCATAAATATTGAAGCCAAACAGTATAGGTACACTAACTTTGTTTTCCTTTTTCAAGATTAATTGGCTAACGTATTAACTTTTACTTTCCATATAAATTGTGGAATCAGCTTGTTGATTTTTATAAGGAAAGTCAGCTGTAATTTTAATGAGAATTATTTTGAATCTATGGAATGATCTTGTTTCTTCTTCTTTTAGTTCCAATTTCTCTATTCAAATATTTAGTTGATATGCTTGTGTTTCCTTTAAATCCTGGACACATTTATAATAGGTGTTTTAAAGTCCTTGTCTGCTATTTTATTGATCTCTGATTTTTCTCCTGATTATAAGTTACATTTTCTCCTTTATGGATGATATTTGCCTGCTTCATCACATGCCTAGTAGTTTTTAATGGTACTCTGGGCATTATGGATGCTGAATTCTGAAGGCATAAATTTTGTTATTTTCCTCAATAAAAAACTCAGGCAAGGGGTGCCTGAGTGAATCACTTGGTCAAGCATCAGACCCTTGATTTCGGCTCAGGTCATGATCCCACAGTTCGTGAGGATGAGTCCTATCTCGGGCTCTGCACTGACACCGCAGAGCATGCTTGGAATTCTCTCTCTCCCTCTATCTCTGACCCTCTCTTCCTCCCTCTCTCTCTCTCTAAAATAAATAAAAGTTCAAGAACTTAATTCATTTATCCATCATATTGTACCTTTTGAGGCCTATCTTCAAACTTTGTTATGATGGTCTATGTTAGCCATTATTCTTGAACTACATTAGTCCTATTTCTACAGCTTACACTTGTCTAAGACTACTGAATCACTTTGAATGTTCAAAGAGGACTCTTGCCTCTGACTATTCAATATTTAAAAGTCTTCCAGCCATGTTTGCCTTCCAACAGTTGTTCAGCTCACTACTCTCCAGTATTTTTAAAGTTCCCCTTGTAGCTGCTCTTTGCCCAGCCTCACAGAATCCTGCCCTTCACATGATCAACTCAGTGTTCAGTAAAACACCCAAGGGTACCCTTCCACAGATTTCTGGAGCATTGACCAAGCTTTTATCTCTCCAACAACTTGCCCCGCAAATTTTAGCATCCTTACTATTCCCAAACCCTGATTACTATGTCCTCAGTTCAATGATATCATGGTGCTCTGTTTGGCTTATCCTCCTGGCACCACGGTCTAGACATCACCTCTGAGCAGAGACACAGGATGATTGGGGAAGCCTAGCTGACTCATTTTACTACTTTTGAAGATTGTAATCTTGTGCTGAATGTTTTCCAGTCCCTTTATATATTCTGCTATTTTAAAAGTTGTTTACAGCAACTGCAAATGGGAGTTCTCCTGAATTTTCTTATAATGGTAATTTTTATTATTTATTTATTTTTAAATAAATGTTTATTTTTGTATGTAAGAGAGAGAGCACAAGAGGGAGAGGGGCAGAGACAGAGAGAGGGAGACACAGAATCTGAAGCAGGCTGCAGGCTCTAGGCTCTGAGCTGTCAGCACAGAGCCCAAGGTAGGGCTCGAACACATGAACCATGCGGTCGTGATCCGAGCTGGAGTCAGTGCTTAAACGACTGAACCACCCTGGGACCCCTATAACAATAATTAAAAAAAGACATTTCATTTAAAACTACTTTTAGATTTATAGAAAAGCTGCTACATAGTACAGAGAGTTTCAATACATCCCTCACTCAGCCTCCTCCAATGTTAACATCTTAGATAACCATCACACAACTGCCAGAATCAGGAAATTGACATGGTCCTAATAGCATTAACCAAATAAACTCCTTCATTCAAACTTCACCATTTTTGCCATTACTATCCTTTTTAAGGATCCTAATCAGTGTCCCACATGGCCTTTAGCTGTTATTTCTCCCTTAAGTCCTAACACAATAGTTCCTCAGTCTTTCCTTGTTTTTCATGACATTGACAGTCCCAAAGAGTATTGATCAGTTATTTTGCTGAATGTCCATCAATTTGGGCATATCTGGTATCTTCTCAATATCAGAGTATGGCAATACTTCCTTGGAAAGAGAAATGGTAGAAATCGTGACATGTTTTTCTCAGCACACCATATCACAGGGTTCCTATTACAGCATTACTGGTGACACTGACCTTGATCATCTAGTCAAGGTGGTCTCTGATGAGCATTTCCATTGTCAAATTACTCTACTTTCCCCTGTAGTTAAGAAATATAGTGAAAATATATTTTATAAAATATGTTTTCTCCACAAACCCACTGATTTTACCCATTAGTAGATCAAGTGTGCAATAATCACCACCATGGTATCTGCCTAATAGTGATTTTATTTCCTGTCTTTACAGAGTTATTAATTGCAATTCCATTAAAAGGAGTAACTGTCATATCTCTTCTTTGTATTTAATCAAGTATTTATTTATACCATTATAGACTCCTGAATGTTTTCATTCTTTGGGTTATAATTGAATACTTAGCATTATTTCTTTTGTTGTTTTCTTTCTCAAAGTTTTGGCCATAAGGAGCTCCGTCTCCTAATGTTGTATTCTATCAGCAACGCTTCCGCCCACATATCTTTTGAGAATTTTCTTTTTTTCTCTGATTCTGCAAAATGTTCCAAGTTCAACCTAATTTTCTCTGTCTAAGCCCTAAAAGATTCTTGCAGACATGGATCCTTGGTTCCTTTTACAGAAGAATGATGCTTAGAAACCAAGATCTTGGTACTAGGTATGCTAAGGTCTACTGGAATGTCATTGCTTCCAGGCTCTCTCAGTGACAGGGCTGGGAAATATTTGTATATTAACCCATGTATACACATATCTCTTTTTATCTGTGTGTGTGTGTGTGTGTATGTGTGCGTAATGAGTTTATACTGATGTCTCAGATTCCAATTCAACACAATAGGAATCATTTTAATTTTCCCACTTTCTTTACTTGTAATTTCTTTTTTCCAACAGTAATAAATCTTAGTTTTATTGTTTATTACCTATTTACTTATTTGTTCAATTCCAGTATACATTTAAACTAGTTTCAGAATATCTTATCAATACTTCTGTGAGAAACACATTTACTGGCTATGTAACAGCATTTGTAAGTAGTTCTTTTGGTTTTATCTTTTTGCATCCAGTCAAGTCAAGTGATTGTATTCTAAAGTTATTTAGGTTAGATCTTTTCCCCTTATGTTCAGTATGGTTATGTTATTGATTTTTACTACAGGTAGTTTCATTTGTTAGTATTTGTATCCTATGCTGGGTTTCCTGCACATCCTAATTAGTTTTTACTGTTTGTTTATTAATGGCAGTATTTCTTAATTGAGTATTTATTTCTATTTATTCTTTACCAACAGACATCATCATACACAGTAGATAGCTTTGTAATATCAGCTAAATCATAGTGATCATAAGGATGTGCCAAAAAAATATGTATCCTGATACTTAAATTAGAAAACACCGTGTCTGTCTTGTGCATTCCAGGGGTACTTTGTTTATTCAAGTGAATGTCTCATATTTATTCACTTTTTCTATATACTAATTCACACACAATAGCTAAAATATTTCACATTGCTGCCCATATCATGGCTCAACCTGATCATATCCATTGGGTTTAATTCTTTTTTTTTTTTTTTTAACGTTTATTTATTTTTGGGACAGAGAGAGACAGAGCATGAACGGGGGAGGGGCAGAGAGAGAGGGAGACACAGAATCGGAAACAGGCTCCAGGCTCCGAGCCATCAGCCCAGAGCCTGACGCGGGGCTCGAACTCACGGACCGCGAGATCGTGACCTGGCTGAAGTCGGACGCTTAACCGACTGCGCCACCCAGGCGCCCCCCATTGGGTTTAATTCTTGAAAGCAAAGAATTTAATGCCTCCATATGGCCATTAAAACCAGCTGAGGCATCACTATTTGTCATGATGTTGATGATGGGTCCTTTACTGCTTGTGTCTTTTTTTATTATTGTTGCCAAGTAACTGAAAAACTCATGCAGCATTGCGGAGGATAAGACCTTTCCCTATTAAGAAGAAAAAGATGACAGCCTGCTGTGTGAACAATAGGGAAACTACCCTTATCATTCCCGGCACAAACACTTCATCACTAGGGGTGCATCTTTACAAAAAAAAAACTCTTTGAAATTTTGCTGTAAAATATTCTGTTCCTGTTCACTGACATGAAATTTTTAGAGCTTTTAAAGAAAAAATAATACATTAACTGGCAGAAAAATGGAGGGAAAAAATCCAGAAAATGTATTACACATCTGTCTTTACCAAATAGTTGGTATCTAAAAACTCCATATTAAGAGAGGTAGAAGTGATTATTACTATCACATGACATCTTGGCCTACTTAATTCCAGTAGAATAAGCCTCCTCCCACTGTGTTGTACAGAAGGATAAAGAGTCTCAAGTCAGATCAAGGGCCAAGTGGTGATTATTGTGAAAAGAAGAGAAGAGGATTGCATTCTTTTTTTTTTTCAGCTATCTATCCTCTCAAGATATAATGTCCCATTTGAAATATTTGTCCCATGAATGTCAAAAAAAGTCAAGTAGTAAAATAGTATCAATTGCTCCACTCCATGACAAATAGCCTTTAAAAATGGAAGTCTATAGAATCACAGAAACTAAACTCAAAACATATCTTCTTAGCTTCCACAGTTATTCCTCCAAGAATAAAATTACTGACTTAAGCTTTCATCTGACATTTAATCCCATATTATAAGTAAGAAATAATTTTTTCATATAACATGGAAATGTAGAAAATCCATGCTTTTTAGATTTCTCTTCATGACTTGCATTCTATGGACAGTTACAGATCATCGTGTTCTATTGTCGAATGAACCATTTGATGCGTATGTCTTACTACATTATAAACAAAACTACAGTGATTTAAGATTCACAGCAAAACTGATGTGTTGATCTTTAAATATTTCTTTTTAATTTTTTTTAACGTTTATTCAGTTTTGAGAGACAGAGAGAGAGCGCAAGCAGGGGAGGGGCAAAGAGAGAGGGAGACATAGAATCCGAAGAAGGCTCCAGACTCTGAGGTGTCAGCTCAGAGCATGACATGGGGCTGGAACTCATGAACTGAACCAGGAGATCATGACCTGAGCGGAAGTGGGCTACTTAACCGACTGAGCCACCCAGGCATCCCTGATGTGTTCCTCTTTAAAACACACATTCATTGGTATTCATTGGTATTAAGCGCCAGACTTCAGCTTGGGTCGTGATCTCACGGTTCATGCATCGGGCTATGTGCTGACAGCTCAGAGCATGGGGCCTAATTTGGTTTCTGTCTCCCTCTGTCTCTGCCCCTCCCCTGCTCACACTCTGTCTCTCTTTCTCTCAAAAATAAATAAACATTTAAAAAACATTTAAAGTACACATTCACCTTTAAATATTTCTATGTATTAAAAAATAATAACATCTTTATTCATATAGCCTTTCCCAGGAATATCTAAATTCCTCCCTTCTCCATCCTCTCTACGAAGGCAGTTAAGTACAATGTCCTATTTTATTACCAAATACTTGAACAAATACATGATGTAGTATATCCTAAAGTAATCTGAGCTATTTATTGTAGGTGTGACGAATGCAAATTAACTCTCCCTTCCCTCATGGTATTTAAGCGCACATTCTTTAAAGAAATCACATATTAATATATATGAGATGAATATCTTGGAAAAGTTCCAACATGGAATATCCAAAAATAAAATAAATCCAATATTAAGACCAGTAACAAAACATATTCAAGTCACACAATGAGGCACAGTAGAATGAATGGGCCTATACTCATCTCTGAGCCAACATTTAATTTCTCCAAGCCAATGTCTTAAACCAAGAATTGTTTTTTTTAAAAATCACCTTATTGTGGTATAGTTGACATATAAAAAGTTGTACATATTTAATGTATATCATTTGATAAGTTTAGAGATATTTATACACCTATGAAATCATCACTATGACTTATGCCATAACCTGTCCAACACCTTCAAAAGTTTCCTACCACCCTTTAATTAATTAATTAATTAATTATTTTCTGATAAGAACACAACATAAGATCTACCCTTATAGCAGATTTTTCAGCAAGAGAGTCTGAGGAGTGGAGGAGCAGAGGGAGAGGAAGAGAGAGAACCCCAAGCAGGCCTCACACCCAGCATGGAGCCCGAGGTGGGGGCTTGATCCCATGACCGTGAGTGAGATCACAACTTGATCTGAAATCAAGAGTCATATGTTTAACCCAACTGAGCCACTCAGGCACCTCGTATTACTCTACTATTATCAATGAGTTCCTTTATGTTTGTTATTAATTATTTTATATATTTGGGTATCCCATGTTGAGGGCATATTTACCCATTGTTAGATCTACTTGTTGGATTGCCCCATTTATTATGATATAGTGCCCTTCCTCATGTCTTGTTACAGTCTTTGGTTTAAAATCTACCTTGTCTAATGTAAGTATTGCTACTCTAGCTTTATTTTGATATCCATTTCTTAAATTGTATCTCTCTACTGAATAAATGATACTCTACTGAAGGGATTACTATCACTCAGTCTGGGAATCCAGTATAGTGTATACAAGTTTTTGTATGTCTTAATGCATTGTAAAGTTTTTCTCCACGGGAGAGGTTCAGTGTCTTGCATTATATTTTTAAAAAGAGTTAGTGATTCCAAAAGCATTGAGAAATTCTTCCCTAGTTTCTATCATCCTACTGGAATTTTACTGGAATTTTAAGTTAAATTCTAAGATTTATTAATTTTATTTTGTTAATGGTTCTGCAAGCAGAAGATGACTCATTTGTATATGGTTAGGACAATAAACAAAGAGGCAAAAATGATCAATTCAAGTGTAAAGAAACATTTGATTTTGGATATCACAATGTGAAATGAAAGACTAAGAATACTTTACTGAGTTAAAATTATTCCCCCCAAATTGATATGTCAGATATAATGGTTACATGAGATGACAGATGTAGCATATAGGTTATTGTGTGGGATTTTTAAAATATCTATTAATTAGTATTTGAAATGCTTAAAATTGTGTATACATATATATGTACATAGAATGTATGTAAGAATGAAGTGTAAATATTGTAAAGTTAGAAACTAATATGTATTGATATTTATACATACATATTTATACACACACACACACACACACACACACACACACACACACACACACTTTTTACATTGACTTTGGATGGTTTTGGCAGCCACTGAAAGAAAACACAACTAAACGTGGCCTAAAATATAGTTTTATTTCCCCATGTAGCCTGAAGTGAAATTATGCCAGGCTTCAGGTTTGGTTCATGCCAATAACTTTTGCTTCGTTTTCCTAAAATAATCTTGACATTAGTCAACACTCTTCTTCCTCTTCAGACTAGTAGCCCGGTAGCTGCAGTTCTGGGCTCAACAGCAGCATATGACAATTTGCATAGGATAAGAAAGAACTCTTGTGTTTCAGCACTCTGAAGAGATCTTTTTATCTCCACCTCCCCCCCAACTACCCATTTATGTCACTGTTCACTTCTGTCCAGTTTCATACGTGCTAATTAGCTTAAGCCAATCAGGTTCTCACACCAAGATTTGTGGGGTCAAATTCCTCTGAGGCACATGGAACGAGAGTATTGAATGTTTGATGTAAATCAAGATTCTGTTAGGATTCAGAGAGGAGAATGGATGTTGCGAGAACTTCAACAACGCCCACTATAATTGTATACTGCTATATGTTTTAATTGACAATATTTAACATTTTGAAGGACAAGTATCTGTAATAGCCTAAGTACTAAAATTACATTTTACATGCTATTCTATCTATCTCATGGCTATGGTGAATTTCTAAATACATCTCATTTTACTACTATTCCATATCCTTTAAAAATTCACTAAATCAAAAAAAAGGAAATATTTAATTAGAAATAAAATGGATTCTAAATCTTTTATGAGTGTATTCTGTGCGGGGAATTCTTGATGATTTCCTGCATTATGAGAGATAATGTCAAGCCCAATTATTTCAAGTCAGGCTGAATCTTTCTACATTAAAAGTGCTGAGATGAAAGCTCTTCAATTTATGGGTATTTTACCTAGAGCATAGGCCTCAGTCTTTGAAATATTTTAAGTGAAGTTCATTTTCCATTATGCATTAAAGTTCTACAAAGTTTCTCATGCGGGGCTTCTAATTTGGTTTGTCTTTACAAGGTTGGAAAGTTTAAAAAAATGTGTCAGTTGTTCCTCTGTTTGTTCTCAAATACATTTCTCTCCTTTTTTCATTTTCTATCACATCAGGGCTGACCCCAGGAGAAATATTTCTCCCAGATTCCTGGGTCAGCTGGCTTCAACTGTAGTCTGCTGATGGGAGGCATTATCAGAAAGAGGGAGAATAAAGGGTATTTTTCACTCTGCCTGCTAATGGGGCATTTGCAGCAGTAGCTGCTTCTGCTCTCTGGCTCTAGTTCTTACAAGGATTAATTCCAACTTCCTCCAAGAGACTCTGAATTCTGGGCTTCAGTAACCCCATCTCCTCGAAACATCTCTTCAGCAAAAGGTACCACAGCAGTTTTTGAAACTGCTGATCTCTGAGTTGCCTCATCATCTCCTGTTTGGCTTTTTAGCAATTCCATCACCTATGTAATCATTCCTAATATTAAATTCCCTCTGTCTTAAATATTTTGAAGGGTTTCTGTTTCCAGAATGGAATATAACTGGTTCATAATTAGACACAGTTTCATTTAATTTACCTGTACTTAACTGTTATATATTCTTGCTCCCATGCTTCCACACTCGAAATCGTTCTAGCAACATTATTAGTGGCATAAATACTGCTACACTCAATGGACATATTTTAGTTCATTATATACTTCTGCTGTGACACTGCTGACTATTCACTTTCTTAAACTATTTATTTCCTTCGTCTCTACAGTGCTAATATCTATTATTTCTACCTCTCTGATCATCTTGCTTTAATCTCTTCCATGACCTTCCACCCCTTTGCTCATTTTTTTAAAACAATGTTATTTCCTTTCATCTTATTTTTATGCTTTACCTGGAGAAACCTTCATAATCTTAAGATTTAAAATACCATTTATATGCTGACAGTTTTCAAATCTATTTCTCCATCACTAAACATAAAATTGGACTGCAGAAGCATATTATCTAGCATTTGCTGGAAAATTTCCAAAATTGAACTTATTACCTTCTACTTTCTGGAAACACACACACACCAAATAAACCACAATAACACTACTCCTCTTTAACTTTATATCTGGTAGGTGTCACCATAATCCAACTAAATACTGATGACAAAAATGTGGGATTATTGGCCGCTCTGTCTGCAATGAGTCTTGCTTCATGTTATTCATGCCCATTTCCTACCTATGTAACCAATAGAATATTTCCAAAATGACTATTTGACTTCCAGGCTAGATCATAAAGAGGTTTGAAGCTGATACCTTTTCCTATTTCTTGGACAACTGATTGCAGGGAAAGCCAGCAGCCATTTCAGGGGACACTCAAGTAACCCTATGGCCCTATGGAGATGTTCACTGGCAAGGAAATTAGTCTTCCTGCCACAGCCAGGAAGGACTAGGCCTCCTGCAAACAACCATGCGAGTGAGCTATCTTAGAAGCAGATCCTTCAACAACAGTCAGGCCAGAGGACGTGCGGCACTAGCTGACATCATGACTGCAACCACATGGGAAGACCTGAGCCAGAACCACCAAGGTAAGCTGCTCCACAATCCTGAGCCACTGAAACTGTGTGGAATAATAAATGTATATTGTTGTTTCTAGTCACTAAGTTTTGGGGGCAATTTGCTATTTGGCAATGAATAACCAATGTAACTTCTCTGTCTCTCTTACTCTTTACTAATCACCAAGTTCTGGGGTGCCTGGGTGGCTCAGTTGGTTAAGCGTCCAACTTCGGCTGAGGCCAAGATCTCCCGGCTTATGAGCTCTAGCCCCACATCAGGCTCTGTGCTGACAGCTCAGAGCCTGGAGCCTGCTTTGTATTCTGTCTCTCCCTCTCTCTGTGCCCCTTCCCCACTTGCGCTCTATTTCTCTCTCACTCTCTCTCTCTCCAAAAAATAAATAAATAAACATTAAAAAAAAATACCTTCATCTAATCACCAAGTTCTGTCAATATAATTGCCCAAGTATTTATGGAATCCACCCCTGCATCTTTAAATACTATTGTTCTAGTTGGGGCCTCCTTAACTCTGGCTTGCATTTAGTTCTTACAATGGTCTCTTCTTCTAGTATGGTGCTCTTCAAATCCATTCCCCAGCCCACTTTCCAAATGATTTACACAGAATTCAAATTAACCATTCCACTTTTATACTTTCTTAAAAAACTCCAATGTCGCTTCTTCTTCGTTAATATAAAAGTAAAGTACTTGCCATGACATACAAAAGTCTTAGGGAACCTGAAATCTCTTATTTTGTTTTCCAGCTGTATTTCTTACTACTTCTCAGAACTCATTTCGTACAATATAAACACTGAACAATTTTTAGACCTTGACACCCAGCAACTACATACCTCTGTATCATTTCTCCCAAGATTTGTCTTCTTACAAACCCTTCTGTGACCTTTTTCCTGACTAATTCATTATCAGCTTTTGAGACCTAACTCAAGAATCACTTCCTCCAGGTAAGTTTCCATACCTCTTGGAGGTCTGATTAACTGCACTACTTTTGTTAACTTAAATGACTATTTAAATCCCTCTATTATAATACTTAGCATATCCTAATAAAATATGTTTAGCATGTGTTTCCCCCACTACTGTGCATGTACAGTGCACTTAATGTTTGCATTCCCCTAAAATTCACGTGTTGAAATCCTAACCTCCAATGTAATGGTATTAAGAGGTGGAGCCCTTCAGTAGATAATTAGGTTGTGAGGGTGGAACACTCATGAACAGGTCTAGTGCCCTTACAAAAGCGATCACAGTGAACTCTCTAGCTTTCTTTCTACCATGTGATGGTAAAAGGAGAAGTCAGGAGTCTGCAACTTGGAAGAGGGCCTTCACCAGACCCTGACGATGCTTGCACCTCAAACTCAGACTTTTATTCTCTAGGACTGTGAGAAACAAATGTTTGTTGTTTAAGAAACTCAGTTGATGGTATTTTTGTTAAAGCAGCCCACACTGACTAGGACAGTGTGTAAGAACAAATCTTCACATTGGTTTTGAACAGAAATCTATTGGTTGCATGCTTTATTTACTTGTAGTCCAAGACTGCAAATGGAACAAAAGACTCAGGGAACTGTGGCTTTTTGAATAGCAGAAGTTGAGAGATAGAATAGACAGATTTAGACAGAAATAGAAATAGTGTTGGATCAAATTAATACAAGTCCAGTGGGTTATTTTATATGCTAAGTGATCATTTACAATTCTATAAGAAATGTTTAATAACATAATAAACAAGCAGTATTTCTGTGGATACAGTTACATTTATAAATCTTGCTTCTTTTTACTACTTATTAATAAACAAAAGGAGAGATCCTTGTAACTAAGACAAGATGTTTTTTAAATGTTTATTTATTTTGAGAGAGAGAGAGAGAGAAAGAGAGAGTGTGCACAAGTGGGGGAGGGGCAGAGAGAGAGAGAGAGAGAGAGAGAGACAGAATCCAAAGCAGGCTACAGGTTCTGAGTGGACAGCACAGAGCCCGACATAAGGGCTTGAACCCACAAACTGTGAAATCATGACCTGAGCCGAAGTTGGACACTTATCCAACTGAGCCACCCAGGCACCCCAGACAAGAGATATTAAATAGATTTGATCTTAAATAGAGTGTTGTCACATAGTCTTTCTTCATAGTATTCTGCATTAAACAGAACATAATTACCTAAAATTTACTTCCTTATCTTTAAGGAGATATGCAGTAACAATTATAGCATTTTAAGTCAAACAATAAATATACCTGTAATATCCCATTTCTTTAGTTATCAGTTTAAAATAAGCAAAGCTTACAATATTTAATGTCCAAAATGATACCCATTTGACTTTCAGGATTTCTGCCAATTACTCTGTGCATTCATTATGCAGAAATTGCCCAGCCTATATGAGACACTCCATAAATATTGTTTGAACAAGAAAGAATTGTATCAAAAAGGACAATGATATCACTAATATATTAACATACTAGATATGAGCTAATATGAGTATATTATCATTCATCTAAGATTTGAATTCTAATCCAATTATCTGAAAAAATAAACATCAAAGACAAAAATATATTTTAATAAATGGGACACGGTAACTCAGATTTGCAACAAATTTTAATAATGTTGATCAGGGTCCTAAACATGGTGGTTAGTGACATCAATGTCTACAAGGTGAGAGAAAAAGTGTAACTAATCCTGTGAAATACTTTTCCAGGGTGGGGAAGGTATACGCAGGAAAAATGAGGCCATTCACCCAGAATGATGTCTAAAAATATTAAACTGGATTGTTGATCTATTTATTTTCTATTGAACTATCTTTCTATAATAAGGAAAACATTATAGGTATCGATGAAAGAGAAATGAAAGAAGCCTCCAACTGAGAGTAAGAATGGAGAAACCATAGATGTCAACAAAACATTACAATTGGGAGAATTCAGAATGTAATGTAAACTCTGAAAAATTTAATAATGTCACGGAATATTGATTTATAGCACAATAAAATAAATCAATCTTATAATATTTTCTTTGGTCACCAATAAAAAGTAAAATTAGGTTTGTGTACTCAGATATCATATGCTTTCACTTATATGTGGAATTTGAGAAACTTAACCTGAACATAGGGGAAGGGAAGGAAAACTAAGATAATAAGAGACTCTTAAATACAGAGAACAAACTGAATGTTGATGGGGATGAGGGGGTTGGGGGGTGGATTAAATGGGTGATGGGCAT
This sequence comes from Lynx canadensis, assembly GCF_007474595.2. Taxonomy (NCBI): domain Eukaryota; kingdom Metazoa; phylum Chordata; class Mammalia; order Carnivora; family Felidae; genus Lynx; species Lynx canadensis. Next base: position 23,136,773 of record NC_044321.2, read on the forward strand.
TAAGGAGGGCACGTGGGATGAGCGCTGGGCATCACATGTAAGAGATGAATCACTGGGTTCTACTCCTGAAGCCAAGACTACACTGTATGTTAACTAATTTGAGAATAATAATTAAAAAATGGTTTAGTGTACTCCATGTTATAAGGTAATCAAAAATCAACAGTGCACTGAAAAGAGCTTATTTCTAGAAAATGCTGAAGACTTAATTATATGATGAGTTCATCAAAAATGTGTTATTTCCCAATTATATTGTCTTTCTCTTTTCTAATTAATTTTTTTAGTGTTTATTTGAGAGAGAGAGACAGAGAGAGAAAGGAAACACAAGCAGGGGAGGGGCAGAGAGAGAGGAGAACACAGAATCCAAAGCAGGCTCCAGGCTCCCACCTGTCAGCAAAGAGCCCGATACGGGGCTCATATTCACTAACCCTGAGATCATAACCTGAGCCGAAGTTGCACGCTCAACCTACTGAGCTACCCAGGCGCCCCACATTATGTCATTCTAAAACAAATATAAAATATACAATGGAATACTACTTGGCAATGAGAAAGAATGAAATCATGCCACTTGCAGCAACATGAATGGAACTGGAAGGCATTATGCTGAGTGAAATAAGTCAGTCAGAGAAAGACAGATATCATATGTTTTCACTCATATGTGGATCTTGAGAAACTTAACAGAAGACCATGGGGGAAGGGAAGGGGAAAAAATAGTTACAAATAGAGAGGGAGGGAGGCAAACCAGAAGAGAGCCTTTATAAAAAAATTTTTTTAAATCTTTATTCACTTTTGAGAGACAGAGAGAGACAGAGCATGAGTGGGGGAAGGGAAGAGAGAGATGGGGACACAGAATCTGAAGCAGACTCCAGGCTCTGAGCTGTCAGCACAGAGCCTGATGTGGGGCTCGAACTTACGAACCGTGAGATCATGACCTGATCCAAAGTCTTACGCTCAACCAACTGAGCCACCCAAGTGCCCCCAGAAAAGAGTCTTAAATACAGAGAACAAACTGAGGGTGGCTGTGGGGGTGGGAGAGAGGGGAAAATGGGTGATAGGCATTGAGGAGGGCACTTGTTGGGATGAGCACTGGGTGTTATATGTGGGCAATGAACCACGGGAATCTACCCCGTGCTCTTGGTTAAGAGCACACTTTACACACTATATGTTAGCCAATTTAACAATAAATTATATTAAAAATAAATAAATAAAACAAATATAAAATATATTAAATAGTTTAAAATATATAAAATATATAAGACAAAGATAAAATATTTTCACCTGTTTTACAAATAAAATTTAAATATGTCAATCACATAACCTTGTATCAAGATAAAGAATAACAAAAACACATTTTTCTACTGGATAGCTCCCATATTTGTTTTACATCTATTATTTTTTAAAGATATAAAATATGCACAACTAAAGTTTCACCTTTCATCTAATTCTCATTTCTGCCTCCAAAGGTAGCCCTTATATTGCATTGGTATGTACCCATCCCAAGCGAATTTGAAAATTTTTCATAAGCATGTATATACATATAACTATAATAGTCATAATAAAACCGACAGTTTTTGAGCATAAATCTGTGAGAATCACTGTTCTATGTACTTTAAAAGCATTAATTTATTGAAGGAGTACAAGTAACTCCTCTTGAGATGAATTCTATTACTACCATTTTAAAGATGAGAAAATTAAGGTACAGGGAAAATAAACTTACCTAAGAAGATGACGCGATATACACACAGGATTTGAACCTGATGGTCTGTCTCTATAGCCTGGAATTTGAATCATTAATTACATTAATTTTTTAAATTAAAATTTTTTATTTTGAGATAATTACAGGTTCACATGCAGCTAAGAAACAATACAGAGAGATCCTGTGTATCTTTTACCGAGTTTTTCCCAATGGTAGCATTTGTAGAACATTACTTACTCTGTCGAACAGGATATTGAGATTAATACAGTCAAAATACTGAATAATCTCATCACCACAAGGATCCCTTGTGTCATCCTTTATAGCTACCACCCTCTTTCCATGCCTCATGGAAAACAACAGTCTTATTTTCATTTCTATGCTTTTGTCATCACATGAATGTCATATAAATGGAATCACAGAGTTTGTAATCTTTTGGGAATTGGTTTTTGTCAATCAGCTTAATTCCCTGGAGATCATCCACTTGCTTTGCATATCAATATTTTATTCTTTTTATGCTTAATAATATTCTATATTATGGATTGCCAGTTAGTTTAACCGTTCACCCATTAAAGGACATCTGGTTTTGGCTATTACAAATAAAGTCTCTATGAGCAGATAATTAGCGTACAGGTTTTGGTGTAAACATAAGTTTTCATTCCTCTGGGATATATTTCCAAGAGTATAGTTGCTGGGTTGTATAGTAATTGCATGTTTAGTTTTATAAGAAACTGTCAAACTGTTTTCCAGAATGCATGCAACATTTTACATCTACCCCAGTAATGTGTGAGGGATCTAGTTTGTCTACATGCTCATCAGCATTTGGTGGTGTTATTATTTTTTATTTTAGCCATTCTGAGATTTATGTAGTGATCTCATTGTGGTTTTAACTTTTATTCCCTTAATGGTTAATGAGGTGGAACATCTTTTATGTGATAATATGTCATTCATATACCCTCCTCAGTGAAATGTCACTTCATATGTTTTGCCTATTTTCTTATTGGATCAATTGTTTTTTTACTGTTAAAATTTGACAGTTCTTATATATTCCAGATATAATCCTCTGTTGGATAGCTTGTCTTTTCATTCTCTTAATAGGCTCTTTCACAGAGCAAAGATTGATAACATCCAATTTATCAACCTTTCCTTTTATGTCTCATGGTTTTGGTCTAAAGTCTGAAAACTATTTGTCTAGCCCTACATTCCACAGATTTTCTATTTCTCTCTCTTTTTTTTTACAAAAAGTTTTATAGTTTTCATTAAATATTTAAGTATGTAATGTTTTTAAGTTAATTTTTCTATAAGGTGTAATGTTTAGGTCAAGATTCTTTGTTGTTGTTTTGTCTTTGAAAAGATCATGGTTCCTCCATTGAATTACTTTGTACCTTTGTAAAAATCATTTGGGCATATTATTTAGGCCTACATCTGCATTTTCTATTCCTTTCCTCTGCTAATACAGTAGTGTCTTGATTACTATAGTTATATAGTAGGCCTTAATATTAAGTAGAAATATTTTTCTCACTTTATTCTTTTACATTTTTTTTAGCTATTCTAAGGATTTCTCCTACTCACATAAATTTTAGAATAAGATTTTCTAAGTTTACACAAAAACCTTGCTGGGATTTTTATAGTCATTACATTAAAACTATAGATCAATTTGGGGAGAATTGACATCTTTACTACATTGAGTCTTCCAGTCCATGAAAACAGAATGTATCCCCATTTATTATAGTCTTCCTTGATTTATCTCATCAGTATTTTGTAAGGTATTGCAAGTGTTTGCAAAGACAATGATCATTGCTCCACTCTGTCTCATCTGAACCACCTCAATGTCTTCTATTCTGATCACTTGGCCACCATCATGCTAAATAAAAACTGTAGCAGCACCTATTATAAGTGGTTACTACTAAACCTCAAAAAGAGAACAGTTTTCATAAAGTTACACACACACACACACACACACACACACACACAGCACACACACACACTACGCTAAAAAATATTCAAACACCTATCAAGGGGATTGTGGCCATTATGAAATAAATACTCTTCCCTTCATTCAGCTGAGTCTGCTAGATTTTCATGAACACACTACATCTCAATCCTTTAAAGCATGCACAGGAAGCAAAATGAGACACACACCTCCTTCCTTAGGACAGTTGAGAAAGGCAGGAGGAGGGGTAGAGGAAGTGAGGCTGTACTGGGAAACCAGGAGCCAAGAAGCCCAGATGGAAGAGTATTAACTATCTGTTGCTCTTTTTGAAAAATGAAGTGGAGAAAATACTGGAGATTTGTGAACAACAGTCAAGACATTTTTATCTAGCAGGCTGAGCAGAAAAAAAAAAGGATGAAAACGTGATTCTCTTGAGCATCAGAAATCCCTTCAAATTCTAGGTAAATGCAAATGTGAGCCCTATTGTATACAGGTGCTCACCGATAGCCCACCCCTACCATCAAAAAGGAAAATGAGAGAAAATAACTAAAAGGAAACGAGAAGAGAGATTCAGGGGTCGGTAACATTCTCAGAGGGAAGAAGACTGTGACAAGGACAGATCAGAGAGGTGACAATGAAACTGGTGTTTTGTCTGTCCTGGCATCCAGAGGCTGTTGACCAGGATGGATGCAGACTTCTCACAGGAATTTTCAGCACACATATTTGTTAGAATTTTACCTAAATATTTCCTTTTCTTTGTAATTATAAACGGTATTGTGTTTTTAATTTAATTTTCCACATCATCATGGTTAATATATAGATATGCAATTGATTTTTGTGTCAATTTTGTATCCTACAACATTGTTAATATCATTTATTAGTTCTACGTTTTTTTTCTCTTTTAGATTCTTTGGTATTTTCTATATAGACAAGCATGTCATCTGCAAATAGTGACAGCTTTATTTCTTCCTTTCCAACCAATCTTACACCTTTCATTTTTGTCTTTCATCATCATCATGATCACCATGCCTTATTTCAGTGACCAGAATCCCCAGTAACAAGGTGAATAAAACTGGTGAGAGTGGGCATCCTTGTCTTGTTCCTGATATGAGGAGGGGGGAAACACTGTCTTTCAATGATAAATATGATGTTAGCTGTAGGTTCTGTGTAGATGTTCTTTATCAAATTGAAGAAGTTCCACTTTATTTTCAGGCTGCTGAGAGTTTTTGTCAAGAATAGATGTTGGATTTTACCATATCCTTTTTATGTGTCATTTTATATGATGATATTTATTCTTTAGCCTGTTCAGATGGTGGGTTATACTGATTTTCAAATGTTGAACCAAAGTAGTTGTATCGATATGCATACTCATTAATATTCTTAACCAATACTAGGACTTCCATATTTTATAGTTTTGGGCCCTCAGAGAGGACTGAAGTAGTATTAGTTGTATTAATTTTCATTTTCTAAATTTCTAGTGAGAATATATGGATGCCTTGTTGGCTCAGTCAGTTAAGCATCTGACTTCGGCTCAGGTCACGATCTCATGGTTTGTGAGTTTGAGCCTCGCATCGGGCTCAGAGCCCGCTTGGGAATCTCTCTCTCTCTCTGCCCCTGCCCTGAACGTGCTTACTGTCTCTCTTTCTCTCAAATAAGTAAACTTTACAAAAAGTAAATAAATTTCTAGTGAGAATATGTTTTTATGTCATATTCAAGTTTCCTGTTCTGTGAAATTCCTGTCCATATTTTACTTGTATTAGGTTTTTATTAGTGATTCATAGGAGTTATTTGCTTTGGTATACTTAACACATATATGATATGTTTTGCAGATAGTATCTATTGTATATGATACCATACTTCAAAAATTCTGCTATAACTGGGAATTATTTCAACATTGTATTTCTGAGACTCATCTATATTGGATCATGTGGCTTAATTTCACCTTTCACATTTTATAAAAAGAACACATGTTATATATCCATTACTTTGTTGATATTTACATTAAGATTGTTTTCATTTTGTTCATTTTTATACAGATTTTTCTGCATTTCTTTTTGGGCATATTTGTAAGAGTTCCTCTAGGAGAAAAAAATTTTGACCTTTAGGCTGTAGGCATTGTGATAGACAGAATACTAAGATGTCTCCCCAAGATTCACATTCCCTGGTATACCTTTTCCCAGTTACTCAATAAAACACTAATCTGGGTATTCCTGTGAAGAGATTTTGCATTTGTCAAATAGCCTCCAAATCATTTGACCAAGTGTTCTCTTGGAAATCAGTCAAGTGAGCATGGTGTAATTGACTATGGTCCCTCCGGGGTAGTAATTCTAAATTTTCTGCCTCCTCATCTTTACTGTATCAGCCATTCCAATTGCTGGATTGGTCTCTAATTTCTCCTTAATAGAAGGGTATTTTTTTTTCTAATTATGACTGATACACATTTTCTTGCAATATTAGTTTTCTAAATTTTCATATAGTATCTCACTTTTGCTCTAGCTATGATGTGGCTCTGTGTATTTCCATTATTACAGAAAAAATAAATTTCCATTTCCTTTCTCTCTCTTGTACATCATTTGTCATCTATTTTTAAATTGATAACATACAAACAAAAACAGCATATACGTTAGAGACGTAGAAATAAAATGATTTTGAGAAGAATTCACTAGATATCACTCATATTGTTACTAAAATGACACAGTACCTAATGCCATGGGACATAACAGTTTTCCTCACTGTATACCTTTATAAGTAGCCTTAATAATACTGGAAAGTAGGAGAAAACTTGAATGACCTCGCAGGGATATTACATTTAAAGTGTACCCAATTCTTTATTTAAAAAAAAAAACTGCAGAATTCTTCTATAAAACAATTCATCTTTGAGTTCTCTGTCCTTTTTCTTCTTCTCTTCTTTGTCTTCATCTTCACTGCCCCTTTTTTCTTATATGTCCCATCTCAGTTATACAAACATGAAGAAAGAAGGCACCCATACCCTTCGGAGATACACATAGCTGCAGTATAATTAGCCTAGTAAAGAAGGTTCCTCTCAATATCCTTTAGTTGTAGATCCTGTTTACTGGGGAGGAGATAAATGAATGTGCCTTAGAGCCAATGAGCTGCATAAGAGGAAAGGGTTGAAACTTTTTCAACCTCCTTTTCAAGGTCAAACATTATGAGAAACTCAGTGATGTTCTGTGATTGTTCTAGATAAGATTTACTGGCAGGAATGGCCACCAAGCACAAGGTCATATGTGCCATGTAAAAAGGGGTAAAGGAGTTGAAGATACAGACTTATTAGAAGGGCTGCTCAACTCAAGAAACAGAAATTAAGTTCCTGCTGACACAAACATTTGGACACTTGAGCATTTGATTTGATTTGAAGTTTAAGAAGCAGGTCACACCTGCTACATAAACTTGAAATAAAGCAGTGCATGTAAAGTACCTCTAAAGTCTCTGACAGAAAGTGGCAACTCAGTCATTTATTTATCCTACAATTCCTCCTCCATACACAAGAGGGGAACAAAATAGAATCTGTGCCATTTGTTTGATTGGAATTTGAAGATTTTCTTTGGGCTTTTAGTCACTGAAAAGCACAAACTCCCAATTGATCCCCCCTCCAACTCTGACAAGTCCCCTTACCATTATGATTATAGCTCTTCAATAAAATGGCTAGAATTCAAGCAAATTTGTATCTTAGGGCTATTTTCTGTCCCTACAACATATGCAATGACTTCCTGCAGCTGATCAACATTTATTGATACAAATATTTGGGTCTTCTAACAGCACTGAAATAAAATTAATCTTAATTAAATAAAATCCAGAGTTTGGGGATTATATCCCATTATAGAAGTACTTTATTGAATATGAATAATCTAATTTTAAAAATATTTACATATAAGGATGTCTAAATTCTTGTAACACTAATAAATGCTAACATTGTGGGAAATAATTTATTTTCTTACAACGTTTATTAACAGCCTCAGTAGTCTGTGTGCATCATAGCAGTGTACTTATTAACGAAGCCAAAATTTTTTATTCAAATAAATGGGGAAAATAATTAGGCCAACTCTTTGACTCAGTAAATGTCCACTCATTTCAAAAATGATTCATGGTGATTCCCACCTTATATATGAGGCCAACATTATCAATGAAAAAATTAGTACTATTTTTGAAATGGCATTTATATAAACATTTTTCCACATTTTCTTAAAAGTAGCCTTCCCTTTAAAGATTCAAGAAATGTCTTTTATTTCAAATAGCATGTTTTACTACTTTAACAATTTGCTCTATAATGTACAAATCCTTACCTCCTCCCTCAAAACTTGAATTCTTGATTTTATTTAAACTCATCATATTTTTCACAATCCTTACCCCCTCTCCAAGAATCAGTATTCTTGGTCTTTTGAGTTTGTTTAAATAAAAAATGTGTATATTTAAGGTATACAACATGTTGTTTTGATGCACATAATATAGTGAAATGATCACTACAATCAAGTCTCTTAACATATTGAGCATTCTTGTTTCTATTTAAGAGCATTACAATTTTCAAAATGGTATCCCTCAACTTGCCATAGAGTAAAAACCTTCTTTTGGCTTAAGTTACAGGTATTTTACTCCCTCATATTTTGTTCCAGAAATGGAGGAACAACTAATTTCAAATATAAAACATATTTATAAATATTATATAAATAATTTAAAAGTCAGGGCACCTGGATGGTTCTGTCAGTTGAGCATCTGATGCTTGATTTCGGCTCAGTTAATGATCTCAGGGTCATGAGATCAAGCCCCACTTTGGGCGCCATGCTGAGTGTGGAGCCTGCTTAAGATTCTCTCCCTCTGCCCCTCTCCCCTGTTCTCTCTCTCTATCTCTCTCTCTCTCTCAAAAAAAAAAAAAAAGAATTTAAAGTCTTTAAATAGAATTGTGGCATGTTTTATACTGTTGTATTAATAATAATTTGCAAATAAAAGGCATTTTGGTAATTGTTAAATTGAATTAAATTCTCCTTATTATCATATGTAGCTATACATCTAAGATGAGCCCCTAACAGACTACAGAGGCCTCTTGGTACATTCAGTGGGAATAAATGCAATGAAATATTTGTTTGAGTGACTAGTAAACACATGCTGATTTGTTTAAAAAAAAACTGTCAAATGTTGTATTAAGAAAAACTACTGAAGATACTTTATATTTTAGTTTAAAATAAAAATAAAGACACTAGCACATTGATAAATGGCAGTCTATGCACTCAATTCTGATTTGGTAAACTAGAGTAGAAATATTCAGATAAGTGAGAAATATCTGACTAAAAATTAATATGTACTATGTATTCTGGAAAGTAGTTATTATATTGTTGTAGGCCTTCATCATAAATATAAGTTACTATAGTCCAGACTACATGGGCAAGATTATAAAGAGATATTTATCTAGCTGTGTTCACAATACTGCCACAAACAATCACTGATAGCATTCCATTCTATTCTCAATGCTAAATCAAAGATGAAGTACCTGGATAGGTATGCCTCAGTACAATTAAATGAGAACATTCAGGATGAAGGAATATTACTGCTGAAGTTCACACAGTTTGAATATGCTGAACTAGAAACTAGAACTCACACCTTCTGGGTCCAGACTCTTCTTTCTAAGACTGTTTATATGTAACTACTGCTTCTAGGATATCTGTATCCATACATGATGTCCTCTTTCTCCTCGCTAGTTGCTGCCATATACGTCACCTCTTCACCTGTACTGAGCTAATATGCTTTCATTTGAGGTAGGAAGTATAATTCTGACCCTTGATAGATTTAAAAGAGATCTTTATTTCTAATCTTGTTTCACAGAGGTGAGATTTAAGAATGCTATTTAAATACTTCTTAAATACTTCTTAAAATAATATGAAGTTAAAAACTCTTTAAGTTTCAAGTAATCAAACACATTAGGTAATTTCAAGTAATCAAACACACTAGGAAATACTGGTGAGGTCATTTTGCAAAGGCAAAAGTGTGAGAACTCAAAGTATATAATTTAAAAATTAATCTTTTTTGTGTCTGTAATAGAATTAGTTCTCTTCCTTTTTTTCCTGTACTATTTTCTCTCCATCTCTTATTTCACATATATTCAGATATCCAGCCCAAGGGACATATCAATGAGCCTCCGTAATTGAGCCAGGTGATCTTGGAGGCAGATTGCCTGAAGAAGTGGCCAGAATTCCATCAGGAATGATCAGGCTTAAAGACAGTACTTATCTGGATGCTCCTCAAAGCCCCAGAAGTCATTGGGCAATGTGCATCATCTGAAGATACTTTTGGTGGTCATAACTAGAGTAGAGGTGCTTCTGCCATTTAGCAGTAGAGGCCAGGCTTGTTGCTAAACATCCTCTGTATGCACAAGACACTCCCCATACAGTGTACATACAACAAAGAATTATCTGATTCAAAGTGTTAATAGCACAGAGATTGAGAAACTCTGACCTAGGTAGGCCTGGATCTCATTTTCCACCATGAAAATCTTGTAAAAAGCTTTGTATGAATAACCTTCTAGCAAGCTCTGACCCATTGGCAATGAGATATAGATTTATGATTGATATGATCTGGTGCACTGTTCAATATGGTAGTTACTAGCCACATGTAACTGTTTACGTTGAAATTAAATTTGTCACAGAATAAAGTTAAAAATTCAGCTCCTTGGTCACACTTGTCAGATTCTGAGTGCTCAACAACCAAATGTGGCTAGAGGTTACTTTACTGGAACATTTCCATCACTGTAGAAAGTTCTATTGCTAGAGACTCAACGTATGAACCACAATGAAAGTGAAATATGTAGTAGTCAGAGTGACAGCTCACATGTGGGGGGAAGTGGAGGTGGGAAATGTTATCTATACTGAAGTATATTTTTACTTTTAATGATCAGTCATGTACCTACCACAACATCTAGAGAGGTTAAGAAATTCAGAATAACCATAAATAAAATAAGAATAAAGTTTTCTTGAGATGACTGAGGACAAACTCTAGAATTTAAACTGTATACAATTTAATATGCACATATATATTATATATGTGCCTGTAACAGATGTGTTATAGGTTTTGAACATCAATTTCTACTTCTTTCTCAATGAATTAGGATAATAGTTAAGCAGTTGGTTTCCTCTTCTGAGTGTCAGAAGCCCTTTGGGCTCACTTCATGCAATTTGCACTAGGATATATCTCTATTTCATAGTTCTGATGGTATAAACCTTACTGGGCTTTCTAAGAATAGACTAATTATAAAGTCTGTGCAGTTTTCCTCTAAAAAATTATTGCATCCCTCTGACATGTTTGGTTTAACCCTAACTGTGGTCTTTGGCATAGCTGTGATATCTAATCCTATTCCATGTAAAATTAGGGAGAAATAGCATTCACTGGGCTGTAAAAGGAAAAGCGCATGAGAGTAGTTGAATAGGATGTGTGTGTGTGTGTGTGTGTGTGTGGGTGTGTGTATTCAAGACTATTGTAATATGAGAGAGAGACTATTGCAATAGGGGAGAGAGACTGAACTCAGCTACACTGAAACAAAAGGCAAGAAGATTTTAAAGACTGGAGTGAGCTACTAAAAAAAAAAAAAACAACCTGGAGGACAGTTGAAGGAAGTGGGTCAATGTGATTAGGCAATCTGTATTTACTAACTGGTGGTTATCTATGTTAGTTTCCAACTGTCACAGAGAGTCTGGGACACAGGGGTGCTTTTTTGATGATTATATTTCAAAGGGAAGGTTCCCAGGTCCTTAAGAAAGACATTCCTGGGTTATAAAAGATTTACATCTCAAAGAATCAGAGAAAAAATTTATGATTCCAAGTTTCCTCAAGTAAAAGCTCTACAAAAAGGAAATCAGGGGCCTATAATAAAGAAGGCGGCTGTGGAAAGCTTAGTCAAGGTGAGGAGAACATTAAAGTTATCTTGGTCCATACCAGTGGACTAAAGCTTAAAATGCTAGGAAGAATCATTTCTGATTTGAATTCCAGTAAGAAAAAAATGGACTATTCCATTAAGCAATATCATGCTTCCATCAAATAATCCGAGTATACATTTTATCACTGAGGTTTAGAATAGTGTGCCTTTTAGTTATATTGTGTTTTGTTTTAAGGTTCACAACTTCAAGAAACCAAATGGTGATTAATGGAAAGAAGAAAGTGGGAAGCAGTAAGGGTAATTTCATTTAACTGTCAACTCCACCAAATTAGGACAAGACTTATTCATTTTCAGATGTTCTAAGAACACTTTCTGAGTGCATAGGTATATTGTAGTGAATCAAATTCAGAAGCTCACGATAAACTTGGGGAGGGAAGTAAAATTGCAGAGAACTCTGCACCACACTAAAAGTTAAAGAATGGCAACATCTATAACCAAAACCTGAATGATTTTTTTTTCTTTTTCTTTTCTTCTCTTTTCTTTTCTTTTCTTTTCTTTTCTTTTCTTTTCCTTTCCTTTCCTTTCCTTTCCTTTCCTTTCCTTTTCTTTTCTTTTCTTTTTTTTTGGCATGGAATATAACATAATGCATAGAGTACATTACTAAAGTTTTGAATCAGAAGCTCACAGAGTAGGACAGATGAGTTCCTATACAAGCTGGTCATCTCAAAGAGAATTTGCATGGAGCAGATATGCAGGGTTTCCTTGTCTCTGAACAATTTCATTTTAACCTCATACTGTTCTCTTACACCCACCAGTATAAATTCTAAATTCTCCTTCATCTCTAGAAAAAGACAAGTCTCTTAGTTTTACTTGCTCATAACACTCTGCATTTAAAAGCATTTATCACAATTGCAGCTATTTAATTATTTGCATAATTATCTATTTATTTATTTTTTTTTAATTTTTTTTTCAATGTTTATTTATTTTTTGGGACAGAGAGAGACAGAGCATGAATGGGGGAGGGGGCAGAGAGAGAGGGAGACACAGAATGGGAAACAGGTTCCAGGCTCTGAGCCATCAGCCCAGAGCCCGACGCGGGGCTCGAACTCACGGACCGCGAGATCGTGACCTGGCTGAAGTCGGACGCTTAACCGACTGCGCCACCCAGGCGCCCCAATAATTATCTATTTAAAAAACTACCTGCTCTAGTAGTAGCCTGTGAACTCCACAAGAGCATGGATGCTCACAGCTTTCTACTCCATTGCTGTGCCTCTAGTCTCTAGCTTAGCACATGACCAAGATTAAGTACTCCACGGTCAGCTTTGTTTCTTATGTACTTACTTATAGGTAAATTCCTTTTCCTCCTCAACATATTCCTGAAAAATTTTTCTAAAAGGTATTATTTGCTGCTTTAAAAAATATAACTTATTAAATTTAAGCCATAGCACAGTGGATCATTTTACAAGTTGTGAGCATGAATTTTTCTTCATATATGTCATGATATATATGTTATTATAGAAATCCCCCATATACTTCAAAACAAAATGTTTTACAGATAAAGGTGGCATAATCTAAACACATCATATCAGTTTTAAAGAGTGTTCAAAAAGTACGTGGCCAATAGAGTTGGTGTGTGTTTCCATTGATGTTCTGAAGCAACTTTTAAATAAAAAATAATATGCCATAATTGTGGAAAACAAAGAATTCAAATGAGACACAATAAGGAAAATGAGATTATCCTATTTAAATATAACTAAAGTGGACTGCATGCCTAATATATTTTAGACACTTTATATATTGTATTTAATAAAGTAAAAGGAAATTATGTGTTGAGGAAATATTACCCTAAGAAGGATAGCTAGCAAATATTAACAATTACTGGAAGAATGGAAAAATGACCATTCAAATCTTACCCCTAAAACCTAACCGCAGTATTTAAGTTTGAAGTGGATGATTTTCCCAATTGAGATTCTTCAGGTATTTAGTAAGCATGACCTGACTGTTTCTAATTAATTTTCACATTCAACAAGAGATGCTCTTTGGAAATTCTACAGTATGTGATGTTTCATAACATCACTTTCATATTTTTAAGTAGTTCACTGCTGACCAACATTTGTTCACAATGATGATAGAAAAAATGAATGATATTTTAACTTTGCTCTTTTCTATTCCCAATAGGCATATTATATTATCACAATGTTTAAATATGCATCAAACCTTATAATCCTGTGTTGTTCATCTGTAAAGGTTTTGGAGTTACTTGAATATTTTTAAAAACTATTTCAAATAAAATTTTATGTATTTATTTTCTGATATACAGTCGGAGGCTTTTGATCTAAAAAGTATTCCTGAAAACCCTCATATAAAAAGTGATTTAAGAACAAACTATTTCTCATACAGAAAATACTACCTCCAAAATTACATTTTCCAGCTTTATTAAGATATAATTTACATATAACATTGTGTAAGCTTAAGTTGTACAATGTGATGATTTTATATATATATATTTTTTTAATTTACATATTTCAATATGATGACCACAATAAGGTTAGTTAACACATTCTTCCCCTCACAAAATTACCATTTTAAAAATTATTTTAGATAGTCAATTACTTTTCCAATCATTCATATATAAATATAACTATAACTATATATACACACACACACATATACACGTATACACATATATATATTCTTTCTGAGAAGTACTATTTTGGCTAAATAATACTTATTACTGCATATTGTATTGTATGTTAATTTTTTCTAAGACAAAGATAAATAACATTTTGTTCTTAATAAAGTAAATAATATGCAAATTTGAAGTTTTGAAGAAAACCATGATATTCTTATATTAACCAACTATCCCTATCTCTGTCTCTACCTTCTTCCCTTCTCCCTCCCTTCCTCCCTTTTTCCATCTCTCTCTCTGTCTTTGATTCTGGCTGAAATATTAATATATTGTCTTAATAGCCCTATATCCACATGTCTAGGATTTTTTATTTTTATTTTAGAGAGAGAGCAAGGAGGTGGAAAGGTTAGAGTGGGAGAGAGGGAGGGAGGGAGGGAGGGAGGGAGGGAGGGAGGGAGGGAGAGAGAGAGAGAGAGAGAGAGAGAGAATCTTAAGCAGGCTCCACACTCACCATGAAGCCCAGTGCAGGGCTGGGTCCCACAACCCTAGGATCATGACCTGAACTGAAATCAAGAGTCAGACACTTAACAGATTGAGCCACCCAGGGACCCACCAGATGTCTAGGACTTTTAACCAACTTCTAAAAGCTTTGCATTTTCCTTATTCTCTAAAATTTTCCTTTTATCAGTTTGATTACTAGCATTATATTTGCTTACTATATATCATTAAGTGTCTTTCATATCATCCAGGGCTCAGCAAACTATCTCCCATTGGACAAATCCACCCCACCACCTGCCTTGGTTAGTAAAATTTTACTGGCACACAGCCATTCCCATTCACTGGTATATTATCTTTGGCTGATTTTATACTACAATGACAAAGTTGAATAGCTGTGACATAGCTGTGACGAACATTACATGACTTGCACAGCCTAG
Organism: Lynx canadensis; assembly: GCF_007474595.2. Taxonomy (NCBI): domain Eukaryota; kingdom Metazoa; phylum Chordata; class Mammalia; order Carnivora; family Felidae; genus Lynx; species Lynx canadensis. The sequence goes on from NC_044321.2 coordinate 23,151,839, forward strand.
GTATTTACTATCTGGCCCTTTGAAACAAAAATTTGCCCTCTCCTGTCCATTGCCTGTTATACAGAAGGTGCCAAATAATACTCACATGTTAACTACATTAATAAATGGATAGATGGATGAATGGCAAATGATAGAGATGCAGGCTTTATGTAAGAAGAAACCACTTCACTTCATTTCTAATGTTGAGATCCAAATTGATTTCTAGAGTACAAGTGGGTTTTATTATGGTTAGAGACAAAGGAGAATGAATGTCTTCATAAAAACAAGTATTGAGACAAGATGGTGATGTAAACTAAAAGATTTCATTCTTGACTGCTGTAAAGAATACTTAATTTCAAATCAGAAGAGTGTATTAATTTCTGATTCCCCTTAATTCTCAAAAACCAGATGGTCAGTAAGATCATTAAATGTGGTAGAGTTCACCATTACCTAATTTAAGAAATTTTCACAAGAAATTTTCATTACCTAATTTAAGAGCATACCCATTATGCTCTTTATCTTGTGGTAATTTCATTGCTACTTCTACCTTCTCTGTGGAACTGTTAACTAGTCAAAGCAAAACAAACTGTCTTAATGATTTTATTTCTAAAGGCTGCTATAAAAAATTTTAAGTAGAAGAGTTTGCAATACTCAGGATTTTTAATTATCAGCATTATATTATAGTCTTTTGAAATATGGATAAATGAGAAATCATTTGAATAATAAGTTTAATGGAGACAGAAGGTAGGTACACATGTGGTGAGCATAGAATATATAGAGAAGTTGAATCACTATGTTGTATACCTGAAACTAATATAACATTGTGTGTCAACTATACTCAAATAAAAAAAATCTTTAAAAGAAGTTTAATGGAAATTATGCAGCAGAAATCCAGAGAAGGAGAAAGTGTAATTTCTTCAGTTAGTGAAACTTCATTTCTTGGGTGTCTCAAATAAATAGTTACTAGACTGTGGAATCTCTCAGAAGTGGCTGCAGACCAGAAATTTTCATGGTTGATAGGAATTCATTTCCTTTGGTCATCTATGAAGCAATCTTGAGGATAGGTAAATATAGTATATAATGAGATTGTTAACCTTGATGTTTAAATTTTATTGCTTTTATAGATTTAAAGAAGGTTTATGTTATATTTTAATATACCTAGTATAAAAATAGAATGTATAATTGGATTCATCAAAATATAGAAATGATATTTATGTCTCATTTTCACTCTCAGCATTCCTTATTTCATTTTCCATTTAAATTATCTCTGTCATACTGTTTTACATTCTTTTCCTCTGCTGTTTTACTTATACTCATCTATGAAGATAGAAGAATGCATAATAAAGGATGTAGTTGGCAATAAATAAGCTGTGAGACTGCATATTTTGTAACAATGGAAGCTTGGAACATGAAATAGAAGCTCTGAGCGTTAAACTTTCCCTCTCTCTGGCTGTTGAGGACCGCTGCATTACTTCTTGAATAAAAGAAGACCTGGCTATGAGCTGTGAGGACTAGAAAATCTCTTTTTGAAAGCATGGTGCCCAATTTATAAGTTAAAGTAGAATACAGCTAGACGATAAATTTAAGAAGCAAATCTACCTGCCATAAAAGGCATTACTCCTTTTCGATCAAGAGACCAGAGGAAATCAATAGTTGGGAAAGTCCTGATCTTAGAACTCAGCATTTTGAATTACAAATTATTAAAAGTGGAGAGAGAAGTGCCATATATGATGCTTGTAACAAACTATCTGGTTTGATGGATGAGGAAATCTGGCATATCAAGGCATGAGATATTTGTGGTACAAAAAGTGAAATACCAATCCATTGTTAGAGTATCTTCCAACCTCTTCCAAATGGTAGAATTCCAGAATGAAAAAGATTTTTAAATGTCAAAATGGCCTATGAAAAAACTTCCTTCCTTCCTTCCTTCCTCCCTTCCTTCCTTCCATTTATTGAATATTTATGTAATCAAGATGCACTGAATAGAAATTATATTTCATTCCAATAAGCACTGATGATAGAAAGATAAATAATAAAAAATATAGTAAATCTAATAATAAAAATGTTTACATGGTATTATTGGACACTCATGGTATGAGTACAAATTGGCTATGGGAATGGAAACAGGAAAGAGACTTGCTAGAAATCAGAAGATAGTCTTGGCCATTAGTGAATTATAGGAAAAGTTTTTGAAAAGCAAAAATATGTAGTATATGAAGGAAAGAAGTGCCATTCTGGGTTACTGCAGCTTGAAATTTGAGGCAGGAAATGGTCAGCTATAGGAAATAAAGTCAGGTCACAGAGATCCTTGTATAAGTCTTTTAGAAAATGTGGAATCCATTCTGCAAGTAACTAGGACCCATGGAAGCATTTTAATCATTCTAATATTTGAAGTATTGCCTTTTCAATGAATCATGTTGGTGGGTTTTTGCAGGGAAGGTTTAAACAGTTTGACTGGGGAGCCACTGCTGACTGATTACTGGCCCAACAAGCATACTTACGAAGTTGTTCTATTACTGAGGTATTAGGTTAAAACTTGAAATGATGATGTTGTTATGAGAATTAATAGAAGGGAGCTTAGCAAAAATACTTACAGGGTAATACTGAAAGACTATTATAACAAATATGATGTCAGGGTTGAAAGAAAAAGAGATTTAAAGATGAATCTCTGATATCTACCTGGAATAATTAGGTGGATGGTGGTACAACTAAATAAGACATAAAATTATCTAGAAGGAAACAAAAATTTTGTTGGGGAGAGAACAGTACAGTATTCATATATGTTATATTTAAGGTGCCTGCAGATAGCTGGATTTAGTGTGTAGCTCCAGGACAGATCCAGACAGCATAATGGCAAAGATGAAACAACGACTGAATAGGATGTCATACGTAGAACAGTGGGTGCAGGGACGATTATTAAAAATGTTCAGTGTTTAACAGACATATCCAGAACTGGAGAAGCAATGGAAGAAGAATAGGAATCAATATTGGAGTCGCAGATCCAAGGAAGTAAATCACTGAAATGAGGAAACAAAACATTTGCAGCAACGTGCAGTCATTCCAGGCTAGCTCTCCTATGTCCTGCTCTGCCTACTCTTAAACCAACACTTGGCTAAGATGGAAATTCCACTTTTCATTTCATTCATTCTTTGGTTTTTTTAAAGCTTTTGATAATTATGCAAATATCCTGGAAGTCTCATTGTGAGGTGATGTTGTTTACTTGGCTTTGCCATATTTTTGCCAGACACTGTGACAGATGTTGAAGAAAGCAAAAATTACCAGATGTCAATCCCAATTCTTTGAGAGCTTATAATCTACATAATAAAATATGCTTAAAAATCACTATCATTTGCTATGGGAATTACAGTGAGATAAGTAAAAAAAAAAAATACATAATAAGAGCACAGGATTCTTATCTTCCTTCCTTTTCCCCACTTTAGACACGATAAAACTGAAACCCAGAGAGCTGATGTTGACCTTCCCAAGATCATGGAAATGGTTCGTGTTTAAATATACAGTTCTTTGGTGAACAAATGAATGTTTTAGGGTCTAAAAATTCAGGTTTAGGAGATAGTCTCAGGATTAACTATGTGCCAAAGAGGTGCATGTTGACATAGAGAAATAATTTAATTGCTCTTTCCTGGAAAAGACATATTATTTAATGGAAGATTCAAAACACATGACACATTCATTTCCATTCTATATATCTTGCTACAATAATTCCACATGCTTAGTAAATGGAAGTCAAGCTCTTTAAAAAGTACAGGTCACTAAGGCACCTGGGTGGCTCAGTCAATTAAACGTCCAAGTCTTGATTTCAGCTCAGGTCATCATCTCCTGGTTTGTGAGATTGAGTTCCATGTCAGGCTCTGTGCTGACAGTGCTGAGCCTGCTTGGGATTCTCTCTCTCCCTTTCTCTCTGGTCCTCTCCACCTCTCTCTTTCTCTCTCAAAAAACAAAACAAAACAAACAGGGGCGCCTGGGTGGCTCAGTCGGTTAAGCGTCCGACTTCAGCTCAGGTCACGATCTCACGGTCCGTGAGTTCGAGCCCCGCGTGGGGCTCTGGGCTGATGGCTCAGAGCCTGGAGCCTGCTTCCGATTCTGTGTCTCCCTCTCTCTCTGCCCCTCCCCCGTTCATGCTCTGTCTCTCTCTGTCTCAAAAATAAACGTTAAAAAAATTTAAAAAACAAACAAACAAACAAACAAACAAACAAAAAACTTTAAAAACCACAGGTCACTGTCTTTCCATGTCAAAGCCCCTCACTTTTCTTTCAGTGCATACAGCTGATGCTGAGCTGCATCCTGGCTGATGCTGCGCTGCACCCAACAAAGTAGGTTGTTCCTGCTAGTCTTCACAAGGGGGAGGTGACCGAAGCCCAGGATGAGCACACTGCCATGGTCTTGACATGGTAGCATAAAACAGTCCCTCCATTCTGCATAGAGTCACAGGTTGACTGTATATCTGTTGAAATGTTGCTACCTCCAGGCCTGATCCACAGAACACTGTGAGAATAGTCATGAGTAAGCCCTGTTCCAGAACCAAGGGTTTTTTTTTTAATAGCAATGATGTATGAAGATGAAAATATCTCATCCACAGTTTCCACTGGCTATAATGACCAGGCTAGGAGACTTGGTCTTCTGGAGGGAAAACCCACAGATCTTTATGGCAAGCCTATAAATACCCAGGCAGCCATCATGGATCTCCAGAGAGAAATACTTATCTTGCTGGCTACCAAGCAGATGGCACCATCTTCAAAGGCTTTTAAATATTTGAGTCAGTTCTCTGAAATCTGCTGCATTTGGCTGTTGAGTATGACATTGGAAGGACATCTCTGGAAGACCCAGTGAGCTAAACATGGGTTCATAATGACTTGTTCTGGCAGGTCCTCTGTGTTGGTAATGGTCCAGATCACAAACTGGGCCTCCTTGTGATTTGGCCAGTGAAAGAAATTGTACATTATTTCTTATTTTGAGTCTACAGGTTGAACTCATCCACAAGCAGCTCCATAGGCTCCGAAGTTAGTTTCCAAGTTATGTTATAGTAGCTTTAATGTGAACTACAAATGTTGGTCTTTTAACATGGTAATGGGAAGCTCCTCTAGAACAAGGCACTATTTGGGCTGGATAATTATTTGTTGTTGGGAGACTGTCTTGTGCACTGTAGGATGTTTAGCAACAACCTAGTTTCTGCCTACCAGATGCCAGTTATGACAGCCAAAAATGTCTCCAGACATTTCTAAATGTCCTCTGGGAGCAAAATTGACCCCAGATGGGAACCACTGTTCTAGAATTTTATTGGTAAATATATTCGAATGGCTATGTTTTCTTTTTTTCACTGAATCAACTCATTCTTTAAATTACCTAATATATTTTATAATATTGATATTTACAAATGTTTTTATTCTCTATTTACATAATAATTCTTTATCCAAATTTGGCAAAAATGTAAGTAAGAATTCCATGGATACCAAATTTAATCAAAACCCCCTTGTCTTGAGAGGAAGATATAAGCAAACGGAGTAGGACCAAGGTAACAGCACTGGCCATGTGTAAAGAAATTGTGTTATTACATATGCAACCATCACAATTTAAACTGAGATAGAACAAAAGCCATTTAAAATTTACCAATTTCAATGTGATTTTGAAAACTAGTTAACCTTTTAGGAATGTTGGTATTTTTTAAAATATTTAATTCCAGTATAATTAACATACAGTGCTATATTAGTTTCAGTTGTGTAATGTAATGATTCAACAATTCTACACATCACTCAGTGTTTATCATGGTAAGTGTACTCTGAATCTCCTTCACGTATTTCATGCATTCCCACCCACCTCCCCTCTGGTAACATTCAGTTTGTTCTCTATAGTTCAGTCTGTTTTTTTGTTTGTCTCTTTATTTCTTTGTTCATTTGTTTTATTTCTTAAATTCCACATATGAGTGAAATCATATGGTATCTGTCTTTCTCTGACTGACTTATTTTGCTTAGCAGTATACTCTCTGGATCCATCCATATTGTTGCAAGTGGCAAGATTTCATTCTTTTTTATGGCTGAGAGGAAATGTTGGACTTCTTTTTAAGACTGAGATTTATGAATATCACCTTAACATTTCTCTTCTGCTTTCTTTTAATTTCCCATATACATACTGTCATTTCTTACTGATGACAGAAGGCTTTTAGTAAAACAAGCCTTTTACCAGGGAGTATGCTTTTTCTGCAATATAACAAGCATGCATTTTCACATTAGAACTTTCTAAAAATAATAAATATCTCACTTCCTTCCCAAAGATTATTCCAATCCTAAACAAAATAAATTTAGGAAGACACTTAAGATTTAATTGGCAACAGTCTTCAGAGCTGTTTCACTGGATAATTTTTTACGAGGATTTTTTTTTTTTTTTTCAGAATCACTGGTATCAGAGAATGCTTACAGTAAAGGAGCAGCTAATTTTATCTTTACATTATACTTTAAAATTATTTAACCTTTAATTAAGATTTTTCCTTAATAACTCCCAATAACAGGAGCACAAATATTTAATACAACTATTAACGTTTTATCAAATTCATTCTTTTATAGTATGTTGTATAACCAGTAATGGTATAGTTGTATATAATATATAATAGTCACCATATAACTATCTTAATGATAATTCATTCCTGACAATAAAGATGATGCCAGGTTTTAAATAATTTTTAAATTCTGGTAAAATAAAATGTATCATCTTAACCATCTTAAGTACACTCTACAGCAGTGTTAACTATATGTACATTGCTGTGCAACAGACCTCCAGGACTCTTTTCATCTTGAAAAAGTGAACTACATACACAGTAAATAACAATTTACCCCTTACCCCAGCGACTCCCATTCTACTTTTTGTCTCTATAAATTTGACTACACTAGATATTTATATAAATAAAATCATACAGTATTTGTCTTTTTGGACTGGCTTACTTCACTTATCATAATTCCTCAAAATTCTTCCACATTGTAGCATGTATCAGAATTTCCTTACTTTTTAAGTCTTAATAATATTCCATTGTTTATCCATTTATCCATCAAGGGACATTTGAGTTGCTTTCACCTTTTGGCTACTGTGTCTCTATGAACATGGGTATTGAGATATACCTTTCAATTATTTGGGGTATATACCCAGAAGTAGGACTGCTTATCATATAACAGTATTATTTTTATTTCTTTGAGGAACTGCCATACTACTTTCCATAGCAGATACACCATTTTATATTCCTACCAACAGTGTACAAAGATTATAATTTCTCCACATCCTCAACAATTTTTATTTATTTATTTATTTACTTACTTACTTACTTATTTACTTACTTATAGGTATGAAATGGTATCTCATTGTGATTTTGTTTTGCATTTGCCTAATAATTAGTGATGTTGAGCATGGTTTCATGTGTTTGTTGGCTATTTGCATACCTTCTTTTAGAGAAATGTTTATTCAACTCCTTTGCCATTTTTAATCAGGTTGTTTGTTTTTTGTTCTTGACTTACAGCTCATTATACATTCTGAGTATTAACCCCTTAGCAGACATAATTTGCAAATATTTTCTCCTCTTCTGCAGGTTGACTTTTCACTGTGCTGATTGTGTCCTTTGATGGACAGAAGTTTTAAATATTGAGGGAGTCCAATTTGCCTACTTTCAGTTTTTATTTTATATCTCAAATCTAAGTTCAGTGACTTGCATACTTAGTCTTCAAATTATGTCATAAAAGGGTTTAGGAAATCAACCAAGAATGGTGTACTGGCATATGCATATCTAATTTGCCTGTTAATACAGTTTTGGTTTTGTTTTTTAATGGTAACTATAGTCAGTTTTGGGGCCCTGGCTAGAGGCCAGTCAGTTCTCCTTCCTTCCTGAGCAGCTGACTAAAGCCACACACCAACCACTTCTCTTTTTGGTTCTCGAACTTTAGATCACTATGTACAAGCCCCAGTCACCTTATAGCCAAGGTACCTGACAACTAGGGGAAGCCCCTATACCGCAGAAACTGTGAAATTATTCAAATTAGCCAATCCATAGGGAGCCTGAGAAATCTCACTAACCTCACCCACTTGCTAGACATAAACTACCCCCTACAGCTCCACTTTGCTGTTGTTACCCTGTCCCTTGGGGCAACGCTCTGTGTAGCCCTGCCTGACAGTCTTCTCTCATTTACAACTCTAAGTAACAAAAAGTTCTGCCTATTAGAATTATCCAAGTGTCTTTGTGCTGTGCCCTGCCATTAAAAGAACCCTTAAATCTTATAAGAAACAGATCAAGAAAAAGTAGGGTGAAAAATTGATGATACAATGGTAAAGATGTCAATTCTGGTCAAGACATCACAGAAAGAAAATATTTAATGCATCTTCAATATTCCAAATGCATAGAAAAATAGATAATACAATAATAGAAAGAAAAAAATATCAGGCTTAAAATAAGTATCTTCATGAACCAAAGACAAAACAGAAATATTTAAGCCATGTACCTGCTAGTCTATAGGCTTGGAGGCAGGCACTGGTGATTATGCATTCATATTTCATGAGATAATTGTGTCAAAATATGCTCTACCTAGATGAATAACCTAACAAAGGCCATATATATATATATATATATATATATATATATGTATATATATGTATATCCTTAATGAATATTGTTTTGGGAATCATCAGAAATATATTACCAAGTTGAAATCAACTCCTTAAAAAAAGAATTCCTAACAAATGGTATTTATCCCAGGAATGACCAAAAAGCAAATGAAAAAAGCTCAAAATCATTTGTCATCTGGGAAATGAAATTAACATGACAATGTGGTACCGCTAAACCCACCAGACTTTTTACATTAATACTGATCACAACTAATTTGTCAAAGATATGGAACAATTAGAACTCTCATATATTGTTGGGTAGAGTCATAAAATTATACTAGTACATTGGGTTAAAAGGTCAGGCAGTTTTATATGAAACTAAAGATATATTATGCTGCAACCAAGAACTATACTCCTAGATTTTTACCTAAGTTATATGCAAGCATATATGTTTACACAAAGCCTTACACAAGAATATATAGAGAGCTCTATTCATAAAAGCCAAAACTAGAAACATAGCTCAAGTGCTGATCAAAGTTCTATCAATAAGAGATCGAATAAAGTGTGGTAAAATCATATAATGAAATACTATTTAGTATTACAAAGTACTAAGTTTCTTGCACAGACTAACATGGTGACTGTCAAAAACATGATGCTGAGTGAAAGAAGCCTTACACAAAAGAGTACATAGCATAGGATAGAAATCAAAGGAAGTGCTGGAACAAGCAGATACAAACTAATTTATGGTAGAAAAAAGTCACAATGGTGGTTACCTATGAAAGGAGGGATACAGGTGGAGAATGACTGGAAAGGGGCATATGGAAACATTTCTCGGGTGATGATAATGCTGTATTGTGATAGGAGTTTAAGTTATCTGTTAAAACTCATCAAACTGCATGCTTAAAATGTGTACATATCATTGTAAGTAAATATTACTTCAATTAAAAAAAACTGTAAATAAATAGTGAACTCTAGCTTATAATTTGCATGCTAAAATGTTTAGGACTGAAGTATACTGATATGTGTAATTTATGATATAAATGCCTACAAAAAATAAGATAACTTGATGGATGGGTAGAAGTATGAATAAAGAGATGTGTGATAAAACAAGTGTAGCAAATGGTAACTGTCAAATGTTGGTACTGGGTATGTAAATACTCAATGTAAAATTCTTTCCAATTTTCTGCATGCTGAAGATATTTTATGTTAGGTAGTAAGCTGTGAGTCTAAGGCTTTGAAAGTTTTATGTGGGTCGCCTGGGTGGCTCAGTCCGTTGAATGTCTGACTCTTGATTTCAGCTCAGATCATGATCCCAGGTCATGGGATTCAGCCCCATGTCAAACTCTGTGCCTGCTTAAGATTCTCTCTCTCCCCCTCTGCCCCTCTCCCCCCCACTCACGCTAGTACTCTCTTTCTCTCAAAATAAAATAAAATAAACTGAAATAAAAACTTCAAGTTATATGTATACAAATTTAACACTAGAAAGTGGCAACATTTTCTTTGGTTCTGTGACTAGATCTGCGTTACCCACCATTTCTGTTGAGGCAGGAACATTGAAATCATCAATATAATGGAAGCTTGCTGATGAGGCTCTGAGATGGCAACTGCAAACACTCTAGAAAGATACAGAGAAAAAGAAGGGGAAAAATCATTCAAAATGAGACTCCTAATCAAATGCAAAACATGAATAAATCACCTGTGAGAAAAGAAAACCATCAGAATTCACCATTCAAAATATTAGTTTAACAAATTCCAAGAGGGAAGCTGCAAAGCCCTAATGAAAGACAACCAGGTATTCTAGATGGTGTTAATTGACTCTAAGAAAAAGAAACTATAAATTAAACATTAAATTGTCATTTTACAATGACATGACATGACCCTGATGGGACTTTGGACTGGTATATGCTATTTTAAGTATAAAAAGAAAGGTGCTAGAGAAACAACTATATCCAAGTATGACTTGGTCTTGGAATGCTTCAGAGACTACTCAGCTCTTGATGTGTTAAATTAATGCATTCATTCATTCAAAAAACATTTATTAAACACTTGAAATGACCCAGGTACTGCTCCTGGGATGTAGTGATGTAGAAACACAGCTAATAGCAAAGGCCTTAAAGAGAATACTTTCTGAAGACTCATCTTTTCTTTTCAGGCATGGTGCAGGAGTAAAGCTTGAAGGGATCACAAGGGTAATAAGGCCAAGAATACAACACTTAGTGGGTGTCCAAATTAGCTAATCAAGTTAGCAAGAGTAATGTATACAAGGTACACGTGTTAGATACTCTTTTTCATTTTGTCTCCAAATGAGGCTAACAAGTCATGGGGGTGGAGGGAAGACTCCTGGTTGCCAATGAATGCAAAACACATTTTTACTGGGAGACCTAAAGTTGGTGGTTTCTTATATGAGGTCAGAAAGAATTTTTAGGAGTGAGATATGTGGTTACTCAAGTTATGGTGTTGAAAAAATCAGAGATTTGACTAACTGAACTGAACTGTATTGAGCAAAATTGTTGGTTAAAAACTGTAGTCTACCTGTTAAAAGATAAATGTAATGCTATTTCCTCAGACCTCAACATATTCTCTTTTCCCTTCAAATAATACACTCAGGTCAAAATTATTAATTATTTATGTATTAAAAATGTGTAAACTGGCATAGCCACTCTAGAAAACAACATGGAGTTTCCTTAAAAAATAAAAAATAGAACTATCCTACAACCCAGCAATTGTACCACTAAGTAAATATCCTAAGGATACAAAAATGCTGATTCGAATGGGCACATGCACCCCAATGTTAATAGCAGCACTATGAACAATAGCCAAAGTATGGAAAGACCCCAAAGGTCCAACAACTGATGAATGGATAAAGAAGATGTGGCATATATATACACATACACACACACACACACACACACACACACACACACACACACATGGATACAGTGGATTACTATTTGGGGATGAAAAAGAATGAAATCTTGTCATTTGCAACATGGATGGAACTAGAGTGTATTATGCTAAAGTGAAATAAGTCAGTCAGAGAAAGACAAATAACATGATTTCATTCGTATGTAGAATTTAACAAACAAAACAGATGTACATAGGGGAAGGGAAGGAAAAATAAGATAAAAATGGAGAGGCAGGCAAACTTTAAGAGACTCTTAAATACAGAAAACAAAATGAGGGTTGCTAGAGGGGAAGTGGGTGGGGGATGGGCTAAATGGGTGATGGGCATTAAGAAGGGCAATGGGTGGGATGAGCACTGAGTGTCATATGTAAGAGATGAATCACTGCGCTCTACTCCTGAAACCGACAGTATACTGTATTTAACTAAGTTGAATTTAAGCAAATAAAATTTAAAAAATAACACACACACAAATTACTTATGTATTAAAAATATTATTGATCAGTAACATTTTCTCTGATAAGTGTTTTGTCTGCTAAAGTTTCTCTGCTAAGTGATAGGAACACCTTTGTGATCAAAATAGATACCTCTTTTTTTTTTTTTTTTTTTAGCGTTTATTTATTTTTGGGACAGAGAGAGACAGAGCATGAACAGGGGAGGGGCAGAGAGAGAGGGAGACACAGAATCGGAAACAGGCTCCAGGCTCCGAGCCATCAGCCCAGAGCCTGATGCGGGGCTCGAACTCCCGGACCGCGAGATCGTGACCTGGCTGAAGTCGGACGCTTAACCAACTGCGCCACCCAGGCGCCCCAAAATAGATACAATTCTTAACTGCAGGGAGTTTATATTCTTGAGAGGAAGACTGACAATAATTAAGAGGACAAAAACCCAAGACAATTATGAAATATGATCATTTCTACGTAGTAAATAAAGTTTAGAGAGCCTACTGAATCCAGGAGTCTCCTTACTCTGACTTGGAATTAATCAATGGAGAGAGTTTTGAGGTCCTCAGTTTATATAAATTTTTTTTTCAACGTTTATTTATTTTTGGGACAGAGAGAGACAGAGCATGAACGGGGGAGGGGCAGAGAGAGAGGGAGACACAGAATCGGAAACAGGCTCCAGGCTCCGAGCCATCAGCCCAGAGCCCGACGCGGGGCTCGAACTCCCGGACCGCGAGATCGTGACCTGGCTGAAGTCGGACGCTCAACCGACTGCGCCACCCAGGCGCCCCTTGAGGTCCTCAGTTTAAAGAGAAGTTAATGTCAACTCAATTATGCTTTTCACATCTTTGATGGAACTTAGTAATATTATTTTTTTCTAAGCATAATGGGCATTGAAATAGTATTTCATTGTGCTTTTTTCATCTTATTGGGGTTTATTTCACATTTCCTCAGTAACTAGTGAGTTTGCACACCTTTTCATGTTTATTCTCTCTTTGAGTTTCCACTGTGTGAACTCTCCCATCTTGCGGTCTGTAGTTAATTTTGTCTATGCAATTTTTGTACATTTTTTAACACTGAAGAATTTTTTTTCATATTGTTCATATACATGAATTTTTGTATAACATTCTCAAATTATATATATATATATATATATATATATATATATATATACACCCAAGTATTCAGTAGACAAAAGGCATTCTAGTCTTTAGAATCTGTAGATTTTAGAAAGTGTTTGGAGTTTTAAAATTTGTTTCTTTTATTTTTTAAAATTCTTATTTAAATTATAGTTAGTTAACATACAGGGCTCATCATAACAAGTGTCCTCCTTAAGAGTTTTAAATTTTTAAAGTAAACTTTCTACAGAGCACATGTTTTCAATTTAGATAGACAGATGATAGAGATTTTATAAAGTATATATGGTTACAACTTATTCACCACAGGGCCAATGTGTACAGTATTCTATTGAAAACAAAATGTTGGGAGGCTGAAGCTTGAGTTGTAGAAATAATAGAGAGACTTTTCTAAAGAACAGAAATCCCATTATTTGCTTTTACTTTTACATTGCATCTCTGGAAATCCCCTATATGTCCCACATTTCAATAAATTTTGATACATAACAGTCTTTTGTGTGGATGAAGGAAATAAACTAGGTTCTATATCTAAGCAAACATGGTGAAGAATAGGGAAAGCATGAATAACTTTATTTTTTTTTATTTTTACTGTAATTCTAGTTAGTTAATATACAGTGTAACACTGGCTTCAGGAGTAGAATTTAGTGATTCATCACTTACATATAACACCCAGTGCTTAACATAGCAAGTGCTTCTTAATACCATTCACCCATTTAGCCTATTCTCTGCCCACCTCCCCTCCAGCAACTGTCAGTTTGTTCTCTACAGTTAAGAGTCTCTCATGGATTGCTTCCCTCTATTTTTCCCCTTCTCCTATGTTCATCTGTTTGGTTTCTTAAATCCCACATATGAGTAAAATAATATGGTATTTGTCTGTCTCTGATTTATTTCACTTAATATAATACACTCTTGCTCCATCCATATCATTGCAAATGGCAAGATTTCATTCTTTTTGATGACTGAGTAATATTCCATTGTATATATATACTACACCTTTTTTTATCCATTCATCAGTTGATGGACATTTGGGCTCCTTCCATAATTTGGCTATTGTTGATAAATGCTGCTATAAAGGTTCATGTGCTCCTTCAAATCAGTATTTCTGTATCCTTTGGGGGCATCTAGTATGACTTTAGATCATCATCACCTGGACCAAGGTAGGGAAATGGAGTTTAGGGTCAGAACTGAACATGAGAACACTGAACTTGAGCTGTTTCACTGAAAAAGAAGTTAGACTTTCTACATACTATGGAATGGTGTTTTGAGTTAATCTTCATTATATTTAAAGGAACAGGGAAATTCCAGATTTGGTTTCCTATGCTTGCTTGGTCTTCCACTCTCAAGATCAAAGAAGAGTTGAGATACCTGAATAATGCTAGAGAATAGCTGTTTTAAGACCATTCAGTTAAAGATTTTTCTATATCGTCAGGCATCAGACCAGTCCTTTGACCTCCTCTTAGTATAGTCTGTTTCAGTGTAATAAAGTTTTATTGAGAGAAGTGAGGAATGAGTCTGAACATTTAATTTAGATGCCTAGACACACAAAAAGGCAAATTTTAAGGCTGAGCATAGAGAACAAAAATATTAGCAAAGGGAAAATTATAGTCAAAGGTGACCAAGAAGAAATTAAGTCCGAACCACCCCATCCACTCCCATGCAACACAAATAAAAATGTACATAACATCGAGAGAAGGATGGGATTGAAATGTCAACTGAGAAAAGAGAACTGAAAACATAAGCATTCATTTGGGGTCTTAGAATTGCTATTGGGGCAGCACAGATTCAGGAGGCAACCCAAACTATGTCCTGTCAGAGGAAAAACGTTAGGGGTTTTTGTTGGAAAAAAGAAAAAGTATAAGATCCCTCACATCAGTTGTCTACTAAGAATTATGATTGGGAGATAATAGTACAAATTACAGTTCATTGGTTTTCTAGGTATATCATGTTAGTTGCTAGGAGAGTCTTTTTTGCAGACTGTCCAACTTTTGTTTAAAATGCACATAGAAGTCAGGTGCTCAATTGTATGTCCTTACTTAGTTCAATGATTCATTGCCGTTCCTGTTTTAAATTTTTTTTTTTAACATTTATTTATTTTTGAGACAGAGAGAGACAGAGCATGAACGGGGGAGGGGCAGAGAGAGAGGGAGACACAGAATCGGAAGCAGGCTCCAGGCTCTGAGCCATCAGCCCAGAGCCCGACGTGGGGCTCGAACTCATGGACCGCGAGATCGTGACCTGAACCGAAGTTGGACGCTTAACCGACTGAGCCACCCAGGCGCCCCTCCGTTCCTGTTTTAAAACGGGATGTTATCTCAGTCATAAAATGGAGTCTCTTAATGCTCAAAGGTTTTACAAAGGTTCACAGAAATCTGATCTATTCTCTTTCAGATCTTATGGGACAGACAGATCCTGCTAACCCCATTCTCTTTAAGAAGAGTAATATTTGCTAAAATTGCAACGGCCTGTTACATAACTCAACCTTAGTATTTCTCAAATCTGTTTTCATTTTAGAACCACCGAGGAAGCCTTAAAAAAATAAAATAAAATAAAATAAAATAAAATAAAATAAAATAAAATAAAATAAAACCTAGGTCCTGTTACATGCCCTCTAGGGCTTGGCCTTCTGCACTGGTATTTTTTAAGCTTCCCAGGTGATTGTAATATGAAGAGTTGAAAACTAAAACCTGAGTCTGTCATGATGCGCAAACCTAAGCAGGGATATAAGGATTCTAGCTATTTCTTTGCAGTTAGATATTTTGTAGACTTTGTGCACAAGCCACCTCCCAGGACCATAGCTCACTGGTGGCAGTAAAAAGATGCCTGCATGTTCCATACTAGTTAAACTGAAATGCATTAATTTAGAGCAGTGTTTCTCAAAGGCGGGTTCTCATGAGAATCATCTGAGGAGCTTGTTAAAAACACGTTTAGGTTAGAGAGGGAGGGAGCCAAAACATAAGAAAGAGACTCCTAAAAACTGAGAACAAACTGAGGGTTTATGGGGGGTGGGTGGGTGATGGGTATTGAGGAGGGCACCTGTTGGGATGAGCACGGGGTGTTGTATGGAAACCAATTTGACAATAAATTTCATAATAAAAAAACACGTTTAGGGGCCCATCCAGAACCTACTGAACCAAAATCTTTAGGGATCTCCAGGAGAGTAGCTCAGACCTTGCATTTCAAATAATTTTTAATAATAATATCCAAGGTAAATCTTATGGTGAGGCAAATTTGCTAAACACTGCTTTAGAGGAACACTATTATAGATTAGGATCTTGAACTTTCAATATCTCTTGTCTTTCCAAGAAGTTATCCTGTTACCATGAGAATATAGACATCGTCTACTCTCCATAAAATCTGGTAACTTTGTGAGGTAAAGCTAAGATATACAGTCAAAAGCCAAGTGGGCTGTAACATTCTGATTAGGCTTTAGCAATCTTTGCAGGGATGGAATAACAGAAATGAGTAGTTCCTTTTAGGGGACTTATTCTAAAGAGAAAGACCAAAGTGTTTCATGTTTAAACCCTACTAAAACGTTTATGTATATATTTATGGTTTGTGCAATATTGGTATCAATTAATAGTGAAAAACAACAGTACCAGGATAACCCCAACGATAATGAAGTTTTCCTAGTCACACATACAGAGATCTTCCTTCCATGCTGAAGACTTAATATAATTTTTTATAATATTTAAATATTTATAATATTTTATATCTAATTTCAGATAAATATGTGAGACCTGAACTGGCAAAGAAATAATGCTAAACACTCAGTTGGGAATCATTCCCCACAGAAGTAATTATATCTGAACAATGGGCACATTCACTTGGGGATAGTTTTAAATACACAGATCTGTGAATTGTGAAAGAATAAGCAAAAGTCAACAATAACAGAAAAACTAAATTAAATGGAAAAAATGATATAAATTTCCAAAAGTTTTCACATATAAACAAAGTTAAATAAACTAGTATATTAAACCCAGTCCCCGGAATAGTAATTGCCCACTTTTTTTTTTTATCTCCAGCATGTTAGAAGGTAGAAGTTTTAAAATGAGTACTAGACATTGTCATTTTATATGTAAAACTTTATTATACATGCCTAAATGACAAAGAGATATTGATTTTTAACATGTTTTTTTCATACCTGTCAAAATTTACAGTGATTTCTTAATACTATCTAATAACCAGACAATATTCAAATGCTCTCATTCTCTCAAAGATGACTGTTACAGTTTGTTTGTTTTGCTTTTTCTTTTTAATTAGGTTCCATACAAGATCTGCTTATCATGTTTGACTCTTTTGTCCTTTAAGTCTCTTTTATTCTCTAAGAGCTGCACATCCCCACCTCTTTTTTCCCTTACACTTGATTTTCTGGAGAAATTAGGTCATTTGTCACATAAGGCTTTTTACATTTTTTTTTTTTAGTTCCATCCTTCCTAGTAGTACCATTTAAGCCATGTATGAGCTATAAACTCTAAATTAAATCTAGAGGTTGATTTGATTTAGGGTCAATTTTTTTAAGCAGGGATACCTCATTACATCACATCATAAAGCACATGATGTCTGGTTGTATCACTTACAGTGATGCTAAGAATGATCTTAGTGGATTCAGGTGAAGCAATGAAGGAACTAATGTGATAATGTATTTCATTATAAATGTGGAATGTATTCCATTCCATTATTAAAGTGAGTCAAATAAAAGAGAAGGAAGAGATTTCTTTGGAGATTTGTTATTCATCACCTTCCCCTCCTTTGTCCCCTCCAGTAATGGGAAGTTCCATATGGACCCTCAGTCTATGTCTGTGATGCTCAGATATGGAGAACTTGTGCTTGACTCCTGCTTGAGAAAGCTTAAAGTAACCACAGGATTTAGACAGTTGCATTAGGATCAGCCTACAACCTTTGGAAGCACAAAATGTATAAATGTGTCCTGTGGACTAGGTATAAGAAAGAGCCAACATGAATTTGTGTTGAATACTACTGAGGGGCGGTATTATATTATTCCACTGAATAAAATGGTAAAGGTGAGACCAAAATAAAATTGCATTGTGACAACATCCCCCGAGGTGTGCATTCTTTTTTCTGGTAGCACATGCAGATACAAATTGAGTAGAAATGCAATTATTGAAGATGACTCACAGATAAGTGTGGACACAAGGCAGAGACACTTCTAAGAAACTAGGTTCAAGAGGGCCAGAATAATAGATGCTCACTGGAGGAAAATGCTAGGAGGATTTTTTTAATGTAATGAAGAGATTTGAGTAAAATAAAGAGATCAAGAGACTATCCAATATAGCCATCTAGAGGGAAGCCAACACCATCATCAAGTAACTGCATGTACTTTGGATACCTAGGTGTTTAGAAAGAGTTGCAAGTGATAACCTGGAAGACAGAAAAATCCACTTGGTTCAAGGGATCCTTAATAATTGAAATTTCCAAAGAACTTAGGAAATTGTCCAAAGAGAGAAATTAAAGTGAAAGAGTAGGCAACTTGATGATAACCTTTTTAGAGCATTAGCAGCCATCATTCTAAAAAGCTGCATCACTTGGTCCACAACCCAGAATAATTCAATTAGAATCTCTGTGGGGCAATGAAGATATTTGTATTGTATGAATGATCTCCACGTGATTCCAAAATGTAGTTAAGTTTTAGAATCACTGTAGTAACTGATATATTCACTTCCAAGGAGAATCAAGTTACACTAAAGGAAAAGATGTTGTATAGTGATTTCAGAGGATGGAGTAGAAAAGGGTAAAAGAGGAAGCCTGCAGGGAGAAAATGTTTCAGCGATCATAACAAGTATAACAGCATGGAGATGATGGCAGGTTTAAAGTTTGGGCTTTGGGGTACCATAATCCTGGATCCTAATCCAGGCTCTATCACCTTTTAGCTTTGTAATCCTGGGCAACATAAATTCAATTCAATTTTAATTTCCTCATTTATAAAAGAGTTTTATTGCTAGTACCTATCTTTTGCTTCTCTGCTTATTGTTGGTCATCTTTCATTGAAATGTCAATTCCATGAGAATAGGATTCTTGTCTCTCTTGCTCAAAATTAAAGTCCCAAGACATCCAGATGGCCAACACATGGAAAGATGCTCAACATCACTCATCATCAAGGCAATACAAATCAAAACAATGAGATATCACCTCACACCTGTCAGAATGGCTAAAATAAAAATACAAGAAACAACAGGTGTTGGCTAGGATACACAGTAAGGGGAACCCTCTTGCACTGTTGGTAGGAATGCAAGCTGGTGTAGCCATTCTAGAGAACAGTATGGAGGTTCCTCAAGAAACTAAAAATAGATCTACCCTATGATCCAGCAATTGCACTATTAGGTATTTACCCAAAGGATACAAAAATACAGATTCAAAGGCCTACATGCACTGTTTATAGCAGCATTATCAACAATAGCTAAACTATGGACAGAGCCCAAATATCTATTGACTGATGAATGGATATAGAAGAGGTGCCATACACACACACACACACACACACACACACACACACACCTACCTGGGTGTTGTATGTAAGTGATGAATCACTGAATTCTACTTCTGATACCATATTGCACTGTATGTTAACTGACTAAAATTTAAATTAAAAACAAAGAGTCTAAAAAATAAAAAAAAAATATACACATTGAGCTCAGTTAAAAAAAAAAAGCTACTACTAACAACAACAAAAAAGTGAAGCCTTCCTGATTCCTCCTGCCCCCAGGGCAGTATAAATATCTCACTTTCATATACTATCCCTGTGCCCTCCTCTTGAGTACACATAACAAAGGGACATGGCACATGGTATGTGGTCAGTAATTGTTTATGGAATGAATGAACAAAGCTGAGAACACAGTCTTTTCATTTTACAAGTGGAGAAACAGAAAGATGAAGTCACTTGCCCAGTATCACAAAACGAGAAGAAGCCTAGAAACTTAAACCTGAGTCTTGACTCTCAGCTCTCTTTTCTGAGAATCCTATGGCCACATTTGACTCTTTTGTTTCAGGGATGTGGCTAACAACATAGGCATAAAGCTGTTAGATTTTTGAAGTTTTGTGTAGACATAAAAAATTCTAGTTCCCACAATTTTTAAATTCCCAGTCCCTAGAACAGTGCTTGGCATGCATTAGATGCTTATTATATATTTTTTCAATAAGTAAATGAAAATACTTTTATTTCCTGATTGCCTACTATATTCTAGGCACCTTTTTTCTAAGCACTTTACATTCATCAGTTTATTCAATTTTTAAAACAACCCCAGGAGATGGGTACTATGATAATTTCCAATTTTCAGCTAAAGACAATTAAGCAGAGGTCAGTTAATTAGTAGACAGTACACATGGCATGATGCATGGAAAGCACTTAGCTAATCTAAAAACTCTCACTAAATGTTAGCTAAGAATGAGAAAAGGATGAGAGGCACAGTGGAATTAACTGCCCGTAAGATTCTGAGAGAAATTCAGGTTGTGTCCGTGAGATCTTACACACGGGAACTGAATGCTGGGATATCAAAAGTAAGGTAATGCTTAGAAGCATGCAACTTTGTTTACATTCTGGATAAAGCATGAGTGGAAAAGGTATTTCATTCTTCCACAAAGCTAGCAGAAGGGAGTGGGGTTGCAGGTCCTATATACCAATAGAGAGAATATTGCCCACCTTGGACTTGGCTCATACTCTTGTATCTTTCAAAGATTTTATTTTAGGGGCACCTGAATGGATCAGTTGGTTAAGCATCTCATTCTTGATTTTGGCTCAGGTCATGATCTCATGGTTTGTGAGTCTGAGCCCCACATCAGGCTCTGTGCTGAAGGTGCGAAGCCTGCTTGGGATTCTCTCTGTCCCTCTCTCTCTTCCCGTCCCACATCTCTCACTCTCTCTAAATAAATAAATAAATAAACTGAAGAAAAAATAAAGATCTTATTTCTTTGAGAGGAGGAGGGACTGAGGGAGAGAGAGAGGGGATCTCAAGCAGGCTCCATACCCAGGACAGAGCCAGATGTGGGGCTGAACTCATGAATCATAAGACCACGACCTGAGCCAAAATTAAGAGTCAGGCGCTTAAATGATTGAACCACTCAGATGCCCTCAATCTCTTGTGTCTTTTACTGAAGAACCAATGAGACTCTCTCAAAATTTATCTTCTATTGTTATTACATAGAAAGAAACACTGAAGAAAGTGATGGTGTTTGAACCAAGAAATATAATATTCTTGGGAAAAGCTTGTCATAGACAGTTGTTTTTCCGATAATAGAATACAAAAGAATGGTACACAAAACTGAACTCCATCAGTTGCTATAGAAGGTGTGATGTGACCTCTTAGCACTTTCTAGCTTTAGTATAACTATAGGAACAAAAGATATTTGTCTCAAAATCCATCTAGAATATAACCATGCTGTTGAGATTGTCAACAATGTAGAGAATTACTTCTTAAAACACTTTCATGGGGAGAATTTTTAAAGTGGAGTATTTCTATTATTTTTAAAGCATCAAACTTCATTGTAAATCACAGCCTCTTTTATACTGATTTGTAGTATTTTTCCTTTGTGCAGATACTTGCCCTTAACTTGACAATTTAGTCAGATGATCTCTTCGCAGTTCATCCATGTAATCACAGCATAACAGATGACCATTAGAGGATCAGAGTTGAAATGTACAGGAATGCACGAGCAATCTCTAGATAGGATTAAAACCAAATTGCCTGCCAACTTGGTACCAATAGGGAGAGCTTTGCTTTATGCACTGTCCAGTAAACTGCATGCCCTATTTAGCAAAGGAAATATGTAAAACTAAATTAAAAATCGTATGTATATTCATACAATCCCTTGGTTTCTGTAAGATTTCTGTTTCATGAAATTCAATAATCTGACAATGTTGAAGAAATGATTAATGCTATCAGAGCCTCAAAATATGTATTTAAAACTTAATCTTTTTAATGCAAACATATTTTTCTTTTCTTTTTTTTTTAAAGTTTATTTATTTATTTTTAGGAGAGAGAGAGAGAGTGTGTGTGTGTGTGTGTGTGTGTGAGTAGGGCAGGGGCACAGAGAGAGGGAGACAGAGGATCAAAGAAGGCTCTGCTCTGAGAGCAGAGAGCCCAATGTGGGGCTCAAACCCACGAAACATGAGATCACGACCTGAGCGGAAGGCAGACATTCAACCGACTGAGCCACCCAGGCGCTCCACAAATATATTTTTCTAATGGGAATTTTTTTCATTAGCCTGTACATAACATACCATAGCTCTACTAAAGGATCCTCACATATGCACATCATTTCTAAAGCTACATGTAAATATGCAAATATGCAGTGCCTTAAAATAAAGTTGGTTGGGACAGTTTCATTCTGCACACATTCCCTTTGCTGTGCAACTTAGTACTGTTTGTTGCTAGATTAGTTGGATTTAACATCTCTGCCCCATTGACCTTGAGCTTCACCACATAATTAACTTTGGATGATGAAGAGTTAGCAGATGTGGCGTGAGTGGAGGGTTTTAACCGTGTTGGTGTGGTTTGGCTCAGCCTCTTGTCTTTCTGGGCAGGTGTCACAAAAGTAACTGATCCTCTCCAAATGAAAGATGTGGAGACAAGACGTAGATCCAACCCACAGCCTGAAACCAAGCCACCCTGACTGACCTGCAAATCTGTCAGCAAGAAAAATGTTTGTTGTTTTAAGAGATTTAGTGGTTGATTTAGTCATTGCTTTGCAGCATCACTGTAGCGGAGACCAGAAGGATACAAGAGGAAATGAGGAAACTGAGACATAGAAGGAAAAAAAGGCCTTCTTCAAGGTTATATAGAAAGTAACAAGACACTCTAAGGTGAAATCTAGCTTTTTGGGGAACCTGGGTGGCTCAGTCGGTTAAGCATCCAATTTCGGCTCAGGTCATGATCTCACAGTTCGTGGGTTCGAGCCCTGCATCGGGCTCTGTGCTGACAGCTGAGAGCCTGGAGCCTGCTTCAGATTCTGTGTCTCCCTCTCTCTCTGCCCCTCCCCTCCTCGTGCTCTGTCTCTCAAAAATAAACATTAAAAAAAATAAAATCTAGCTCTTTTCATTTAATCCAAGTACTTTATCCCCATATATATATATATAAATAAATATATATATATTTATATATATATAAATAAATATATATATATATATATTGCTAAGGAGAGTAGCTTAATTTCTTATATATGTGCAGATATATGTCATCCACAAATTATGAACAACTTAATGTTTTGCAAAAAAAGAAAAGTTAAATTTTGAGTGTCCATTTAAATGAACAAAGGCAGCTCTGGGTTAGATATCACAGTATCTCCTACCATGTATCTGCTCACTGTTCCACCCTTTATTTATCCAAAACTCTGGGTTAGATATCACAGTATCTCCTACCATGTATCTGCTCACTGTTCCACCCTTTATTTTCTCTGCACCTCAGTTTGTTTAATTGCTGGACAGAGTTAATACAATTTTTTCCTATGGTCTATAAAAAAAGATATTTTAAATAATTGCCTAGTGACAGGCACATGACATGGTAAGTAGTAAATAATCTATACTAAAAACAAATTTATTTTTAATATCCTAACTTACTGTGTGAATTAAAATAATACACTATCACTCACTTCTACTTAGCACATTGTTGATTTAAGCATATCAGGGTTGCCTACATCTTCCTCTCTAGAGCTTATAATCTAAGACATGTGTCATCAATTTAGAAGTGGACTTGATAAAATCTTACATCCCCAAATATCCATCTTCTGTTAACAAAAAGTGAAAAAGTCTCTTACGAAGCATTTCATTCTCCTGCTTCATTATTGAAGACATTTAATATTACAAAACAATTGTGTAGGATGGAGAATAAATGATGAAATAGGCCATAAAAATAAAAGTTGTAAATAATTTACTCTTTATAAGCATTTTCAGTTTTGCCATTCCTGGACTCTATAAGTACTGGAGTTGAAACTATTCTTTAACAATTTCTGAAATTTTTCTTTACTTACTGTGTTTAAATGTAATTAATAGAGGTTCCTGGGTGGCTCCATCACTTAAGTGTCCAGCTCTTGGATTCAGCTCAGGTTGTGATCTCACAGTTTGGTTCATGAGATCGAGCCCTATGTCGAGCTCTAGGCTGACAGCATGGAGCCTGCTTGGGATTCTCTCTCCCTCTCTCTCTGCCCCTCCCTTGCTCTCTCTCACATGCATACTCTCTCTTTCTTTGAAAATAAATAAACTTAAAAAGTGTATATAATTAGTAGAAAATGTCATGAGAAGGTAGTTTTCTATGGTCAACAAAGTTGATAAAACTCAAGATGAAAACTTTCACACTTATTTAAAAGAATCTTCCGATGAGAGGTAAATTTGTAACTGATAATACTTTTTAACTTGTAGCATCCAATACAGATGTCTTTCCTAAAGTTAAATTTATTGAACCTCATTTTTATGCAGCATATTTAGAGTTGGTCAGCGGTATTTTCAGTAAACCTGAAAATGAGAAATAATCAGTAGTGGATACTTTCCTAGTGAGGTCTTTAGATATATATAATTTCTCCCCAGTACAAACCCAGCAGTGAATTGACATTGACCAGCCAATAAAAAAGATTAGGGGAACTTAAGTCTTTTTTCTAATGTTTATTTATTTTTGAGAGAGAGAAAGAAAGAGAGAGAGAGAGAGAAAGAGAGAGAGAGAGAGAGAGAGAGAGAGAGAAAGCATGTGTGCATGCAAGTAGGGGAAGGGCAGAGAGACAGGGAGACAGAGAATCCAAAGGGGGCTCTGTGCTGACAGCAGATAGCCTGATGTGGGGCTCACACTCATGAACCGCGAGATCATGATCTGAGCCAAACTCCAATGCTTAACTGACTGAGCCACCCAGGTGCCTCACTTAAGTATTAATTCTATTACTATTATGTAGTTTCTAGTTAATTTTCTAAGCCCAGAGGTCTGCAAACAGTGAAGGGGAAAAACAGGAAATGTAATGGTGTTTCTTAGACTATTTAGGGTCTGGCAGAAAGAGTCTACCATCTAGTGCCCTTATACCTTTAATAAATTCAAGTATTTCAAATGAATAGGAAATTCATTCCCAGGATAATACTTATTCCCTATGAGATTATTTAAATATAAATCTATTTTGAAATTTCCCTGATTTTCACAACATTTTTCTTTACCAAATAACTCTAGCAAAAAATAATAGCATCTACGTTTAATCAGAAACTACTGTTAAATCAATTAAATTGTGATGGATAATAGTGATAATTTATTGTAATATAAGAATATTTATAGATGTCATAAACAATAAACCATTTTTCTTGAATATAAGTACCATCATGTAGGGGTGCCTGGGTGGCTCAGTCGGTTAAGTGTCCAATTTCAGCTTAGGTCATGATCTCACAGTTTGTGAGTTTGAGCCCCGCATCGGGCTCTGTGCTGTCAGCTCAGAGCCCGGAGCCTGCTTTGGATTCTGTGTCTCCTTCTCTCTCTGCCCCTCCCCAGATCACATTCTCTCTCTCTCTCTCTCTCTCTCTCTCTCAAAGATGAATAAACTTCAAAAAAAAGTACATCATGTAGAACAGTAATTTTCCTTTTTCTCTTGAGAAAAATCAAGGTCATGGTTCCAAGTTATTTATTTACTTCTAAGTTATTAGGATTGAAAAAATAAAAAGGGTAAAAATAAAAATAATGCTAAACACTAGAAATTACAAAGATCAACCATGACGTCTAATATTTAGAATAAGTCAATTTTGGAAGTATTTAGAAAAGTCTTAGAGATTTTTAGACGCCTTAAGTTTTCTTCAGTGTTTATACTAAATTTGGACTAGCTTAGTAAAACATGGAAACCTGGAAAATTCTCAGACCATTCCCTTTTTTCTGCGTATAATAATTTGGAAATTTTCAAATTATTTTTTAAGTTTATATATTTATTTTGAGAGAGCAAGTGAGCAGGGGAGGGACAGAGAGAGAGAGAGGGACAGAGAGAATCCCAAGCAGATTCCATGCTATCAGCAAAGACTCCCATGTGGGGTTCGATCTCCTAAATGGTGAGATCATGACCTGAGCCAAAATCAAGAGTTAGTTGTTAAACCAACTGAGCCACCCAGGCATCCCATAAATTATCCAAATTATTAAAAAGAAAGATATAACCCTAATTTTTAAAATTAATATTTAAAAAAGTTTGGCAAAGAAAAAAGGGGTAGCATAGCTAAAACACTTTAGGAGAAATGGAAACTCCTCTCCAGTCTTGTCTCTTACTCCTTTCTGTCTGATATACAATGTAGCTTCCAGCTACAATGAACCACTTGTGGTTCCTACATTTTTCACACTGGTTAGGGCACTGCACATGACATTGATTCTGCCCAGATTACCTTTGCTTCTCACTTGGATGATTCAATTCAAGGACCACATCTTTGAAAAGGTGTCCTGCCCCTGACCCCTACTCATGATTATTATGTTCTCTGTTGTGCACTTATTGAATCCTATATTCTTTTTAAAGCATTTCTCACATACTGTATTATTGTTTTCCTGTTTCTCTCCTCTTATACAATTGGTCTCCAAAGTTCTATGATTTACCACTCCAAAACTTTAAAAATATCTGAACATGCACTTCCAGTAAGTATATGCATTATTTCATATATATTGACATGTATACATATTGATAAGTATTATTTCTTGACAATATTTCACTCATATATAAGCATACTATTGATAATCCCTATATTATTCCAAAGTTTATTTTTTTAAAGTTCCTAATTTATTAATCCTCTCATGAAAAATCTGCCCAATGACCACAGATAAGGTCACTGCAGAATCTTCATTCCTTCGGTTGTCCAATCTATAGCTCACTGCAAGATACTTCACTTCTTTTTGCCAGGAGCAATACTCGTTGTTGCAGTCCCCCGACTTTCTTCATTTTGTTCTTGAGTTCCTTTCACTGTTTTCTTGAGATCTTTGTCTTCTCATACAGGCCTTGTTTTGCAAGTCTGTCTGTCTTGCAAGTTTGGGTTCATTTTTCTTTGCATAATCCAATGAATCATAAATGGTGTGGAAGCTACCTGTCTTGCCACCACCAAAATGGGGTATGAAACCACATGCAAAGATGATATCTCGTGTGGTCTTACAGATTTCACCTAGTTTTTCCCGAATTTCTGCCTTAGCTACTATCACCTCCCCAGAGTGAAGGACATGAAAGACCATTTGTTTCCACTGAAGTAGACGGTTGGTCATGAACTTCCTGGTCCAGATAGTTACTGTATTGTTCGTGATGCCAGCCAGGCTTCAAGCAGCCAGGGAGGAAAAAGCCAAGGCTTATTTTAAATAAACAGTGAATAAATAGAGAAATTTTAACATATCGTTCCTCCAGTTTTAAGAATCAACTATGTCTTTCCTGAGGTATAAGCACTCTACTTTAGAGACCAGTCCTCTTGATTATTATTTCCTTACAAGTAGATACTCAAAAAAATTATGTGTAACCCCAGCAATTGTGTTTGATACATATAAAGTATATATCCCTCATTAAATGGTATCCATGGCAATTCTGGGTAGATTTCAGGTAGCAGCACTAGAAGTCTAATTCATGTAACTGAAAATTGCAGAAACAAATGGTAATCTAAAAGCAACTGAACACAGTATTCTGATTGTACAGATGAGTAAACTCATCTATTTGACTTAGACAGGTCAAATAATTTAGCCAGTATCATACATGCAGTGAATTATTGTGAAGTGGAGCCTAGGCTCCCATTTCCAAGTCTCCCATTCCAGTAGGATGCTCTTGCCATGATCTCCTTTTAATGGTAGAGGAATTTGAAAAGAGGAGGCATTTTATATTACCTTTCCTCTTACATTTCTAATGTACATGAAATCGCTTGATATTTCAGAAGCAGACCAAAGTGCAGTGGGAATAACCCTTTGAGTTAACTAGATTTTCTCTTTCAACTAGTTATGCTGGTTCATTGAAGCTGTCAGTCTGATCTGGAAGCTGTTGAAACTGATGGTTTCAAAGCCTACCTTAGTATATAGAACTCTCCAGACGATTGTTACTTGATACAACATTCCATGATGGTGTATATGGTCAATATCTGCACTATCCAACAATATATAATCGGTACCCCAAATGTGACTATGGTGACTGAGGAACAGAATTTTTAATTTAATTTTTATTGTAATTAATTAAGTCTAAATAACCACATGTGGCTAGTGCCTGCTGTATTGGAGAATGTAGTTCTAGACACAGAAAACAAAATACCAGATGTAAATTTAGAAAAAGTATTTTCATAGAAATGGTATCTTTTTTTAGTTTAGTGTCCACAAGAAAACTAGCATATTTTAGAGGCAGCCTGAACAATTAGCATGCAAAGATGAAAGACAAGAGTGAGTAGGCAAAAGAAAGGTGTGGTGAATATGTGATAAGCAAAGTAGAGTAACCAGGTAAGCTTTTCTTTTTCCTTTCAAAAAATAGTTTTGAACAGTGCTTCTCCAACTTCAATGAGCATATGAATTGCCTAGGGAGGTGGTCTTTTAAAAATACAGATTCTGATTCAGTAAGTCTAGGGTGAAGTCTGAGACTCTACATTTCTAACAACTTCAAGGAAATGGTGATGCTGCTGCTTTGTGGATCACAATTCAAATACCAAGAATTTCGACAAAAGGTAAGACCTTGGGTGGAAAAGCAATATTTGGTGAACAGGTAAGAAGGCATTGCAAAGTTATCATGAACCATATAAAACTGAATTTAGAAGAACAACCCCATAAAAATCCAAATTGGGTTTTCTCCATAAACCAATAAATGACTCTCATTTCCCAACATTACATAATCAAATTCTATCTTCCATGAGATATAACAGCAACAGAGAAGTTCCTTGCCACATATCCTTGAACCACTGTGGTCCACAAAAATGTTTTTAGAGGGAGAATAGTAAAGGAAATTGATTGTTCCTGGCAAGGGGCTCACTGAAGGAAAATTCACCAAAAGTATTTCAATGCAGAGATAACCAGAGTCATGTCTATGGCTTAGAAATGGATATCAATGGACATTGTTAATGACTTACATAGTTTGAACGACAATAGTGAGGCTTCCTCCTTGATAAGAATTGATCATAGTGCACGATTTTCATAGCTCTGGTTATTTTGACATATATTGGGAAACAATAATCGAAACTTAGTATTTCTAAGAGTGGCCTGGGTAGACACATTCATGGATTGACTGTTCCAATAAAGAATTTTAGGAAACAAAACGAGCTGTATGTAGTAGATAACTAGCAAAAAAGGCTAGAGAAGCATGGACTAAGGTAGAACATAAGGAGCTAGTCTAAATTCAAAATTTTCTGGCAATGTAAGTTCCAACCAAGTTCAAATATGCCTTCATTCTGTTTACCACTGAGTCCCCAAACAGGCAGTACAATTTGATGGGATGAAGACACCACCTTCCATCCAACCACAGTTATTTGTAGAGTTAAACATGGAGTTCAGAAATCTGTATATCAGACAAGGAATGAAGAATCTATCAGGCTTTAAGAAATAAAGAAACCAGGGGCTTAATTCACCTTAAACATTAGGTTTCGAAAGGCGCCATATCAACATTAAAGGGTCCACATATTATTAGAAAAATTACTTGATATTACACACTTAAATAATATCATGCTCTAATTCTTACTTCTTTATCAGGCCTACAGCAGTCCTGCAAAGCAACAGGAAAGCTAAATCCTCTGACAGCCATATCTTGTATTTTACACTAAGAAGAGAAATGGTTAACAAACCAATCATCTGTCATCATAATGTCAAAAGATGCTGCTGACTTGCCCGACTTCAAGTGTTTATATATTTACTAAATTTAAACTGCCAAAATGATTGCATTTCCATTAGCCATTAGTCAGAAACACTGCAGTGATAGAGGTCACAATGTTTGCCATGGTGTCGACATGTTAAAAAAGTGTCCTTTCCCTTTTCACTTAGCCACTCAGCACACACTTAAATGTATCATGTGGAAAGCTTGGAGTTGTTTGCAGTTTCCCCAGTTTAACATCCCAAGACGGTTCTCAAAATGAGGTCATCTGTAGAACTGCTAAAATTATTTAGATAATAAACCTGAAAGTATGCAGAGAAAGATTTCCTATTTCTGCTATGGGTTAGTAGAAAATAAATTATTCTAAAGTTGTAAAAGCTATGAATTACATAGGCTATTTGGGGGAAAGTTGGAACTTTGCTATTTTTTTCCTTATAAATATATAATTGGTATTCTGCAATTTGACAGGATCAAGTTCAAGACGTTACATTTAATTTGTTTGTTTTTCATACTACTATATGATGCTCCTACATTTTTATGATGCCAGAAGTAAATACAAGTAAAATGAGAAACAAAATCTCATCTGTCACAATAAAGTGTTTATCTTTGACGGAACCAAACTGTGTATCTTCATTCCAAATCCCTTTCCTAGACTTCCCGCTTTTGCCTTCAGTCCCAAGAAGAGAAACATCAAGCAATACATAGATGTCAGAGATTAATTCACTGTTTGATTAAATATCCAGTAGAAAGTTTTTGATAAATCATAGAGCAAATACAGCAAAAAATTTAAGAATTCCTCCCTCTTTCTATATATGTGTGTGTGTGTTCAGCTATATAGAGACAGACAGGTAATGGATAGGTGTAAAAAAAAATAGATATAATTTACCTATTGATCTTGTCTTGTGTGCTCTTACAGATCTTCAAAACTAGTTTTGCCAAGCAATGAGAATTCTTGACTACTTTGGGAATTTTGTTTGTTTGTTTGTTTGTTTGTTTGTTTCTAAAGTAAGAAGGTAAAGAGGCAATACCACAGAGTCTATTTGAAGTATAAGAAAAGCAAAAATGAAAAGAGGAAAGATATTTGTATTTTACACAAAGTTTAAGAGCTAAAAAGTAAACATTTTAATATTCACAAAATTTATCATCATTGAAAGAGCAAGTCAAAATCTCAGAACAAATTAAATAGTTCCATTCTTTCAGTGTAAATTATCCCTACATTCTTAAGGATTATGTTGAGATCTCTGATTAGTGAGAACAACACAGATTAAATAAAGTATTTATTCTATTATTTTCTACCACTTCCAAGCTCTGTGACCTTTCTGTAGAGTGGCCAGTAAATGGTACCTATTTTCCTTCTCCTTCTCCTTCTCCTTCTTCTCCATCTTCTTCTTCTTACAATTTCTTATCCACCCAAAAATCATATTTTGCTCCCCACTTATCTGGAAGAAAGTTCATTTCATACCAGAAAAATACTTTACTGGCCACAACATGCCACAGAATACCTAACAAAGATCACTATGTGAAACTTTTATATGTGTGGCAGGGAGGTGTGGGAGTGGGGATTCATTTTTACTGGAGACCTTTTTCAACTTAGAAAAGAAGTATTTGTTTTCCAAAATCTACTCATTTATCTGGAGCATAACAAAAATTAAAGAAGACTCCAATTATGTTTTCATGTTTCAAAATGTAAATGACTTATAAACATCCTGCCACTTCTACCTTTTCACTTTAGTGGTACGGTTTTGAGTTAGCACGGCTAGTGTAGGAATGCTAAGGCTACACTGACCCTAATTCTTTGTCCAGAATATATATAACCATGTTTTGAGATTTTGGAAAAACTGCAAACTTCAGTCATCCACATTAATAGAGAAGAGAGATATAATGGGTTGCATGAGTGAAACCAATGTTTTTGTTCCTACTGTAATAGGTCAACTGAAATTATAATTAGAGACTACCCAGGAGTTCCACCAGAATTAAAGACCTGTCACCATTTTCACCGAATTTCCCTCTTTTCCAGGGGTTAGCATTTAGCTATTAAAAGAAAATAATCCTTCATACATCTAGTAAATATTCCAAGTGGTTTTAAATGTCATCTTCTCTTTGACAAATTTGGTTGGTGCCACATTGATCACTTATAGCATGTACATAAGTGAGGTCAACTTTTGCATTAAGGGCTTTTTTGTTTTTCTTAACTATGGCTAACACTGCCCTCCCTAGGTAATTCCAAGAGTATTCACAAAAAATATGCCAAATTATTATTCGTTTTAGTAAATATTTTCTACCATAATAATATATATACTATAACCATTATAAAATGAAATTTTGGAATATAGACTAAAACATAAGTGAATTTTTTAATGTTTATTTATTTTTGAGAGAGAGAGTGCAAGAGAGTGGGGCAGGGCAGAAATAAAGGGGGACAAGATCCAGAGCAGGCTCTGTGCTGACAGAAGTGAGCCAGATGTGAAGCTCAAACTCACAAACCATGAGATCGTGACCTGAGCTGAAGTCGGACGCTTAAATGACTGTGCCAGACAGGTGCCCTATATAAGTGTATTTTTGCTTCTTTTTTTCTCATTTTTAGTTGATCATCATTTAGTTTTAATTTGGTATTTTGTACACAAATTACAAATAGAAACTCCATTCTTTTCCCCTTTCTGAATGCATACTCTTTGCAATGTAACTTCAATGTTTCTTCCATTAGAAAATGTAGTCTATTATCCCAATTCTAAAATCTGGGTTGGTCTCCTGACTTGCTTTGACAGATGGAATGTGGTAGAAATCACACTGTGCTATTTCAAAGAAACATTTGGGGCCTGTCTTGAAACCCTGCCCCAGCCACAAGAACAATCAGAACTAGCCTTCTGAAAAATGTAGAACAGAGACCAGTCATCCTAGCCACAGCCACTGTAAGCCAGTTAGCCCCCAGCTAATTTGCCAAATAATCATAAACCCATGAAGAAGCCTAGCTGAAATCAGAAGAATTTCTGAGCTTAGCCCAGTCTAAATTGATGGCCTATAGGGGCGCCTGGGTGGCGCAGTCGGTTAAGCGTCCGACTTCAGCCAGGTCACGATCTCGCGGTCCGTGAGTTCGAGCCCCGCGTCGGGCTCTGGGCTGATGGCTCAGAGCCTGGAGCCTGTTTCCGATTCTGTGTCTCCCTCTATCTCTGCCCCTCCCCCGTTCATGCTCTGTCTCTCTCTGTCCCAAAAATAAATAAACGTTGAAAAAAAATTAAAAAAAAAATAAATTGATGGCCTATAGAATTGTGAGCCAAGTGTTTCTTGTTTTCAGCCACTAAGTTTTGGAATGGTTTGTCATGCAGCAAATGCTAACTGATACAAATATAAATATTCAAAACAAGGTGGAGAAAATTTTAGTAATGGATTAAATCAAGTTATAGCAATCTTCAGAATTCATACCAGCACTGATTTTACTTTTATCCTTAAGACAAAGACTAGAAATTAGTTCATCAAAACTGGAAACCAAAGATGAAAAAGAAGATTTTAAAGTTTCTAATAATGACAACAAATACCTGATTTATTGTTTCTTTGTTTTTGCATGTAGATGGTAAATAAGTTAACAGATCTAGGATATTCATGATCTTATGTATTTTATACTACTTCATATATAACAAGTTTCTTATGTTTAGCACAGAAAATCGATACTGTAGTAGTATCTTCCCCCTTGGTATGTTTCATTGTAATGAAATCCTATAGTTGTAGCTTGAGTTCCACCAGAAGACAACCTTGAATCTAAGTGCTGAATGGAAATATTTTAATTTTGAGATCAAGGATATAGCCGTAAAAGAGTGGGAGAATGAGATAGGAAAGGGAAGTTAGCCAGATAAAGGGAGATTATTAAGCTAACTAGTAATGTGGACGAATGGAGCTTATTTATCCTAAAGACACACATCTATTATCCAAATTGATTGATATGGAAGTTGGGATATTGATACTCTGACTCTTGTCAATTATTGGGTTAGGCTGTTCCTGGGAGTTATCAATTGCCCATCACTTCTGCCTGCTGCCTAACCATAAACCAAGCCTCAGAGGTCAAATGAACAAAAGACATAAATTCAAGAGCTGGCAGTTTGAAGTCCAAAGGTGTGAACTGAGATAGCAAAGGTGTGAGGATGCAGGTGGGATGCCAACAGCGTCTGCTACTACGATCACTTTACAGATTCAGCCTAGGGTTTGGTTGAACCTATTCAGGTTAAAAAGAAATCAAGCTTTGAATTAGTGTTTTTGTGTTCTTTGGATAAATACAAGTAGTGTGATGGCTAGATTGTAAGGTAGTTCTATTTAACTTTTTGAAAAACCTCCACACTGTTTTCCAAAGTGGCTGCACCCCTATGTTTATAGCAGTATTACTTACAATGTCCAAGATATGGAAACAGCCCAAGTGTCCACTGATTGATGAGTGGATAAAGAAGATATGTTACACACACAGACACACACACACACACACACACACACACACACACACACTGGAATATTATTTGGCCATAAAAAGAATAAAATCTTGCCATTTGCAAGGACATGGATGGAGTATAATGCTACATGAAATAAGTCAGACAGAGAAAGACAAATACCATACGATTTCACTCATATGTGGAATTTAATAAACAAAACAAGCAAAAGGAAAAAAATAAGAGAGAGAGAGAGAGAGTGTGTCAAAGCAAGAAACAGATTCTTAATTATAGAGTACAATCTGATGGTTATCAGAGGGGACATGAGTGGGGGGATGGGTGAAATAGGTGATGGGGACTAAGGAATGCACTTGTGATGAGCACAAGGTGACATATGGAAATGTTAAATCACTATATTATACACCTGACACTAATATAGCAGTGTATGTTAACTAACTGAAGTTAAAATAAAAACTTAAAGTAAAAAAAAAAGAAATCAAGCAAGCAGTTTTCATTGCATTGGGCTCCTCGAATCTTTTCTTAACCTTTTGAAACTACTATAGAATCAGCATGTATAATGCAAGCAAATCTATATACAGCATTGATCTCAGATTTCTTATAGAGTTTCTATTACAAAGAAAATGCCATGAGTTCATGACCTTTTCTTATGAAAAGGCACATTCAATTTGAACTCTTTATTATATTTTGCTCCACTAGCTTTGCTTGAAATTACCATCACTTTGCACATTTAATCTAAAATACAGCTCTAAGGGTCTCAGTTTAGGCCCTAGTCCCCTAGTCTTTCTCACACAAATCACTGTGTCTTCTTCCTCCTCACTCTCCTCAACATAATCATGAGCCTCCCATTCAATTTCCATTGCCTTTAACCAAACTATTTTCTTCCCTTAATTAATTGATTTCACCATTCCTCTTTTCCTGGCTACACTGTTATTTGCTGAGGAATTACTTTACAGTCGCTTTATTTCCTCAGGTCACAAAGTTATGGACATAATGGCAGCAAAGAGCCCAGATATCTAGGAAGAAGAGCTGGGGAGGGAGATGCGGGAGACTCTTCATGGAAACATGAAGTGAGAAGGCATGTAGAGGGGAATGTGAACCCATCAGCTTTCAAGATAGTCAAGGTAAATGATGATGCAATTGTCGATGACGTTTTGCTTCCTGAAGCAATACTTTTCACTACGCTATATGTGAGATACATGATTCTGAGCTTCTGCTTCAACTGATTTTACCAAAATAAACCCAGGTTTACTCATTTCTTTGATTTTCCTTCATCTATTGGTCTTTTTCTTCTCATGCTTGATGCATATGAAAAGTAAAGCTTCCCAAGTACTGCTCTCTAATTCTACATTCTCACTTCCTGAAACATTATCAGCCTAACCCAGAAGGTAAAACTTTGACCCTCGCTCAAATACAGCATGTCGTTTGCTATCTCCATTCCCCACACCATTAAACAGACTGCTTCTCCAGCTAGAATATAATATTCTCCACACCTTTATGGTGAACTCTTACTTTTTGACACCAACATCAGTCATAGCTTCCTTGGCAGGGCCTTTCTTGACATTGATAGGTTGATTATATCACCTTCTTTTTTTTGTACTTCCTCTGTATCATGTGTTCTACTTAAATTGTAGAATCTAGTTTACTGAATAGTATAGATTTGTTTTAGTATTAGTCTCCCAACTAAACTTGAAGTTCCTAAGATCCAAAATTGGGTCTTTTCTTTTAACACCCAGAAGTAGGAAACATCTGTTACATAGTAAGAATACCATCAATGGGGTTCATTTTTGAATTAGCATTTTATTTGCTTCTCAAAACTTTTTATGACTCTACGACTTTCTACTTTGTAAAATTCACACAGAAGTCTCCACTTAAATATTTTACTCTCCTTTAAAAGGGCATACTCAGCTTCTCCTCAACCTCATTTGATTCCTTCTCTTTCAAATTAAAGAAAACCTTGCCACCTATTTTTTTAATAAAGGAAATGATTGCTTTCCTGATTTGAAAATATTCCATAATTAGGTCCATTTCTAGAAGCTATTCATATAATAACTGTGACCATTTCTTCCCTGTAAGTTACTATAAGATAGCAATTGTATCTGTTAAAGTGCTTTGTTTTCTGTCTATTTTAGTAATTTGGATGAGAGAAAGAAAAAAAATGGCATATCCAAGCAGTTGCTTAGTAATATAATTATCATGATCAACATAACCTTAATTCTCTTTTTCAAAATATTGTTTCATTATACTGTTACTATGACAAATTATGTAGGTAAAATCATTGTGGTCTAGTAGCTAAACACCAAATGACACTCAAGACATTAATGTTCCAATTCAGTGCTTGCACTTTTTTGTGTATCCTGAAGTTTGCTTAACTTCTCAGGTCTTTGATTTCCTTACTAATAAAATAAAACTACTGGTACAGATAATCTGGAAGGTTCATTATAGCTCCTAATGATATCTAATCCTAAGACACAATGTGTATTCCTTTGCCATTTCTGATAGTACTAGATCCATACGCTGTATATATGTAAATTATGTTGAATAAGTGACTTTATGGAATTGGAACTTAAGTTTCTTTGATTTTAGAAAGAGTATGAAAGTAAAGAAGGCTGCTTTTATCTACTTAAATGACAAAGAAAAATACCTAGGTGTATATAGGCCAAATAAATGGAAGCCTGGAAGAGGACAGCTTTTAATTTGGACTGTATGTATTTAGGTTGTGGCCATGCAGATGTCAATGACATCTTTATTTTAGTAATTCTTATTGTTACATCTATGTAAAAGCCAAGGGTAGGATCTAGATTCTTTAAATCACAACAACAACAATAATAATAGTAAAGAACAACAACAACAACGATGAAGAAATCCAAAGAGGAGGAGACGTTAACAACTGCCTGAAAAGAAAAAAACAAAACACAACAACAAACAGGTGCCAATTTTCAAACACCCATTAATGTGAAAATAAGCTGAACAATAAAGAACAAGTTTTTCTTAAGGAACAAGTACACACAGAAGTCTAGTAAATTATAAGAGTTTATAAAGATCTATGATCATGAATACCTACAAAAGTCCTTTAATTAAGGATGCAGCAAATACCGGGATGCTATCAGGGTAATGAGAAATCTAAAGGTGACAAAAGATATCTCAACACTTACTTTGTTTTTGTTTTAACATAACTTTTTTGTAAATATTGACTTTCTTCCAAAGCCTTCAGTTAGCTACTTCAAACTTAATAATATATAAGGATCCTAAAACTTGCATTTCAGAGATCAGTAAAATTATAAAGAGGTTAAAAAGACCTTTAGATAAATTTTTACCTTAGAAAATAATTTGAGGACTAACCTAAAGTTGAAGAATTATATATTACATAATTTGGCACATTTAACATAAAAATAGAGACATCGTGCAGAAAAAAGCATTACTAAATTTACGGAAGATATTCTGCAAATGTTTATTAGTGGACCAATACATATTTCAGTAATATTTGAGAAAATGAT
This sequence comes from Lynx canadensis, assembly GCF_007474595.2. Classification (NCBI taxonomy): domain Eukaryota; kingdom Metazoa; phylum Chordata; class Mammalia; order Carnivora; family Felidae; genus Lynx; species Lynx canadensis. The sequence continues at coordinate 23,189,561 of NC_044321.2, forward strand.
AAACATAAATTAAATTTTGTCAGTTCTTCAACCGATGAGAATTTCCTTCAGTATATCACTCCTTAATCACAATCACAAATGTTAGTACAAAATGAATTTGGATGTACAACTTCTATCTTTCGCTCCACATATGGTCTAACGGATAAACTATCAAGTAAATTCTTATGTGAAAAACACTACTAAGAGAGTTCTTACTGACTCATCCTGTCATGGTCTCGGCCTATCTTAGACAAATGTGTAGTTGTTTTCTACAAGAAATGTCAAAAACAAAAACAAAAAGTTTCCTAAGCAAGTGTCTTTCAGATGTCTTAAAGTCAGTATTTTCTATTTACGAGAGACCTGGGGAAGATGGCGGGGTAGGAGGACACTGGGCTCACCACCTCCTGCTGATCACTTAGATTCCACCTACACCTGCCTAAATAACCCAGAAAACCACCAGAAGACTAGCAGAACGGAGTCTCTGGAGCCAAGCACAGACGAGAGGCCCATGGAAGAGGGTAGGAAGGGCGGAGAGGTGGTGCCCGCTACACGGACTGGCGGGAGGGAGCCGGGGCAGAAGGGTGGCCCACTGGCAAAGCAGAGCCCCCGAGTCTGGCCTGCAAAAGTGAAGAGGCCAGACAGAGTGTGTTCCAACAGCAAGCGGGACTTAACATCTGGAAGGTTATAAGCTAACACATCTGCTCGGAGAATGGGAGGGCTGGAAGACAACAGGAGGGAGAGTTGTTGAGCCCCGGGATGACAGAGCTCAGTTTGGCGGGGAACAAAGGCGCTCGCCAGCGCCATCTCCCTCGCCCATCCCCCAGCCAAAATCCCAAAGGGAACCAGTTCCTGCCAGGGAACTTGCTTGCACAGCACAAACACCCAACTCCATGCTTCTGCAGATCCATCCCTCCAACGGGTCTGACTCCCTCCCTGTGCCACAGGGCCCCTCCCGAAGAGGATCTCCGAAGGAAAAGTGGGCTGAGCCTACCCTCCTGCCCCTGTGCACCTTGCCTATCCACCCCAGCTAACAGGCCAGATTCCCAGCACCACAAGCCTGGCAATGTGCAAGTAGCCCAGACGGGCCACACCACCCCACAGTGAATCCCACCTGTAGGAGAGGGAAAGAGAAGGCACACACCAGTCTGACTGTGGACCCAGCAGTGGGCTGGGGGCAGATATCAGGTCTGACTACGGCCCCGCTCACCAACTCAAGTTATTCAAGACAGCACAGGGGAAGTGCGCCACAGTTCCACACCACTCCAGGGACTATCCAAAATGACAAAATGGAAGAATTTCCCTCAAAAAAACGTCCAGGAAATAACGACAGCTAACAAACTGATCAAAAACCATTTAAACAATATTAACAGAAAGTGAATTTAGAATAATAGTCATAAAATTAATCACTGGGCTTGAAAACAGTATAGAGGACAGCAGAGAATCTATTGATACAGAGATCAAGGGACTAAGGAACAGCCAGGAGGAGCTAAAAATGCTATTAATGAGCTGCAAAATGAAATGGAAATGACCACGGCTCAGATTGAAGAGGCAGAGGAGAGAATAGGTGAACTAGAAGATAAAATTATGGAAAAAGAGGAAACTGAGAAAAAGAGAGATAAAAAAATCCAGGAGTATGAGGGGAAAATTAGAGAACTATGTGATGCACTAACGAGAAATAATCTACGCATAATTGGTATTCCAGATGAGGAAGAGAGAGGGAAAGGTGCTGAAGGGGTACTTGAAGAAATCATAGCTGAGAACTTCCCGGATCTGGGGAAGGAAAAAGGCATTGAAATCCAAGAGGCACAGAGAACTCCCTTCAGACATCACTTGAATCGATCTTCTGCACGACATATCATAGTAAAACTGGCAAAATACAAGGATAAAGAGAGAATTCTGAAAGCAGCTAGGGATAAACGTGCTCTAACATATAAAGGGAGACCTATAAGACTCGTGACCGATCTCTCTACTGAAACTTGGCAGGCCAGAAAGGAATGAAGAGATCTTCAATGTGCTGAACAGAAAAAATATGCAGCCGAGAATCCTTTATCCAGCAAGTCTGTCATTTAGAAGAGAAGGAGAGATAAAGGTCTTCCCAAACAAACAAAAACTGAAGGAATTCGTCACCACTAAACCAGCCCTACAAGAGATCCTAAGGGGGATCCTGTGAGACAAGGTACCAGAGATATCGCTAAAAGCATGAAACCTACGGACATCACAATGACTCTAAACCCATATCTTTCTATAATAACACTGAATGTAAATGGACTAAATGCGCCAACCAAAAGACATAGGGTATCAGAATGGATAAAAAAACAAGACCCATCTATTTGCTGTCTACAAGAGACTCATTTTAGACCTGAGGATACCTTCAGATTCAGAGTGAGGGGATGGAGAACTATTTATCATGCCACTGGAAGTCAAAAGAAAGCTGGAGTAGCCATACTTATATCAGACAAACTAGACTTTAAATTAAAGGCTGTAACAAGAGATGAAGAAGGGCATTATATAATAATCACAGGGTCTATCCATCAGGAAGAGCTAAGGATTATAAATGTCTATGCACCGAATACAGGATCCCCCAAATATATAAAACAATTCATCACAAACATAAGCAACCTTATTGATAAGAATGTGGTAATTGCAGGGGACTTTAACACTCCACTTACAGAAATGGATAGATCATCTAGACACATGGTCAATAAAGAAACAAGGGCCCTGAATGATACATTGGATCAGATGGACTTGACAGATATATTTAGAACTCTGCATCCCAAAGCAACAGAATATACTTTCTTCTCGAGTGCACATGGAACATTCTCCAAGATAGATCACATACTGGGTCACAAAACAGCCCTTCATAAGTTTACAAGAATTGAAATTATACCATGCATACTTTCAGACCACAATGCTATGAAGCTTGAAATCAACCACAGGAAAAAGTCTGGAAAACCTCCAAAAGCATGGAGGTTAAAGAACACCCTACTAACGAATGAGTGGGTCAACCAGGCAATTAGAGAAGAAATCAAAAAATATATGGAAACAAACGAAAATGAAAATACAACAATCCAAACGCTTTGGGACGCAGCGAAGGCAGTCCTGAGAGGAAAATACATTGCAATCCAGGCCTATCTCAAGAAACAAGAAAAATCCCAAATACAAAATCTAACAGCACACCTAAAGGAAATAGAAGCAGAACAGCAAAGGCAGCCTAAACCCAGCAGAAGAAGAGAAATAATAAAGATCAGAGCAGAAATAAACAATATAGAATCTAAAAAAACTATAGAGCAGATCAACGAAACCAAGAGTTGGTTTTTTGAAAAAATAAACAAAATTGACAAACCTCTAGCCAGGCTTCTCCAAAAGAAAAGGGAGATGACCCAAATAGATAAAATCATGAATGAAAATGGAATTATTACAACCAATCCCTCAGAGATACAAACAATTATCAGGGAATACTATGAAAAATTATATGCCAACAAATTGGACAACCTGGAAGAAATGGACACATTCCTGAACACCCACACTCTTCCAAAACTCAATCAGGAGGAAATAGAAAGCTTGAACAGACCCATAACCAGCGAAGAAATTGAATCGGTTATCAAAAATCTCCCAACAAATAAGAGTCCCGGACCAGATGGCTTCCCAGGGGAGTTCTACCAGACGTTTAAAGCAGAGATAATACCTATCCTTCTCAAGCTATTCCAAAAAATAGAAAGGGAAGGAAAACTTCCAGACTCATTCTATGAAGCCAGTATTACTTTGATTCCTAAACCAGACAGAGACGCAGTAAAAAAAAAGAGAACTACAGGCCAATATCCCTGATGAACATGGATGCATAAATTCTCAATAAGATACTAGCATATCGAACTCAACAGCATATAAAAAGAATTATTCACCACGATCAAGTGGGATTCATTCCTGGGATGCAGGGCTGGTCCAACATTCGCAAATCAACCAACGTTATACATCACATTAATAAAAGAAAAGAGAAGAACCATATGATCCTGTCAATCGATGCAGAAAAGGCATTTGACGAAATTCAGCAACTTTCTTAATAAAAACCCTCAAGAAAGTCGGGATAGAAGGAACATACTTAAAGATCATAAAAGCCATTTATGAAAAGCCCACAGATAACATCATCCTCAATGGGGAAAAACTGAGAGCTTTTTCCCTGAGATCAGGAACACGACAGGGATGTCCACTCTCACCGCTGTGGTTTAACATAGTGTTGGAAGTTCTAGCATCAGCAATCAGACACCAAAAGGAAATCAAAGGCATCAAAATTGGCAAAGATGAAGTTAAGCTTTCACTTTTTGCAGATGACATGATATTATACATGGAAAATCCGATAGACTCCACCAAAAGTCTCCTAGAACTGATATATGAATTCAGCAAAGTCGCAGGATACAAAATCAATGTACAGAAATCAGTTGCATTCTTATACACTAATAATGAAGCAACAGAAAGACAAATAAAGAAACTTATCCCATTCACAATTGCACCAAGAAGCATAAAATACCTAGGGATAAATCTAACCAAAGATGTAAAAGATCTGTATGCTGAAAACTACAGAAAGCTTATGAAGGAAATTGAAGAAGATATAAAGAATGGAAAAACATTCCGTGCTCATGGATTGGAAGAATAAATATTGTCAACATGTCAATACTACCCAAAGCTATCTACACATTCAATGCAATCCCAATCAAAATTGCACCAGCATTCTTCTCGAAACTAGAACAAGCAATCCTAAAATTCATATGGAACCACAAAAGGCCACGAATAGCCAAAGTAATTTTGAAGAAGAAGACCAAAGCAGGAGACATCACAATCCCAGACTTTAGCCTCTACTCCAAAGCTGTAATCATCAAGACAGCATGGTATTGGCACAAAAACAGACACATAGACCAATGGAATGGAATAGAAACCCCAGAACTAGACCCACAAACGTATGGCCAACTCATCTTTGACAAAGCAGGAAAGAGCATCAAATGGAAAAAAGACAGTCTCTTTAACAAATGGTGCTGGGAGAACTGGACAGCAACATGCAGAAGGTTGAAACTAGACCACTTTCTCACACCATTCACAAAAATAAACTCAAAATAGATAAAGGACCTGAATGTGAGACAGGAAACCATCAACTCCCTAGAGGAGAAAGCAGGAAAAGACCTCTTTGACCTCAGTCGTAGCAATTTCTTACTTGACACATCCCCAAAGACAAGGGAATTAAAAGCAAAAATGAACTACTGGGACCTCATGAAGATAAAAAGCTTCTGCACAGCAAAGGAAACAACCAACAAAACTAAAAGGCAACCAACGGAATGGGAAAAGATATTTGCAAATGACATATTGGACAAAGGGCTAGTCTCCAAAATCTATAAAGAGCTCACCAAACTCCCCACCCGAACAACAAATAACCCAGTGAAGAAATGGGCAGAAAACATGAAAAGACACTTCTCTAAAGAAGACATCCAGATGGCCAACAGGCACATGAAAAGATGCTCAATGTCACTCCTCATCAGGGAAATACAAATCAAAACCACACTCACATATCACCTCACGCCAGTCAGAGTGGCCAAAATGAACAAATCAGGAGACTATAGATGCTGGAGAGGATGTGGAGAAACGGGAACCCTCTTGCACTGTTGGTGGGAATGAAAATTGGCGCAACCGCTCAGGAAAACAGTGTGGAGGTTCCTCAAAAAATTAAAAATAGACCTACCCTATGACCCAGCAGTAGCACTGCTAGGAATTTACCCAAGGGATACAGGAGTACTGATGCATAGGGGCACTTGTACCCCAATGTTTATAGCAGCACTTTCAACCATAGCCAAATTATGGAAAGAGCCTACATGTCCATCAACTGATGAATGGATAAAGAAATTGTGGTTTATATACACAATGGGGTACTCCGTGGCAATGAGAAAGAGTGAAATATGGCCCTTTGTAGCAACGTGGATGGAACTGGAGAGTGTTATGCTAAGTGAAATAAGCCATACAGAGAAAGACAGATACCATATAGTTTCACTCTTATGTGGATCCTGAGAAACTTAACAGAAACCCATGGGGGAGGGGAAGGAAAAAAAAAGAGGTTAGAGTGGGAGAGAGCCAAAGCATAAGAGACTCTTAAAAACTGAGAACAAACTGAGGGTTGATGAGGGTGGGTGATGGGTATTGAGGAGGGCACCTTTTGGGATGAGCACTGGGTGTTGTATGGAAACCAATTTGACAATAAATTTCATATATTGAAAAAAAATATTTTCTATTTACATGGTGTCACAAATCTAATTAAATATAACCCCTGAAAAATGTGTTTAAAATAACAATGGATTTTAAAACTATGACAATGAGGCAAAGCAGGGAAGTTTCTTCCTATTTGGTACCACTAATTTAGTTGAATTACAGTGTGGTTTCTCTGCTCCCTGCCTAGAGTCACTGTACTGTCTTCTCAGCTGGAGTGAACTTTTTAAAATATTTGATCACATCAGTCGTTTTCTCAAAACCTAAAGGTCTCTGATCTCACTTACTAGTCTCTTGATAGCCTGTCCCTTCAACTGTCTTTCTTCCTTGACTCAGCACCAGTGACATTTCTTTGCTGTTGCCTGAACACACACACACACATTGTCCTGCCTCAGAAACATTTTACTTATTCTTCCCTCATTTATGTGCTCTTTTTAGGTGTCCTTGTAGTGTACTCTTAGCTTTCTTCAGGCCTCTGCAAAAACAAAAACAAAACCAAAAGCCCTTATATCCCCTTCCTGACACATTTTTTCCCTCCTTTTCCTGCTTTGGCATTCAACATTGTATATGCCACAGGCTGACATCTTACCTACATTTTAATATTATTTTCTTTTCTATTCACTAGAATATCAGCTTTCTATGGGCAGGGACTTTATCCATTTGGTTCATCACTTCTTCCCAACCTTGAGAATGATATTTGTTCAAGGAGTGAAATGACACTAGACTATGCATTGGGTATTAAATATATCAATAAGTATTAACTCTGTTGGCTCTTTTTCTCTCAGTCAAGTTATTTTCCAATTGAACCAGTCAAGAGTACATTTAATAGGGCTAGATTATATAGCCTAACGTTTGATGAAACCTGAAAAGTGTGAGTATGTTTACTCTTTGGTCTAAAACCTAAAGTCAACAGTATCAATATATAAGCTTTTGAGAAGGCAGCATAGAGTGTCAGGACTGGAGATGGCACCAGAGAAGCTGGATTCAAGAGGCCTTGGTTTTACTTCTTCTTAAAAGTGTGCAGTTGGACAACTCAACTGGACTCTCTGCATCTTATTTTCCTTACCTACTGAATTGGACGAACAGAAATAATTGCTTTTTGCTTACCTCATAAAACTGTGAAATTCAAGTACACTAAAGCATTTTTATACATTGTGTACACTTTTTGTGGGCTAAGCATGCCTCATGTTTACAAGTGTAAGAGAAAATACAAATTAAAAAATTAAAACAATCAGTTCTTCATAGTGCACGCAGGCTCCCCCCTTTGCTTTCTCAAAGCATTTACTTTTGCAATTTTGTAATTATAAGATGTTTATCTGCTCTTTGAAATGTATGTACATCTTTTCAAAAGCTAAATAAGGTTTTTGTCAGTTTTACAAACCCAGAATGTTTCCTCAAACCTAGGAGCCAGGTCTTGGAAACGTAATCATCAAGGAAAATAGCACCCCTATCTCCCAGTTTCTAAGAGAGGATAAGAGCCTAAAATGTGGCTGGCATCTGGCTCCAAGTTGCACACCTAACTCTTGTCATAAAGATATGAGAAATTTATTTTTCTGTCGGATACAGACAATTACCAAACACAAATGGTCACTCCAACTACCAGGTGAATTTAAGATAAACTATGCATGAGAAAAGGGTGCTGTCATGTTCTCTTACTTAAGGTGAAGTTTTTATTTATCTTGGGTACAAATATACAATGACTTGTACGTGCTTGGCCATACAAAAGGTGAAATTTCTTGCCGTCTTCATAGTCTCTTTTGATTACCTGTGATGTGTACTACATTCCAATTTATTGCATATTCAGTAGCACAATGGTTTTCTTTCTCTTCTTCTGCCATTGGGAGAAGCCTTCTGGGATGGCAGAAGATTTTTGATTCTAACTGTATTTCCACAACATAGGTAAATGAAAAGTCATATAAAAAAATAAAACAGAATGAGGGGAATTCTGCTCTCCACTTGGGAAGTAGCTGGCAGGAGCATTATTCCATCCTTACAACAACCAAAGCTGGACACATACAAGTTTACAATTTTTCTCAAATCTGTAAGACATTTTTAGTCATAGGGTAACCAACTAGGCCAATATCTAAAAAGCATTCAGCTGAGTTGTTAAGCAATTAGTAGAGGACCAGTGGGGACTAGGAAGAGAATGTGGATCCACTGAGGTTCATAGAGGAGGAGGTCAAACCCACTCTTAGGATCTAACTTTCTCCCAGGGCCTCACTGCCCTCTCCAAAAGACTGGTAAGGGACCCGAGACAGAAAAGCACACTGTTATGAGAATGAAAAGACAAGCCACAGACAGGGCAAAAATACTTATAAATCACACACATGGCAAAGAACTCATTTCTAGAATATATAAAGAACTTTTAAAACTCATCAAAGTGGGGCGCCTGGGTGGCGCAGTCGGTTGGGCGTCCGACTTCAGCCAGGTCACGATCTCGCGGTCCGGGAGTTCGAGCCCCGCGTCAGGCTCTGGGCTGATGGCTCAGAGCCTGGAGCCTGTTTCCGATTCTGTGTCTCCCTCTCTCTCTGTCCCTCCCCTGTTCATGCTCTGTCTCTCTCTGTCCCAAAAATAAATAAACGTTGAAAAAAAAATTTAAAAAAAACTCATCAAAGAGAAAATAAACAACCTAATAAAAACATGGGCAAAAGGTTTGAACATGCATTAGATCAAAAAAATGGATGGCAAATAAGCCAATAAAATGAAGCTCACCATCCCTGGTCATTAAGGAAATTCAAATTAAAAACACTATGAAATACTACCACATGTTCATTACAATGAGTAAAAGAAAATCATTTGCTGGTGAGGATACAGATCAACTCAAACACTCATGAACTGCAAAATGGGACTGTCACTCTGGGAAGCAGAAACAGTTTGGCAGTTTCTTATAAAGATAGACACACCTATACTATGTGATCCCAACATACTACCTCTCCCCAAAAGAGAGAAAACTTATGTTCACACAGAAGCCTGTATGTGGATGTGTATACCAGGTAGCTTTAACCATAATCACAAAACACTGTAAAGAACCCAAATGTTCTCTAACCAATGAACAGATAAACAAACTGTACTACATCCATACAGTAGAATATTATTCAGCAATAAAATGAAACAGAAACAAAAACTATTGATACACGCAACATGGATAAACCACAAATGCTTTTTGCTAATTGAAAAAAAATGCCATATCAAAAGACTATAAACTGATTCTATTTATAATGACATTCTGGAAAAGGCAAAACTATAAACATAAAGAATAGATCAGTGGTGCTATGGGTTGGGAGAGGAGTTGACTACAAACAAAGGGATGAACAAATTCTTTGAGTAGATGTAACTTTTCTGTATCATGACTTTGGTTATAGATACATGACTCCACATTTGCCAAAAGTTACAAAATGGTACACCACAAGGAGTAAAGTTTACTATATGTAACATAAAAATAAATTTAGAATGAATTAAATATAATACTAATTTATCATCAGTTATTTATATATCTCAACTGTGGCACATTGAATAACATAAAAGTTTCAGATTTAATGAACTTAACTTACTTGCTTTTAGTGCACCAACAATGGATCAAACAAAAAGCCATATCATTTTCAAACTGAGGACAAAATGGAAAAAGAACATTTTCTTTTTTTTTTTTTTTTTTTTTTTTTTTTTTAATTTTTTTTTTTTTAAACGTTTATTTATTTTTGGGACAGAGAGAGACAGAGCATGAACGGGGGAGGGGCAGAGAGAGAGGGAGACACAGAATCGGAAACAGGCTCCAGGCTCCGAGCCATCAGCCCAGAGCCTGACGCGGGGCTCGAACTCACGGACCGCGAGATCGTGACCTGGCTGAAGTCGGACGCTCAACCGACTGCGCCACCCAGGCGCCCCGAAAAAGAACATTTTCAAAGAACATTTGGTTATAATCAAATTACTAAGTCTGACCTATTAAAAGGAGGTTGTATCCTATTTAAACATCAGGCTTACCTCCAGTCTCTTTAAGCTAAGGAAAGGATAGTAGAGATTGAAAAGGTTGAGTCAGAAGGTGCAGAAATAGTTTTGGGTTGTGGGTATGAATTATAAAGGCAGATTAGTCAGAGTTGACTGATGGAGTTAAGGAAACGAAATTGTAAGATCAACATATGGCACAGAGATTTGAAAGAGAAAGAAATGGATTGACTGTAGTAAGCTGTTTGAGCTAGTGTAATAACTAATTAGAAAAACAAGAGGTTTATCGATCATATTTGAGAAGGGGATTATTCTTTAAGCGATTCAAGCAAAATTTCTTTACAAAATGGTACTTAGGCTACAGAATTAACTGTCAAAATGTCTTATATAAGAGATAAAGAACTGGATAAATGTGTATCTGTTACAGCAAGGACTTCAATGAGAAAATTATTGATAGGCAAGGTGAAATTATCAATAATTAGAAATAGGGAAGTGGAAAATAGAATTCAGCAGAAAGCAAGTTACAAGCAACTGACGGGGAGATTGTAGAGTAGTTCTTCAGACAATGGCCAGGTTTCTCTAGCACATACAAAGGTCTGTAAAGCATGTAGTTAATTTGATCAATGTAAGCAGCTTAGTTAAAAGTAACAAAGAAGAGTGCTGAATTATCCCTTGGAATGTAAAATTTAAGCAAGGCTTTTGCTTTTGACTATTCAGTGTTGAACTGTATTTTCGTTATGAATAAAAAGCCAACACTCTCAAATGAAAATTCATTAATTTCATTCAAATTATACCCACACAAAAATCAAATGGCTATTCTGAAAGGCCATTATAATTTTCCCATTTGTCAAATGTTTACACAAATTTTATTTGTCTACTTAACCTGTTTCACCTCTTCAAATATAATTACATTTGGCCTTTTTTTCCCCCTGACAACATGTAAAAGTTACGTATTAAAAAAAGCACTCTCACACATTATTGGTGGAATTTTAATTGGTACAACAGACAAGGGGCTACCATTAAAAATATAGATTTTGCCCTCCAATATCTTCTCAGTTAGTACAGGAGTCAGATGCATTTAAAAAAATATGAAATGATACCTTAAGAGTTTATAACAGAAGTAAATATATCTAGAGCCTAGACTGTACTTTGATCTTACAGGTATAACAGAACTTTGAAGCTGACAATGAAAACTGGTCATATGAAAACAGTCTTTAAGAAGGAAAAAAGTGAAAAAAAAATTACTAGAATTTTAGGTTTTTTTGGCGGAAAAATTCTTCCCTGTCCCTCCTGCCACCAGCGGCTCAGCTTTCAATTATTACCTCTTCTAAAACAAAAATTCCTACTCTGTTGGACTGTTTATTTGGCAAATGTCTCCTCAGTGTCTTCAGTGAGTCAAATTCTGTTTTAGACACAGGGGATACAGTGATGAATAAGACAAAGTCCTTCTCCTAATGGAGTTTACTTCACTAGAGGAGAAATCCTTAAGACAAATTAATCCTTAAACAAAATGAGATATTTTAGAGTGCTATGTTTAAAGTTGCAAGTAGAATTTAATGTATAAAATACCTAGCAGAGAGCTCAAAACTTAATAATCATCCCAAGAGTATTGGTTCCTTCTTTCCTGCCACCCTCCTTCCTTCCCTCCCCCCCTTTCTTCCTATATTCCACTGTTGTTCTTCCTTTTCTTTCTTAACTTTCACTGTTCTTGCTATGTATAACTTCTACTATGCTATGTATTCTCTTGCAATGTATAACTTTTACTGCGCCGATCCGCTCCCTCTAAAACACTTATTCTTCTGTGATTTGTGTTTGGAGGATGACTGCAAAAAAACAACTCCAATGCAGCAGTACCAACACTTAAAATTCAAGACTTTTCGTTGTGAAAGTGAATATCAATGGACCATCCAATTTCATACATCTATTATTAACCTCCATTATTAAAGCTGACGCTATTCTCAGTGATTAGAGTCTATGTGTGGCCTGACCAATTCTGACTCAAGAGATTTAGGACCAATGACTCTCCACCCTGAGTGCTGCTGAAATCTCTCTCTATTCGTATCTGTAAAGCTGTTCTGTGGAAAAGCAACAAATGATTTAACTCTCCCTCTTAACATCTCAGTTATATTTTCACCTTTTTTCAAATAGAGAATCCCTTGGATTAAGAGTCCATCAAGCAAGAGTGCAGATTACAGCGGTTTCCCTTCCGTCTACAGTCATGTCATACCATGTGAGGTGTAATATGTGGATATGAAAATCAATTTGGGGGCCCTCTCTGCTTGATTATGTCATGGTTTACACACCCTGAACATTTATTTGTCACACGTATGTAAAGAGAAGATCATATATGGATGCTGCGATACTGAGGACAATGAAAAGAAAAGTATATATAAAATTACTTCTTTTCCTTGAAGCGCTTATATTTTCATGCTCTAAGTAAACATCCATGTTCATAGAAAGAAATGAGTATAAATATTGTCTTGTTACTGTCTTGTCTTTTAAAATAGTTTGTATCTTCCTTTGAGGTATCTTACCAACAATGTCTGCCTTGACTGATTTATAAAATATTACAGAAAAATATTTCAAAGAATTTATCCTCCTTTTACTTCTTTCTAAAGAAGTTGTAAGTCAAATAGTTTCATGCATTAAAGACAGAAGATTGAGAGTTAAAGAATGATCTGGAGGGGCGCCTGGGTGGCTCACTCGGTTAAGCGGCCGACTTTGGCTCAGGTCATGATCTCGCGGTCCGTGAGTTCGAGCCCCGCGTTGGGCTCTGTGCTGACATGTCAGAGCCTGGAGCCTGTTTCAGATTCTGTGTCTCCCTCTCTCTGACCCTCCCCCGTTCATGCTCTGTCTCTCTCTGTCTCAAAAATAAATAAACGTTAAAAAAATTAAAAAAAAAAGTTACTTAAAAAAAAAAAAAAGAATGATCTGGAAACAAAGGTAAGGAACAAAGCCAAGGAGAGACCGGCAAAACAGGAATCTGTGTTTACAAAGATATTACAATTTGCTTCAGAAATAGCCTTTGTTTAATGCACTGTGCCAATCCACATAATCCTGCATTATCATAGTCCTCTCTAGGACTGCTCAAGGCACGGATCACTGCAGCAACTTATCCTAAATAAAAAATACCATGGTAGTGGTTTTAGGGGGAAAAAGCTCTAGGTGCTGAACCCATAGCTCTTCTCCCACACTGAAGCTAACTAAAAAGCTGAGCCATTTTGCAGGTGTAAACATTTAAAAACATCCATATTAGTGTCTCAAGAGTTTAGCTGATTAAAAGTGATTCACAGCATCAATCCCCATTCCAGCCAAAGCCCAGTTTGTTCTCTCCACTATGAACATTAAAATCTCAAGCCTCAACCTCAATGTACTCTCACTCACCTCTGAACAAGTACATATACCTTTTTCTGACCTTTTTTTCTATAAGCCCCTGTCGTTATGTTCCTTCAAAATTTTACTTAAAATGTATCTCCTGTTTATGGCTTCTAAGCCAAAACCTACTTAGGATCTATCACTCTTACATTTTAATGATTCTCTCCACCCTCCACTCTCCTCCTTTCCCCTCCATCTTCTCTCTCTCTCTGTCTCTCTCTCTCCTTTCCACTTCATCTTATGTATGGCACTTAGTTCCTTCTTGGGACAGATGCATACAGTTGGTGATGTGCATGCTTATATGTTCCTGTCACTTGAGCTTAAAGACATTTTTCTATATATCCCTTGTCACCTACTGATTGATATGGATAGCAGATGGCATTTTTAGAAGTATTATCAACTGCACAAAATATGCTGACATCTCCAGTAGTAAATAATCCAAGACAATCACAGTTTAGAAAGCATAGTTCCTGCTTTCACAAAAAAAAAGAAAAATCATACTTAAATAAGGTAGATCTTAATTTAGAGTGTTCTAGAAAATGATCCTGGTACTTACAGTAAGAATTTTCAGAGAATATTTTTCTTTCTATCATTTAAAAAAATATTTGCTGTGTGCATCCCAATCACCATCCAAGGTATTCAGGAAGTGAAGGTGAAACACAAGGACCTTGTTTTTCTGAAATTCACATTCTTTGCGCAGACAGAAAACATAAACAAGGAAGAAAATATGTAAATAAGGTAATTTTGATACTGATACTGAGAAGATTTAGGGACGTGCTAATAATTGACAAGCTATATGTATAGTGAGTATGTGTGTTTGCAGGACGAGGTATGTGATGCTATTAATGTCCTGCCCCATAACTCCTTGGCCTTTGAGTTCACCTGCAACTATGGTAGATCACCATCTGGAGCCTCAAGTACCTGCATACTTCTGCATCTCTGCCTGGGGCTTTCTGTGGCAACACTACAGTGTGCTTGACCAGGCACAACTCAGAAGTGTAGGGGGCAGGGTTCACTTCAATCCTCAACCAACAGGGCATGAGAGTTAATATATAAATACCATAGGTGGCTTCCCCCCTGATGGGACAATTCTAAGGTGTGTCCCATAGTTTCTTAAAGTTTTACAAAAGGATTTACCTTGAGTTGCTCACAGTAGCAAGCTACTGATTAAGACATATTATAGGGATGCCTGGCTGGTTCAGTTGGTAGAGTATATGACTTTTGATCTCAGGGTCATGAGTTCAAGCCCTGCATTGGGCATGGAGCCTACTTAAGATAAAAATCGAAAAAGACATATTTTATAGGTTTTGTTCACTTACCTGACTTTCCTCATTCTTTGACTTGTTTTTCCAGGAATCAACTCCTAAATAAACTACCTGTGCTCAAGTCCTTGTCTCAATATTTGCTTTTGAAGGAAACAGAAACTACCACAGTAAGAGAGGGAAATTGAAAATTTTGAGTGATTAAGAAAGATCACACTAATGTAGTATTATTAGAAATGAGATCTACTCACTGTCTCGTGAGTTCGAGCCCTGTGTTGGGTTCTGTGTTCACAGTGCAGAGCCTGCTTGGGATTCTCTCTCCCTCTCTCTCTGCCCCTTCCCCACTCATGCTATCTCTGTCTCTCTCGAGATAAACTTAAAAAAAGATATATTAAAAAAAGAAATGAGATATAAATGACAAGAAGTTACCATCCATGGGAAGATCTGGAAAAGAGAGTGCGTGGTGGAAACGAGAACAACAGCAAATCCCTGAGGTGAGCAATGTTTAATGAACATGAAAAAGACCACAGTGGCTAGAGTCGAGTGGCAGGCAATGATGTCAAAGGGGAAAGTAAGAGATCCATTTTATAAGACTGTGTAGGTGATACTGAGGAGTTAAGGTTTATAATTATAATCAGTCTTTGTAAGGTTTTAAGCAAGAAAGTGATATAATTTGATTTTTGAATAAACCTCATGCTATTGTTTTGAAAATAGATTTTAGGGAGACAAGAGTTACAAACTAACAGGAGAAAACCAAGAATACTTATTATGAACTATAGTACAAGGCTAGATGAGAGAAAAATGTATAAGATTCTTTTAATGAGGAGAAATGGAGATAGAAAGAAACTTCATAGCCAAGAGACATTTTTGAGGAGAAACCAATAGGCTCACTGACAGATTACATCGAAAGGCAGTACAGAGAAAAGAAAGAAAGCAAACTCCACTAAATATGAACAGCCACAAGGAAATGAGGATATGGCAGAAGATATACGTTTGGGAGAGAGTGCCATCTAACAATTTAAAAACATGAAAGCAAATGTGACCCTCCAGAAGAAAGTAGAAAGCCTGAGAAGAAAATCTGAGAAAGAGTTTAAACAACTACAAAGTAAATTTAAATGGAGAAGTTGGCAGGGTACACAGAAGACCAGAACTATGGTTTCATGGACACACAAAAAAATGATACATATCAAGAAATACCAGGAAGGGGGAGGTGTCCAACTATGTGGAATGCTGCTGGGAGTATGAATAAGAGGACAGAAATTCAATCATTTGCTTTGTCAACTTTCAGATCATTGATAAAAGCAGTATAAGTTAGTGGGCATGAAAAATATATTGCTGAATGTTTAAGAGAAAAAAGAATTGGAGGATGTTTCAACAGGGAAGAGAGGGAGATCTTTTGTAAGAACTTTGTTCTTAAGAAGAGCTGAGACATAGAGCAATGGCTGAATGGGGCATGTGGGATCAGTGTGACTATGCCAAGGAAAACATTATGCATTCACATTTCCTCTTCATGGGCATAGGAAGAGTACATTTCTCAGTATCCCTTGCAGTTAGGTTCCTACCATGAAACTGCATCTGGACAATGAGATGCTGGTAGAAATTATGTATGCAATCTACAGGCAATGATCTTTAAAAACATCTCATCAGTCTTATACTTACTTTTTCCTTTCAAGGGCAACTTGAAAGTCCTGTGTTCCATGCGGAGCAACCAAAGAGCGAAGGCAACCTAGTTTTCTGGGTCAGTCTTGAGGAGAGCCTCCAAGAAGAGCCATGCTACTCATCTTGGACTGCAACATGAAGAAAAGATAATTGTTGTGTTTAGCCACTGAGTTATACAAGTTCAATTGTTACCTCAACAGAGCTAAGCCTATCCTAATATCCCAGTAATGTTTTTAAGATTATTGATAAAATACCATTTTGCATACTTTAGAAAATGCACTAGTAGGTAGAAAGACTTGATACTGCGGGACAGAAAGTATGTAATTGCAAGAGTATTATGTTCAAGAAGATAAGAAAGTCTGAGGTCAAGAGTGCAATTATTGAGGTTGGCTTTAGAAGTAGAGGCACTACAAAAAAAGAAAGGCAGGGAATGTGAGTACAAAAGAAATGACAATGATAAACTTGGTCAAAGGAAGCTGATGAAGTTTCTCCTTTACTGCTTCCGTTTTGTTAGAAAAAGTGAGATAAGAAAGGGAGGGAGTAGATGCGAAAATACTGGTTCTTTGAGGAGGGAGGACAACTTATAAAAATTATTTGAAGAATAGGAAATTAAGCATATTAAGAAACTAAAAGAAGACTGGAAATATTGTGTATATTTTAAATGTGTAATCAAGAATGTAAATTATATCCAAGTAGAATATTTGCATGTAATTAAAAAAAATTTTTAATGTTTATTTCTTTTTCAGAATGAGACAGAGTGTGAGTGGGGCAAGGGCAGAGACAGGTAGACATAACATCCAAAGCAGCCTCCAGACTCTGAGATGTCAGCACAGAGCCTGACACAGTACTGCAGTGCTCAATCTCACAAAAGTCAGATGCTCAATCCACTGAGCCACCCAAGTGCCCCTATTTGTGTGCATTTTTATGCTGATTTCAGCTTCCTGGCTAAAGGCATAACTTATTTGGATGGATGGCTTTAGCCAGGCATGTATAATGGAGAAAGAGTGGAGCATGAATATTACAGGTAATTGCATAGTACTGACTTTAATTATGGATGAAGGAATGTTACCTGGGTAAAAGGTGAATATGGACATCCACAGGCAATGAACAGTAGATAATCTATTGATGAGAGGCCTCCATAAAGACAAATAGTTGCTGAATTAAGAGTACTAGTACAAGTGATCTAGTAGAATAAGAAAGGTTAAGAATGTAGAAGGCTTCAAATTGAGATATTAAAATATTTCACTTATTTATTGATGATTAAGAAGTCATATGTATTGCACAATAAAGGACAAAAAGGTTTTCCTTATGCGATCTCCTGGGGGAAATCACTCTCATTCTCACAATCAGAAAAACTACTACTTCTGTGCAATTTACTTGCTTTTGTTTTATGGATAGTGGGAAATCTGTAAGTTATTAGAGAGGGTTATATACATGGCAGAAACATGAAAGTTATTTCTGCTAAATGTGGTGCGATGATAATAAATCTTAGAGACCAAGAAATAACTTGCAGCTTATCTTATAGAGTGTGGATCTGTGGAAATTAAAAATAAGAGAGGCTTAAAGCATGAGAGAGGGCAGAAGGAAAGAGCAGGGTGTTAGACAGATGGAGAAGGCACCACCATTTGGTGTCTTTGCTATATTAGATCAGGAACACTTGGGTTATATAAATGTTACACCCAGGATACAGGCTGCAATAGGAAAAAGAATATCATCTACAGGTATAGTTAGGAAAATTCACCTCAAATAATGTTTCTTACCTAATTAAGAGGGCAGCACTTGGGAGGAGCCCAGGCAAGTCACACCACAGTGCAGTGTCATCATCAAATACAGAAAATGGACAGATAAAAATGCTCCCTGATTAGATATGCTACAAATAGATCTCGCAGGTATTGTCTTCCCCATAGCTCCTCGATAAATGAATTGCTAAGCTGGTCTAGAGCTTAGTAAATGATAGGAACCTAGTAACATCAATCTAGTAACAGGAATCTAGTAACAGCAATAAAGTAGAAAGCAACAGAATGAAAGCAGCCCCTATGAACCACACGGAAGAAACAAATACCACACCTATTTATGATACCCATTGTTCAAATAAGCAGAAATCAAAAGACATGAAGAGCTTGTGAAATAAGTTCTATATGATACAACTACAAGAAACACAAAAGAAATAAACATTTGCAAAATACACAAAAGGTAATCAATATATGTTATGTCATCTCAACTAATTCACAAAAATATGGATTTTTGAGACAAGATTAGATCGTGAGATAGTGAGAAAAGAGAAGTTACCCAGAAAGGTGACTGAATAAGATACAGAAGCAAAGGTTAGTTAGCTACAGTATGGACCATAGGAAAGTAATGTAAATATAATTATGAGACAAAAAGTGAATGATGTAAGAATCATAAAAGGACAAAATCATAATTCCCAAATTACGGAAATAATAAGGAGGACAAATCTGAGATTCGCTCCAAAAATGAATAGGGAAAGAATGAGAATATATAAACAAAAAGAAAATAATAAATGTGTAAGAAAGAAAATGAAAATTCAGTATACATAAAATTTGTGATCAAGTAAAGGTACCAAACGAATTAAAACAAACACTACAAAGATACGATAGTGAATTCAATTCTGAATGTGAATAAAGACACAAAACTATAGGTATAAATTCAGGGATCCCAGGTCCCAGATGGAGCTGTTAAAAAGGGAAATAGCTCTAGATATAGTCTTGAAATATGCAGTTATTATCAACACGCTGAAATTAAATACAACAATCCAGGCAAGAAGAGGGAAAAAACAATCACTTCACACCTACTAGGATGGTTATCATCAAATAGATAAGAGATAACTGCTGGAGAACAGGAAACCCTTGTGCTTTGGTGAAAATGAAATTGGTACAGCCACTATGGAAAAGAGTATGGAGGTTCCTCAAAAATATAGAAATAGAACTACCATATGATCTGCAATTGCACTTCTGGAAGAAATGAAATCTGAATCACAAAGAGATATTGGCTCTCCCATGTTCATCGCAACATGTTTACAATAGCCAACATATGGAAACAGCCTAAATGTCAACAGACAAATGAATACAGAAAATATGGTATATACCATCACTGGAATATTATTCAGCCATAAATAAGAAGGAAATCTTGTCATTTGCAACAACATGGATGAACTTGGAGATTATAATAAGTAAAATAAGCCAAACACAGAAAGACAAATCCTGCATAATTTCATTTATATGTGAAATCTAAAATAGCCAGGCTCATTGAAGCTGAGAGTAGAAAGGTCGTTGACAGAAGCAAGAAGGAGGAGGAAATAGGGAGATATAGATCAAAGGGTACAGAGTTTCAGTTACATGAGATAAATAAGTTCTGGATATCTCACAGAGAGCATGATGTGCTGACAGTTAGCAATATTGTATTATACAATTGAAATTTGCTCAGAGGGTAGATGTTAAGTTTTCTAATCACAACTGCAAACACACACACACATACACACACACATACGCAGAAAAAGAATGAAAATAGTAACTATGAGGAGATACATAACTTAATTAGCTTGATTGTTGTGATCATTTCACAGTGTATACATGTATCAAGACATCACGTTTCATACCATAAGGATATATAATTTCTACTTGTCAATTATAAAGCGGAAATTCTTTTAAAATCACTTAAAGAAAGAAAAGCCTGACTGATTTATCTATTGTTTTAAATTCAAGAGAAGAAATGAAAGAAACAATATTGTATAGTTTGGGATGAAAAAAAAAAATCCTAACCCTAGAAGAGGGTTGTTTACATATGAAATGTCATATGTGCAGAATTTAGAAAACTGATCACTCAACTTTGAAGGAATATTTGGAGGTAATCAAAAACCCTTGAGTACAAGGGAAACATGAATTGGTAGAAATTATCAAAACTATGTAGTAAAATTTTAATTTGAAATAATTGTTATAAATGTTATCACAAAGAGAAATCAAAAGCATCTTCAAGTCTCAAATTACTAAGAAAAACAATACAAAATAATGTTTAAAATTAAGATAAGATACTGAGTTTGGAACTCTGGATTATACCAACATCTGAAGAAAAGGTATTAGTTTCTTTTCTTATATGGGCATGGAAAATATCACACGGTCTAAGTTTAACTCTTAACATTGTCAAATAAGAAAATAGTAACTCAGTATTTGTTGAAGTTTATCTAGTACTTACAATGTATTACCAATACATTTTTCTTAGTTGAGGGATTACTCAAATTAAAAAAAAGAAATCTTAATTTCTCTGGATTTTTACACATATTCACATATGTAGCCACCATCCATATCAAGTTATAGAACACCTCCAGGGTCCCAGAAGTCTTTCTGGTGTCCCTGCCCAGCCAGTAGCATCCCCCCTACAATGATAAATACTATTCTATTCTAATCTCCATCAGCAGAGGTTGATTTTGTTTTTTTTTTTTAATTTCATATGAATGAGATCATATAGTGTGTACTCTTTTGTGTCTGATTTCTTTTTATCAACATTATGTATTTGAAATTAAGCCATGCTGTTGCACCTATTAGTGTTCTCTTTTTCATTGCTATGAAGTGTTCCATTGTGGAAATATAGCACAATTTGTTTACCCATTCAACTTCTAATAAAAATTTACATTGCTGCCAGCTATTATGAATAAAAGTTCTATGATCATTCTCATATAGGCCTTGTACAGGGATAAATACTTTTATCTGCTGGGTATATATCCAGGAGTAAAATAAGTTGCTTAAGTTGCTGTGTAGCTGAAGTAAATACTTTTACATATTTTCCCAAAACAACTGTGCAAATTTAAATCATCACAAGCAATGCAAGTGTTCTAAAATTCCATATCCTTGATAATACTTGATAATGTCAAGCATTTCAGTTATCCTATACCCAAAAGAATTTTTAAAAAGTTTTGCCTTCTGGGGCGCCTGGGTGACTCAGTCAGTTATGTGTCCGACTTCAGCTCAGGTCATGTTCTCAGTTTGTGAGTTCGAGCCCCGCATCGGGCTCTGTGCTGTCAGCTCGGAGCCCGGAGCCTGCTTTGGATTCTGTGTCTCCTTCTCTCTCTGGCCCTCCCCCACTTGTGCTCTGTCTCTGTCTCTCAAAAATAAATAAATGTAAAAAAAAACATTAAAAAGTTTTGCCTTCTAAGTGACAAAGAAAAAGAAAAACAGGTGAAGTAACTTAGAAAAAAAAAACAAAAGGAGAAATAAAAATAACATCAAGTAAACTAATAATCATAAAATACCAAGCATAGCATTTATTTCAATTATTATAAAACCTTGCTAAAACCCTGTGTTGAATACATCAGACACCTCAATTCCTGTTTTAGAACGCCTCGACAGAATATGTATTGATGGCTCATCTATCATTATAGTTAACTACCAACCAGGCATGGACTTATTGTTTAAACTTCTAAGAAACATACTTTAATTACCACACTGGTAAAGGAGCAAACAAAAAAACAGCAAAAAAAGATTATCTGAAAGTGGACTTTGGAGTATAGCATGAATGCACAAGCACCGGAGGGGTCAGGGAGACCAAACCCCACTAGATGCACACAGCCTAAGTAGAACAGCTGCTGCAGTGAAACTACACAGTACCCACTGGGAATTCTGGAGCTGGAATTCTAGTTGTTCTTTCTGCTTAGGGTCATCAGTTGTAGCAACTGATTTACGATGTAGAAGATCACTTGCTTTCTCCTCAGCAAATTGTTAGGTTGCCATAAACCCAATCCCTCTAATACTTGCATAGGTATAGCTAAGATAATTTAACAATTTAACAGAAAAACCGGGTACCTGTGTGCTGGGGTTGTGAATAGGTGATTACAATGCCAAATACAAATTTAAATGAAACCAGTATTTCCCATGTTTATGTCCATTATTATGAATATTTGAACACTTATACCCAGTAATACAAATAGTATTTCTGTACATCATTTTTTTCAAAGTTAAATAACATTAAACTCAGATTTTAAAAATTCTTAATGTTTATTTTTGAGAGAGAGAGAGAGACAGAGTGCGAGTAGGGGAGGTGGAGAGAGAGAGGGAGACACAGAATCTGAAACAGGCTCCAGGCTCTGAGCTGTCAGCACAGAGCCCGACGTAGGGCTCGAACCCACAGACCACTAGATCATGACTTGAGCCGAAGTCAGACACTTGACTGACTGAGCTACCCAGGTGCCCCAAACTCAGATTTTAAAACACCTTAGTAAAGCCATACCAATTTAAAGAACTTAGACAAAATCACATACATCTCTATTCCCTTCCAAAACCACAATATTTGTTTTTGCTTCTTTTAACACTAAAAATATTTTAAAGTATTTGTGCTCCCATTCAGATTTTTTTTTTGAAAAACAGGTCATGTACCCAACAATATGGCCATATGATTCCACAATATATTTTGACAATGCTGGAGATGGTCCAGAAAGATTTCATCAGCTTACTTTCCCTAATGAATTTAATATCAGTGATTACATGTTTGTTGCTTTTTTCTATAAAAAGAAACTTCTACAATAGTAAAATACTATTTCATGAATATGTAAGTCATGTTCAAGGCCAAAATCATCATTACTTTGGATAATGCCATGAACTCTCGCATCCTATTGTGGCATCTTATAAATAACTCAGCTAATTTTTAATGTATTCCTTCTGTATCTACAATGCATTACCTTTATTTAATCTTCAGCAGTAATATCTAATACACACACAGTAAAACTGAATGTGATTTCCTTTTGCCACTGACAGTAACAAATAGTTCTTGATAATTATGATCCATGTGTAGCTCCTTCTTTCATTAGAGGAGAAGCGCTTACAATGCCAGATCAACTGCTAGAGCAGTTCTGTGTCATCAATCTCAAACCACTTGCCAATGTTGGGAACACGCATATCTCCACAGAGTAATATATCTGTGTCATCTCATTGTCATATATCCCGAATTGTTTAGAAAAGCAAACTAGAAAGGAAAAAACAAATATAAGCATTTTTCTGCTCTGTATGAAATGTGAGATAAATGAACATTGACTGAGCCTGTATTTTCCTGTGTGTGTGTGTGTGTGTGTGTGTGTGTGTATTAGTGTGCATTTAGGCACATGTTATAGCTGGGAGGGGAGGTATGTTTACTAGTGTGTACATTTAATGTGTTTCTTATATGCCATAATGTTCCATCCACAATTTAACTACCAAAAACTGCATGGGGAAAAATAACAGAAAGCAAAATTTCTTTTTCTTCTTCTCTTAGACAATGCTAAAAGAGCTACTTTCCCTGAAAATTAGCAAATGATCACAGCGACATTTTTTTAAGATGTAGAGTCATGCTGATACAATATAGGCATCATTACTATAGCTGTGATCCTGAGGTCTTATCATCACTGGAATCCACTTTTCCTAGTTAAGTTCTCTCAGAGGGACTATTTGAGGTTCAAACCATCTTTTTTGATGGACATACCAAATAACCATGTGGAACACATAAGAAAGCTATAGGCAATATCCCTGTATTATTTGAATTAAGAGATTAATACCATTAAAATAAGTTAGGAGATGAGTTAAAGAATCTCTAAAGATCCAAATATATATCAAACCATATTTCATTCTTCCTTTTGTCATCATTATGATATGGATATTTCACATGAAAAATAAGAGTATATTTATTAACACTAGCAAAATAAAAGCAAGAGAAATCATTTACACTCCATCTTTTTCTGAGCACTTGGATACAGTCACTTAAATTCTCTATGACTCAGTTTCCTCACTCAATTTTTATAAAGACTGGAAAATCAAATGGCATAATACTTTGGAATCATTTTATGAAACTGTAATCAATGATACAGCTGCAATGTCATTGTTAGCTGTCTAGTTTTAAATCTTATCAGACATTTACAACAGAGCAAGAATCCCAAGTGGCCAAGACTATTTTAAAACAAATACTTGTAGAATTATATATAATATGTGTTAAACAGGATAGACTGATTAGGGTGTATTACACACAACCTCCAATATCAGAGGCTTAACACAACATGCAAATTTCCTTGTAGGTCTGAGCAACTCTTCAGGTCAGCAGTATTCCACATAGTGATATACCAGTCTAGGCTGATAAAAGTTCTACCATCCTCTCCCCATACCATCTGGAACATGAAGTCACCTACGTTAATAAGGGAAAAAAGTACAAGAGAGTCTTCCTATAGGAATTATATACTTCAGTATAGAAGCAGGCCTAATTAACTTTCCCTCACAATCCATCAGCAGAACTAGTCACAACAGTTCCACATAACTGCAGAAGAATAAGGGAGCATGGTCCTCTTGTGTTTCTTTTTTTTTTTTTTTTTTTTTTTTTGGGAAAGAGAGAGACAGAGCATGAACGGGGGAGGGGCAGAGAGAGAGGGAGACACAGAATCGGAAACAGGCTCCAGGCTCCGAGCCATCAGCCCAGAGCCCGACGCGGGGCTCGAACTCACGGACCGCGAGATCGTGACCTGGCTGAAGTCGGACGCTTAACCGACTGCGCCACCCAGGCGCCCCCCTCTTGTGTTTCTTGAAGGAGAATTGGATATAGGAGAGAACCAGAAGTCTACTACAGGCTTCATTAATTATGGTAACATTTTAAATACCCCTAAATTCAGTTGCCCATTAGATGATTTTATATAACCATTTGTATCTTTCTGTTCTGCACAGGTAATTCAATTAGAAAAAAAAAAACACAAAAACTGAACCACCTGTAAAAATAAATATGCTTATAAAATAAAGGTGACAGATTAACTTACAAATATAATTCAAGATTTGATATTTGTTCTGTACCAACTTGTTCTATATCTTAGGCCAGGCATGGGAATCCAGGTACCTCAGGTAATTTTATTGCCACAAGTAACAACACGAAACCTTTTCATTTCCCAAAGCCCCAAAACCAATCTACATGCATACTCATACACACATGCACACAGTTTCAGACAACCTGCGTGTCCATTTAAATGGAATAATGTAAAACACTAAGACACCATTACAAAGAAATCTGAGAGGCTAGCAACAGTTGTAGAGAAATGTCCACGCTATAAATTTAAAGCAACTTTCCAACAATTCTTTCCTAGTGTGGACAAGCAGAACACCAGAGGGATACAAACCTGAGATAATACCTTGGCTGAAGAATACTGTAATAGAATACAAAATAATAAAGAAAATACAAAATGTAGACAAAAATAAATTAACCTGTACTTACCTATGAAAACCTTTGTGGCTGGTGTGAGGGAGACGAGAGAGAGGAGGGTTACTGTGTAGAATGATCTTCACTGTCACTAATCCCTGCTATCCCTGCTATCTATTGGCTCAAAGTTACTTTTTCTTCATGGCAGCATTGTATATGCTCGTACGGATGTTGACTATGGTAAAGTAAATTAATAAACTCTTGTCATACACTATATTTAGTGTAACTGGCAATAAGGCAGCAGAGGAAAGGGTATATATCTACAGGAAGACTGGCCTAGAAGGAAGCAAACGATTCCTAAGCTTACTCTTGTATGGAAAAGCAAAGGACTGTCCACAGGTGCTCTGAAGGGACAAAAAATACACTAGTGCCAGTTGTGGGCACCTTCCAACGTTTGAAAAATCACTGATTTCTGCCAAACACCATGGCCTGAGACCAATCATCCAAGCATGGGAGACAATCACCCACAATCCCGCAGAGAGAGAGATAGAGAGAGAGAGAGAGAACCATTGACCACTTGTCATCATGAGACATTCAGCATCACGTACCACTCATAATGCAAGACATCGTTCGTTTATCAAGTTAAAATTTATTAGAAATTTTTGCTCATCTTGCAGAACACTTGCAGAACAAGTTACTTGCAATCCAATGTTTTACTGTAGTTGATTTCCCTTAATACCCAACTGTGTTTTTTTTTTTTTGAAGTCTCAAATAATCCCCCAATTGTAGCAGGTCTCACTAAACATTTGTTGAATGATTGAATGTGCTGGCAAACTAGAGATATGTGACAGACCATAAGGAAAACAACAATTTAGGTTAAATACTTTGCTCCCAGATTTAACTTGAGCTCCACACAATACTAATGGTTTCTGGATAGCACAAAGCTGACTTATAAAGGACTATCTCCCTACATTTATAAGGTATATAAATCCTAAGAACAGGGGTTCTGGAGTCACACTGCCTGGGTTCAAATTTTATCACCACCAGTTCATTCTTAAGTGACACTAGGTAAGATACTTAAGTTTTTGTGTCCCAGTTACCTCATCTTTTAAATGAGAATAAATACTATCCACCTCAGAGATCTGTTGACAATATAAATAGTTAACATCTAGAGAGTACTTAGAAAAGTGCATCACAAATTGAAGCACTTGGTAAGTGTTTGCTTTAATTGTTTTCTGTTCTCTTCTAAGGTGATTCCTTTGATATCCCTAAGGCATTCTCAGTCCTCCAGCTTGGAATTGTCAAAGGATAACACAGGGGGAACAATGTTACCACTGGATGGTTGTTTCCATTGATAAGAAGAGATTGGAAAGGGAGATCACAAATTAATTGCAACTACCCACACTGCAATTTCAAAGGGTTAACTGTTGAGGGAACCATTTTTCCTTTAGCAGGCTCAGCCTCCTATTTCATATTTATTCTCCTCTCCCTCATAAAGGGGCATACACTTTGGAAGAGGAAACAAGGACCACAGTCTAGTGACCAAACAATATAGAATCTCTACCAAGATTTTACACATTTGTTAGGTAAAAATCTCTTGACAATTGGATAATCAATTTAGAACTTGAATTAAAGAACACTCTTGAAACTCCAGAAAGCGGGGCGCCTGGGTGGCGCAGTCGGTTAAGCGTCCGACTTCAGCCAGGTCACGATCTCGCGGTCCGTGAGTTCGAGCCCCGCGTCGGGCTCTGGGCTGATGGCTCGGAGCCTGGAGCCTGTTTCCGATTCTGTGTCTCCCTCTCTCTCTGCCCCTCCCCCGTTCACGCTCTGTCTCTCTCTGTCCCAAAAATAAATAAAAACGTTGAAAAAAAAAATTAAAAAAAAAAAAAAGAAACTCCAGAAAGCAAAGTAAGTACTTTGCTTATCTCCTTATCTCCGCAATGAGGTAAAATTACCAAAGATAGGTTGTATCATTTTCCTTTGTTCCATCTATGAAAGCAAAGTGTTAGACATGTTCAATCTAGAATATTGTCATAATTTATCTAAAAAGGCCAAGAAAATTATTGTCCTTTTAATAATCAGTTAAGAACAACTGAAAATTACTTAGCAGTATTTGCTGACCTGTACTAAATTTTAATTAATTTGATCTGAATAAAAACCAACAATCAAATCAATTTGATTTGAATGATAATAAGCCTCCCACTTTGAAAGTACTAAGTAAATCTAGACTTATTTATGTAAGTATTTAAAATGAAGTTTAAAATTAAAAAATACATATTTGTTTTCTCTATATATGAATATTCATGGCAATAAAATCACAACTAGAATCAGACTGAAACACCATTTTAATTTATAAAGTGAAGCGGTACAGAAACAGGCTTACTATTTGGCTTCTTGCAACATTTCTGCATTCTAAAAAAAGTTCCTTATCCAACTTCATGAGGTTTTTTTGAGAAATTTTTAAGATATACCCAAAGGAAATTATTTCCTCTGTACTATACCTCATATCTAATCTATACACAGCATTTCATGTCAATAAGGATTTTTCACTGTTACTAGATACATTTATTAACCTGTTCCAGAGCTTAAATAACACTTAGTTCATTTTTTTCTGTGCATCTAATTTTTTCAAGGTAGAATACAGGAACTTAGCTTAGTTACGAAAATTCACAACAATTTAGCCATAAATTTCTAGTTAGTCAAATGAGAAAGTGTGAAGACCAATAGATATCTCTGTATCTGAGCTTCCACCTATGCGGAGTGCCCAAACAGGAAAAGGACTTAAGTAAGGATAAGAAGTAGAAAAAGACATACACTACTGCCAAATATTGACCAAGCATTCATTTATGCATTTTGCAACTGCTTGCTCATTTAACTGTTCCAAAAATCCATAGACTTTTTCAATTAAGAAAATTAATGTTTATTTACTTATTTTGAGAGAGAGGGAGAGAAAGAGTGACTGGAGGAGGAGCAAAGAGAGAGGATCCCAAAGAGACTCCACGCTGTCAGCACAGAGCCCGGTGCAGGGCTCGAACTCATGAACACGAGATCATGACCTGAGCAGAGATCAAGAGTCAGATGCTTAACCAAGTGAGCCACCCAGGTGCCCCTGCAATTTTATTCTAAACTAAGATTGTGAGATTTAGTGAAGTACCAGCCACCCAGTTAAATGTGAATTTAAGATAAACAACAAACCGATGTTTCTATGTATGTCTTTAAACTAGATCCAAGGGGCGCCTGGGTGGCGCAGTCGGTTAAGCATCCGACTTCAGCCAGGTCACGATCTTGCGGTCCGTGAGTTCGAGCCCCGCGTCGGGCTCTGGGCTGATGGCTCAGAGCCTGGAGCCTGTTTCCGATTCTGTGTCTCCCTCTCTCTCTGCCCCTCCCCCGTTCATGCTCTGTCTCTCTCTGTCCCAAAAATAAATAAACGTTGAAAAAAAAATTAAAAAAAAAAACACCTATCTAAAAAAAAAATAAATAAATAAATAAACTAGATCCAAGCCTTGAAGGTTAGCTTTTACTTTCTATTTATTATTTTTTAATTTTTTTATGTTTCTTTATTTTTTGAGAGAGACAGATCATGAGTGGGGTAGGGGCAGAGAGAGAGGGAGACACAGAATCTAAAGCAGGTTCCAAACTCTGAGCTGTCAGCACAGACCCCGACACAGGGCTTGAACTCACAAACCACGAGATCATGATCTGAGCTGAAGTCAGACGCTTAACTGACTGAGCTACTCAGGCGCCCTGAAGGTTAGCTTTTAAATATGCGATATTAGATGAGAAAATCCTGTGTGTTTGCATGTGCATGCATTGGGTGTGCATGCACAGGCGCAGATGCTCAGAGGTGGAGGGGGATGGTGAGGAAGGCCAAATGCCTGAAATCATGTCACAGATGGACCTGCCTGCTCTGCTTCTGTTGAGGCTGGCCTGGGTTTAGGCTACGTACACAATTTAATAGTCTTCCTTAACTTTTGAAAGAAATGTTCTCTGTCTAATCTGGTAGCCACTAGCCACATGTAGCTATCAAACAACTGAATGTGGCTAGTGTGACTAAACAACTAAACTTTGAACTTTATTTAATTTTAATTAATTAAATAGCATAAACGTGTACCTAAATGTTTATTGTACTGGACAGTGAACATCTTGGCCCAAAGGTAAGTTAACAAATGGCTGGAAATGCAGCCTTTCAAAGACAATTATATTTACATATTTATAATATTTTCCTGAATACAAAGGACTCTAAGTGATTGTGAATGATCAACAAAGAATCTTAGTTTGCAAATCCAAAAATCTTACATGTATTTTAGACCAATGATTCTTGAAATGTGGTCCCCAAACCAGTAGCATCAGCATCACCTGGGAACTTGTTAAAAATGTAAATTATCAACCCTGCCCAAATTTAAATCACCAGACTTGAAGGTTGGGGTCCAGCAATTTGCTTTTAATAAGCATCCCCAGGTGGTTCTAATGCAATTTTGAAAACCTCTGTTGTAGAACAGTAAGAGTGTAGTAAATCACTGATAAAATAATTATTTACCACAAGTTACTTTCTTCAATAGTTATGTAAATAATCATATAACACTTTAAAAATATCTTTCAGATGTCAATGACAATGACACACATTTATTTTATGATTTTGTTTAAAATAACATGAAAAAGCCAAGGAGGCACATCTTCCTAGGCTGACGGATTACTTATTCTATTGGCATATTTCCTGGGCTTCTAATGGCTGCCCCAGTGAGAGGAGTTTCTGTCAGATATTTTGTCACACAAAACACTGCAGCAGCTTGGGGACTCCTGCCAACAAGGGTTTCTTAAGGTGTATTGCTGCGTTGGGGGTAGAAAAAAAAGTCTCTAAGGAATCATTTGGTTTTAGGACAAATGTGTCTAAGACTGTTCAGTATCAAAGCAACTATGTGAGAAGTAAAAACTTTGTGTTAATCAGCCATTTTTATGTCTAGCACATTACTGGATAAAACCAGTATCCCTTGTATTTTCTTTCCATTTTTAATCTTTGTTTTCCTTCAGTAAACTGACTCAAATGAGCCATGATTTAAAGATCATCAGCTTCTAACTTGTAAAGGGCCAGCATTTCATTACAAAGCAAAGTTCCAAATCCATTTTGGCACTAAAAATAGTCCCATCTCATTTTTCATTGAAAGTGGACTTGGCTATTTCCATTTTCTTTATATTTTAATGAATCACCTTTCACTAAATGCCAGAGTAAGGTTAAGGTATAAAAAATATGGGATTAAAATCAAGTTAATGTGGGTGTGAAATCCAGGATGCATAATGTCCGTGTGCCCTTAAGGAATTTAATTTCTCTGAGACTCAGTTTCCTCATCTACAAAAATGGAAATAACACTTCATTCAGAGAATAATTATGTGAATTAAAATAAATAAATGTGGAAGTCCCTAGCTCATATAAGTCAAAAAAACTTACCAAGGAAGATCTGCAAGAAAGGAAACATTCTTATCACTAAAATGGTTATTTCCTATTAAAAAAGCCAACATATTTTAATATTGTTATTAGCTGGAATATATTATTTTACTCTCTTGATACTTTTTTCATTAAAAAACAATTAAACTAATATATCCCACTTCTCTTTTTAACTGAAGGTTTTTATTACTCTCAAACATTTCTTCTCAGATAATTACATTTCTAATGAAGATACTTAGTTTCAATTTGATCCTTAGTGCATGCTTTTAGTGCTTGATGGTTTATGAATCTATATTCCTTTAAGCTTATGAATTAAATACTTGAGAAGATACTTCCTTCTATTCCATTCATTTAGTGTGTTTCATTTTTTTCTATTTTTCAGTTTTACTGAGGCATAACTGACAAATAGGAACTATATATATTTAAGGTTATAACTTGATGCTTTGTATACACTGTGAAATGATCACCACAATCAAGCTAATTAACATAACCATAACCTCACATAGGTTTCAATTTTATTTTTCTTTTTTTCTTTCTAAATTTCTTTCTAAATTTCTTTCATTTTTAATGTTATATTTATTTTTGAGAAAGACAGAATGTGAGTAGGGAAGGATATTTTGAAAGATATTCTTATGTGAATGTTACTAGTGTTTTAAAATATGAAAATCTCCTCATCTGTATTGCAGAAATGGAATAAGTGAGCAAAGACTTGCCAAAGAACTCCCTGATAACAAAGAAGAATTAGAATATATACCTAAACCAGATCAATAGCAAGGGAAATTGAAATAATGTTATGTCATCAGTATGTGCCAGAATGTAGTTACAAGAACAGGAATCATGATTTCTATCATTAATTTGCACGAATACAAATTGTGACCAATGCAGGAATATAATCTGTTGCTTTTAACAGATGTGTGTACATTAAAATTGTGAGCTCCATTTGAGAGTTAGATCTTTCATTGATTTTTATTGTGGGTGTCACATAAAATATAAATTTTAGCACTCAGGAAGACTTAAGGATCATCTATTATAATTCTCAAAATGTTTTGTTTTTTAAGTTTCTTTTTTCTTTTCTTAATGATTATTTTTGAGAGAGAGAGAGGGAGAGCATGAATGGGGGTAGGGGTAGAAAAGAGGGGACAGAGGATCTGAAGAGGGCTCTGCACTAGCAGCAGAGAGCCCGATGCAGGGCTTGAACTCAGGAACCATGAGATTGTGACCTCAGCTGAATCTGGATGCCCAACCTACTGAGCCTCAAAATGTTTTGATAAAAAACTTTTGCCTGAAGAGGTTAAAGCAACTTGCTCAAAGTTACACAGATAATTGGGGCGCCTGGGTGGCGCAGTCGGTTAAGCGTCCGACTTCAGCCAGGTCACGATCTCGCGGTCCGTGAGTTCGAGCCCCGCGTCAGGCTCTGGGCTGATGGCTCGGAGCCTGGAGCCTGTTTCCGATTCTGTGTCTCCCTCTGTCTCTGCTCCTCCCCCGTTCATGCTCTGTCTCTCTCTGTCCCAAAAATAAATAAACGTTGAAAAAAAAATTAAAAAAAAAAAGTTACACAGATAATTAATATAAATTCTAGGACTAGAATCCAACTGTTTTCCCTCATCATCTAGTTTAATTTCAATTCAATTAAATAAATGTATTAGTTTTCTAAACTTTATCAGGTACAGGGGATCCAGCGATTAAAAAAAAAAAAAACTTGTTATCTATTATAGACTAAATTGCTTCCCTCCAAAATTCATATGTTAAAGCTCTAACCCCCAATGTCACTGTATTT
Source organism: Lynx canadensis (assembly GCF_007474595.2). Lineage (NCBI taxonomy): Eukaryota > Metazoa > Chordata > Mammalia > Carnivora > Felidae > Lynx > Lynx canadensis. The sequence goes on from NC_044321.2 coordinate 23,222,379, forward strand.
GGAGATGGGGCCTTTAAGGAGTAATTAAGGTTAAATGAAGTCATAAAGGTGGAGCCCTAATCTAATTGGACTGATATCCTTGTAAGAAGAGAAACAGACACCAGAGATATCTCTCTCTCTCTGTGCACACACAGAGAAAAGGACGTGAGAAGAAGCTGTGAGAAGGCAGCTGCCTTCAAGCAAGTTAGAGGTCTCACTAGAAAGGAACCTGAAATGAATCTTGATCTTAGACTTGTAGACCCCAGAACTATGAGAAAATGAGTTTCTGTTGTTTAAGCCACACAATCTACAGTATTTTGCTATGGCAGCCCAATCAGATTATGACATTGTCCAATACAAACACACAGGGCTATTAATTTTGTATCAGAAAATCAGGGCGTCTGGGTAGCTCAGTCTGTTAAGCGTCTGACTCTTGATTTCAGCTCAGGTCATGATCTCATGATTCGTGAGATCGAGTCCCTAGTAGGGCTCCGTGCTGACAGCATGGAGCCTGCGTGGGATTCTCTCTCTCCTCTTTCTCTGCCTCCCTCCTTCTCATGCACGTTCTCTCTCAAATAATAAATAAACACTTTTAAAAAATCGGTACAGCACAAAAGAAAGAACAGTCATTTTCACTTGGACAAGTAAGATGGAAGAAAAAAATTGAACAGAGATTTTTGTGCTAAGTTTTGAGAGATGAGTGGAAGTGACAGGGGCTGAATTGGGAGTGGCTCTGCCATGTGATCTTCACACCATTTCATTTTCCTCTTAAACCATAGGAAGACTACACTCCTCCTCCTGGTAAATCTAAATGGATCATGTAATCAGTGCTGCCAAAGGAATGTGGGTGATAGCAACAAAAGACACACCTAGACCTGACTCTTGAAATAACCATCCTCTATCTATGTTCTCTCTCTTGTAGCATCTTGATAATGCAGATGGATTAGATCCTACAGAGAACTCAGAAGCCTCCAGGGTAGAGAGGATCCTCAAATGGAAAGAGCCAGAATGCCATAGTCACAGCCTAGTGGAGACCCTTTACAGCTAGATAATCTTTAGTACACTGTGCACAAGGTAAATAAATGCAATATTGCATTGATTCTCAGGTATTTTTCCTCTCTACATTTTAACTTCTCTGTAATAAGAATGCTTCTCAAAATAAGGGTGATAAGGAAACACTGTGCTATAGTTTAAATGGGAGAATTCATTTTCTTCCTTAGCACTACATAAAATAATACATCTTACAATAGATGGCAGCTTAGATTTGATGAAATGTAATAAATCTTCATATGTTAAGGCAATGAGATTGTAGGGGCTTTGTTATAGCAGGGAGCATTAATTACTCTATTAAAAGGGGAGAGTGATTCCCAGATAAAAAGAACAGTGTCAGCAACCACCTAAACTTAAAACTGGTTGTTTGCTTTAGAAGCTGCAAGTGGTTAGGTCTGAGCAAAGTGTAAATTATGGAGTGGCAAATGGCAGTAACTACTACCAAGCAGAATGTGAGTGCAACTAGCAAAAGCTTTGATATTTAATAATGCACTTCCTCGTGATGGTGAACTGCATAATCAGGAATATTTATTTGAGTGATGTTTGTGGCTTTTTCACTATGGTTTCAATAATGGAAGCATATTTTAAGAAATATTTTGAGGGCAATAAGCCAAATAATTACCATAAATGGGCTGCTATTTTACCCGACCACTTATTAAGAATACTTATACATATGATATACAATTATTTTACTAAAATTAAGGTTATGACATATAAATATTTTATGTTAACAGAGTTGTTTTCATATAACACATTTCACATTGCAAAGTGTCTTTGTTAACTCTACATTTTTATCCTTAGCTTTTGCCTGGAAGAAATGCAATCTTAACAGATATGTTGATCATTCCTGTAATACAAAGTAGAACCTTAGTTGCATGCAAATTTCAATATACAAACATCAGTGATCACAGATGCAATTCAAACTGTATCCCTCCAGGCCTTAAAAGAAGTTCTTTTCAGTGAAAGAAACAATGTATTTATACTTTTATTTTAACCTGAGGCAAATGACTCTAATAAGTTCATAATAAAATAGTAGAAATACTGATATATTTTCAACATCCTCTGAAAAAAAATTTAATGGAATTAACATGTACTTTCTTAGTTAAAACAATAAACTGAGGAGTCATGCTTGTTTCATCACATCTGTGTTTCCCAAATGATTTTTTTGTGCCAATAAAAACATGGTAAAGTGAAATGGAGAGGAGCCATTGAAACAAGAAGCTAAGACATTCCCAGGTTGTTGGATTTGGTGTTGATTCTAACAGCATCCCCCAGACTTTCAAATAATGACTTCCTCTTGTTCTATATAGTTTTGATCCACAAAACAATGTTTTACTTTTTGTACTGTGATTAAATACATACATACATACTTTGGTCTTGTTATCAAGTGAACAAAATGAAACTTAACTGGAGTCTATAACTATGCCAATCTCTAGGATAATCTAGTCTGAGGGGTTCAAGCTGTTTCTAGGGATAGAGAATAAGGCAGATGGGACTGATGGAGTCTGAGGAGGTAAGATGTCAAGTTCTATGCTATTTCACATGAAACCAAACACATCTATTACTATCTATTTTATGTGTTGGGATATATATGAGATGTCATTTAAAAATTATTGTGTAAAAACTTCTAAGCTATTTATATCCCAAATGTCAATAAAGCACAGTAATCAACAGGAGGACTAAAGAGTCAGTCTGCATCGAAAATCCTCAACCAGTACTTGCTAACTGCAGACACCTAAGCGAACTGCACTAACTCTGGATCTCAACTCCTTGTAAAATGAGTTAATAATTATTTCTCACAGCATAGATTTGAGGATTAAACTAAACGATACATGTAAAACTATGCTACACCAAGTTCATGGCTGCCTGTCCATGACCAGACTACAATGAGTTAAGGACGTTAAGCCAAAATGTAAATCAACTAGATCGCTAAAAACATGGTTTCATTCAGCTAACTTTTCGTTTTTCACAGTACAACTTTCTCAAAGAAGGAAGCAGTGCACTGAGTGTTCATTCTAGCACAAGTCCTTATCTAACTGAAGCTTGGCCTTTTGGGAAGCACAGAATTTTATTCATTTGTTTTCCAGCATTATTGAGATATAATTGACATACAACATGATATAAATTTAAGGCATACACTGTTATGATGTACAATGTGATGATTTGATCCTTATATACTTCAAAATGATTACCACAGTAGGGTCGGATAACACCTCCACCACAGAACCACCATTTCATTTTTTGGTGAAAAAACGAACTCTTTCAGTAACATTTTACTCTTTCAGTAACATTCAAGTACATAATATAGCTTTGTTACCTTAGATACTCAGAACCTATTAATCTTATAACTGGAAGTTTGTATCCTTTGGTCAACATCTCCCTACTTCCTCCATCCACCAACCCCCAACCCCCAGCAACATCCATTTTACTCTCTGTTTCTTCGACTTCAGCTTTTTAAAAGTCCACATATCAGTGAGATCATGCAGTATTTGTCTTTCTCTAACTTATGTAGCATAATGCCCTAAAGGTCCATCCATGTTGTTGCAAAGAGCAGGATTTCCTTTTTCTCATGGCTGAATAATATTCCAGTGTGTGTGTGTGTGTGTGTGTGTGTGTGTGTGTGTGTATAAAACAATCTGTATCATTTCATCTGTAGATGAATAGTTAGGTTGTTTACGTATATTGGCTTGTGAATAATGCTTAAATGAACATGGGGGTGCAGATATATTTTGAGGCCCTGATTTCATTTCCTTTGGATACAAACCAGAAGTGAGACTGCTGGGGCATATAGTAGTTCTATTTTTAATTTTTTGAGGAACTTCCATATTGTTTTCCATAGTTGCTGCACCAGTATACATTCCCACCAACAATGCACAAGTATTCTCTTTTCATATTCTTGCCAACACTTGTCATCTTTTACAGTTTTGATAACAGCCATCTTAACAGATGTGAGGTGATAGCTCTTTGTGGTTTTGATTGCATTTCCCTGATGATTAAGTGATGTTGAGCACCTTTTCACATATCTGTTGGCCATTTGTATGTCTTCTTAGAAAAAAACATATTCAGGTACTTTGTCCATTTTTACTAGAATGTTCATTTGGCTACTGTGCTGTATGAGTTCCTTACACATTTTGGATGTTAACCCCTTATATGCTAGATGTTTTGCAAATACGTTCCTCCCATTTCAAAGGCTGCTTTTACATTTTGTTGTTTCTTTTGCTTTGCAGAAGCCTTTAGTTTGATGTAGTTCCACTTATTTATTTTTGTTTTTCTTACTTGTGTTTTTGGTTCATATCCAAAAAAGTCATCACCAAGACAGATGTCAAAGAGCTTTTCCTCTGTGTTTTCTTCTAGGAGTTTTACAGTTTCAGGTCTTATGTTTAAGTCTTTAATCCAATTTGAGTTAATTTTTGTGACAGGTGTATAATAGAGGTACAATTTCACTCTCTTGCAGGTGATTATCCAGTTTTCCCAGCACTGTTTATTGAAGATCCTATCCTTTCCCCATGAAGTATCCTTGCCTCCCTTGTCAAATATTCATTAATAATAGTTTTTTGGGGGGGCTCTCAATTCTGTTCCAATGGTCTATGTGTCTATTTTTATGCCAGTACCATATTGTTTTGATTACCATCCATTTGTTATATAGTTTGAAATCAGAAATTGTGATGCCTCCAGCTTTGACTTTTGCAGGATTGCTTTGGCTATTTGGAGTCTTTTGGTGTTCCATGTGAATTCAAAAACAAAACAAAACAAATTTTTACTTATGGGAAAAATACTAATGAACCAAATTTTAAGAAAAACTTTCATGGCATCCGGATAGCTCAGTCAGTTATGTGTATGGCTGAGGTCGTGATCCCAGGGTGATGGGATAGAACCTCGCATTGGGCTCTGCACTGAGCGTGGAGCCTACTTGGGATTCTCTCTCTCCCTCCATATCTCTCCCCTGCTTGTGCTTTCTCTCACTCTCTAAAAATAAGTTTAAAAAGAGAAAGAAAAACTTTCTACTTCTGTGAAAAATGCCACCAAAATTTTGATAGGAACTTCACTGAATCTATAGATGGCTTTGTGTAGAATGGACATTTTAACAGTATCAATTTTTCTGATCCATGAACACAGGGTATCTTCCCATTTATATGTGTCTTCTTTAATTTTTTTCATCAAATTGTTACAGTATACATATCTCTCACTTTCCTGGTTAAATTTATTGCTAAGTATTTTATTGTCTTGGGTGCTACTGTGAAAAGGGTCGTTTTATTTCTTTTCTAGATATTTTGCTGTTAGTATATAGAAATAACAACTGATTTCTGCATTTTGATTTTATATCCTGCAACTACTGAATTCATTGATTAGTTTTAACTCTTTCTGGTGAACTCTTTAGGATTTTCTATGTGTAATATCATATCATCTCCAGAGATAATTTTACTTCTTCCTTTCTGATTTGGATGCCTTTTCTTTTTCTTATCTAATGCTTCAGCTAGGACTTCCAGTAAGAGTGGTGTTAGTGGGTACCCATGTCTTTTTCCTGATCATAGAAGGAAAACTTTCAACCTTTCACCACTGAGTATTATGTTAGCTGTGGGCTTATTATATATGGCCCTTCATGTGTTGCGGTTTGTGTCTTATATACCCAATATTTTGAGAGTTTTTATCATGAAAGGATGTTGAATTCTGTCAAATGTTTTAATATGGATTTACTGAGATGATCATTTAATTTTATCTTACATTCTTTTAAAGTGATATATAACATTTACTGATATAGGTATGTTGAACCATCGTAAGGTGTTTGGCAGAGACAATTCCTTACCATTCAGCTCAGTTTGAGTTTATGAATATGTCAGCAGGTTAATGTCTTTGGACAGGTAAATCTTGCTATCAGGGTCTATTTTGGGGTGAGGCCACTGCTTGAGTTCTGATGTAAGGAGGTGCCCCTGGCTTAGAACAGTTGGGTAAAACTGCTGGCTTGGTTCCTTGCCCAAGTGAAGCCACAGGATGGGCTCCATAGTTGCCTGAGTTTTCTGGTCAGGCTTCCTGGATGATAAGCCTGGGCACTACACTCAGATTTAGGTACGAATGTGGATTAGCGTCCCTGCTCTGGAAGGGCAGGAAAACATGTGCTAAGGCTTGCATGTCTCACTGTCTGGGGACATGAATCAGACAAGACTGTAAAATGAATTTCCTGGCAACACAGGGCCACTGGCTTTGCTCTGCTGATGGGGAAAGCTACCAGCTGTGCTCTCTGTTCAAGTGCCACTATAAGTAGGCCTCTTGGATGGGATATGCTGCTTCCTATGTGTTCTAGTTAGGTTCTCTAGTTGTGCAAGCTGAAGGCTGTATTCAGCAATGGGCAGGGCTATGAATTAGTTTCCTTGTCTGGAGAGTGGGAGAACTAGCTCCAAGGAGAGAAAGGATCTTTGTGGTCTTCACTTAAGCCAACTCAAGCCCCAAGATGCCTAGCTGAACAGGGCCACTGGCTTTGCTCTGTGGATAATAAGTTTTGCCTGGTAGACTCTCTGCTCAAGTGCTGCTAGGATACAGGGCTTCCAGGGGTTCTGAACAGCCTTTCTGGTGGGGTAGGGCCAAGGAGCTATACTCATTAGCAGGTGGACTATGACTGAGCTCCCCTGCCTGGGTGGGTAATGGGGGTGGGTGCAGGGGACCAGGTTTCAGGGCTTTCAAGGTTCTTTTTTTGAGGACCAGAATCAGGCAGACTTGTGCTCTACCATCTTCCCTAGTCAAACCGTGCCACTATCTTGGCTCTGCAGGTAAGCAAAGACACTGGTTGGGACTACTACTTGAGTGCTGCAGGTAGGAACTTGGTTGGTTCAGATACAAGTGCTGGTTGTTTCAAACCCCTCCCCCTTCTCTATCACAATCAGATTCCCCATGGTCAAGCCCCATAGATTCCTCCATGATCTCCATGAGGTAAGACCAGAGTAGGATCTCCCAAGAAGTGACCCACAACGATGGGGAAGCTAGATGTCGACCCAAGGCCCTCTTCTACCACTTCAGGAACCAGCAAGCGAAACCTCTAAGTATGGTGCTATGGCAGCCTGGGCAAGGGGAAATGTGGTTACTGAATAGCTGCTCTTCTAACCCTTCTAATTTAGTCTGTCTTGGTTTCAGTGATACAGGGGAGCTCTGACTCCACCAAAGAATTTTCTCAGTTTTGCTTTGTCCATGAATAGTTGAAGTTGTTGTTCTTCTGAAGGGGAGAAAAACTGGGAAAACCTAAGTCACTCCAAGAATTTCTTGTTTAAAATTCATCTTATTATGGCAGCCATGTCCCAAAGCAACAGATTCCAATTTATCTCTAAAATACCTTGAAGACACACTCACAAAAGATTTTTCAGAAAAGGTCATATCACCATCAAAGGCTAAAACTGTCTGAAAACCTGGTCCCATAACCTGGGAGGACTTTCTAGTAAATCTCATTGTGATGAAGTTGGAATCTCTGATCCCATGACCTGGAGGCTGATGCTGTTTTCTTCTACCATGAAACTGCTAAGAATAACAGTTTTGGAAGCGTTCTAAAATAGCCAACACTAACAAGCTGCATATTATTGCAATCCTTTGTCACAGGCAAAAATAAAAGCTATTCCTGTTATCCGTCTGCTTCAAGACCTGTATGCCCATGATGCTTTGTGCTTTTTTTCACTTAGATTTCCTTTTCACTTTCTCCATAGCTCCAAGGCTTTTTTTTTTTTTTGAGCTCTTGGTTATTGAGATATGTCCCTAGATCATCACTCCCTTCACTGAATATGCCACCCACTTCACCCACAGAAGGAACTACTTCAAAATACCAGCTGTTCTATCTTCTCATGGTGTACTGCTTATGCTCCTCTGTTGTATCTCAGAAGACAAAGTTTTTGTGTTTGAAGACCACCTAAAGGGTGCATATAGCATTATATCTTTTGATATTTCCGGTCCGTTGTATTATTTAATGGTTAGGTAAGTCCCCTTTTTAATTAGTTAATTTGTGCTTGCAAATCGAAATAAGTGAATAGTATAAAAAGAAATTATGGAGCCAATACATGTATTTTTAAGTTTATTTATTTATTTATTTTGAGAGAGAGAGGACACATGTGTGAGTGGGGGAGGGGAGGAGAGACAGGAAGAGAGAGAATCCCAAGCAGGGTCTGTACTGTAAGACCAGAGCACCACACAGGACTGAAACCCATGAACCATGAGATCATGACCTGAGCCACAGTCAGATACTTAACTGACTGAGCCACCCAGGTGCCCCAAGAGCCAATGTATTTTATAAAATATATAAGAATACTTGTCAGATATTCATGAAAATTCTAGATCTACCGATCCATCTATCCAAATGAAATATAATTTTAATAATTAAATGAAATCCATGCAATTAACCTACTTATAAAATCATATAAAAATTAAAAGATCTAGCACTTAATCTTAATTTGATAATTGTTGCCTACAGCATATGCTAAAGTAAAATCCTTGTAGGCATTAAAAGATGTTGTCAAAATAGCTTGAATAAACTATAAATCATAGCAAAGTTCACTCATATCAAAGTTCTAAATAAAATATATCATAGGACTTAGATTAAAAATATATAGGGGTTAAATTCATATTTCACTATATAGTGGATGTGTAAGTGAAAATCTTACACACTCCATTTTGACACCAGTTTCTTCAGAGTAACTTGTTGAAAATGATACAAAATTTAGTAGGTTGTTATGAAAATTAAGTGATACGAGATATGAAAGACACCTTGTAGGGTATCTGACCAAATATAGTAGAGAAAATTCAGGTAGAAAAGCAGTGCAGTTGAACTGAAATAAAAGAGGCAGAATGGCACTTCTGAGATCTCTTTGAAATATGAAAGATGACCCTTCTTATAATAACATACACTGTTAAACACTTATGATTTTGTGACTAAATGTGGTGGACATGAAAGTGCTGCCCAGATCTCCTTCAGAAATGATGGGTTATTATCCCAGGTGCTAGAAGTACTGCTGGTGGTTGACAGCTCCCAACTGTCAAGGCTGCTTCATTAATTACCTCAGCTGAAGAGAGAGCCTCAGTCAAGGTCATTCATCTATTCCAGATGGCCTGCATCTAATGACTGATCCACGAAGGTGTATAAAGACTCATTCCTCCCATCCAAACTCAAGACTTTCCTGAAGATTCACCCCATCTACAGAACTCTCCATGGATTGGCTAAGGCTTCCATTGAGATTGCATTTCTGCTCAACTTCTTCCTCTGCCTAATCCCATTTTTGTGAATTTCCTTCCATCGTGTTTATCTCATGAATATTCTCTAATGAACTTAAACTTCGAATCAGAGTTGGCTTCCTGGGAACGCTAATCTGCCAGACCAATACACACAATTTATAGCTATTATCTCCTCAATTCATCGCAAGCACCATTACCATCATCCCCAGAAGTAAACTGAGACATGAAGAGGTTACTGGCCCAGTGTAATGAAACTACTACCCAGGACTCATACCTACATTTCACACCAAATGTAATGAACTAGGCCAGTGCCATATTCATTCTATCTCTACTTCTCTCTTGTTCTTTAAGAGCCATCGAATACTGGAGATAATATAATATTTAAGCTTCTATCCTAGCGAAGCCATATATTTCCAAGTGATAACTGTGCCATAGAAAATCCCTTGGATTGAGTTCAGTGTTTGGAATAATTTCAATCAAAACACAAATGTTTCTGTACGATGAAATTATTACTAAATATGTTACTGAGTTTATAAACTCCTGATCAATACCTTCAGGCTACTGCAGTAGGCTTTTCCCAGTTAGTATCAAAGCAGATCTTTAACATTTTGAAGTTGAATTTCTTTTTAAAACTTTTTCTCCAAGTATGGATTCCAGCCAAAACAAAATCCTTGAATGTTAGAATATTACAAGTTGGATTTATGGTAATTACCAGAGGCATTAACAGTTGGGTAAAAAACAAAAACAAAAAAACCGGTCCTCATGAGTCCTGTGACTTAAAGTTGTAAAGGACAGGGTTCAATTTATCTATTTTTAAGTCTAAACGTTTTTATGTTTATTTATTTTTGAGAGAGAGAGAGACAGCAAGCAGGGTATGGGGCAGAGAGAGAGGGAGACACACAATCTGAAGCAGGCTCCAGGCTTTGAGCTGTCAGCACAGAGAGGGGGGCTCAAACTCGTGGACCATGAGATCATGACCTGAGCCAAAGTCTGATGCTTAACCGACTGAGTCACTCAGGCTACCCTACGTCTAAACTTTTGAGTTATTTGTAAATTGAGACATAAACTATGAATTTAACTTGTTTTCTTAGATATTTTCTATATTCATTTTCTATTATGCACAACAATAGTCTCCATTATCTGATGTGCTCATAAGATTTTTTTTAAACTGAACTAGTGTAGTAATTTTGAGCTCCTTTCCTGAATGATACAGCTGGGCTAAGGTGGTCCTAGAAGGTTTATTAGCAAAAGATAATCAAGTTAAAAATGTTCGTTATTATTGGAATTATTGCTTAATCTGAGAGACATATATAGTGGTTGAACCTAAAGGGGAATAGGTCCTGACCACACAAACATGGTGAAATATTAGTTCTTTAAATATTTGAGGTCAATGCTCACCATCAAAAAGCTTTCCTCAGTGACCTTATGGCAGAAGTCTGCAGTTGGGAAATGGAATTCTCAGTCCAGAAAGCTTTAGTATTTCTAGTCATTATATTAAAAGATGAGTAGGTTAATGGGCACTTACCTCTTTTGCCCTTTAAAGATTTCTGTTCTGAGAGAGCTTATAATCTCATTGGGAGTAATATCTGTGTTTTGTGTTTAACATTCCTCACTGCTGTTAACTCCCTGATGTGCGCAAAATAGCTCCAATGTGCTGAGTGCTTAGTGTGCCTTACAGAAAAATAATCTCTAAAACACAACAGCCCTGTAAGTAGGTATTATTTTTTTTAAGATGAGAAGCCTGAGGCTCAAAAAGTTAAATAATTTATATGACCTATATTGTAAGAGAAATTTGATGATGCTTGCTAACTTGAATTTATTACACTTTATCTTCATTTACCAAGAAAACTATGATGATATATGCATTTACATAATGAATATATTATCACACATACTTACACAAACACTAACACAGATATATTCTGAGGTTTATGAGCTAATCTCTGTTTCCACTCCTGGTATGTCCCTATCCCACATTCATATAGAACTCTTTTTTCTTTCCTGAATTTTCCATACATTCTTACACTTTAATATTTTTGCAAATGCAACTTGCTAAGGCCTGATATGAGAAAAGAATTTTGTAGAAAAGGGGTTTTCAGAGTATATGAAGAAAGATAACAAGGCTGACCTAAGAGAAAAGCAGGAGAAATAGAAAATTGAGGACCACATTTAAGACATTAGATTTTATTTCAAATGTAAGTAGAAATGAATGAAGAGTTTAAGCAAAAAATGAGATAATCTTATTTGAATGTTAAAATATCAGTTCACTGGGTGGAGACTGGATGGATGAGGTTGGATCACAGTTAAAAATGGGGGTAGGAAAGACTTTTATGGTGCATATAAAGGTTCTCTAACGGTATCAATAGTGGGTAGTAAGAAAGGATCACTAGTGTAATACTCATAGCTGTCAAGTTATAATAACACCATGAATGGAGGAGGCCTGAGTAAGAGGAAGCTATGTTTCAAAAAATAAAGGTGTGGGTCCATTTTTAAGTAAACAACGCAAATACCAGGTATATGTAGAAAAAAAAAACCTTATGCAAGTTCTGCTTTTTCTACTGAGGTATCCCACTCAACATACTGAAACTTTTTCATAATTTATGAAGTGACTAAATTTTCAGATCTTCCTTTACAAAACTATGGCAGGATTCACAAGAATAGAGAGAGGAGAAGTAAACTAACGTTCTAATCCGTAGTTCTGATTGAATTGGTTCACTTTGTAACTGATGTATGTTTATAGAGATTAAAGAGAGTTTGTTGATGCCCTCACAATGTGCCTAATTTTCTGTTAAGTTTTACAAGTGGTGAAAGAGCATGTCTGAAAGGATCAAAATAAAAATGAATAGACTTTACTCTAATTTTATTTCATATACTTTTTAAAAACTCCAATGATTATTTTCCTAAGCACAATACACAACATTAAGTAAAAATGAACTAAAGAAGAAAATGTAAAGACAAAGGACCTGGGATTTGGATAGACAGCCCTACACAAAGAGTCAGTTTGCATAAATCGCCACCAGAAGATTCAAGAGACAAGTAAAACACCTTCCACTGATCATTTGTTTTGTTTAAAAGATTATTGGGGCGCCTGGGTGGCGCAGTCGGTTAAGCGTCCGACTTCAGCCAGGTCACGATCTCGCGGTCCGTGAGTTCGAGCCCTGCGTCGGGCTCTGGGCTGATGGCTCGGAGCCTGGAGCCTGTTTCCGGTTCTGTGTCTCCCTCTCTCTCTGCCCCTCCCCCGTTCATGCTCTGTCTCTCTCTGTCCCAAAAATAAATAAAAACGTTGAAAAAAATTTAAAAGATTATTCACGAAAGGATGTAGATTAAAAACAATAGACGCAACTAAAAAACAACAAGCTTTAAGGAGGCAATTTGATATACTTCAAGAGAAAGCATAATTGTGGATGATTTAGTTGGGCCCAGAAAATGCATAAAGACTTTAGTAGAGTTATATATACACTATATTCCCTTCAACGAGTTTTGTCAAGCCTCAGGTAAAAGGAAAGCAGCTTGAGAAACCGTGGAGAGTAGGCAAAACTGATTTTCAGCCTGCCCCAGTGTATCAGCTATCTATTATTACCACACACTGAATAACAAACACAAAATCTTGGTTACATACAACACAATGCATTTATTTTTTTACGCATCAATGGGTAAGTTAGGGATCACCTGATTTAGGCTGGACTTGGCTGGAGCAGCTCTGCTTCATGTATCTCTTTTTCCCTGTTGAAATGACAGGCTAGCTCGGAAACATCCTCATGGCAATGGCTGAAGCACAAGACAGCAAGCAAAAAATCCACGAAGCCCTCTCAGACCAAAGCTCACACCAGTCAAGCTGTTACTTTCACTGCATTCTGCTGGCCAACACAAGTCACACAAATCTGAAAATCAAAGGATAGCGAAATATATACACTCCACCCCTTGAGTAAGGAGAGGCAAGAGTAAGTAAATCTTTCTGAGCAATAATATAATCTACCATACCTGCTTCTCTTCTGTCAGCCCCTTTCTTTAGCTCTGGGGTAAAAGTCAATTAATAAGAAATTGAATCACAAGGGGCGCCTGGGTGGCGCAGTCGGTTAAGCTTCCGACTTCAGCCAGGTCACGATCTCGCGGTCCGTGAGTTCGAGCCCCGCGTCAGGCTCTGGGCTGATGGCTCGGAGCCTGGAGCCTGTTTCCGATTCTGTGTCTCCCTCTCTCTCTGCCCCTCCCCCGTTCACGCTCTGTCTCTCTCTATCTCAAAAATAAATAAACGTTGGTAGAGGCGCAGGAAGATGGCGGCGTAGGAGGACGCTGGGCTCACCGCGCGTCCTGCTGATCACTTAGATTCCACCTACACCTGCCTAAATAACCCAGAAAACCGCCAGAGGATTAGCAGAACGGAGTCACCGGACCCAAGTGCAGACGAGAGGCCCACGGAAGAGGGTAGGAAGGGCGGCGAGGCGGTGCGCGCTCCACGGACTGGCGGGAGGGAGCCGGGGCGGAGGGGCGGCTCGCCGGCCAAGCAGAGCCCCTGAGTCTGGCTTGCAAAAGCGGAGGGGCCTGACGGACTGTGTTCCAACAGCAAGCGCGACTTAGCGTCTGGGAGGTCATAAGTTAACAGCTCTGCTCGGAAAGCGGGAAGGCTGGAGGACAAAGGGAGGGTGAGCTGCGGAGCCCCCGGACGAAGAGCTCAGTTTGGTGGGGAACAAAGGCGCTCGCCAGCGCCATCTCCCCCGTCCATCCCCCAGCCAAAATCCCAAAGGGAACCGGTTCCAGCCAGGGAAATTGCTCACTCCGCGCAAACAGCCAACTCTGTGCTTCTGCGGAGCCAAACCTCCGGCAGCGGATCTGACTCCCTCCGGCTGCCACAGGGCCCCTCCTGAAGTGGATCACCTAAGGAGAAGCGAGCTAAGCCTGCCCCCCCTCCCGCCGTGCACCTTGCCTTCCCACCCCAGCTAATACGCCAGATCCCCAGCATCACAAGCCTGGCAGTGTGCAAGTAGCCCAGACGGGCCACGCCACCCCACAGTGAATCCCACCCCTAGGAGAGGGGAAGAGAAGGCACACACCAGTCTGACTGTGGCCCCAGCGGTGGGCTGGGGGCAGACATCAGGACTGACTGCGGCCCCGCCCACCAACTCCAGTTATACACCACAGCACAGGGGAAGTGCCCTGCAGGTCCTCACCACACCAGGGACTATCCAAAATGACCAAGCGGAAGAATTCCCCTCAGAAGAATCTCCAGGAAATAACAACAGCTAATGAGCTGATCAAAAAGGATTTAAATAATATAACAGAAAGTGAATTTAGAATAATAGTCATAAAATTAATCGCTGGGCTGGAAAACAGTATACAGGACAGCAGAGAATCTCTTGCTACAGAGATCAAGGGACTAAGGAACAGTCACGAGGAGCTGAAAAACGCTTTAAAGGAAATGCAAAACAAAATGCAAACCACCACAGCTCGGATGGAAGAGGCAGAGGAGAGAATAGGTGAACTAGAAGATAAAGTTATGGAAAAAGAGGAAGCTGAGAAAAAGAGAGATAAAAAAATCCAGGAGTATGAGGGGAAAATTAGAGAACTAAGTGATACACTAAGAAGAAATAATATACGCATAATTGGTATTCCAGAGGAGGAAGAGAGAGGGAAAGGTGCTGAAGGGGTACTTGAAGAAATAATAGCTGAGAACTTCCCTGAACTGGGGAAGGAAAAAGGCATTGAAATCCAAGAGGCACAGAGAACTCCCTTCAGACGTAACTTGAATCGATCTTCTGCACGACATATCATAGTGAAACTGGCAAAATACAAGGATAAAGAGAAAATTCTGAAAGCAGCAAGGGGTAAACGTGCCCTCACATATAAAGGGAGACCTATAAGACTCGTGACTGATCTCTCTTTTGAAACTTGGCAGGCCAGAAAGAATTGGCACGAGATTTTCAGGGTGCTAGACAGCAAAAATATGCAGCCGAGAATCCTTTATCCAGCAAGTCTGTCATTTAGAATAGAAGGAGAGATAAAGGTCTTCCCAAACAAACAAAAACTGAAGGAATTTGTCACCACTAAACCAGCCCTACAAGAGATCCTAAGGGGGACCCTGTGAGACAAAGTACCAGAGACATCACTACAAGCATAAAACATACAGACATCACAATGACTCTAAACCCGTATCTTTCTATAATAACACTGAATGTAAACGGATTAAATGCGCCAACCAAAAGACATAGGGTATCAGAATGGATAAAAAAACAAGACCCATCTATTTGCTGTCTACAAGAGACTCATTTTAGACCTGAGGACACCTTTAGATTCAGAGTGAGGGGATGGAGAACTATTTATCATGCTACTGGAAGCCAAAAGAAAGCTGGAGTAGCCATACTTATATCAGACAAACTAGACTTTAAATTAAAGGCTGTAACAAGAGATGAAGAAGGACATTATATAATAGTTACAGGGTCTGTCCATCAGGAAGAGCTAACAATTATAAATGTCTATGCGCCGAATACCGGAGCCCCCAAGTATATAAAACAATTACTCATAAACAGAAGCAACCTTATTGATAAGAATGTGGTAATTGCAGGGGACTTTAACACCCCACTTACAGAAATGGATAGATCATCTAGACACACAGTCAATAAAGAAACAAGGACCCTGAATGAGACATTGGATCAGATGGACTTGACAGATATATTTAGAACTCTGCATCCCAAAGCAACAGAATATACTTTCTTCTCGAGTGCACATGGAACATTCTCCAAGATAGATCACATACTGGGTCACAAAACAGCCCTTCATAAGTTTACAAGAATTGAAATTATACCATGCATACTTTCAGACCACAATGCTATGAAGCTTGAAATCAACCACAGGAAAAAGTCTGGAAAACCTCCAAAAGCATGGAGGTTAAAGAACACCCTACTAACGAATGAGTGGGTCAACCAGGCAATTAGAGAAGAAATCAAAAAATATATGGAAACAAACGAAAATGAAAATACAACAATCCAAACGCTTTGGGACGCAGCGAAGGCAGTCCTGAGAGGAAAATACATTGCAATCCAGGCCTATCTCAAGAAACAAGAAAAATCCCAAATACAAAATCTAACGGCACACCTAAAGGAAATAGAAGCAGAACAGCAAAGGCAGCCTAAACCCAGCAGAAGAAGAGAAATAATAAAGATCAGAGCAGAAATAAACAATATAGAATCTAAAAAAACTGTAGAGCAGATCAACGAAACCAAGAGTTGGTTTTTTGAAAAAATAAACAAAATTGACAAACCTCTAGCCAGGCTTCTCCAAAAGAAAAGGGAGATGACCCAAATAGATAAAATCATGAATGAAAATGGAATTATTACAACCAATCCCTCAGAGATACAAACAATTATCAGGGAATACTATGAAAAATTATGTGCCAACAAATTGGACAACCTGGAAGAAATGGACAAATTCCTGAACACCCACACTCTTCCAAAACTCAATCAGGAGGAAATAGAAAGCTTGAACAGACCCATAACCAGCGAAGAAATTGAATCGGTTATCAAAAATCTCCCAACAAATAAGAGTCCCGGACCAGATGGCTTCCCAGGGGAGTTCTACCAGACGTTTAAAGCAGAGATAATACCTATCCTTCTCAAGCTATTCCAAGAAATAGAAAGGGAAGGAAAACTTCCAGACTCATTCTATGAAGCCAGTATTACTTTGATTCCTAAACCAGACAGAGACCCAGTAAAAAAAGAGAACTACAGGCCAATATCCCTGATGAATATGGATGCAAAAATTCTCAATAAGATACTAGCAAATCGAATTCAACAGCATATAAAAAGAATTATTCACCATGATCAAGTGGGATTCATTCCTGGGATGCAGGGCTGGTTCAACATTCGCAAATCAATCAACGTGATACATCACATTAACAAAAAAAAAAAGAAGAACCATATGATCCTGTCAATCGATGCAGAAAAGGCCTTTGACAAAATCCAGCACCCTTTCTTAATAAAAACCCTTGAGAAAGTCGGGATAGAAGGAACATACTTAAAGATCATAAAAGCCATTTATGAAAAGCCCACAGCTAACATCATCCTCAACGGGGAAAAACTGAGAGCTTTTTCCCTGAGATCAGGAACACGACAGGGATGCCCACTCTCACCGCTGTTGTTTAACATAGTGCTGGAAGTTCTAGCATCAGCAATCAGACAACAAAAGGAAATCAAAGGCATCCAAATTGGCAAAGATGAAGTCAAGCTTTCGCTTTTTGCAGATGACATGATATTATACATGGAAAATCCGATAGACTCCACCAAAAGTCTGCTAGAACTGATACATGAATTCAGCAAAGTTGCAGGATACAAAATCAATGTCCAGAAATCAGTTGCATTCTTATACACTAACAATGAAGCAACAGAAAGACAAATAAAGAAAATGATCCCATTCACAATTGCACCAAGAAGCATAAAATACCTAGGAATAAATCTAACCAAAGATGTAAAGGATCTGTATGCTGAAAACTATAGAAAGCTTATGAAGGTAATTGAAGAAGACTTAAAGAAATGGAAAGACATTCCCTGCTCATGGATTGGAAAAATAAATATTGTCAAAATGTCAATACTACCCAAAGCTATCTACACATTCAATGCAATCCCAATCAAAATTGCACCAGCATTCTTCTCGAAATTAGAACAAGCAATCCTAAAATTCATATGGAACCACAAAAGGCCCCGAATAGCCAAAGGAATTTTGAAGAAGAAGACCAAAGCAGGAGGCATCACAATCCCAGACTTTAGCCTCTACTACAAAGCTGTAATCATCAAGACAGCATGGTATTGGCACAAAAACAGACACACAGACCAATGGAATAGAATAGAAACCCCAGAACTAGACCCACAAACATATGGCCAACTCATCTTTGACAAAGCAGGAAAGAACATCCAATGGAAAAAAGGCAGCCTCTTTAACAAATGGTGCTGGGAGAACTGGACAACAACATGCAGAAGGTTGAAACTAGACCACTTTCTCACACCATTTACAAAAATAAACTCAAAATGGATAAAGGACCTAAATGTGAGACAGGAAACCATCAAAACCTTAGAGGAGAAAGCAGGAAAAGATCTCTCTGACCTCAGCCGTAGCAATCTCTTACTCGACACATCCCCAAAGGCAAGGGAATTAAAAGCAAAAGTGAATTACTGGGACCTTATGAAGATAAAAAGCTTCTGCACGGCAAAGGAAACAACCAACAAAACTAAAAGGCAACCAACGGAATGGGAAAAGATATTTGCAAATGACATATCGGACAAAGGGCTAGTATCTAAAATCTATAAAGAGCTCACCAAACTCCACACCCGAAAAACAAATAACCCAGTGAAGAAATGGGCAGAAAACATGAATAGACACTTCTCTAAAGAAGACATCCAGATGGCCAACAGGCACATGAAAAGATGTTCAGCGTCGCTCCTTATCAGGGAAATACAAATCAAAACCACACTCAGGTATCACCTCACGCCAGTCAGAGTGGCCAAAATGAACAAATCAGGAGACTATAGATGCTGGAGAGGATGTGGAGAAACGGGAACCCTCTTGCACTGTTGGTGGGAATGCAAATTGGTGCAGCCGCTCTGGAAAGCAGTGTGGAGGTTCCTCAGAAAATTAAAAATAGACCTACCCTATGACCCAGCAATAGCACTGCTAGGAATTTATCCAAGGGATACAGGAGTACTGATGCATAGGGGCACTTGTACCCCAATGTTAATAGCAGCACTCTCAACAATAGCCAAATTATGGAAAGAGCCTACATGTCCATCAACTGATGAATGGATAAAGAAATTGTGGTATATATACACAATGGAGTACTATGTGGCAATGAGAAAAAATGAAATATGGCCCTTTGTAGCAACGTGGATGGAACTGGAGAGTGTAATGCTAAGTGAAATAAGCCATACAGAGAAAGACAGATACCATATGGTTTCACTCTTATGTGGATCCTGAGAAACTTAACAGGAACCCATGGGGGAGGGGAAGGAAAAAAAAAAAAAAAAAAGAGGTTAGAGTGGGAGAGAGCCAAAGCATAAGAGACCGTTAAAAACTGAGAACAAACTGAGGGTTGATGGGGGGTGGGAGGGAGGGGAGGGTGGGTGATGGGTATTGAGGAGGGCACCTTTTGGGATGAGCACTGGGTGTTGTATGGAAACCAATTTGTCAATAAATTTCATAAAAAAATAAAAAATAAAATAAAAAAATAAATAAATAAATAAATAAACGTTGGAAAAAAATTAAAAAAAAAAAAAGAAATTGAATCACAATATAAGAGAGTTGCCATAGTATCTATCCATTGGAGAAATATTTCCGTTTTGCAAAAACAAACATAAGACAATTGTAATCACTGATGAGGTCATTTCAAATATCTCCTGGGAGCTATACTTCTGGAGAGGGCCTATATATAGAGCATACTGGACCTGAGACAGATGAGCCCTGAACACCAAGAAAGTTTTTTTTATTTCCCTCTCTATTTCACTTCTGGATTATATTATTTAAATAAGCCTTCCTTTCTCTGTTTCTGCTTCAGAAACACTCAAACTCTTCTGCAACCACAAGAGCAAATCAAATGATGTGCTCACCATAGTTGGCAAGCCACCAACTTATTAGGCTTTACTGGCCTGGTGAAATGTTAGTACTTTACTAAGAGAAAACCATAACATCATAATTATAAAATAATCCAAAACCTAGTCTACTGAAACTGTAACATTATCACTTTCATTTTTTGTTTTTTTTATTAGCTATGAGGATTCAAATTTCCAAAGACCTTTGGGCTTTGTAACACATACACCATACTCACAAAGATCTGCAAACTGCCATGGATACTGTTTAACATGTCTTATTGAGATAGGAGACAGTGTCTTTTATTTTTCATTTGGGTAATTTCTTTTCTTTTTTTTTTTTTTTCAACGTTTATTTATTTTTGGGACAGAGAGAGACAGAGCATGAACGGGGGAGGGGCAGAGAGAGAGGGAGACACAGAATCGGAAACAAGCTCCAGGCTCCGAGCCATCAGCCCAGAGCCCGACGCGGGGCTCGAACTCGCGGACCGCGAGATCGTGACCTGGCTGAAGTCGGACGCTTAACCGACTGCGCCACCCAGGCGCCCCAGGGTAATTTATTTTCTATGTTATACCTACAAAACTTCCTGAACTACTACCAAACACACATATGCCCAGAACTAAATTATTTCCTTAAGAACCATTTAGGACTCTGAATTCACTGTTAAATCCATCCCTCTGCAGCTTGTACACATTTTCTGTAAGGCTTACCTTCACATGACCGCTTGACAGAAACATATGATCTCTCTCTCTCTCTCTCTCTCTCTCTCTCTCTCTCTCACTGTTAGCTCTCATTTCATTCTTTAAAGGATAAGTCTCTGATATAATCCCCATTTCACAGATGAAACCTGTTAGAGCTATGAATGAGTGGATAACTTATCCAGAATTTATATACCTACTAGTTTGTACATTTGATATTTTAAATACATGTTAGTTTAACTCAAAAACCCATCATTTCTCCACATGGCAGATTTCCATAAACTCTTTCAAAGAGGGAATTAGATGGTGGTGGCAATTACTATATGGATAGTGGAAAGCCATCACAATAATAGTAACAAACATAGCTACATTTTATCAAGCACTATTCTTTGTCGGGCATAATGCTAAACTCTTCAAATAAATTGCCTTTTTTTCTCCCAACAATTCTATCATTTATGTTTTATTATTTTCTCCTTTGTATGATGAGGAAACAAGCACAGAGCTCTCAAGTTATTCTCTCAAGAGCATACTACTAGCTAGCTTTGAACCCGGAGTTAGAACTACTAACTCCATTACAGAACCATATGTCATCCTAGAACTATGTATGATGATGTGTCAGAAATAACGTGAAGGACCAAAATGTCATCTGTGACATGCAGACTACACAGTTGTGCCATGTTAGCACTTTGTCTGGTAATACTTTATATAGTAATGTCCAGAGGCAGAAATTAGAGCAGGAAGTTATCAGATATGAAAAGTCAGTCCAAGACATCAACAACTGAAACGTCAGGAGGAAATCCCCAGGGAGAAAAACCCAATGTGAGTTTTCTCATCAGATGACAGTTTTCTCATCCTCACTAGCAGGGATGGACCCCAAGGCATAGGAGCCCCACAGCAAGTGATAATGCCAGGCTGGAGGAAGGCAAAAGAGAAGGTCTTGCCATCTGGCCTTTCCCCGCTCCTCTCTCCCTCATGAAACCTTGATACCCCGGACACAGACACAGCAGCTAGGAATTGTCTGGGAAATGAAATATGCATGTTTAGTTGATTAATTTTGCTTCCTATTAAGCAATGAAGAGAAAAATCACACAAAATACATAAGAAAAACAAGGAAAGCTGAATATTGTAATCAATACAGTGAGGAGACAAAACCACAGGCAGAATGTCATAAAATTAAATTCTAGCCCTGAGACGGGCTAACAGAAACCTTTGGTCTGGTCATTTATCCTTCCAGAGCCTCAGTTTCCAAACCTTTAAAATGGAGGAGGAAGATGTGGAAGGTAGTCAAATGTCATTCAATTTTCTTCGCAGCATTACAGTTCCATTTTATATGTTTTTGAAAGTTTTCAGAATTTCTATTAAAAAAAGACATTATTCTCTCATACGAGTTAAAAATCAACATGAAAATGAACCACTCTGCCCTCGTATGTATGCAGCTCCATGTTTTATTATATTTGTTAAGCCATGCAACAATCTAATTAGCCACTTTCCGTAGTTTTGTGCTAGGACTCTGCCCATGTACACACTGGGACTTACTGTAGTGATAGAGATACTTAGAATTTCCTCAAGTAAATTCTGTTACTTCAAAAGGTCCAAATTCAGCTTTTAAAACATATAATTGTGTGATAATAAAAATAAGCCTCTTCTGTGCTTTTGTTATTGGTGTTATTTATTTTAAGCATGGATAGTCAATTAGATTTTCAACCTACATTTTTTTCTCCCCCGTTACCTAGGATTTCCCTGTCTTCTAAGATGAGCAAACACTATAATCAGTTTCTCTCAGGCTTGAAATTATCAGTGTTATAACTTGAGTTCAGATGGCACCCTCCGTCCAAATCCTTGCTTCAGTTATTTGTCATGAAAAATTACTTTTGGGGGCTGAAATCTCTTACTGCTCTTTAGCCCAAAAGTGAATTATTTTAAGGAATTTAAACAAAATACATCCAGATAAGGTTTATGGCCCTGCTAAATGTTATTTTAAATAAACAGAACAATTTCCTCCCAATTCCTTTTGGGATACATAGGTGAGCAAAAAGAAAATCTCAATTTATTAGGCAATTATTCTTTTCATTATATTTTTAAAAACTTTCCCTTTTTTTCTTTAATTTTCTATAAATTTCTCCCTCTATCAGACATGTAACTTTGTGAAACCACCACAGCACTAGATTGGTTGACTGTGTGAGGAGCAGATAATACTCTTCCTTTGTGCCATGCAACATCTGAGATAAAACTCAGAGAAGTGGTTTCAAAGAAACTGTGTTTCAGCAAATTTAATAGGTTATATATATATTTTTTTCAATTAAAAGATGAGAGATGGGTACTGTCGAACTTCAATTTGGATTTTCTGTATTATACATACTGATAATATATGAGCACAATATTCTTCATAGAAATTAGTCATGAACATGAACTTGCACAATGTTTTAGAAACATTCCAAACCTTTGAGAACCATAACAGATGCTGAATTTACAAAGGGAAATTCCCCTTACTGTTATAACTTCCAAGTCTCCTACACGAAGTCATTTTTCCACCATTAAAAAAGTCATTGTCACATTTTTTTGTTTGTATAGTTGCAAGAAAAAATAAAATTAATATTAAGAAAATATGTATGCATTCTCGAAGACAGAGGGAAAAAATGAACTACAAAAGACATACCAAATAAGGGCACCTGGGTGGCTCAGTTGTCTAAGCATCTGATGACTTTTGATCTTGGCTCAGGTCATGATCTCACGGTTCATGAGTTTGAGCCCCACATCAGGCTCTGCACTGACAGTTCAGAGCCTGCCTGGGATTCTATCTCTCCCTTTCTCTGCCCCTCTCCCACTCTCTCTCTCACTCTCTGTCAAAATAAATAAATAAATAAACTGAAAGAGACACACCAAATAAATTATTTTTATTATACACTATTGATACTGTTAACTAAGTGTATGCTTTCCCATTTACAGCCATAAAACCAGCTTATCTAATGAACCTGTTTTGTTTAAGCACAACTCAGAATTGTCGAGGTTTAGAAGGCCAGAACAGGAAGGAATATCCAACACAAATTCCTGATCTTATTACTGAGGAAACCGAGTAGACTGATTAAATGAATTGTCCCAATTCCCTGTCCTCTGGGTGGCTCAGTCAGTTAAGCATCCAACTCTTGATTTTGGTTAGGTCGTGATCTCATGGTTCATGGGATGAAGCCCTGCATTGGGCTCTGCACTGACAGCATGGAGCCTGCTTGGAATTCTCCCTGCCTCTGTCCCTTGCCCACTTGCATGTGTGTTCTCTCTCACTCTCTGCCTCTCTCTCTCTCTCTCAAAATAAATAAATAAACTTAAAAAAATAACTGAATTGTCCCAGAGTCCACTGATGATTTATATTTACATTCAAATCAAAAACCTGCTTACCCAAGTGAAGCTATGGCACAAGTCTTCTATAAAAGAATATGCATGTTTCATAATATATTAGTCCTACCCAAGCCTTTTGTGGTAAACACAAAGCAATGCATTACTCGAGGTTGGGGGAATTAATTTGTTCTTAATTTAAATAATTTCACTTTTTGTGATTTTCCTTCTCCTTTAGAACCCAATACAAAGCTCATTCATCCACTATTTATCAAGCATCTACTATGCACCAGGCTATGCTCTAGACAACAGAGATGAACAAGATTCATGGTGTTCATTATATTCAGGTACGTAAATGGATATGTTTGAATTACTGATTTCCATTTTTTGGAAAATCATTCATAGTCTATTCCCATTTCACATTGTGAAAAATTTAAATTTCCTTTGTTAGGCACAAGCTGCTCACTATAAAATGTAAGAGATCACGGTCATTAACAGGTATACCAATACTATGTTTAAGAAAAAAGTAAAAATTAATTTGATCATTGTAGACAAAGTAAACCTTTCAAGCCTCTCTTTTGATATCCCCAGTAATTTAGACTGATTTTACTAACCAAAAGTTTTTCTCTAAAAGCACTAGATAATGATACTATTAGTAATTCTATGGGATAATAATTATCATTTCTAAAGGGATTTACGGGGCGCCTGGGTGGCTCAGTCGGTTAAGCGGCCAACTTCCGCTCAGGTCATGATCTCACGGTCCATGAGTTCGAGCCCCGCGTCGGGCTCTGTGCTGACAGCTCAGAGCCTGGAGCCTGTTTCAGATTCTGTGTCTCCCTCTCTCTGACCCTCCCCCGTTCATGCTCTGTCTCTCTCTGTCTCAAAAATAAATAAAAACGTTAAAAAAAAGTTTAAAAAAAAATAAAGGGATTCACAATTCACCAATTACCTACAAATACAATAAAAATCACTTGAAAGTACAGCTTAAATATGGATGGCAGTGGGTAATTACACTGCAATGGACTTTAATCCATTCCCTTATCCTTTGAGAATCAGACTGTATTATATCATATTTGTATATACTAATTTGTATTATTGTTGGGCATTTACTGTATTTATCTCACTCAAATAAATGTGAAAGATAGACATGCCATTTGATGCTACTTTTTAGTGAAGGAAACAGGCTCAGAAAAATCAGATAATTTGCCTAATTTGGGAAATGACAGTGTTCTGATTCCATATTATATTTCTAGAGGTAACTAATATTTTCATTCAAGTTAGTCTCTACCAATATTTCCCCAAGATTAAAAATTACTAATTTAATGTAACTTTGTCTAGCTTTTTAAGGGGCCTTTTAGCTTTGTTTGGATCTTTAAGCCATTTTATCAGCTTTGCTGAATGTTTTCAACCCTATAGTATTTTCCTCAATTCTATATTATGATTTTAAGGCAATAAATGAATACATATATACATAATACATGGTTATCTACTTTTCTAATCCTTCTCTTTCCTCAAAGCTCATTCTTTTTATGCCTACAGAAACAATTAAAAAATAAATATAGGTCCATATAAAAATGTTATCTCTTTCTCATAAATGTATTATTTCCCAAAATGAAACTTCTATTTCTTAAATCATTCTGAACATTATGTTTTACTTAAGACAGAATTCAGTGTAAACTGTCACTGTATTGATTAATGGACAGTCTTCATTCATAGGCAGAAAAGTCTACCCTGTTCCATAGAAAGTACCTACGCCCTACCTTATGACTTACCAATAAAAAATTCATTGCACCTGATACAAAAACAGAATAGAACCATGTAAGGTTATTTCTTCCCTGTAAAGTAAAGAAAGTACATCTGTCATTTAATATATATTCACTAATTACCATTGCATTGTGTATTTAGATATATGGAGATTTAAGTCTATATCGATATCTGTTATCTCTACCTATAGTATCTAATTTACAAACAAACATATATGTATATGTGCTTCATGTACTTTATTATTTATCTCTAAATGTTAAATTTTGTGGTATGGGCTACTGATTTTTGCTGTTCAAGATAACAAAGAAGAGACACAGGATGAGAAATTGAGGAGTAAGGGAAACTCAGGAAACACTTGCAGGGCTCTCAGATACAGCAGCAACAAAATAATAGATGCTATTATACACAGTTGCAAAGGGGCTAAAAGAGCCTAGAATTGGATTGAGTAGGAATGGGGTCAGGTTTACAGAACTGGTGCTTTCTAAGCTGGCTGTTAAGGATATGTAAAATTTAATCAGAAAGAGAAAAAGAGAAAGGATATTCAAGGCAGAAATAAAAACATGAATTTAGATAAGGAGGTCTACAAGAACAAGGAATAATCTTGGATTGATAGTGATTTGATAATGTCTTACGGTCTGGAGTTGGAGAGTGGGTGATGATGAGGCTGGAGAGAAGATAGCAGATGTCACAGAGGTCCTTGTTTATCCTTCTGAGAAGACTGACTTCCAGCTTTAACATTAATTTGAGAAAGAAAAAAACTGTCATAAAGGAAGAGAATAGAAGGGCAAGGCTTTTTGAAAAGAATCATACAGGGATACAGAAGTTAGATTGTTAACTTAAAACTGGATCTGGCTAGAAAATGCCAACCTATCTTCTCTTGTATTCTTTCCAAATAAAAACAAAACAAAACAAACAAAAAAACTTCAACATACCATGAATTAAATTAACTGAAACTAATTGGTAGAACCTATAAAGAATCTCACTAGTTACAAAGGGTAATAAAGCTTGACTAAGAAATCATTTGTAGCCTGAACCTAAATCCTTCAATATTAGGTGATTATTTAAAAATAATGAGGTATTGGGTGCCTGGGTGGCTCAGTCGGTTAAGCGTCCGACTTTGGCTCAGGTCATGATCTCGCGGTTCTGTGAGTTCGAGCCCCGAGTCGGGCTCTGTGCTGACAGCTCAGAGCCTGGAGCCTGCTTCAGATTCTGTGTCTCCCTCTCTCTCTGACCCTCCCCTGTTCATGCTCTGTCTCTCTCTGTCTCAAAAATAAATAAAACACAAAAAAAAGAAAAAATAAAAAAGAATAAATATAATGAGGTAGTTCTATATGTGTTATCATGGAAAGCAAATGTATAGTATATTACTAAGAAAAAACAAAACTGAAAATAGCAAAGTAATGTGTATAGAATAATCACATCTTTGTAAACACATTGATGAAGGAGAGTAACCATGCATTTATGTATATTTAAATATATCTACAGAAGTACAAAGAATATTAAAGAAACATAACAATCTGGGGCAGAGAAGACATCAAATTTCTTTATAAGTCCTTGTATTGCTTGATTTGTTATAGCAAGCATGCATTATTCTTTATGTTTAAAATGTACAAATTACAAAAGCATAAGAAGCATAATACATTAAAATATGAGAATATTACTTATTAAAAAAATAAAAAAGTTGGTAAATGCAATACTCATTGAAAAAAGGTTAATAAGTTTTTATGTTCTTTAGAAAAAAAAGAATTTAAAGTTCAATTTTAGAAAGAAAAAATTAACTGGAGAGAAGCATAAAAAAAACCAGAATATTTAAAGCAAAAATTAACAAATTAGAATATGGAAAATCAATTACAATACAACATATAGAATACTTGTTTTCTTAAAATATTTCATGCATAGAATATTGGCCAATGACATGATAGAAAACACTGATAAATAAAATTTGAACCAAAAAAAAAAAAAAGAAAACACGACAGAGCTGTTGAAAAATACAGAGACAGAGGGTGCTTGGGTGGCTTAGTAGGTTAAGTGTCCAACTCTTGATTACGACTCAGGTCATGATCTTGGGAGCCCCACTGGGCTTCCCAGAGACAGCACAGAGCCTGCTTGGGATTTTCTCTCTCCCTCTCTCTCTCTGCCCCTCCCCTAGAGCGTATGCACACACACTCTCTATCAAAATAAATAAATAAACTTCAAAAAATAGAGACAGAATACATATATTCTATAATCTGAAAAAAATATTTATGGAAAATATAAATTACCTAAATAAACATAAGTAGACAAAACTGAACCAACAAATTAGCATGAAAGAAATAAAACAAGAACACAAAGTTTCCAAATAGGTTCTAAAACTGTGTGTTATTTTCTGTAATGATAATTCCTATGCTAAATAAACCATTTAGTCTTTTTGTTTAAGTTGTTATTTAAATTCTAGTTAGTTAACATATAATGTAATATTAGTTTCTGGAGAATTCAGTGATCCACCACTTACATATAAAACCCAGTGCTCATCACAAGCACCCTCCTTAATACCCATCACCCATTTAACCCATTCTCTGCACACCTCTCCTCCAGCAACCCTAAATTTGCTGTCTATAGTTAAGAGTCTTACACCATTTAGTCTTATGGAAAATAATGGAAAGCCAAACAATTTATTTTTGAATACACCACAGCTAGTTTGTCAATAATTGACAAAGGTAATAGACATGCATAAGTTCACACACATACACACATTTACCTAAAACCATAATTCCACGATAGTCCAACCTCAAACAAATTCAAATAAGAATACCTGATTTCATGAAAAATACTCAACTGTGTATTTATCTGTTGAAAAAAATTGGGCTATCTCAGGAATGAAAAAAAAGCTCAATATTAAGAATTCTACGAATATAAAATAAGGACACCTCTGTATCATGATAAATAATATCTTTAACTACTGGCAAATAATATTTCAAAGTGTGGGAGAAGCAATGAGTAAAAGTGCCCAAATATGATCCTGGGAGCTCACTGCAGTTTGCCAGACAACAGATTGGCTGAGACCCAAGGTATTCTCTTCTCTCAGGTGGAGGAGATGTATTTTCATTCAACTCCAAGATGAGTTCCTACTACTGAAAAGAGGGGCAACATACCTGTCATGAGCCTCAGTGTTTTCAGAGGTAGGGCAGCTAGCTTTTCCAGACAACACTGATGCCCTAGTACCACAACAATCTGTTGTAGTCACACTATGAGGCAGGCCTAAATACTATGGAAAAGATAGAAAAGAAGATAAATTTGGGCCAGAAATGCATTAGATTGTGGTTCTAAGAAAGTTTCAGCAAAACTGACGGGGAGTTCTGGGGCCCAGATAAGCTGTCAGAGGAGCCCTGTGTTTCCCAAAATGTCTCTGTCCTGTATCCTCCATACTCAGTCATTGGCTGGGGGCAGCTCATGGGAAGTGTAGCCTTGGTGCTAATACCATAATGAATTTCAGAGGGCAATAACTGGGGATGTCTGTCAATTAATTATAATCCCTGTAGTCAGACATACGAGAGGCTCATTCTCATGGATGCTACAGTGTGGTTTTTTAAATAAGAGAAAGCCATGA
Organism: Lynx canadensis; assembly: GCF_007474595.2. Taxonomy (NCBI): domain Eukaryota; kingdom Metazoa; phylum Chordata; class Mammalia; order Carnivora; family Felidae; genus Lynx; species Lynx canadensis. The sequence continues at coordinate 23,251,548 of NC_044321.2, forward strand.
GAATTTGTATATATTTGGAAACCCCAGAAGATTAACAGCAAAACATTTACTATTTAAAAGATGGTTTAAAACTCATCTACAGGGCTGGTGATGTTATGAATTGGGACGAAATTGCTTTGCAGGTAAGTATGTGCTATAAGGTATGATGCAGCAAGAAATTTATTTGTTCATGATAGCATATACCCAAGAAGAATAACAATAAACCAACACCACATATAAGCCTTCCAAAATCTCATGGCAATCTGTCTAGCTTTCATATGCTACACTAATAAGGAGGAAAATGGAGACAATGTATTTTAGATAGATTATATTACAGCAGTTTTAAAATAGCAGAATATTAAAAACAAAGTCTACCAGAAAAATATAAATGAGTATATCTTTGCATATATGTAATGAAATATTATAGTTATTTAATAAATAATTTTAAAGAATTTATGCTGAAATGGCAACATTTTTATAGTTAAGTGAAATATAGAAGTATATAAATCTGTTTCTAAAGTGTGATCCTAGTTATACGCAGACAGAAAAGCAAATGCAAGCAAATAAACATAAACATAACTTCTCAGGGTTGAATTAGGAATAATTTGATGTTTGTCCTTTATGCTTTTTTGCTCTTTCCAGATTTCTCCATTACACATGAAATGTAAAATCAGAAAATAAATTTGTAAAATAATTTAAAATGTATAAAGTATATGGTAGGAATATAATCATCATTGATGCTCTTTGTCAAATATGTCTGGTCTCCCCCTTCTGAAAACATGGTAGTAATTCACTTCTTGGTGACCTGATGGTTAGGTCAAAACAGTGAGCTAAGAGGAATAGTATGGTATGTCATTTCTAGGCTGCGACATTCAATTGCTAATGTAACATACTCTCTGCTGTGATGACCAGAAATATTGAAACTGAAGGCTGCTTCATCAGCCTGAATACCTGAGAGACTATCTTGGGCAAAGCTTCACTACCAACCTCTGATTGCCATGTAGTATGGATGAGAAATTAGCCTGAGTTTCTTTAAGCACTGAGGTATACAAGTTGTAGTTTCTTTAACATAACCTAGTCCATTATGACTGACATAAAACTGATTCCTAGAAAATGGGTACTGCCATAATGAAAACCTCAAACATGAGACATTAGCTTTAGGACCAGATGGCAGACAGGGAGAAAACTATTACAACGAGGTGCCTACAATTAGAATACAGACAGAAAGAAAGAGAGAGAGAGAGAGAGAGAGAGAGAGAGATCTCAAAAATAACTATCAATAATACTTCTGGTATATTCTTGCCAAAGATGAATAATTCAATCTAATCATGAAAAAACATCAGATATACTCAAGTTAAGAAACATTCTACAAACTAACTGGCAGTACTCTCCAAAAGTGTGAAGGCTATGAAAGAAAAAGAAAAAATGAAAAACTGTCACAGATTAACAGAGACTAAGGAGATAGGACACTTATTACAATATGGGATCCTAGCTTGGATCCTGGATGAGAAGAAAGACATTAGTGGGAAAACTGAGGAAATTTGAATTAGGTCTATAATCTAGTTAATACTGCTAATTTCCTGTTTTTGATAATTATACTATTGTTATGTAAGATGTTAATATTAGGAGGAGCTGGATGAAAGATATATGTGAATTCTAAACACTATTTTGCAACTTTTCTGTAAATTATTTCAAAATAAAAAGTTAAAGAAAAAAATGTCGTGGGAGGAGGGCTTAGTAGCTTTGTCAAAAATGTTATACAAAGGTGAATAAAGAATTCTTCATGCAATTCTCTGTGTGTGTGTATATATGTGTACATGGAAGAGCTGGAATAGAATAGAAAGAAATCACCAACTTGTAATAAAAATGTTTATGATTCTTTGAGACACAAAGCAATAATGAGGATTCCAAACTACAAAACAAAGCAGAATGAGAAAGCTGTACAGTCATCAAGAAGGGCTTGGCCTCAAATCTTATTTCAAACATGGACAAAGATGATAATAAAAAAGTAAAAACCTACCAGAGGACATAAAAGAGGTTTTAAAAATCATGTCCAGGGAGTACCTACTAGGAAAAAACCTGGAGTCTAATCAAAGAATATTCCCTGCATTCATATGTCTGCCCAGTAACATTTCAGCATTGCTAACCACTTTACACATCCCTATTTGTTTATTTTCCCAAAGAGAAGTGCTTACTGAGTCAATGAACTTGCTCCTTCATTGCATAAGGTGGGGATAAATGGGGAGATAATTTGTGTTTCCTTTTGTTAATAGATTCTGCCACAACAGAAACCTATGTAAGACAACCACGCATCACTCTCTGTGATAGAGGCAACTGTATAATCATAGACATTGATAATGATGCTTTGACAAAATGACACCTTTGGTTTATTTCCTCATGGAAGATACATAGATGTATTTTGTATGAAAGAAAGAGGTTGAGCCAAACATTCAGTCATCAGTTGGTAGGGACTGTCAAATACTACTGGTTCATCAATTATTAGGGCTGTTTAACAAATACTTCTGGGTATTCTCCCACTTGCATACATGGTAAGACTGAACTTTCTGGTCTCTGTATGGTTGAATAGGAGTTGTGTCACTAGATTTAGCTGTTCAGTTGTGGGTAGAAGTAAGATTTTTCACCACACCTGGCTCATTGCAGATGTGCACAGGGATCCACAGATCCCTTTCCCCACTTTGCTTATGACCAGCGATATTCCAGATGTTGGCTGCTTTGTTGGCTTGACTCCATGCATGACCACCACAAAGAAAAAACACTTCCCCTATCCATCCCCAATGACCCATTACAGACATGTGGAATAAATAAGAAAACAACTTTATCATCATCATCATCATCATCATCATCATCATCATCTTTAGAGAATTGGGGATATTTTGTTACTGCAGAACAGCCAATCTATCTGACTGAGACAAAGTAAGCCTCAAATTGCCGTGACATGTTCCTGTTATTTAAATCTTTAGGGATGCATGGGTGGCTCAGTCAGTTGAGCCTCCAACTTCGGTTCAGGTCTTGATCTCATGGTTCATGAGTTCAAGGCCCATGTTGGGCTCTGTGCTGACAGCTTAGACCCTGGAGACTACTTTGGATTGTGTGTCTCCCTCTCGCTCTCTCTGCCCCTCCCCCCCCCGCTCACTCACACACACTCTCTCTCTCTCTCTCTCTCTCAAAAATAAACATTAAATTTTTTTAAATAAATCTTTAATACTTAGTTCAGATTATTATGTTATGCTTTCTACTGAGAAGAACACAAAATATTCAAGAGTTGAAATATTCTAAGTTTCTGGATATCTATAACAGCAAAGGATTCACTACAGGATAGGTACTCCATAAATATTTTTTAGTGAGTTTATATATTAAAGCTATATATGTATGAATGAATATACAGAAGAATGAAACAAATATAAAAACAAAACATACTGAATGCGTCCTGGAGAATGAATAGCAGTGAACAGCACAAGAAAGATATGTAAGTTGAGGTTAGTATCAATGTAAAAATCTAATAGTGAACAATTTCACACAAAGAAGACATAGGCAACAGTGCCTAAGATTCAGGCTCCAAATCATTCTTGGAAAATTTTATAAGAAACAGTAAATTTATGCCATCTTCACAATGAGTCCAGTTAATGGAAGACATGTTCAAATGCATGTTTAAAATGTTAAATTAGGACGTTAAAACAAAATCAAAATGAGTATGTGTGTGTGTGTGTGCTTGTGTGTTTTCACAACTAGGCTTACTTTTCTGTCATATATTAGGGTTAAATATCATAATCTACATAAAGTTGCCTATAAGAAGGTATATTTACCCCATGATATATAAGGGAAAATAAGTAGCAGTAACTGCTAAATATCATACATCATTATGACTGCATTATTTCCTATTACCTTTCACTTTTGTGAATTAGTATACTAGTAGAATTAAGGAAAGTAGGTCATTGCCTATGTCCAGATGGGCAAAGAAGTTTAGCTTGTGGAAAAGTAGGCCAATTGCACCACAATTAAGACATCTGCCCACTTATTTATTGCTGCATTAAAAAAATAACCCTCAAGTTTTCTTCTAGCCCTATTGTCACTACAAAGTTTCACTAATGACATGGTCTGCCAACCCAGAGAGCTAACATTTTAACATGTATTACTTGATAACTGTCATATTTCTTTTCCATTTTACATATTCAATAAGTAAGAATCCCATGTAAAAATTAAATCATCACAACATTATTGTTTCTTTGCTGAAAACTATATTTCAATGTGAGATGCAATCTGTAATTGACTCAATTTAATTCAGCCAGCTGTTGTATTTTAAGAACAATTTGCGTCCTTCAGCTTTTCTTTTCCATTTTCTCCCTTCCCATGTTTGTAAGTGAAAGAGTTATTTGGTCAGCAGGAAACATTCTTTAACATCAAATATTTAAAACAATGGAGCCACTAATTTGAAATGGTATCCATGCTGGGCTCCTGCAAAGAACAGAGGATTTGAGTCATGAGGTAAATTTCTGTGGTTTGCTAAGAGGTGCATTAACAACAATAACACAATGAGAAAGAAAGTAAATACACTTTGAAATTTGTGAGGTTTGTATATAAAATATTACCACATGTAAGTCTTCTCTTTTTATAATCAAAATTTCTCCTGAAAAATGCCATGAAACTACTACTTTAAAAACAGTAAGAAAGAAAAATAGCAAAGAAAAATAACAGAGCATGTAAGTTATTCTACTCCTTAAAAAAATCAACAACACACAAACAAATAAGACATGTGGAAACCAGTAGCATGTTCTATAGCAAAGGCCACATTAACAAAACAAAGTTACATGGTTTGTGAGTTCGAGCCCCATGTCAGGCTCTGGGCTGATGGCTCAGAAACTGAAACCTGCTTCGGATTCTGTGCCTCCCTCTCTCTCTGCCTCTCTCTCTCTCTCTCTCTCTCTCCCTTTCTCTCTCTCTTAAAAATAAATAAATATTAAAAAAACAAAGTTAAATTTGAAACGTTAATAAATTTTTCTCACTAGTATGTGTGGTATTGTTTTGACATTTAGCATAGCATGTAGCTTAGTGTGTTCTATATAGTAGACATGGAATAAACATTTAATGAACTGATTTAAATGAATTTTTACTTAATTTTTTGGTAAACACATATAAACTTATTCTCTCTCAACAATATTTGCCCTTACTCATTAAGTTATATTTTAGATTGTTCTTGTAGTAAAATATTTTTCCCTAAGGGAAAAATATCTGAAGGAAGTGCATAGACTTTAGCAGAGATTAACACTAGTACTCTTTCTATACAAAAAGAATCCTCAAAAATTAAGTAATGTGTCTTCTCTCACCACCTAGCTCTACAAATAAATGCTGATATTATCCAATGTTCTTAGTATTTTATATGTCTAATTTAACTCCTGACAGAACTTTCTCTCAATATGAAACATTTTTATTGAAGTATATTCCAGGAGTAGTTTTTCATGGGGATTTTTGAGCTTTTAATTTTAACTTGATTTGTAGGGCCGTGGTTTGGAATAAGCACCTGAGCTATGAGCATCCTTTCAATACAAACTAAGTGAGTAGTAACAATCCCCCAGACCTTCGCCCATTCACAGTGGAATAAGTATAGTATAGCTGCACATTTCAATAAATCAATCAATGAGGATTCACTCCATCTTCTACATGGGAGACATTGCTAAGTATTGAGGAAATGAGATAATAAAAGGGGGGTATTTTTTGTCCTTGAGAAACTTCTAATATCTACCTGAGGAGGTGGGAAACTGGAATATTGCTCCATTATAAATGAAATAATGTTTATAGAAACCACTGTGATCTTACTGATCTTGGAGTCTCGTGGAGCTTTGTTCCTCATTTTTGGTATACACTTCAATTGGTTATCTTACTGTTTTTACCTATATCATGCCATACCCTTCTTATTACAGTGCAAACTTCTTACAGGCACACACTGTGAGACATTTCAAGATTTCTGTGGGCATTCCTACAGAGGACTTTTCAAACTATTGTGAGGAGTCCAGAAATAAGGTGAACCCTTCATGAAATTCTCTGTGGCAGTATGGAATTTTCTTTCTAGCTCACCTTCTCTGTTGAACATCTTTTCCTTAACCTCTAGAGGGATATAGCATCCTCAGAGGAAAAAAGCATGAAGAGGTAGACCTAAAATAAAATAATGTTTTGGGCTTATGTTATCAGTAGTTGTCAGTATTAGCAAAAGAAAGGTAGGTTTGTCTGCTTTGAAAAACTTAATGGATCTAAAACCCCTTGAGAAATACAGAGTTCGAATCTATTTTTCCCTTCCAGGAAAGAGCCAGGACAGTAATCCAGTACCTAGGAAGCCTTGTAACACTTACAAAGAACCTTGATCCTGATGGGTGAGGAAAGACAAGACTGGGAGAACCATAGAGAGAAAAAGGAGAGGGAACTCCAGCTGAGGTGGATCTTAGATGTACTGAAACAAAGAAGGAAAAAGGAATGTTTACCCTGTCCTTTGAATTACATATCCACCACTCTTTTGTTTTTTTTGTAGCAGACTCTGTAACAGATATTTTTCTTCTGTTATACCTTTGTAAACTTTGTAGGGATAAACAAATGATTATAAAGAGCATCTATAATTTTAGACCTGAAAAAAGCACAAAATTGAATTTTAGAGGACTCCTGTAATTAATATTTGAAATGAAGAAACTGAGACCAGGAAAAGTTAAGTTTCTTGCAGACTATAAAGAATTTATGTTTAAAATAGACTAAGGACAAAGGGCCAACAACCATATTTACCTTATCCAATGTTGGTGATTTTTTCCCATAGGGGTGTCCTATTATCATAGTTTTATTCTCTTTTACAAAACACACGTAGAAAGAATAAATGCTTCTTCATAAATTCACTGTCTCTGAAATTAAAACTAATATTTAGCTGTATGGGAAAAGGACAAATAGAGAATGCAGGATATCATTTCCTTCTTTTTCTACAAATGTTGTTCCCTCAGGTCCTTTGTTCATAAGTTATTAACGGTAAAGCCTGGTCAGATCTGCTTGTCTCATAATTGATGCTCTCAATAACTTTTCCTTGTTTCTACTGATGGAGATCTCGGTTTGTTTGTTTGTTTGTTTGTTTGTTTGTTTGTTTCAAATAATTAATCGTTTCGGAGCACCTGGGTGGCTCAGTCAGTTAAGCATCTGACTTCTGCTCAGGTCATGATCTCATGGTCCATGAGTTCAAGCCCCACATGGGGCTCTGTGCTGACAGCTCAGAGCCTGGAGTCTGCTTCAGATTCTGTGGCTCCCTTTTTCTCTGCCCCTCCTCTCCCTGCACTCTGTCTCTATAAAAAATAAACATAAAAAAATAATAATCCTTTTAACCAAGGTCTAATATTTCATCTTCCATAAAGTAATTTTGCCATAGAAATGGGTTGAAACTGCATATATGTATTAGCTGAAGTGTTAGCTTATAAACACATAATATATTTTCTGTAGCCATAAATGTAAATTTCTTCACAGTAGGGGTCATTCCCTTTTCCTTTTGAAGAATTAAGTATGCATCTCTGCAGAACAATCTGATATAAAAGGATGTGTATATTAAATGTATGCTGTCATCCCAAGGAAATGTACATATTAATATTTACTAAGGTTCCCCTACTCACTATACTAATGACTAGTTTAAAAGGATCCCCCTTACTTTTTGGTTTTTACAGTGATGACTTGCCAATAGGGGATGGAAATATGTCCCTTGCATTTATTTTAGAGATCATGAGGCATCATCTTCTCTATTCATTGTTAACTTTTCCTCTTAAATTTGTCATTTTTGAATTAAGCTATTACTCAAACCAAAAATAACAGAAAAAATACTCCCATAAACTTCTATACATAATCAGACTAAAGTTCTTCCTATGAAATTATTTTACACATTACCTCAGGCAAAGTCTAGATCTATTCCAACTGTGGTAATTGCTAGAAGTGTTATTAGACAGTAAACAGCTAGAATTAAATCCAAGTTCAACACAAAGCAGTATTATTCAACTCTGCATTTAAACAAAAATCTTTTGTGCTCATCATGTGTTTGTTAAACATGCATATGGTGTTTCATTTTTAGCTGGTGACAAGAGAAGGAAAACAGTGAAAGAAGGAAGAATGGACCATGGCAATCTAATGACTTACAACTGATTTTTTAAAAATAATAAAATCCTTTGTAGGCAAATAACTGTTGTCAGATTCATTAAAAGAAACTCAATGTTTCGTGATGTTGTCATAAATAGAAAATATTCCTATGTTCATAAAAATTTCAGTGAATGAATAATTACATAAATTCCTTAGGGTCTCAACCCTCAGAAGAAGAAAAAAACCTCTAAAGTGTATTCACAATTGCTATTTACCAAGAAAAGTTTCCGTTTTTCATAGTTTATCTCTTCAGGAAACAAACTGTCAAAAACATATTCAGGTACACCTACATTTTATAACCATTACTTTGTTTCAAAGTATTTTTAAAATGTATAAATTCACACAAATAACCTTTCTTTCAATACCCTTTAAAGTTATTTTTATACCAAAAACCCAACAATTAAAAAAAAAAAACCTAAATGCATCAAGTTGCATATATAAACCTACAATCTCCTTCCTCACAGGAAACTACCTTTAAGTTTCTTGTGAACCACCCAGAAATATCCTAAGCACACAATCTTATCTTTCAAAAATCTTTTATTTAAATGCACATTATACACACTTTTCATATGTGTATGTGTGTATAGTCTTACATTTTCTTAGAATATGTTTTATATGTTTCAGTATCAGCATATAAGAACAGGAATCCTATTTGTTTCAACATCTAATATTACAATTGTAGCTATTAAAATTTTTAAGCCAGGCTATGAGTACAAAATCTTTAGGTCCATTCCAAGATTTTACTACTAATTAACAGCACTGAAATGGCAAACATTTCACACATTTTTACATGATAAGTTTCAATCATGTTTATAAAGATATGTTACATAAATGAAATGACCACATTAAAATATGTGCATTTAAAAAAATTTGATATCGCCAAATTGCACTCAAAATGATTGTTTCCTTCTTTCACTTTCTTTTTTTTTTTCCGCAACAGAATATGTGCAATGAATTATAAACTTTCAGATCTGTGACAATATAAACAAAAAGTTGTGCCTCCAAATTTTATTCTTCATTCTTCTACTCAGGGTTTTTCTAAAACACCTGTTCATATGCTGCATATTATTTTCTCTGTAAGTTGCATATTACTATATTTGTCCACTTTTTTATTGTTTTAGGTTTCTTATTAATATGAATTAATGACCTATCAATAAAATAAGTCCTTCACCATACATCTGTTTTCATATGTTTTATTTGTATTTTGATATTGTGCATGTTCTATTTTGCCTTAAAGAAAATTTAATCCCTCTACTAGCTGAGCTCTTTATGCCAGATCCCTATCTATAAAAGGGGGGTAGGGCTAGTGTCATAGATTTTTCAGAAGGATTAATAAGCTAATCCATTTAAATGTTCAGAAAAACACCTAGCACATATTAAGTACTTTGCAGCTATGAGTTATCATCATCATCATTACCATCACCATGGCTGTTCTGGTTGTTTAATCAGATTTGGCAATTGTCTTAGAGCTTCTAGGTTTTCAGCTTCCTTAAGAAGTTCTTGCTCTGGGGCACCTGGGTGGCTCAGCTGGTTGACCAATCTGACTCTTGATATCATCTCAGATTGTGATCTCATGGTCGTGATCTCAGTCCTGGGACTGAGCCCCGTGTCAGGCTCCACGCTAAGTGTGGAGCCTGCTTGGGATTCTCTCTCCCTTTCTCTTTGCCCCTCCCCTGCTTGTGCTCTCTCTTTCTCTCTATCTCTCAAGAAACAAATAAATATTAAAAAATGTTCTTGCTCAAAGTGAAACTATAAAATAGGTATTTTTAAAATATACTTGTTTGTTTGCTTCAGTGAGAACTGTGAGATCATGATCTGGGCCAAAATTGAGAGTCAGACGCTTAACCAACTGAGCCATCCAAGCACCCCTAAAATATGTTTGGTTTTTGATCTCTGTATTCCCAAATGTTTTTTGGATTATTTACTTGACATGAAATACTACATTTAATATTTGCTCAATATTCATTTATTTTGGAAATCTCTTTCTGAATTCACTATTTTATTTTTTAAAATTTATTAATGTTTATTTATTTCTGAGACAGAGAGAGACAGAGCATGAGTGGGGGAGGGGCAGAGAGAGAGGGAGACACAGAATCAGAAGCAGGCTCCAGGCTCAGAGCCATCAGCACAGAGCCCGATGCGGGGCTCGAACTTACAAACCATGAGGTCATGATCTGAGCCGAAGTCGGTCGCTCAACTGATTGAGCCACCCAGGTGCTCCATCTATTTTGTCTTTTTTGATCAGCATGTCCTTTACATTTATTGATGCAAATATAGTTTAATATCTACCATTTTTGAGTATTACAGTTTTCTTTTTTACATAAAGTTAAATATATGCAAATCATTATGTTATTTATCAGGGTCATATAAATTTCTAGATTAACTTGGGAAGAAATGGTAAATTTACCATTGGTCTTCAAGGCTAAGAGCAATCTTCAGCTTTTCATAGTTTTAATTCAATTGAGTTTTAAGTTTTCCTCACATAAAATTTTCACATTTCTTAACTGTAATTTGCTCTTTTTTATTATAAGTGGTATTGCTTTATTTCATTACATATTCTACCTAGTTGCTATGTAAATCTAAAAGCAATTTTAATTGTTATTCCTTAATTTATAGGTCAGCAAATTAAGGCCTTTAGGTCATATCCAGCCCTCTCCTTGTTTTTGTACCTCAGCTTTTATTATCAAACACCCATGCCCGTTTGTCTACATATTGTCTACAGCTGCTTTCATGCTAAAAAGCAAAGCTGAATGCTAAAATGGATCGTATGGCCCAGAAAGCCATATAAGAGAAAAAAAATTGGTGACCCTTGACTTTATTAATTTTGTAGCCATTTATATTTGTTATTATTCTAAGTCATTAAGTCAATTTTCTTTTGCCTACAGGCATATCAACACATTATCAAATAATAAAATATTTCCCTCCCTTCATTAGTTTATGTATCTCTTATTTCTTTTGCTTGCCTAATTCCAATGGCTAATACTACAATGCAAAATAATGGAGATGATAATAAAAATATTTTTCATATTCCTAAAAAAATTTTATGTAGTTTTTAACAAGTAACAATAAATTGTTTTTTATATTCACATTAAAGTATCTTTATGTTCCTATTCTATAAAAATATTTTATCCTTTCAAAATTAGGATTGCTTTTGAATTTTATGAAATCCATTTGTATACCTACAGTGAGAATGATATATTTCATCTCCTCACAAATTAATATCACAAAACATATTCATAAATATCTTAATTACTTTGCATAATTATATTAGTACTAGCCATTGGAATTGGGCAAGAGTAAGGAATAATAGGTATGTAAAGTACGCTATTTTGGTAAAAAGAATTTGGTACTGTCCGTCTTCTCTATGCTCTCGACAGTTTAAAATCATTGGGTTCTCCAGGACCAGATGGCTTCCCAGGGGAATTCTACCAGCCATTTAAAGCAGAGATAATACCTATCGTTCTCGAGCTATTCCAAAAAATAGAAAGGGAAGGAAAACTTCCAGACTCATTCTATGAAGCCAGCATTACTTTGATTCCTAAACCAGACAGAGACGCAGTAAAAAAAGAGAACTACAGGCCAATATCCCTGATGAATATGGATGCAAAAATTCTCAATAAGATACTAGCAAATCGAATTCAACAGCATATAAAAAGAATTATTCACCATGATCAGGTGGGATTCATTCCTGGAATGCAGGGCTGGTTCAACATTCGCAAATCAATCAATGTGATACATCACATTAATAAAAGAAAAGATAAGAACCATATGATCCTGTCAATCAATGTGATACATAACATTAATAAAAGAAAAGATAAGAACCATATGATCCTGTCAATCAATACAGAAAAAGCTTTTGATGAAATTCAGCAACCTTTCTTAATTAAAAACCCTCAAGAAAGTCAGGATAGAAGGAACATACTTAAACATCATCAAAGCCATTTATGAAAAGCTCACAGCTAATATCATCCTCAATGGGGAAAAACTGAGAGCTTTCTACCTGAGATCATGAACACAACAGGGATGTCCACTCTCACCGCTGTGGTTTAACATAGTGTTGGAAGTTCTAGCATCAGCAATCAGACACCAAAAGGAAATCAAAGGCATCAAAATTGGCAAAGATGAAGCCAAGCTTTCACTTTTTGCAGATGACATGATACTATACGTGGAAAATCCAATAGACTCCACCAAAAGTCTGCTAGAACTGATACATGAATTCAGCAAAGTCGCAGGATACAAAATCAATGTACAGAAATCAGTTGCATTCCTATACACTAATAATGAAGCAACAGAAAGACAAATAAAGAAATTGATCCCATTCACAATTACACCAGGAAGCATAAAATACCTAGGAATAAACCTAACCAAAGATGTAAAAGATCTGTATGCTGAAAACTATAGAAAGCTTATGAAGGAAATTGAGAAGATATAAGAAATGGAAAAACATTCCGTGCTCATGGATTAGAAGAATAAATATTGTTAAAATGTCAATACTACCCAAACTATGTACCCATTCAATGCAATCCCAATCAAAATTGCACCAGCATTCTTCTCGAAACTAGAATAAGCAATCCTAACATTTGTATGGAACCACAAAAGGCCACGAATAGCCAAAGTAATTTTGAAGAAGAAGACTAAAGCAGGAGGCATCACAATCCCAGACTTTAGCCTCTACTACAAAGCTGTAATCATCAAGACAGCATGTTATTGGCACAAAAACTGACACATAGACCAATGGAATAGAATAGAAACCCCAGAACTAGACCCACAAACGTATGGCCAACTCATCTTTGACAAAGCAGGAAAGTATATCCAATAGAAAATAGACAGTCTCTTTAACAAATGGTGCTGGGAAAACTGGACAGCAACATGCAGAAGGATGAAGCTAGACCAATTTCTTATACCATTCACGAAAACAAACTCAAAATGGATAAAGGACCTGAATGTGAGACAGGAAACCATCAAAACCCTAGAGGAGAAAGCAGGAAAAGACCTCTCTGACCTCAGCCGTAGCAATTTCTTACTTGACACATCCCCAAAGGCAAGGAAATTAAAAGCAAAAATGAACTATTGGGACCTCATGAAGATAAAATCTTCTGCACAGCAAAGGAAACAATCAACAAAACTAAAAGGCAACCAACGGAATGGGAAAAGATATTTGCAAATGACATATCAGACAAAGGGCTAGTATCCAAACCTATAAAGAACTCACCAAACTCCACACCTGAAAAACAAATAATCCAGTGAAGAAATTGGCAGAAAACATAGACACTTCTCTAAAGAAGACATCCAGATGGCCAACAGGCACATGAAACGATGCTCAATGTCGCTCCTCATCAAGGAAATACAAATCAAAACCACACTCACATATCACTTCATGCCAGTCAGACTGGCCAAAATGAACAAATCAGGAGACTATAGATGCTGGAGAGGATGTGGAGAAACAGGAACCCTCTTGCACTGTTGGTGGGAATGCAAATTTTTGCAGCCACTCTGGAAAACAGTGTGGAGGTTCCTCCAAAAATTAAAAATAGACCTACCCTATGACCCAGCAATAGCACTGCTAGGAATTTTCCCAAGGGATACAGGAGTGCTGATGCATAGGGTCACTTGTACCCCAATGTTTATAGCAGCACTCTCAACAATAGCCAAATTATGGAAAGAGCCTACATGTCCATCAACTGATGAATGGATAAAGACATTGTGGTTTATATACACAATGGAATACTATGTGGCAATGAGAAAGAATGAAATATGGCCTTTTGTAGCAAAGTGGTTGGAACTGGAGAGTGTTATGCTAAGTGAAATAAGTCATACAGAGAAAGACAGATACCATATGTTTTCATTCTTATGTGAATCTTGAGAAACTTACATAACTCCATGGGGGAGGGGAAGAAAAAAAAAAAGGTTAGAGTGGAGAGAGCCAAAGCATAAGAGACTCTTAAAAACTGAGAACAAACAGAGGGTTGATGGGGATGGGAGGGAGGGGAGGGTGGGTGATGGGTATTGAGGAGGGCATCTTTTGGGATGAGCACTGGGTGTTGTATGGAAACCAACTTGACAATAAATTTCATATTTAAAAAATAAATAAAAATAAAATAAAATCATTGTATTCATACTTCCTGAAGGTTTGCTAGCAATTTTCTGTGAAACTACTAAGGCTTAGTAATTTTTGGGGAGTAACTATTGAAAAATATTCTCAGTTTGCTCAATGGAATTGGAATGTTTAGACTATTTCTGAGATAAAGGTTAGTGTAATTAATATCCTACAGTATGCAATTAATCCATACTTTATGCTTCTTTGCAAAGATTTGAGGAAGATAGTCTCATTCTTTTCCTCAAATGTTATTACCCTCATTTTTGTTTTATTTATTTATTTATTTATTTATTTATTTATTTATTTGGGAGAGAAAGAGAGAGTGTGCACACAAGCCAGGGAGAGGGGCAGAAAGAGACAGAGAATCTTAAGCAGACTCCATTTTCAGCACAGACCCCAACGCGGAGTTCAAGCCCACAACCCTGGGATCAAGAATTCGATGCTCAACCGAGCCCACCCAGACACCCACCACTTTCATTTTTAAATACATGTATTTGTACTTTCTTATTTTTTAAGTTAGTTGATTACATTAGTTTTGCTCCATTCTCCCTCAAATAACCAATTTTCAGTTTGTTTCTTTGTATCTAAGGTTTACTAAACATTAACATTAATTTATGTTGCTCTTTTTCTGTTCCCTCCATTTCCTTCCCTTATATTTATTTTATTGCTCTCTAACTTTTAACATTTTTTTATTGTTTATTTATTCTTTGAGAGAGAGAGAGAGAGAGAGAGAGAGAGAGAGGCAGAGAGAGAGAGGGAGACACAGAATCCAAAGCAGTCTCCAGGCTCTGAGCTGTCAACACAGAGCCTGACATGGGGCTCAAACCCACAAGCTGGAGATCATGACCTGAGCCGAAGTCAGATGCCTAACTGACTGAGCCAATCAGGCGCCCTGCTCTCTAACTTTTAAATTGAGTGCTTAATTCATTTATTTTCATTCTTGCTTATGGTATCACTTTTTGTTGAAAGAGAATATCCTTGTAAATGTGGTTGAAACAATAAGGACATTTATTATCTCATATAACAAGAAGTCTACAGGCAGGGTGATTCTACAGATGGTTTAGCAGCTGAATGATAGCTTTAAGGGCCACCCTGTATTTTCTATCTTTCTATTCTACCATTCTGAACATATCAGAGTTATCACCACTCATGTTTTATAGGTAGCTAGAATAGTTCCCAGTTCCACATGCAAATTCAACTACATCCAACAAAGCATTTGCTATCTTAAGCCTAAAACATAGAAAGTAACTTCTGCCAGCAAGTAATTAGGGGTAGGCAGATGCTGGTTAGGAAATAACAGTATCTGCCACACTTCTTAAGATTTAGAATATTTTAAGTTATTAGAACACTGAACTTTGCTTTAGCCATATCTTACTGGTACTGATATACAGTGTTTGCTTATGATTCTGTTAGGTATTTATGACTTCCAACTTTTATTTCCTTCCTTACACAATTACAAGTGTTTAAAAGTTATGCATGTGTTTTTATTTCCTGTCATAATACTTTTTTCTTATTATTAATTTGTGGTTTCATTATGTTATGAAAAGAGAATATGGTATACTTATTTTCAAATATTTAGACAATTACTAGCAATTCTTATTATGTATGTGACCAAATATACAGTTTATTTTATTTTATTTTTTTAATGTTTACTTATTTTTGAGACAGAGAGAGACAGAGCATGAACAGGGGAGGGTCAGAGAGAGAGGGAGACACAGAATCTGAAGCAGGCTCCAGGCTCTGAGCTGTCAGCACAGAGCCCGACGCGGGGCTCGAACTCACGGACCGTGAGATCATGACCTGAGCCGAAGTCGGACGCTTAACCGAATGAGCCACCCAGGCGCCCCGCATTTGATTTTATAGAAATGTCATGTGCGCATTTCAAATGAAGATACATTCTCTGATTTTATGGCACAGATTTTGATATATATCTTTTAGAGCCATTCAAATTTGTGTTTAATTGAATGGACATGAAATGACAGATGTTAGTTAAAGATGCTCAGTGATATTTCATTCTTTTATTTCTTTTTATTTTTGCTGATTTAAATTTGACTTTCTTTTGATGACTTTTTTCCTTTTTTTTTTTTTTTCTGCATTCTGCCAGTTTGTCTTTCTCTTTTATTCTCATTTCCCTTCGGTGAATTCTTACACCACCCATTCAAGCCCTGTTTCAGAAGAGGCACGTTTACTTTAACATCCTTGACTAAATGTAGAAAATTTTTTAAATTTGTTTTTAGTGTATGCAACTTCTTTCTAAATTTGTCTTTTATTTTTAATGTTTGACTGTCTTGTTTATTTGCATAATTTTTGTATATGTCATATCCTGGACATGTTATAATTCATCTTTGTAGAGGTAAACTTCTTCTGGGACAAGTTTCAAACAGATTCCAGTTATATGGAACATAAGTATTTGTAGCTATTTTAAGAACAGATTAAACAAATTTTAGGGAACGGGCTGACAGGCATTATTTCATAATGAGCAACATAGAACAGACCCATCTGTTAGAGCTGCTACATCTTGTATTATCAAGTGACATCAGGAAGAGGTCACTGAAACTAATGACTGCAAGCACACACCATCATAGCTTCAATCCAGTGATCATTACGTGGCTCCAGCTCGGGGCTCTAGAGCTATGCCATTCTTTCTAGATCCTCATCAGCCCCAAACAGATAATCCATTCTGCCTCTTGACACCTTGGATGCTAGCAATTGACATTCAGTGTTTGTAGGGGTGGGGACAGGGGAACTTGGCCTTCTTGACAGCAGAAAAAAATATAAACAATGCTTCATTCCAAAATTCACACAAACACATCTAACTTATAGAATCTACCTAAGTTTCACGTTTCTAGCTAAAGAGAGCTAGAATATATTGTTTTTAGCTTTTCAGACTCTGAAGTACAAAAAAACAAACTAAAATGTGGTAGAAATGAATACAGTGCCAGTTGAACATATCTTCTACACTCAAGCTTTCATTAAATAGTGTGAGGGAGATGGGGCGCCTGGATGGCTGAGTTGGATGGGCGTCCGACTTCAGCTCAGGTCGTGATCTCACGGTTTGTGAGTTCAAGCCCTGTGTCGGGCTCTGTGCTGACAGCTCAGAGCCTGGAGCCTGTTTAAGATTCTGTGTCTCCTCCTCTCTCTGCCCCTCACATGCTTGTGCTCTGTCTCTCAATAACAAATAAGCATTAAAAAAAATTAAACACATATAGTATGAGGGAGAAAGACTCAAAGGATGAGTTGAGGAAGCATCTTAGGTTGAAATCAACAGAATTAAAACTCTTTCTCCTTGACATTCAGCACTGAGAGTATTTTCCATCTACCAAATGTTAGAAGGCCTGATTCTCAGTAAATCCAGTACTCTAGTGATTCTTCATATGGTGATGTAGCTTCCACTAAACTTCAGCTAACCAAGATCAGCAACCATAGATATTTATTCTCACCTGCTAGTCATCTATGCTCAGCCATAATTAAAATCTGATTCCTCCAATGATGGTACATCTATCTAATTCTTTGATCTCTATTTTCCCCTGAACTTCATGGTATCACATGAGTTTTGCCACACTTCTTTAGCCTGTCTATGGTAAATGGATGGCCAGTTTAGTAGGCTAATAACATATGAATAATTCTGTATGATAGATGCCTGAGAACTGAAAAGGCATGTAATTTCTATGGGGTACTATCTTGATTTGGTCCAAATTTTACTCTAACTCATTGGGGATTTGATGATTTGGATTTGGGTTCTTTCTTTTTCTTTCTTTCTTTCTTTCTTTCTTTCTTTCTTTCTTTCTTTCTCTTTCTTTCTTTCCTTCTTTCTTTCTCTCCTTTCCTTCTTTCTTTTTTTTTTTTGGACTAAGTTTGAGGTTTTACTTCTTTATTTTTCCATGTTGTTTGTCCTTAACTATTTACAGGGATGAAGGTGATCCCATTTTATGCATTTATTCCCAATCCAACTTGATAATCAAATAAGATCATTGTAAACTGGAATATGAAGAAAGTGAAGAAGAAATAAAAGGTACCAAAAGTTTTTCACTTGTGTGATCAAGAAATATAGGAGCTTAGAAAGCTAAAACCACAGAACATGACTCGGAAAAAAAACTGCAAAAACCAAGTATCTCCCAACCTCCTTATTTTATAAGTTAGGAAACTTATAGGAACACATTTGTTTATTCTAGACTTTGTCAATTTTCAGGAGTGGACAGGAGAAAACTCAAATCATAAACACAGTATTTTTAAGTTAGGAGTATTTTCCAATATATATACCCAATAGGACATTTGACACAGAATTAGTTGAGTCTGTTCATTCAGAAGCACAATGGTTCCAACAACTTTGTAATGTATTATCTTTTAGTAAAGCTCATTCAGTCCTGACAGATTCTGATGGTTACAGCCTCATAAATATAAGTCACTCATTCAAAACGTGGTCCTGTGTAAAGGGAACTTAAGACACAAAAAACACAGCTGCTGTAATCTTCAGTCTTTATAACTTTTTTAAAACAAATCTGTCGAAGTCACCATGTTCTCCATGGTGATATCAATTTCTTTGAATATAGTTGGACAAAAATAGAGAAGAAAGTAATAGTAAAAAAGTGTAGGAAAGTACAGAAGTAGATATTGTGGGCACAGGACTTCTAAAAAAGTAAATTTTCAAGCACGTGTTTTCTTAATACCTGGAATAGTCACAAAGGAATGATCAAAGGTCCCATACATGATCCAAAAAGCCTAACATATCCATGTTTATTTTTTTATTATATGAGCAAGAGTATCCCACAAAGAAATGAGAATGAAACATATAAAGGCAAGGTTGATAAGATGGCCACTTAATAGGAAAGCTCTAGATAGTGATTTTAGCTTAGTTCAGAAAATGTACAGAAACTGATTTCCCTCAACACCGCAAGTAAGTGTTAAAATCTCCCAAGCCAGTCAATTACGGTGTTCATTTTCCAACCATTTTCAGCCTATGGGCAGTAAAGGTGGAATTAAAGAGCAATCACCTTATAAAAAGAGCTTAATGTAGTTTACAACTCTTATTTATATCATCTTCTTAAATGCTGAAATGCTTCATTCAATATAGTATAGCATAGACTATTTTTATAAGTCTCGCTTATAAAACTGCAATCACCGTGCAATTAAAATACCACTGCAATTAAAGTGTGTGTAATGGAACATTCAGAAATGTACACATGACTTTCCTTTATAATCACCAAGGGAAACATTTTATATTCAAGTCTCCCAACTTACAAGATTCATTCAGCTAACAAGGGAACTTCTTTATTCATACAATAGCTTTACACACACACACACACACACACACACACACACACACACACCCCTACCCACTCTGGGGTGTTAGATGTTTCTAAACATCCAAAAGAAAATTTAAAAAGTTTATACTATCAAAGTTTGAATTGCTATATGAAGATAATATTCATTTTGTGTTGTTTATAGGTTGTTCTTTTACATTTCAATTTTTTTCAACTTAGAAGAGAAAATGAGCAACATTATGGCACCTGACATTACACTGATTGCTTTATGTAAGTTTTCTTTTTTTTAAATGTTTATTTATTTTGAGAAAGGGAGAAAGACTGCAAGAGAGAGGGAGGGGCAGAGAGAGACTGAGAGAGAGAATCCCAAGCAGCCTCCAGGCTCAGCATAGAGTCCGACACAGGGCTCAATCTCATGACCACAAGATCATGACCTGAGCCAATGTCAAGAGTTGGACACTTAACCGACTGAGCCACCCAGGCACCCCTATGAAAGTTATCTTACTTGATTCCCAAAACAGGTTGGCAAGGCAGTCTCTTTCTACAGTTTCACAGAGGAGATTGACACTCAAAGTGGCAAAGTCACTTGCAGCTAGTAAGTTTTAGGGATGGAATACAAACCTAACTCACAAAACTGTTGTTCATATATGAACTCTATTCATCTAGCATTATTCCTACTATAAATATAGGTGGTTAATGTATTTAGAATTTTTTTTTGCATCATTAGGTGTGCTCACTGTGAAAAGTTTCCCATG
The DNA here is from genome assembly GCF_007474595.2 of Lynx canadensis. NCBI lineage: Eukaryota > Metazoa > Chordata > Mammalia > Carnivora > Felidae > Lynx > Lynx canadensis. The sequence continues at coordinate 23,271,800 of NC_044321.2, forward strand.
CATTTTGTTTTTTTTAATTTTTTTAATGTTTATTTATTTCTGAGACAGAGACAGAGCATGAGCGGGGGAGGGGCTGAGAGAGAGGGGGACACAGAATCTGAAGCAGGCTCCAGGCTCTGAGCTGTCAGTACAGAGCCTGACGCAGGGCTCGAACTCACAGACCGCAAGATCATGACCTGAGCTGAAGTCAGACGCTCAACCCATTGAGCCACCCAGGTGCCCCTCCCATGCATTTTGAATGTGCTTTACTTAAATACAAATAGACTCTTACAGATGATGTGGTTTCAAATACTATTGCAAAGCAAAGATTTGGGGATCTAAGAAGGTGAGGTGATTACTTCCAGTTCTCAGCAAGTAAAAAGGGTAGACTCGAGTTTAAAATCCCAAACACCTAACAAGAAGCTTGCTATTTATTGTTTACAACTTTCCAACAAACTTCGGTCTAATAACTATATAAGTATTGTAGACTCTAAATGTGAATCATAAATATTTCAGAGTATTCAACAAATCTAGATTTAAAAACTACATATATACCACATTAAGCACTGAGGGCACAAATATTACTACACATTACTATGTAGATCTTCCAAATGATCACATTTTCCTTTATATGTTAACAGTACCTACCTCATAGGGTTGTTGTACAGATTAAATGAAATAATTTAAGAGGAATACTTAGAACAATCCATGGCATATAATGAATTGTTAAGCATTTATTATTATTGGTAATATCACAAATCTAACCCCCACACTCTCTCCATCCATTCCATGTAAGCATTTCCTATCTCCCCCGGAGAATACAGCTCTATTTCTTAAAGCAGCTTAAAAAAACAAAGAAGAACTGTAATTGAAAAATTATGGAAATGGGATAGCAAGTTTGATTTAAAAAAAAAGATCAAGCTGAAATTAAAAAAAAAAAAATCTTCAGGGCACCTGGGTGGCTCGGTTGGTTAAGCGTCCGACTTCGGCTCAGGTCATGATCTCACGGTCCGTGAGTTCGAGCCCCGCGTCGGGCTCTGTGCTGACAGCTCAGAGCCTGGAGCCTGCTTCAGATTCTGTGTCTCCCTCTCTCTCTGACCCTCCCCTGTTCATGCTCTGTCTCTCTCTGTCTCAAAAATAAATAAACATTAAAAAATTAAAAAAAAAATCTTCTCTTTGATTCCTTCTGATCCCTATGGTGGCCTCCATGTTACCCACCACCCTGTATTTCATGCCCTGTACAATAACCCTCCCCTTGAGTGTGGAAAGAACTTGCTTCTACCCATAGAATATGGCAAAGGTAAAGGGCCTCTGCAGGTATAATTAAGATCCTAAATCAGTCTATACTGAATTAACCAAAAAGGATATTTTCCAGGGTAGGCCTGTTTTAATCAGGTGAAAGCCCTTTGAAAAGGGACTTTGAAAAGGGACTTTGAAAAGGGTCTCTGGACAGCTTGATGAAGCAAGTGGCCATGTTGGAAAAGCCCATATGGCAATGAACTTTGGGTAGTCTCTGGGATCTGAGGGCAGCTTCTAGATGACAGCCAGCAAAAAGCCAGGGCCCTGAGCGATACAAGTGCAAAGAAATTAGTTTTGCTAATGACTTGAATGAAGTTGACAGCAGATTTTTCCCCAGTAAGGCTTCCAGATGAGAACATAGCTCAGCCAACACCATGAATGAAGTTTTGTGAGATATGGGATTATGTTTTATTTCATTTATTCCTCTCTATAGCATATTGGTATTGCAAACTAGAAAGAAAGAATAACACACTTTAATATGGACAGAAAGGAAAGAATAGCTATTTGGTTTACATGCTAAAGAATCAAACTATGGAGAAAACAATCCTTCAGTTTAGGGAGTAATTTCTTTGTAATGAACTTAAAACCATCAAGCAAGCTATCTCTGACAAAGATTTCACCATCTTCTTTCCCTGAAATTCCCATTCTTACCTTTCCCTACGGTGAAACACAATGAAGGAAACATTTCACATGCTACCATCCTAATGATAACACAGAAGTGTCCAAATGCTTTCATAGTAATGGTCTAATTTGAGTTTCATAACAATTATGTGAGGTAAGAACAAAAGAACTAGGATATTCCCAAATGCAGGGGCATAGTTGTGAACCCAGTGGTTGTCCGTGGGCCTGAACACATCAATGGCCCTCAGGAAGCACTAAAATGAATGTAGATTACTTTTTAAGATAAAGAAATTATAGTTCAGAAAATATAAATGACTTGCTTGGCAAAGCCTGTACACAAAAGTACAAGAATTAAAACTCAGACCATCTGTAACAGAGGCCAAAAGTTATTTTCTATAATAGCATTTTACTCCTGAAAGGAAAACACATTTAGCTTTTAACAGCCATTAACCTTTTTGCTCAAATTTGCATCTCTCCTTAGCAGAGAACCCTGAAGGAAGGGATGCAAGGAGAGATGAAAGGAAATATCATGGGTATGGAGCACTGACCAGCCTGTGGAACACCTTGAAAATCTGAGGAACAGCAGGATCACAGTGGATGCCTCTAGGTAGAGCTGCCTCCTGACAAAGGAAAGATGAGTTGGAAAATGAAACATTAATATTTTAAAGGAAAACTACCTACTTATTTCCTTTTCTAGCATGGCCTTTGAAAATGCAAATCAATAATTGTCTTTTTTTTGAAAATGAATTTTCCAAAAGCTTTTAAAAATAATTTTCCTACTAACACTTTCTCTTATTCTAATATGACCTCAAGCAATAGCTCATCATATAAGTCCCTGTCTCACTGAGAGTACTGGATTGACTTGGAAACCACACCATCAGATGTTGAAAATACCAACTGAAGTGGAATACCAGTAGTGTCTTCGTGCTGTCGTGAGTATCAAGTAATGTGTATTCTGTCACCCGAAGACTTCTCATTGTTGTTTAACTTAAATATATGATTTGCCAGGTTTTTTCCACACACAAAAGCAGTGGTCATTGAAAAGAAGCAGTAGTCTTGTGATATCAATGCTTGCCAGCCAAAGGCCACCAGGAAAGATACCTGGGTTTATTACTTGCTGCAGCAAAGAAGCCTGCATATCATGGTAACATGTCAACAAAAGGCTGTTAGAGAGGGCTTATTTTAGGATTTGGGCTTGTGGTACCTTTGGCGAATTTTCAAGGAAGTGGAGACTTGGTGTGGACTGGGTGCTCTCAGAAAGCAGAGGCAATTTACTGAAAGGATATCTTAATAACTTTTATCTAGGAGGTATGAGAAATAGAGTAGGGTTGGAATTGTTAAAGAAAGAGCAGTCACCTTGTAAGCTGGAAAAGGGCAAGTATGGACAATTTCGTGGTTTTCAGCATTCTTGTTTTTGGCTGAGCTCAGACATGATTATGAAATGGCCATGTTTTTGTCTCACTCCATCAGGGACACAGATGGACTTCATCTGATGTTGGTATTCTGTGCATTCTTGTTCATGTTCAGCAAGAAATCCCTACCAGAATACAGCTGTCAGGGATGCTTTGTTCTTTCTCAGTGTACATTCAGGTTGTCAATAGAGAACCACTCCCCCTATCCGCAGACTGTTTGGTTCAGATGAGTCTAACTCAGTCCCTTTCCCTAAGGATGGGCACATGATGCAGGTCTGGTGAATGAAAGTTTTGCATCTTTCAGTCCACAGTGAATGTTTCAGAAATGAGCACTTGACTCAAGAAGGGCCAATTACAGACAATATCCACAGAAATTTTGCTGAAGCTACCTGGAAAGAGGTATATTGCTTTAATGATACCATTTAGGTGCAGAGGTTATAAAGGGTTAAGATGTTTTTACTACCTCTACACCAGGAGTAATAAGCCCCTACCCTAAAGCATGTCCATTTCCTGCTAAACACAAGACTATGTTTTCTTAAATTGTCCATTTTCCTTGTTAAATTTGAACTGGAGTATGTACTTTCCCAGAATTGCTTATCCATAAAACATCTACTTCAGAAAACTGGCAATTATCCACTTGCTTTGTCTCATATGTCATATTTTCTGTTTTTCTATTCCTTTTTCTTAACCACCGGAGTGCCTGTAACACATAAAACCTCAGCTAACTGCCACAAGGCACGACAATCTCATTTCAGACTACGATATTGTGTTTTATAAGAAATATATAGGGCGCCTGGGTGGCGCAGTCGGTTAAGCGTCCGACTTCAGCCAGGTCACGATCTCGCGGTCCGTGAGTTCGAGCCCCGCGTCGGGCTCTGGGCTGATGGCTCAGAGCCTGGAGCCTGTTTCCGATTCTGTGTCTCCCTCTCTCTCTGCCCCTCCCCCGTTCATGCTCTGTCTCTCTCTGTCCCCAAAATAAAAAAAAATAAAAAATAAAACGTTGAAAAAAAAGAAATATATATATATTTGGTCATTCAGATGACCAAAATTTATTTCTCATATATATTTGGTCTTTGTTCCCCATTTCTGGCACAGAGCTTCTAAACTCCTTGGAATTTTCTGTCATAAAAGCAATAAAGGTATCTTTTGCTACGTTAACAAGGTGATTCCTGGAAAACCCTTAGGTGAAATATAAGCACGAGGAGTCTCGTTGTCAGGAGAACCAACAATGTGGAGGGGAAAGGCTTGTGTAATGAAGCCTCTAAAAACACCTAAAAAGAATGGGGTTCCAAGAGCTTCTGGGTTGGTGAGCACTTAGACATGTAGGTAGAATGGTGCACCTAGATAGGGCATGGAAGCTCTGTGTCCTTTACCCATGCCCTGTCCTATGCATCTCTTCCATGTGACTGTTCCTGAGTTATACCCTTTTATAAAAATTGGTAATACAGGAAGTAAAATGTTTTTCTAAGTTTTGTGAGCTGCACTAGCAAATTAATCAAACCTGAGGAAGGGGTAGTGGGAACCTCTGATTTATAGCTAATTGGTCAGAAACACAGGTGATTACCTAGTCTGGTGATGGTATCTGAAGTGAGGTGGGGAGGCAGTCTTCTAGGACTGGACCCTTAACCTGTGGGATCTGACACTATCTGCAGGTAGACGGTGTCAAAATTGAGTTGGTTTGTAGGACACCCAGCTGGTGTCTAGAGAATTGCCTGTTAGTGGTGCAGAAAAACGCCCCCTCCACACGTTGAAAATTGGGTCCAGGAACCCAAAAGACAGACCAACCCTCCTACTAGCAGCTGATGGGGAGCAGAACTTGTCACCCCAAAATATACTCCTTGGGCGTAAGGATTATTTTAGGCTGATTATTTTTAAAAAACAGCAGACATGAGGGAAGTTCTGAAAACCAAGTAGAAGTTACCCTTTCATAAGAGACATTTACATTTATAAAGAAACTTACATTTGAGTTTCTCCCTCTCTGTATCAGAAAAATAACTCAATTTCAAGACATTCTTATCAATGAAGAAGGCAAGGACTTAAATCTGCATAACAACCTTACCCTTGATTACTCTGCTTTGCCTTGTAACCTCTCATAACTAGCGTCTCACCCCTAACATCTTTTATCTTTAGCTGGAGATGTTATTCATTGTGGTGGTTTGGGGAGTTACAGTTTTCCTGTGTATCTTCCATGCATACAGGAGGTATATATGTTATTAAAATAATTTTTGTTTTTCTCCTGTTAATCTGTCTTTTTATTGCAAGGGGCTCTCAGCCAAAAATCTAGAAGGGTAGAGAAAAAGTTATTTTTCCTCCCCAATACAGCCAATACAAGCTTCCTTGTTCCACTGTGGAGATCTTTCAGGATCCTTTTGACAAGGTGATGGTGGCCATTTTTGTCTCTATATTGGTAGAGCTTTCTTAAGAAGTAAACAAAGAAAAAAGCAGACTCAAAAAAGAAAATAGAAAAAAGCAGAGTCAAAACATGGAGAAAAATCGTGGTGTCTAAATGGGGTGTCTCTCGATTAGATGGGGCCTCCCAAATGTCTGGCAACTAGGGGGTGGAAGCCAGCCAATTGGGTGGAAGGCAATGGGGCAGGAGGTGAAAGAACTCCCCTGAGGAAGAACAAAGGAGATAGTTTATTGAATACACTGCAAGGGAGCCCTGGGCAAAAAAGCAGAGGAGAGGCTGTCTGCAAAGAGGCAGAGAGTGGGGGCTGCTTTCAAAAGGGAAAGATGAGGAAGTATGGCAATGTATGTAATTCTCCCTTTCTTATTAACTGTTCCTGGTTGTTAAGTAGCCCATTGGTCAGTTAGAGCCTGTGGATATTCTGAAGTGGGTTGCCTGATGGGCCTGTCTGTATTCATCCAGGTGATCTCTGTGGCCCTTTTTAAATTCCACTGCTCAAGTCTGTTTGCCTAAAAGTGGCCTCTACAATGATGTCCGTTGCTCTTGTGAATATTTGCCTCTATTTGAAGTAAAAAACACCTCTGAAATTCTTAGTTATCAATAAATTACCTTTTTGTTTCAAGTATTTTATAGTTGGGTTTCTGTTACCTCCAACAGGAACATAGTTCTCCCACTCCCTCACACAAACATTTTGAACACATGAAGTATGTCAAATAAAAAGAAATCCAAACTAACATGGGGACAGATTTTAATTAGCAAGAAAGACAGGGGCACCTGGGTGGCTCAGTTGGTTAACCGACCGACTTCGGCTCAGGTCATGATCTCACATTTGTGAGTTTGAGCCCCGTGTCAGGCTCTGTGCTGACAGCTCAGAGCCCGGAGCTTACTTCAGATTCTATGTCTCCCCTTCTCTCTAACCTTCCCCTGCTCACGCTCTGTGTCTCTCTGTCTCTCAATAATAAACAAATGTTAAAAAAGTTTTTAGAAAGACAAAGGCAGTTGTGAAAATACTCAAGTCTCAGAAATCTGTGTCTCAAAATCAAACAAAAACTTCTTGCATTGTGTGAAGGAAGGGCAAGCAGAGACAAGTTTAATCTTTTAAGGGGATGCTGGACAGGCAAGGGGAAATGACCAGCAGGGGTTGACAGGAAAAGGGTTTTGCTGTGGTCAGCTGATTTCCAGGGAGACATTGATAAGGAGGGTAAGTTCTACTTTTCAGTGCTTGCTCAGGCTGTGGAGCAGCAAGTGGAGCTCAGGGCCCTATAGGAAGGAGGGAAGCCTAATTAGAGTTTGGTCAAGTAGAAGGTAAGAAATGGGCAATAGTGAACACTTGGTCAAGTACAATCAGGCAGTTTGGGTTCTAAAGATCCACAAGTGTCTTGAGAAGGATAATAATCATTCCTTTACATCTAATGCATTATTACTTTAGACTGCCAATTAAGAGATTTAAAATTTAATCCCCATTTCCTTAAGTGTAGCATATGTATCTGTTCTTATAGACCACCCTGTTTTTAGACATTATCCTTTTCTTTAAGATAGTATAAAATGGCTCAAATCCCAATTCCATGAACAGTGGAAAACAGTCATCAGCAAAAATCTGTGAGGTTTTCAAGAGAGAGAGAACTTATTTTCCCTGATTCACTCCATACTGCAGCCTGCTTTTCCACCACTATCTCACTCTCCACTGATAATCTGAGCTCCAGAGCTTCAGTCCTTCCATTAGAGGGTAGAGAAAATGCCTTACAAATTGCCCGTGAAATTCTCTTTAATGCCCCTGCTTCTACAACCTCTACTTGTTTATGCACTGAAATTGGTGACCCCACTGGTATTTTTATGTCTCCTTTCCAAGTCCTAATTTGGGAATAGGAAGTTATTGGTACCTAATACCTTATGGCCTCAGACATAAATAAGGCTAAACAGTTAAATTTAACATCATGTTTTTACATTATTCATATTATGAATGGGTTATGCATAGAAAAGTCAAAATAGTTAAATAAAAATACACTGGAAAAAATTATAACTAAATTATCAGATACATTTTTTAAATCACACAGCTATGGAATATGTAGAGTGCTAGGACAAGAACAGGAGAGTACAATGGGAAAAATAACAAAGAAAAAAAGATTAGTTAGCACTTAATTTTTAGTGTGTCATTCACTGCTTTTTAAAATGCATTTTTATATTTCTAATTCCCCAACCAACAACATTAATACTGATAGGGTTCAGAATTAGTCTCCCCAGAATGAGGCACTTTGGCATGTAGAATAGTTTAAGCTGAAGACAATCAAGACCCAAAAGACTCAAGAAGAGCTTTTACCTCCCCCTTAGCCCTCTCAAAGAATTTCAATAGAGGGCCTGGTCCAGAAAGAGAGCTATCACCAGAAATAACTATAAACAATGGTAAGATGGCAGGGAGACCTGACAGAGCCTGTTTGTACATAGTCCTGTGTCCCATTGTCTCTACATGGCATTATAAACATATGTTCATGAAACATTTTTCTTCCCACCTTCCTGTAAAGTGTTTTCCTGGAAGGGCAGAGGAGAAATTTTTCCTTCTCTAAAATACCAAGGATGATTGTTGAACTACACACCATAGAGAGTTACTCATGCTGATAACTATGTGTTTCCTTTCAGATATACACCCACTGCAAGAATGCTTTTTAGCTGTGTTATTGTTCTCACCTATCAACCCAAAGCTATCTTAATAGGCAAACTAATAAGAGATTTATCAATATTTTATTTATTTTACTCATAAATGGCAGCTACCATTTCAGAATTCCAACAGGGCAAGGAAACAATTTATTCAAAAGAAATATTAAGAGATCTAGCTTAATTTAAGTAAAGGTAAAATTTAACAAGATTTAAAACACTTAAAAATTAAAACAGCAAAAAAAAATACACTTAGCAAATACTCAATATTCCTTATGGAAATAAAAAATTGTTGAATCAGAGAGTCACTAAAATATTTTTGTTTCAATAAAATATCCTTTAAACATTTTTACTTATAATAAGGAATATGCTGCTATTGCTCAAATGATAGAGAATCTATGCTTATACTGTCATTCCATGATTCAGGCCAGAAATGAAGGGAAGTCTTTGCTAATATATGGATTGTTTATTTTAGGGTTTTCCCCTGGGAAGAAGAAAAATTAGAGCTTAATTAGTAGGCTCAATACCAAACTGTGCATATTTTGTATTACACATTTCACAACTACCTCACATATATTTTAACATGTTTTAATTAATTGAAACTATAGAGTTAATGATACAAATAAAAATTAAGTCATGGAACAATTTTCCTGTATTTTTGAGGCTATCTTCATTTGATACAGCTACCAAGTGAATTGGGAAAAGCTACAAAATATATTTGCTCCTTACCTCTTGACAGACAGGCTTAAACATTTACATAGGTTAAAAACCCATTTGGGCTGCCTTCACTGCATCATCAAGAACTCATTCTGGAATGTTCATGTCAATTAAGCAACATTATTCTTCAAAGGATTCAGAGGTTGAGCACTATACTAGGTTGCATAGGGAGATATGCCTGCCTTCAAAAATCTAATGATCTGGGGCACCTGGGTGGCTCAGTCTATTGAGCATCTAACTTCGATTCAGGGCCTGATCTTGTGGTTTGAGAGTTTGAGCCCCACTTCAGACTCTGTGTGGACAGCCCAGCCTGTAGCCTGCCTCAGACTCTGTGTCTCCCTCTCACCGTCTGCCCCTCCCCCAACTCATGCTCTGTCTCTCTCTCTCAAAAATAAATAAAACCTTAAAAAAATGTAAAAAAATCTAATGATTATTTGAGGTTCATAGGTGAACAGGTACAATCCATATGTATTAGCAAGCTTATGAGAACGAACCAATAATAGATGAACTGATATTACTGATGACCATAACTCTGAGGTCAAGCAAATACTATACTTTTGATTTCTTTCTGTGTGAAGGCAGCATATCATAAAAACAACCACACAAACCAAATAAAAACACGCCAACTAAAATCCCTACTGGTTTAAACAAACAAACATGAGATAAAATCTTGGCCAGTAGTTCTACAAGTAGGATAATTTTTTAATCTCTCTGAACCTGTTTCTTCCTCTGAGAAATGTGAAAAGTTATTTGTCTCCTAAAACAGAATTATGCAAAGATCTGTTCCTGGCATACTGTAAGCATTCTATAAATGTAACTTTTTATTACGATGCATATAGTAACAATTGCTGACAGATACATAACCGGGGGAAATCCTGGTATATATGAAAGCACAAAGCAATTTTTTTCTTACAAAAAAACTCAAGAAAATAAAAAGAAGTTAAAATATGAGAGTATGCAGGGGACTTGCCTATGATTTTGCCATTGCTTGTTTGTCCCTCACTGCAATTCTCTCCTATTTCTGAATACACCCATTTTGGCAGGTTAAAAAAATAATTAAAAAAATAAATAAAAAGAGAAAAAGTATGTAATCACCTCTAAAACCATAAAAGGAAGTTAAAATTTAGATTCTAAGCTTAGAGAATGTAATTTAACAATTTGGATTATATTGGCAATGGGATTCTGGGCTCCACTTTTAGAAAGGAAGGCATACAGAAGTGAATAAACAAGAAGACTAAAAAGAAAAATTTAACTAATATATCAAAATAGAAAATTATATTTTAGGCATGAAGATGGCGCCTCACAGAACTTACACAGAAAGTCTCCCTACAGAATCTAGTGCAATTAAAAAGATAAAATGTGGGAAAAGATTTACAGAGAAACACTAAGCACATGCTAAAAATTTAAATGAACCCTAAAATTCTTTTTTCTGTCCATAAATTTTCAACCCTTTGGCTTATTGTCTAACAGGAAAAATCATACAGTATTCTGGTAGACAGCAAGAAAGCCAAAGTAAACCCTATTATACCATTTTAGTGCCAGAAGCAGGGCCAGAAAGAATGCCACCATCAAGCGTTTTCAAATGTCTGTATTCATGGATCTCTCAAAGAAATATCCATATGCTGAATCATATATAAGTAGGGGAAATAAATCAAACTGGGAACTATATAAACTTATAAAAGGAGAAGAGACTAAGAAAAATGTAGGAAGAAGAAGAAAAAGAACGATGGAGAGGAGGATGCTCTTGAGAGAGGAGGAAAGGAGAAGGAAGGCAGACGGGCAGGAGAAATCAGGCAAAACAGACAGGAGTGTAGCATACCTTAGAAGTATTATTTAAAAAAAGGGGGGGGGTACCTGGGTGGCTCAGTTGGTTAAGCATCCCAGTCTTGATTTCTGTTCTCATGGTGGTGAGATGAACAGTCCCGAGCTGGGCCTGGAGCCTGCTTAAGATCCTCTCTCTCTCTCTCTCTCTCTCACTCTCACTCTCACTCTCTTTCTCTCTCTTGCCTTCTCTGCCCCCTCCCTGCATGGGCATGGGCGTTCATGTACAGACAAACTCTTTCTGTCTCAAAAAAGAAAGAAGGAAGGAAGGAAGGAAGGAAGGAAGGAAGGAAGGAAGGAAAGAAAAGAAAGAAAGAAAGAAAAGGAAGGAAAAGGAAAGAAAAATGTTTAGATAATCCTTCATAGTTTCAAGGAAATTCAAAAGAAATCTGCCTCTATTAAAATGAAGTTATGTGTTATAAACTGAGGCAAAAACAGTATGAGGTAAAAAGAAAACTTCCAGAAATAATGAATTAAATCTGAGGATGAAACACAGAAATTTAAAATGGATGCAAAGTACCAAAGAGCAAAAATAATGCTTCCAAAAAGTCAATCAGTGGCCTAGAAGCAAGTATTGGAAAAATTAGAGAGAGTAAAGAGAGAATAGTGGGTAGCCTCAAAAAAATACAGAATTTGGAACAGAAAATAAATGTTTCAAGAATATGATACAAGGAAATTTTTCTATAATAAAAGAAGACCACGTATTCAATCTGAAAGTGCTTACTGTGTACCAACACAATTCATAAGGAATGTTAGTGCAATCACATATGCTAGTGGAATAACTAAACCACAAAGGCTTATATTCCTATAAGCCTCAGTCAGAGAAATCACACCATTTGTTGGGGGAAAATATTAACATTAACTACTATTTCTCTTCAAGAATATTAGACCTAAGAAGTATAAGTGGCAATACCTACTGAATTTTCTTACATAATATTTCCCCCAAACTTTTAAAACTTAAAATAGGCATTATAAAAATGAAAAACCCCAAAAGGACACAAAAACATCCACAATCACAGCAGTTTACAGTTGGACTTAAACTTCAAGTTCTGTGTATGCTTGCATGTGTGTACGTTTATACAAGTGAGTGCCCATATTGTGGTTGAGATCTGATAGTATGCATCATTCTTTTTCACATGTAAATATATTTAACAATTTAAATCCCCAATTGGTCATTACTACTTTACAATGTAACACACCAATTCAATCAGGATAGAAATGTAATCTTACCTTTCTCAAGGTCAAAAACTGCTTAAATGACAAAAGTGACAAGTCTTTGGATAAAAAAAAAATTATTGGCAGAGTTACAGTTAAACTCTATATCCCAAGGGGCACCTGGCTGGCTCAGTTGGTAGAGCATGCTACTCTTGATCTCGGGTCTTGAGATCAAGTCCCACCTTGGGTGTAGAGATTACTTTTAAAAAGATATTACATTCCCCTAATATTCAATTTAAAAGGAGACACAAAGCAGGAGCGCAATAAATATAAAGGTTTTAAGAGAATCCATTATCAGGTCCATAGCATTAAAATAATAGGTAGCAGGTATTTCCGTTGAAATGTTTTATGATGTATTCATATAGTATGGACAACAGTAAGCACACATACATCAATCTTCTCCCTCTTTGTCTGACCCAGTAGTACAGTGTGCACTGCTCAAAGAGGTTTACCCATTACTTACCCCAAACACAAGATTTCATATGAATTTTAAAGAAAAACCGTATTTATGAAATGTGTTACTTTACTAGCTCTATTTTAATATACTTCGTGCATCTCAGAAAATGTATAAAGAGTAGATATTTCAAAAAAGGACATAACAAAAACTAGTAGGGAGGAATAATATCATCTCTCTGTATTTCTCCCTTCCAACCTCTTTCAATCCAATGCTCAAGTCCTGATAAACTATACAGAAGTAGTCTACCAATTATATTTCTGAAAAAATACTTGCCATCAATATTTTCAAAGCTATCCAAAACTCTTATTTTACTACCACTACTTTAAATACGTTGGGAATTTAGATATATCTAGAAAATTTAGCTATCTAAAGTAAGAACTTGTTTGTCCACTTTATACATAGTATCATTAAACACAACTACACATATGTAATGATGATTACCATCCAAGGTAACTTCTAACTGTGACCATCCTGGCCCTCAACCATGTCCTTCTCACTTCCTTCTCTATACTACCAATCCAGGGATAAATATGTTGTTCAGAGGTGGCTGAACAAATGCAAATTACTTTCCAAAAATATTTTACAGAAGACAAAGTTTCAGATGTGTTTCAACACGAAGTGTACAGATGGGCTAATGTGATTCAGATGGCTCTTAAACATCTAGATACTAGATGCTGCAACTTTGGGATTTATTTATCCTTTAGGTACTATGAACAGAGCAAAACAAAATATGGCTCAAAAAGGTTTAGCCATTTCATTCCCAAACAGTAAGATTTCACACAAATTTGAATAAAATATTAACAAAATGTGTTCTTTTACTACCTCTACTGTGTGTATGTGTGTATAGATAGATAGATAGATAGATACATAGATAGATAGATAGAGATATATAATTTATTGTCAAATTGGTTTCCATGCAACACCCAGGGCTCATCCCAACAGGTGCCCTCCTCAATGCCCATCACCCACTTTCCCCTCTCCCCTACTCCCCATCAACCCACAGTTTGTTTTCAGTATTTAAGAGTCTGTTATGGTTTGCCTCTTTCCCTCTCTGTAACTTTTGTTCCCCCTTCCCCTCCCCCATGGTCTTCTGTTAAGTTTCTCAGGATCCATATATGAGTGAAAACATATGGTATCTGTATTTCTCTGCCTGACTTATTTCACTTAGAATAATACTCTCCAGTTCCATCCAAGTTGTTGAAAATGGCAAGATGTCATTCTTTTTCATCGCCAAGTAGTATTCCATTGTATATATAAACCACATCTTTATCCATTCATCAGTTGATGGACATTTAGGCTCTACCTCTACTTTTAACAAACTTTGTGCATCTCAGCAAATTTGGAACATGAAAAATTAGATATTTCAAAAAAGGACACAACCTTATCAACTATGTAGGCAGAAGTAGAATAAAATGCATGCACAGATGCGTGGTTATAATATGAAAATATTCTTCAAATTCGAACTCTTCCTTCTCAAGGCCTTTGTTCCTACCTCTGACCCACTGAACAAATGTAGTCCCTGTGTGGCTCCTGGTGTTCATCCTAGTGGTGGCCTAAAGATTCCATTTCCAAAAGGCCTACCAGAAGAGATTCTGGACATGTTTTTTTAAGATATGTTTTTTTTTTTTAAGAATTTTTTTTTTAACACACAAAAAGTTACTTAATAAAACCTGTGATTTCCAACTCTACTTTTTTATCAAATGTCAGCAACCTCTTTAGGTTTAGAAACCTAGATGCAGCAAAATAAGAATCTGAAGTTGACTTCCAAAAGGCTGACGGAAAAAGTGAGAGAAGACTTTTTACACCATGTGTGTCAAGCGTTTTATAAATGACCAGACCATCTCTCCAAATGTATGGCTTGCCCTGCTGGCTCAAACCGGTACGTCGTTCTGTCCTTCCTGTGGCCCACTCCCTCTCCAGGCCCAGCAGCAGGCCTACTGCCCACCTGCTTGTTGCTGACCCCTCCCTTGGCCTTGTCCAGGGCTCCACTCACCTGCGGGGCCAGCAAGGCCTTGCGCTGTCCTGGTCAGCATGAAGCGGTATCTGCTTCACCCTGGGACACATAGTGCAGCCGGGTCCCGGGATGTGCATGTCCCCTGACAGGACGAGTTCATCTCCGTGAAGGTGCCTTCCCCGAGCCTTTGGGCACTCTGGCATCTTCCAGCTTCTGCGCCCCACTGCAGGAGTCAAATGGCAAACCACAGTCTGGAAGCGGGGTGGCCTCCATCCTTGCAATCCTGTCACAACACAGGTCGTCGCTGCCGCAGGGTCTGGCGGACTCCACAGCGCACAGCGCTGAAGCAAATGCGCAGGCGTCCTCAGGTGCCTGAGCGCACGGGAGGTTGGCGGGTTCAAAGGGCTTCCGGAACCCTAGTGGGAGCTCACACGTGTAAGCGGAAAAGCCCCCAGGGGGCACCAGCTCAAAGGCCGGAAGTGGCTGGAAAATCACCCTGTTCACGCGAGATCCAACAGTGACTGGAAGGTCCTTTGTTTCCACGGCTTTGGAAGTGGTGCGTTCCACAGCCATCGGGCTGGGTTGTGGCGTGAGGAGCCTGCGGATCCCCACCCCAAGAGTCATACTGTGGCAGAAAGGGCCACTGGGTAAGGAACTCAAAGGCGGGCGGTGACTGGAAAGTACCTCAGGGCATCAGCGTGGGGCTGGGATGGTTGCTTTTGAGTCCTAGGTTCCGCACCACGTGGGCAGATTGATGACTTAAAGGAGCCTCCTGGCACCAGTGTGTGGGGAACGATGGTTGACGAAAGGAAAAGCCCTCAATTCCCCAGAACGCTGGCAGGCCAGTGACTGGTAACCAGAAGTGCCCCAGATTGAGGTGCAACATGATCAGAAGGGCCTTAATTTTTCCAGCAGGCAGGCACACTGTAGGCGGTAGTCTGTAGGCAGACTGTGTAGTCTTGTCCGGGAAAAGTGCACGTCTGGAAATTAGTAAAGAAAGTCGCGCTCTCTCTCCCTCTCTCTCTCTCTCTCTCTCTCTTTATAGACAGAGCAGGAGCGTGAGCTGGGGAGAGGGGAAGAGGGAGAGGGAGAGGGAGAGAATCTTAACCCCCAGCGCAGAGCCGGACACGGGACTGGATCCCACGATCCTGGGATCATGACCTGAGCCAAAACCGAGTTGGATGCTCAAGTGACTGAGCCACCCAGGTGCCCCAGGAAAGTCTCTTAATACAGTCATTAATGCAATAGAGAGAGAAAGAGAGAGAGAGAGAATTGCACTAGGCAGATGTTTAAAGCCTAAGCCAGAAATGGCTTAGAGATGAGGCGGGCAAGCAAAGCTTTTATATACACAGACCATGGGATGGATAGGTGGCTGTGGAAGGAGAAAGGAGTATGCTAAAAACTGCTAGCAGGAGGGCTTACTACTTAACAACTGTTTCAAATATTGCAGTAAGGGAAGGGTTGAGGCAGAAAATGTTTACCTGTGCTTAAGCCCCTGAGTCAAAAGTTGGGCCTAAGGTGAGGAAATGAGTTACAGTGCATGAGGTTCACATTAAGTTTACAGCTTAGCTGCCCTAGTCAAGCTAGTCTAAAGCTATGTCAAGCACACAGTGTGATCTTGTCAGTCACTTCTCTTGTTAAAGACAGGTTTCATGATACTGCCTTTGGACAACTCAGGGATGAGGAGAATCTGAAGTAGGGAATGGTTAAGTGTTAATAGTTCTCAGGGTCAGTGTTTTCTCATATTTTTGTGTCTGGGGGACCAGTTAGACCATCTGTTGGACCCAGTGGCAGAGGTCACTTGTTTCAGGGTCCTACAGATCAGGCATCCGAATCAGGCATTTGCCCAAAATGTAAATGATAAAAATTATTATGAGAGGTCATATTCAAGTAAAGAGCAAGGAGTTGAACACTAACAGTATCCAGTCCAATGAATTCCAAGAGGTCAGTGGTTAAAAATCGTGGGATTACTTACCTTTGCTCATTGAGTTGGTGACATTGTCTATAGCCTTTGTTAATTCTCTTATAAAGGCATGCCTTGCCTGAGCAATTCCCTGACTTTACCACTGGCCCAGACACTTGTCCTGGAAGAAATTGGCTAATGCACAGTCTGCTGCAGTGATGAATCCTTCAAGGTATAAATCAGGTTGGTCTGGATTTAGCTCAACAGTGCTTCTTCAGATCCTGAAGAAAAGGCCAGCTATGAGGCCACCTATAATCCTTAGAAGGATCTGGTAGTCAGGTTTTAGTTCTTGTCATACCAAGGCAAGAGGGTGTAGAAAAATTGGAAATGTTAGTTTGGAGAAATGTAGCCAGATATTAAAACCAACTGGAAGAATGAAAAATTTGGTACAGTTTGGGCAAGGTAATAGGACCCATTCCAATTTACAAGCAGATAACAAAAATATTTTTTCCACCTTGGGAGACAAAGCCAATTTAATCTGTACCATAAAAGACAGAATTTGCGTATCCATCATTTACCTCCAACTTACAAAGAGGTACAAAATACGTCAGAGACAATGAACAGGACCAGAATTTGATAACCCAGAATGATGTACTATAGTTTTTGTTTGTTGGTTTTGTGTCAGGTATACAACATACTGACTTGACAATTCTATACCATGTGCAATTCTCACTACAATAAGTGTAGTTACCATCTGTCATCATACAACATTATTACTCTGTTATTGACAATATTCCCAATGCTGTATTTTTCGTTCTGTTACTTATTTTATAACTAAAATTTTGTACCTCTTAATCCCATCACCTATTTCACCCACCTCCCACCCACCTCTCCTCTGGCAACTACCAGTTTGTTCTCTGTATTTATGAGTCTTTTTTTGTTTTTTTGTTCATCTGTTTTGTTTTTAGATTCCACAGGTGAGATCATATGATATTTGTCTTTTTCTCTGACTTATTTCACTTAGCATAATACCCTCTAGGTCCATCCATGTTGTCACAAATGGCAAGATCTTATTATTTTTTATGATTGAGTAATATTCCATTGTATATATATATGTATATGTATGAGTGTGTATCCCACATCTTCCTTCTCCATTCATCTATTGATGGACACTTAGGTTATTTTCACATCTTGGCTATTCTAAATAAAGCTGCAATAAAGTAGGGGTGCGTATATCTTTTCATGTTAGTGTTTTTTATTTTCTTTGGGTAAATACCCGGTAGTGGAAATACTGTATTGTATGGTATTTCTATTTTTAATTTTTTGTGGAACATCCATGCTCTTTTTCACAGTGGCTGCATCAATGTACATTCCCACCAACAGTGCACTAGGGTTTCCTTTTCTCCACATCCTCTCCAACAGTTGTTATTTATCTTTTTGATACTACCCATTGTGATACATGTGAGGTGGTAGCTCATTGTGATTTTGATTTACATTCCCCTGATGATTAGAGATGTTGAGCATCTTTTCATGTGTCTGTTGGTTATCTTTATGTCTTTTTTGGAAAAATGTCTATTAAGGTCCTCTGCCTATTTTTTAATCAAAAAAATTTTTTTGGTGTTGTCTTCTATGAGTTCTTTATATATTTTGGATATTTACCCCTTATCAGATATATAATTTACAAATATCTTCTCTCATTCAGTAGGTTGCTTTTTTCTTTTGTTTATGGTTTCCTTTGCCATATGACAGCTTTTATTTGGGTGGTCCATATAGCTTAGTTTTGCTTTTGTTTCCCTTGCCTGAGGAGACAAATCTAGAAAAATGTTGCTAAGGATGGTATGAAAGAGATTACTGCCTATGTTTTCTTTTATGAGTTTTATTGGTTGAGGTTTCACATTTTTAGGTCTTTAATCCATTTTGGGTTTATCTTTGTGTATGGTATAAGTGGTCCAGTTTCATTCTTTTGCATGTAGCTGTCCAGTTATCCCAACACCATTTGTTGAAGAGATTGTCCTCTCCCCATTGTATATTCTTGCCTTCTTTGTTGTAGATTAATTGACCATATAAGTGTGGATTTATTTCTGGGATCTCTGTCCTGTTCCATTTATCTCTGTGTGATATAGTGTGTTTTTTTTGAAACATAATAAAAATTTTTAATCTGATTCATTTTTTTCTTTTAGTTTTATTGAGATATAATTGACATACAACACTATAAGTTTAAGGTATACAGCATAATGGCTTGATTTACATATATTGTGAAATGATTACCACAATTAGTTTAGTTAACATCTATTATCTCATGTAGATTTAAAAAAAAGTAAAAAATGTTTTTTTCCTTGTGATGAGGACTTTTAGTATCTACTCTCTTAGCAGCTTTTGAATGTACCATATAACAGTATTAATTATAGTCATCATGTTGTACATTACTTTCCCAGTACTTACTTATCATATAACTGGAAGTTTGTACCTTTTGACCCCCTCATCTAGTGCCCCCACTCCCACCTTCTCCTCTGCTAGCTACAAATCTTATCTATTTTTCTATGAGTTTTGTGTTTTAAATTCTCTGTATTAGTGAGATCGTACAATATTTGTCTTTCTCCAACTTATTTCACTTGGCATAATGCCCTCAAGGTCCATCCATGTTGTTGAAAATGGCAGGATTTTCTTCTTTTTTATGGCTAAATAGAATTCCATTGTGTATATGTATCACATTTTCTTTAGCCATTTATTTATTGATGGATATTTAGGTTATTTCCATGTCTTGACTCTGTAGATAATGCTGCAGTAAACATGGGGGTACAGATATTTCTTTGACACAGTGATTTCATTTCCTTCAAATATATACCCATAATAGAATTGCTGAATTATATGGTAGTTCTGTTATTAATTTGGAGGGGGGGGGAACCTCTGTACTGTTTTTCCATAGTAGTTGTACAAATTTACAGTCCCACGACTGTGCATTTTTCTCCACATCCTTGCCAGCATCTTTTCTCTCTTGTTTTTTGATAATAGCCATTGTGGCAGGTGTGAGGTAATATCTCATTATCGCTTTGATTTGCATTTCTCTAATGATTAGCGATGTTGAGCACCTTTTCAGGAACATGATTTTTTTCTACAGTCACCCCCCCCCTCCGTTTTGAGCAACAATAGTTTTAAAGAAATATTATTATGGATGACACAATAAGGCTGGTCTCATTAGAGTCTGCCTCCTTATTTACATGGATGTAGTAAGAATGATTCTCTACGTAAGCCTATTTAAGTTTGTTGAAAGTTTTTGCAAGGAATTTCAGATTGGAATTTTAAAAGCCTCTTGAGGCCAGGAAGCTAAGTACCATCACATCTGACCTGTGATACCTATAGATTTGGGTGAATCCTTTTCTGGAGGTCACCAAAATATCCTAAGATTCCCTTGGCCTGTCAGGCAATGATTTTCCATGCTTATTTGTAAAGCTAGAAACCTTGTGGTCCAGGTACCAGACCAGTTTTCCCAAGAGGGGTTTTTAAACATTTAAACCTTAACTCCTTAAAAGTGTCAAGTCATACCTCATTAGATGAACTTCATTGTCAAATAAGAAATTGTAGACAAAGCCTCAGTTGCATAACCAGTGATTCCGAATACGTTCTGTTGACAAGGAAAATGGACTCATTGAATCTGTGCAAATAGCTAATATTGCCATAAAAGTAATACTCAATAAGAGTTTCTGAATTAATAGTGGGATCAGGAAGGGAGAGAAACATAAATGTTTCATTCTTTTTATAAAAGCATAGTCTACTAAATTGTCATGAGTTAGAGATAGCTTACATGCAGAAATAGAACATTAAAGTACCAGCAGTATTCCTAACAAACCCTATAATCATCCTTTATCAGTTCATTCAGTCCTATGTAATTAATTCTTGTTCCATTTGATTTGGGTTACCAGTCTTGTGAACCCATCTGTTTTTCCACTAGAGTTCTGGAAATCCTGCCTCTATCCACTGGTATAGTTTTAAAGTTGTTAAAGTGATGTCCTCAGAAGCCTGTACCCTCAAATACCAAGCTAGCATGGCATAGTCCTTTTCCATGGGTCTCTGAGACAGTCCTTTGTAGAAGACAAACATTCTGGCCTGTAGCTGATGGCAGGCACTTTCAGGTAAGCCTCAGAATAAACAAAAACTATCTATATATGACAAAAGACTAAATAGCTATGGTTAACTTTAACTTAATACTCATAATTTTTTAATGTTTATTTATTTTGAGAGAGAAAGAGAATAAGTGGGGGAGGGTCAGAGAGAGAGGGAGAGAGAGAATCCCAAGCAGGCATTGGCTGTCAGCACTGAGCCTGACATGGGCTTCAACCCATGAACTGTGAGATCATGACCTGAGCTGAAATCAAGAGTCGGGTGCTCAACCAACTGAGGCACCCAGGCACCTTACTCATGATTTTCAAAATGAATGATCTGATATGAGTTCATTATAAAAATAATGTGACTAACCAGAAAGTTTGCTTGTTTTATGGCATGAAAAATGAAAAAGTCAATCCAAAAAAGTTTTAGACAAAATCTATAAACATAATGATCAGCCCTGTTTTCAAAAGAAAAGTGGATATCTAACTTATGAAAATGGATGAATGTAATGTTTACAGAGAAAAAAATCTTCAAATGTAACATGTAATACTCCCAAGAACCATGAATGCATCAATAATTTATTTAGATTATACCAAGAAAATATCAAGAATATCAAGTAAAGAATATCAAGTGTAAGGCAGGTCCTAAACATCTTTGTATTAATAAAATTTCATAGGTAAGTGATGTGAATTCTCGGTTGAAAATCACCTGGTTAGAACATACTGGATTCACTTTTGAGAAGTAAAATTTGACCAAGTTAACATTTAAAAAAATAACTGAAATTACCATTAATAACATTATACTGCTGTTGTCTAATATCAAGTAAAACAGCACCAGGACTCTGATAAGTGGAAGTATCATTGGTAGCAAAGGCTTTGATATCTAGGAACTTCATTTAATTTATTAAATATTTTTATTAATAACATTTCTACACATACATATTTAGCCTCGGAAAGGCTAAGTGTCTCTTCTGATTTATAGTGCTTCCCATGTAACTCAAAACATCAGATCAATTTAATTATTGCTAGCAACTTGATTTTTACAAGGTGAAAGAACAAATGTTTTGTGATTTTCCAGGGACCCTCTGGGAAATACAAAGACAGTTTTAGGTACAAAAGATAACACTTAGGATTCAGTCTGAGGATGGCAGAATGTCAAAAGTGGTCAAAACACTTAAGTACTTAATTAAATGGGATCATGGTTCAGTGAAAAAGAATACTTGGCTACCCATTTAACCCAAGTGACAATGGAAGATTTTTAAAGTAAAGATAGGAAGGAACATGATTATTAGAAACCTTAGGTCTTTTAAAAGTGAGAACATTTTGTTTTCTTAAATAATCAAGGCCATTATAGAGTAACATAAAGCACAGGAAATTATTCTAATAAGACATAGCCTATTGGTGTTCAAAACAGATTACTCAGAAGATAAAGAAAAAGCTTTTACAACTCTTATTAAGAGCAGACCAATAATGTAAGAAAATTGTGTCAATTCAACAGAGGGAAAACCACATTCTAGTTTTACATGAGTTTAGTATTTGATGCTAAAGCTCTTTTAGAAATCTTATAAATAAATTTTTCAACAAAATTCCCTGTACAACAAAATTTACTGCTGATGAAACTTTTAAAACTTGTCAGGTTTTGTCCTACACTTTTTTCTTTCTCATTCTGGGACAACCAATTCTTTTACTTTAGGACAAAACTATCCTCTTTTCCATAATAAAAACATACTCTGAATACCTTGTATACGAGAAATATTAACAATTGGTAACTTCTGTTACAGTGAGGAAACTTGGAAGTGGATAATTATGAACTATCTGTCATATACTAGCATTTTAGAGTGGACTAGCAAGACTTACAGATAAACATCTCACAACTTTCTATGGTTATATAAAGGATATAGTAATATATTTTTGTAGTACAGTTTCTCAACTTGGCAAAAATAAAAGTGTTGATTAATAAAACCAAATATATATACCCTTAAAATTATGCCTAGCAATTAATATTTCAGGTTTTTATCTCATTTATAGTGATCTAGTTATTTAATGAATATCAATTAATTTAGTATAAGCCTAAGGTTTTTAGTTACCTAAAGATCTTTAAAAGCGGGGCACCTGGGTGGCTTAGTCGGTTGGGCAACCAACTTTGGCCCAGGTCATGATCTCATAGCTCGTGAGTTCGAGCTCCATGTCGGGCTCTGTGCTGACAGCTCAGAGCCTGGAGCCTGCTTTAGATTCTGTGTCTCCACTTCTCTCTGCCCCTCCTATGCTCATGCTCTGTCTCTCTCTGTCTCTCAATAATAAATAAAACATTAAAAAAAATAAAAGCATTTTTTATTTATTTTGTAATGTGGTTTTATTTATTTATTTTTAAGTAATCTCTGCATATAATGTGTGGCTCAAATTCATGACCCCAAGATCAAGAGTTGCACACTCCCATGACTGAGCCAGCCAGGTACCACAAATGTATTTCCTTTTTAAAATAAAATAGCATAATAATGTACACTCTGTTCTTTGCATAAAATCTTTCTGAAAATAATGATTTTTTTCCTTAATAGTCATTAAAGCATTTTTTTAAAACTCTCAAGTTAGCTAACATACACTGTAGTCTTGGTTTCAGGAGTAGATTCCTGTTATTAATTATAACACCCAGTGCTCATCCCAACAAGTGCCCTCCTCAATGCCTGTCACACATTTTCCCCACCCTCCAACCCCCCCACCCCCATCAACCCTCATTTTGTTCTCTGTATTTAAGAGTCTCTTATGGTTTGCCTCCCTCTCTGTTTTTTATCTTATTTTTCCTTCCCTTCCCCTATAGTTATCTGTTAAGTTTCTTAAATTCCACATATACATGAAATCATATGATACCTTTCTATCTCTGACTGACCTATCACTTAGCATAATATCTTCCACTTCCATCCACGTTGTTGCAAATGGCAAGATTTCATTCTTTTTCATCACTAATATTCCATTATATATATATATATATATATATATATATATATATATATATATATATTTATATACACACACACATACCACTTCTTTGCACATTCATCAATTGATGGACATTTGGGCTCTTTCCATAGTTTGGCTATTGTTGATAGCTCTGCTATAAACATTGGGGCGCACGTACCCCTTCAAATCAGCATTCCTGTATCCTTTGGATAAATTCCTTAGTGCAATTGCTGGGTCATAGTGTAGTTCTATTTTTGATTTTTTGAGCAACCTCCACACTGTTTTCCAGAGTGGCTACACCAGTTTGTATTCCCACCAACAGTGCAAGAGGGTTCCCCTTTCTCCACATTCTTGCTGACGTCTGTTGTTTCCTGAGTTGTTCATTTTAGCCACTCTGACCTGTGTGAGGTGGTATCTCAATGTGGTTTTGATTTGTATTTTCCTGATGATGACTGACTTTGAGAATCTTTTCATGTGTCTTTTGGCCATTTGGATGTTTTCTTTGGAAAAGTGCCTATTTATGTTTTCTGCCCATTTCTTCACTGGATTGTTTTTTGGGTGTTAAGGTTAGTAAGTTGTCTCTAGATTTTTTAAATTTTTTTATGTTTTTATTTTATTTTTGAGATAGAGACAGAGTGAGAACAGGGGGAGGGGCAGAGAGCGAGGGAGACAGAATCTGAAGCAGGCTTCAGGCTCTGAGCTGTCAGCACAGAGCCCAATGCAGAGCTTGAACTCACAGACTGTGAGATCATGACCTGAGCTAAAGTCGAACACCCAACTGACTGAGACACCCAGGCGCCCCAAATAGATTTTTGGTAATAACCCTTTATCTGATATGTCATTTGCAAATATCTTCTCCCATTCTGTCAGTTGCCTATTAGTTTTGTTGATGTTTCTTTCGCTGTGCAGAAGAAGCTGTTTATCTTGATGAGGTACCAGTGGTTCATTTTTACTTTTAGTTCCTTTGCCTTCAGAGATACGTCAAGTAAGAAGTTGCCATGGCTGAGGTCAAAGAGGTTGCTGTCTGTTTTCTCCCATAGGATTTTGATGATCTCCTGTCTCATATTTAGGTCTTTCATCCATTTTGAATGTATTTTTGTGTATGGTGTATGAAAGTGGCCCAGTTTCATTCTTCTGCATGTTGCTGCCCAGTTCTCCCAGCACCATCTGCTAAAGGGACTGTCTTTTTTCCATTGATAACTCTTTCTTTCTTTGTCAAATATTAGTTGGCCATATATTTGTGGGTCCAATTCTGTGTTCTGTCTTCTATTCCTTTGGTCTATGTGCCTACTTTTTGCCAATACCATACTGTCTTGATGGGTTCAGCTTTGTAATACAGGCTAAATTCCAAAATTGTGATGTCTCCAGCTTTGGTTTTCTTTTTCAACGTGACTTTGGCTATTCAGGGTCTTTTGTGGTTCCATACAAATTTTAGGATTGTTTGCTGTAGCTCTCTGAAGAATGCTGGTGCTATTTCGATTGGGATTACATTGAATGTATAGATTACTTTGGGTAGACATTTTAATGATATTTGTTCTTCTAATCATGAGCATGGAATGTTTTTCCATTTCTTTCTGTCTTCTTCAATTTCTTTCATAAGCTTTCTATACTTTTCAGCATACAGATCTTTTACCTCTTTGGTTAGGTTTATTCCTAGGTATTTTATGGGTTTTGGTGCAATTATAAATGGGATCAATTCCTTGATATCTCTTTCTGTTGCTTCATTATTGGTGTATAGAAATGCAACTGATTTCTGTACATTGATTTTATATCCTGCAACTTTGCTGAATTCATGTATCAGTGCTAGCAGTTTTTTGGTGGCATCTTATGAGTTTTCCATGTAGAATATCATGTTATCTGCGAAGAGTGAAAGTTTGACTTGTTTGCTAATTTAGATTTTGTTTCGTTTTGCTGTCTGATTGCTGAGGCTAGGACTTCCAACACTATGTTCAACTATAGTGGTGAGTGTGTACATCCCTGTCATGTTTCTCATCTCAGGGGGAAAGCTCTCAGTTTTTCTCTGTTGAGGATGATATTACCTATGGACCTTTAATATATGGCCTTTATGATGTTAAGGTATGCTCCTTCTATCTGACTTTCTTGAGGGTTTTTATCAAGAAAGGATGCTGTTTTTTGTCAAATGCTTTTTCTGCGTCTATTGACAGGATCATATGGTTCTTATCTTTTCTTTTATTAATGTGATGTATCACGTTGATTGATTTGTGAATATTGAACCAGCCCTGCAGCCCAGGAATGAATCCCATTTGAACATGGTGAATAATTCTTTTAATGTACTGTTGAATTTGATTTGCTAGTATCTCATTGTGAATTTTTGTATCCATGTTCATCAGGGGACTGTAATTCTCCTTTTTAGTTAGGTCTTTGGTTTTGGAATCAAGGTATTGCTGGCTTCATAGAATGAGTCTGGAAGCTTTCCTTCCATTTCTTTTTTTGGAACAGTTTGAAAAAAGAGGTATTAATGCTGCTTTAAATGTCTGGGAGAATTCCCCTGGAAAGCCACCTGGCTCAGGACTCTTAATTGTTTGGAGATTTTTGATAACCAAATCAATTTCCTCACTGGTTA
Source organism: Lynx canadensis (assembly GCF_007474595.2). NCBI lineage: Eukaryota > Metazoa > Chordata > Mammalia > Carnivora > Felidae > Lynx > Lynx canadensis. The sequence goes on from NC_044321.2 coordinate 23,297,876, forward strand.
TAGGTCTGTTCAAATTTTCTACTTCTTCCTGTTTGACTTTGGTAGTGTGTTAGTGTCTAGGAATTTGTCCATTTCTTCCAGATTGTCCAGTTTGTTGGCATATAATTTTTCATAGTATTCTCTAATAATTGTTTGTATTTCTCTGGTGTTGGTTATCTTTCCTCTTTCATACATGATTTTATCTATTTGAGTCCTCTTTTCTTTTTGAAAAGTTTGACTTGGGGTTTATCAATTTTGTTTATTATTTCAAAAAAACAGCTTTTAGTTTTCATTGATCTGTTCTACTGTTTTTCTGGATTCCATGTTTATTTCTGCTCTAATCTTTTTATATCCCTTCTTCTGGCTCTGGGCTTTCTTTGCTGCTGGCTTTCTAGTTACTTGAAGTGTGAGATTAGGTTGTAAATTAGTGACCTTTCTTGCCTCTTAAGATAGGCCTGGATTGAAATGTATTTTCCTCTTATGACTGCCTTTGCTGCATCCCAAACAGTTTGGACTGTCAAGTCTTCATTTTTATTTGCTTCTCTATATTTTTTAAAATTTCTTCCTTAATTTCCTGGTTAACTAATTCATTCTTTATTAGGATGTTATTTAACTTCCATGTGTTTGGGGGCTTTCCAATTTTTTTCTTGAGATTGATTTCAAGTTTTATAGTGTTGTTATCTGAAAAGATGCATGGTATGATCTCAATCCTTTTATACTTGTTGAAGGCTGTTTTGTGATACAGTATGTGATCTATTCTGGAGAATGTTCCATATGCATTCAAGAAGAATGTGTGTTCTGTTGGTTTTGGATGAAAAGTTCTGATTATATCTATTAAGTCCATCTGGTCCAATATGTCATTCAGAGCTGTTGTTTCCTTATTGATTTCCTGCCTGGATGATCTGTCCATTGTTGTAAGTGGAGTTTAAAGTCCCCTACAATCATGGTATTATTATCTGTACGTTTATTTATGTTTGTGATTAATTTATACATATATATATATATATATATATATACATGTATACATATATATATGTATATATATTTGGGTGCATGTAAGTTGGGGCTTAAATATTAAAATTGTTAACTCTTCTTGATGGATATACCCCTAAATTATAATACTCTTCTTCATCTCTTGTTACAGTGTTTGTTTTAAAATCTAGTTTGTCTGATGTAAGTATGGCTACTCCAGCTTTTTTTTGATGTCCGGTAGGTTGATAGATTGTTCTCCGTCCCCTCACTTTCAGTCTGCAGGTGTGCTCAGGTCTAAAACGAGTCTCTTATAGACAGAATATGGATGGATCTTGTTTTTATTTTCAATCCATTCTGATACCCTATGTCTTTTGGGGCATTTAGTCCATTTGAATTCAGAGTGATTATTGAAAGATGTGGATTTAGTGTCATTGTGTTATCTGTAGATTTCATGCTTGTGGTGATGTCTCTGGTCCTTTGTAGTCTGCTGCTTTCCACTCACAGAATCCCCCTTAGGATCTCCTGCAGGGCTGGTTTTGTGTTCAGGAACTGCTTTGGTTTTTGTTTGTCTAGGGAAGCCTTTATCTCTCCTTCTATTTTGAATTACAGCTTCACTGGATAAAGGATTCTTGGCTGCATATTTTTCCTATTCAGCACATTGATTATTTCCTGCCACTCCCTTCTGGCCCATCAAGTCAGTGGGCAGGTCTGCTGGTAACTTTATGTGTCTACCCTTGTACCCTTAGCCTTACCCTTGTAGGTTAAGAACATTTTGTCTGTACCTGCTTTCAGAATTCTCTATTCATCTTTCTATTTTGCCAGGTTCACTATGATATGTTGTGGTGTTGACCTTTTTTATTGATTTTGAAGGGAGTTCTCTGTGCCTCTTGGACTTGGATGCCTGTTTCGTTCCCCAGATTAGGGAAGTTCTCAGCTATAATTTGTTCAAATAAACCTTCTACCCCTTTCTCTCTCTTCTTCTTCTGGAACTCTTATGATTTGGATATTATTTCATTTCACTGAATCACTTAAGTCTCTAATTCTCCCCTTGTAGTCTTAATATTTTCCTTTCCCTCTCTCTCAGCTTCACCATTTTCTCCATAATTTTATGTTCTATTTCCCCTATTCTCTCCTCTCTTTCTTCTATCCTTACTGTCACTGTATCTAGTTTATTTTGCATATTATTTATAGCATTTCTTAATTCATTGTGACTATTTCTTAGGTCTTTGATCTCTGCAGCAATAGATTCTCTGCTGTCTTCTATGCTTTTTTCAAGCCCAGCTATTAGTCTTAGGATTATTATTCTAAATTCTTTTTCAGATATATTGTTTATATCTGTTTTGAGCAATTCTCTGGCTGTCATTTCTTTCTGGATATTGTTTCGAGAAAAATTCTTCCATTTTATCACTTTGGATAGGTATCTTTTACGTGTTTTAATAGCTTGTTATGTGTCCTGTACCTGTGAGTACTACCATATTAAAAAGGGATATACACTGTCCAGGGCCTAGCACTTCAGGAAGTGTTTTTGGAGTGTTGTTGCATATTTGGCTGCTATTTCTCACTGGACAGTCTTTTACAAAGCTCCTCCTTGCTCATAGTGGTGGATCGTTTGGACCGTCTACCACATTCTTTGATATGTTTGTTGAAGTAACCCTGGAGAAAAGGAGAGGGCAGGGAACCTGATACCATGCAAAGAGGAAAATGAAAGGGGAGAATACAAAAGAACATGCAAAGAATCAAAGAAACTATAGGGCTTAATCCAGAGAGAGAGAAAGAAAAATAAAGGAGATAATAGAAAAGATATAAAAAGAATAAAAATGCCTAATTAAATAAAAAACAAAACAGAGTAAGAAAGAATATATGTGTGTATACACACACACACACATATAAAATAAGAATTGACCAAAAATCAAATAAGAAACTATGAGCTTTATTCCAAAGGAAAAAAAAAAAGAAGAGGATAGAACAAAAAGAAGAGAAAATAGAAGAAAAGAGGAAAAAAAAAAAGAGAAACAGACTAACCTACAAAACCACAGGAGAGTTATCTTTTGGTGCCTGGGACCGGTGGCTGTGCTGGTCTGGAGGAGAGGCCTTCTGGTTCACTCAATGTCAGTCCTGCTCTAGTAGATAAGCAGTTGCCAGGCATAGAGGGGCAGATTTGGTATAAGCAGGTCCAGCCTCCACTGGGGGCCACTCTTAAGTCCCATTGTGATGCTCTCTTAAGTCCCATTGTGTTAGTGATGGGGAGAAAAATGGCAACACCCACTCTCTCCTCTCCTGACTGGGTGTCTCAAACCACACTGTTCAGGCAGCCCTCACAGAAGTATGGGCAGGTGGCTTGTCCTGCTCCACAGTCTCCTGTACCTCCAAGGGGCTTGGCTGGGATTCAAACCCAATGTCTTATGGATCTCTGCACCTCATGGATTCTGTTCTGGAGTAGCACAGAGCCTCCAGGCTCCAGTGCTCACAGCACAGAGCCTCCAGGCTCCAGAGCACCACTCTGGAGTAGCCAATAAAGGGCCTTTGGATGGTGCCTGCAGGGTCTTTTGTCCTTGGGGATGTAATAAACCCTCTTCCCACAGTACTCTGGGAAGGGAACTGTTCTCTCCCAGTGCACCTCTGAGATTGCTACCATGCCCAGGGGCTGGCTCCCTCCCCCCACCCAGGCACATGCACAGGGCCAGCTTCTGTCTAGAGAAAGTCACACACTTTTGAAAACTCTGATCTTCAGCTCCTGAAGCTGTTTGCAAAATAGAAACTGGTACTCTTCATATTTCTCATTCTGCAGTCTGTGGTCTACAGAGGTTTTTCTCTTGTCCTAGCGCAATACTGCACTTCCATAGCCTCTGTCTTTCCCTTTTGTCTCTCCACAGAAGGGGTTCCCTCCCCTCCATGCCTGTGCTGTTTTATTTCCCCCAATTCACATACATGCACCTCTGTCCCACCAAGCTGTCTCCCTCCATCTGTGGATATTTTTCTGTTACTCAACATACCAATTTCCTGGGTGTTCCAAGTGTTTTGACCTCAATACAGCTGTGTTTGAGGGGCAAGGGAAATCCCAATCCCCCTACTTCCCTGACATATTAACTCCTCCCTAAAAGCATGTTTATTAGAAACAACTTTATTGAGGGGTACCTGGCTGGCTCTGTTGGTAGAGCATGTGACTCTTGATTTCTGGGTAGTGAGTTCATGCCCCACATTGGGAATAGAGATTTCTTTTTTTTTTTATTTTATTTTTTTAAAAATTTTTTTTTCAACGTTTATTTATTTTTTTGGGACAGAGAGAGACAGAGCATGAACGGGGGAGGGGCAGAGAGAGAGGGAGACACAGAATGGGAAACAGGCTCCAGGCTCTGAGCCATCAACCCAGAGCCCCACGCGGGGCTCGAACTCACGGACCGCGAGATCGTGACCTGGCTGAAGTCGGACGCTTAACCGACTGCGCCACCCAGGCGCCCCGGGAATAGAGATTTCTTTAAAAAAAAAACACCTTTATTGAGATATAATTCACATAACATACAATTTAGTGGTTTTTGATATAGTGCATTATTAATTTTTTAAAATTACGTTAAAACATATATATAACATAAAATTTCCCTTTTAACCATTTTTAAGTGTACATTTCAGTTGCATTAAGCACATTCCCAGTGTTGTACAAACATCACCACTATGCATTTCCAGAACGTTTCATCATCTCAAATAAAAGCTCTACATCTGTTAACCTGTGTCATACTGCCTATCTGTTTGAATTTGTCTATTACAGGTATCCCATGTACATGGAATCATATAATATTGTGTCCCTTTCATGTCTGGTTTATTTCACTTAGCATGTTTTCAAGGTTTGTCCATGTTGTAGCATGTATCAGAACTTTATCCTTTTTCATGACTGAATAGTATTCCATTGTGTCTCTATACTGCATTTTGTTTATTCATCTGTCAATGGACAGTTGTGTTGTTTCCACCTTTTGTCTAGTGTGAATAATAATGCAAAGGGAATTGGCGTATGAGTATCTCTTTGAGTACCTGCTTTCTCTTGGGTATACATCTTGGAGTAGATTTACTGGCTCATATATTAATTCTATGTGTAGTTATTTAAAGTACCACCAAACTGCTCTTCGTAGTGGCTGCATTACTTTTATTCCTACAAGCAATGTATGATGTATGAGGGCTTTAATTTCTTCACATTTATCTCTGTTACCTTCTAAAACATTTATGGTTTTATATCATTTACATTTAAGTTGTTCCATCTTGAATAAACTTGTGTAGAGAGTGTAAATTAGGAGTCTGACTTCTTTTGAATATGGAAAGTCAGATATCCTAGCTACCATGTGTTAAAGAGACTGTTCTTTCCCCAATGAATGGACTTTCCACCCTTGTCAAAAAAGCAGTTAGCCATAGATGCATGGATTTATTTTTGAACTCTTAATTCTATTCCATTGTTCAGTATGTCTGTCCTTATGCCAGTACCACACTCTTTTGATTACTGTAGCTTTGTAGTAAGTTTTGAAATATGGACGTATGATTCTTACATCTTTATCTTTTACAAAACTGTCTTGTCTATCCTTAGCCCCTTGCAGTTCCATGTGAATTTGAAGTTTGGCTTTTCTACTTTTGCAAAAAAATACTGTTGGATTGTTGATATGGATTGCATTGAATATGTAAATTGCTTTGGTTAGTATTGACTTTTGACAATATTAAGTTTTCCTAACCATGAGCAGGAATATATTTCCATTTGTTTAGGTCTTTAATTTTTTTCAGTAGTGTTTTATATTATTCAGCATATAATTCTTTTGTCGCCTTGGTTAAATTTATTCCCAGGTATTTTATTTTCATTCCTAGTATATTGAAATGCAAGTGAATTTGTGTGTTGATATTGTACGCTGCAACTTTGCTCACTTTTTAAAAATAACTATATTAGTTTTCTTATGGATTCTGTGAGATTTTCTATATATAGCATCATGTCATCTGCAAATTGAGATAGTTCTACTCCTTCATTTCCAATTTGAGTGTCTTTTATTTCTTTTTCTTGTTTAATTTCTCTGGCTAGAGATTCTAGTACAATATTAAATAGCAATGGTGATAGTGGAGATTCTTGTCTTGTTCTTGATCATAGGGGAAATCTTTCAGTTTTTCACCATTGAGTCTGATGTTAACTCCGTTTTTTTCATACCTGACCTTTGTCATATTGAGGAAGCTCCCTTCTAGTCTTAGAGCTCTCTAAGAGTTGTTCATTAAAGGGTGTCAGATTTTGTCACATACCTTTTCAGTGTCAAATGAGATGACCATGCATTTCCCCCCCTTGGTTTTATTAGTGTGATATATTATCTTGACAGTTGCATTCCTGGGTAAAATCCTGTTTGATCATGGTATATAATCCTTTTAATGTGCTATTTTATTTGGTTTTCTAGTGGTTTGTTGAAGATTTTTGCATATATAGTCATAAGGGATATTGGTCTGTAATTTTCTTTTCCTGTGATGCCTTTATCTGATTTTGGTATCAAGGTAATGCTTGTCTCAAAGAATGAATTAGGAGGTGTTCCCTCTTATGTTTTTTGGGGAAGAGTGTAAGTAGAATTTGTGTTAATTCTTTAGATGTTTGGTCGAATTCACCAGTGAAGCCATCTAGTCCTGGACTTTACTTTCTTGTTGTTTTGGACGACTGAGTCAATCTCTTTATGCATTGTAAGTGTGTCAAGATTTCTGTGTTTTCATTTTGTTTTGTTTTTTGTTTGTTTTTTGAGTCAGTGTAGGCAATTTAGGCTGCAGTGGAGGCAGGACAGCTAGGAGTGGGTGCAGTCTGGGTAAGTTCCAGGGCCCACTGCTCTGGGGCTGCCTTGCAAGGATGGCTAGATCCAACACAGGGCCACCTTGTCCCAGACAAGGGATGCCACACCATAATTACCTTGGGGACATGGCTGGAGCTGGTATGTGCCAGGGGACCCAGGTACACTGGGATGACCCTAGCAGGCCAGCTAAGGCTTCTAGACCCTATTCCCACCTGTGCTATCAATGTGAAGGGGGGAAACATAAAAAAAATTGCACTCATTGGAGCCTTCAACTCCCTGGGAAGAGTTCTATCAGTTTCCCACCTAGGATACTGTAGGGTTAGTAGTAAATGGATTTCTTTCGTTTATAGTCTATTTACCCTTTAATTTAATTTTTTTTCAGCTGTGCAGACCACTCACTGATATCCCTCCCTTTTGAAGGTCACTGTATCAGCAGTGGGGCTTGCATCATTACCTGGTCTCCTCTTCTCCTACCCTTCTCTTTGTAGTCCTTTGTGGTTTATTGTGCAGAAGCTCTTCAGCCCTCAGTTCCTATCTGAGAGGAATTACTCTGTGTATAGATATGGATTCACGGTGTCCATGGGAGGAGGTGAGTTCAGGTTCTTTGAACACCACATCTTAGACTGCCCTTCTCTATCTCCTTTAGTGAGTTGTCTGTTTATATAGTTTACCCATTTTTAAATTGTTTTCTCTTCCTTAATTTTGAGTTCTAAGTGTTCTTTCGATATTTTAGATAATAATCCTTAATCAGATACGTGTTTTGCAAAGATTTTCTCCCAGTCTGTGGCTTATCTTTTTTTTTTTAATTTTTTTTCTCAACATTTATTTATTTTTGGGACAGAGAGAGACAGAGCATGAACGGGGGAGGGGCAGAGAGAGAGGGAGACACAGAACTGGAAACAGGCTCCAGGCTCTGAGCCATCAGCCCAGAGCCTGACGCGGGGCTCAAACTCACGGACCACGAGATCGTGACCTGGCTGAAGTCGGACGCTTAACCGACTGCGCCACCCAGGCGCCCCTGTGGCTTATCTTTTATTTCTCTTAATAGTTTCTTTTTCACAGCAGTTTTTAATTTTAATGAATTCCAATTTATTTTTTTCTTTCGTGGCTCATGCTTTTGATGTTGTATCTAAAAACTCATCACCCACCAGAACTATCTAGATTCTTTTCTATGTTCTCTTCTAGAAATTTATACTTTTGGGTTTTACATTTAGCTCTTTGATCCTTTTCGAGTTAAATATTGTGAAGGGTGTAGGTTGTGTCTAAATTTAAATGCATTTCTTTGCACTTAGATGCCCATTTCTTTCTGCATCATTTGTTAAAAAACTATTCTTTCTCCATTAAGTTGCCTTTGCTCCTTTATCAAAGAGAAGTTGACTTTGAAGGGGTCTATTTCTGGACTCGCTTTTCTGTTCCTTTAATCTATTTGTCTTTTCTTTCACAAATACCACACTATCTTGATAACTGTAGCTTTGTACTTAGTCTTAAAGGTGAGTAGTGTCACTCCTCTAACTTTGTTCTTTTCCTTCAATACTGTGTTGGCTATTCTGGGTCTTTTACCTCTCCATATAAACTTAAGTATCAGTTTGGTCAGTACAGCTGGCCCTTCAACAACATGGGTTTGAACTGCACAGGTCCACTAACACATAAATTTACTCACAAACTGCGAGATCATGACCTGAGCTGACGTCGGTCGCTCAACCACCTGAGCCACCCAGGCGCCCCTCTTATGATTTTCTTAATAACATTTTCTTTTCTGTAGGTTACTTTATGGTAAGCATACAATACATAATAATACATATACCATGCAAAATGTGTGTTAATCAACTGCTTATTTTATTGGTAAGGCTTCTGGTCAACAGTAGGCTATTATTAGTTAAATATGGGGGGAGTTAATAATTATATAGATTATTGACTGAATGGAGATAAGCACCCCTAACCTCTGCATTGTTCAAAGATCACTTGTATCCATAAAATAACTTGCTGCGATATTGACTGAGTTTGCATTGAGTCTCTAAAGCAAGTTGGGCAAAACAGACACCTTAACAATATTTAGTCTTCCTATCCATTTACCTGGAATATGTCTCCAATAATCTAGTTCTTTTTAATGTCTTTATTTTAATGTTTATATATTTTGAGAGAGAGAGACAGAGAGAGAAAGAGAGAGAGAGAATGCACAGAGAAATGGCAGAAAAAGAGAGAGAGAGAGAGAGAGTGGGAGAGAGAATTTCAAGCAGAATTTCTGCACTAGCGCAGAGCCTGATGTGGGACTGGATCTCACAAAGTGTTAGATCATGACCTGAGCTGAAATCAAGAGTCAGACGCTTAACAGACTGAGCCACACAGGTGCCATTTCTTTCATCAGAGTTTTATAGTTTTGTCATATAGATCTTGGATATATTTTGTTAGATTTATACCTAAATATTTATTTCTGCTGCTAACATAAATGGTATTACATTTTAAATTTCAGATTCTAATTATCCATTGCTTTTATATGAAAAAGCAATTGAGTCTTCTGCATTAACACTATTCTGCATCTTTTCAATGATTGCTTATTATCAGTTCCAGGTTTTTGTTGTTGTTGTTGTTGTTGCTAATTGAGATTATATTTTTCTTCTTGTATACATTTTGGCAGATTGTGTCTTTCAAGGAATTTGTCCATTTCTTCTAGGTTATCAGATTGGTGACCATAGAGCTTTTCACAATAGTCCTTTATTTTCATTTTAATGTTTATGGGATTATTAATAATCACCCTTCTTTCATTTATGATATTAGTAATTTCTTCTTATTTTTTCTTACTTAGGTTCTTATTTTAAATGATCAATTTTATTAATCATTTCCAAGAACTATCTTTTGGTTGTGTTCATTTTATGTTAATTTTCTGTTTCAATTTAAATGATTCTGCTAATTTTTTTTCTTTGTTTATGTGGATTTAATTTTCTTTATCCAGATTTCTAAGGAAGAAGCTTAGATTGTTGATTTTAGGTCTTCTAATTTATGCTATAAATTTCCCTCTAAGCACTACTTTTACTGCATCATACAATTTTAATAAGTTGTATTCTCATTTTCATTTCATATTCTTTCAACTTCAAAACATTTTCTAATTTCTCTTGAAACTTGTTATTTAATTTAGAAGTATGCTGTTTAATTTCAAAGTGCTTGGGGATTTTCCAGCTACCTTTCTGTTATTGATATCAAGTTTAACTTACTGTGATCTGAGAGCATAATATATATTATTTTATAATTATAAATTATATTATTAAAATATATATCATATATGTATAATATATATCATATATAGTATACTACATATACTCTATTACATGTAGATTATACAATATATGTAGTATACTATAGTATATAGTATATATACAGTACACTAGTATATCACATGTAGCATACTATATATGTTATATGTATAGTAATATATAATATATAAATTTATTACTTTATAATGATTTATATTATTCTCAATTTGTTAAATTGTGCTTTGGAGCCCAGAATGTAGCTTGTCTTTGTGAATGTTAGGTGTCAGCCTGATGAAAATATATTCTGCTGAGTTGGATGAATTATTTTTTAAGGTCAATTAGATCTATTTGATGGGTACTATTTAGTTTAATTCCATCCTTACATATTTTCTGCCTGTTGAGTCTATTAATTGCTTATAGAGGGGTGTTGAAATCCCCATTTGTAAGAGTGGATTAATTTATGTCTTCCTACAATTCTGTCAATTTATGCCTTATGTAGTTTGAGGCTGTGTTATAAGTTGTACACATATTAAGGATTAAGGATTGTTATGACTTCTTGGAAAATTGACCTTTTTATCATTATTTAATGCCCCTATTTATCCCTGATAATTTTCCTTAATTTTATTTCTGCTCTGTCAGAAATTAATATAGCTCTTCCACCTTTTTTAAATTAGTTTTAGTGTGTAATATCTGTCTTTGTCCTTTCATTTTTAACCTGTGTTTTTATATTAAAAGTGAGTTTTTGTAGAGGATATATAGTTGATTTTTCATTATTTAACCATTCAGCCAGTCTCTTTGTTTTAATTGGTATGTTTAGACCATTGATATCTACGTTGATGAGTTTTTTTCTTTGAACACTGTAAATATTTCATTCCACTTTTTTCTTCCATATTTTAATTTTTTAATGTTTATTTATTTTTGAGACAGAGAGAGACAGAGCATGAGCAGAGGAGGGTAGAGAGAGAGACACACACACACAGAATCCAAAGAAGGCTCCAGGCTCTGAGCTGTCAGCACAGAGCCCGACGTGGGGCTTGAACTTAAGAGCTGTGAGATCATGACCTGAGCTGAAGTCAGATACCCAACCGACTGAGCCACCCAGGTGCCCCTCTTCCATATTTTTAAAGAGAAGACTAGTGTAATTGTTATTCTTCCTTCTCTATATGTAAGGTGTTTTTCCCCCTTCTGGATTATTTCAGTATTTTCTCTTTGTCTTTTACTTTCTGAAGTTTTTTTTGTTTGTTTGTTTTTGTTTTTGTTTTTCTTTAATCTAGTAGTAAACTTTTTGGTATTTATCCTGCTTGGTCTTTCAGCTTCCTGCATCACTGATTTGGTGTCTTTTGTTAATACTAAAATTAACAAAACTAACTAAGTATCTCTGGTTCTGATACTTGCTATCACTCCTCAAGTTGTGTTTCTTGTCTTTTAGTATGACTTGTAATTATTTTGTTGAAAACTAAACATGATATAATGGATGAAAGGAATGGCTCCAGTGGTTGTTTCTGCTCCTGGGCTTCTGCAAGCTGCTGGTTTCTGCATGCGTATCACTAAAATTTGAGGGATATCATTTTTCCCTGTTACCTCATTTCTGATGGGTGTTGACCTTATTTGGTGGCCTAACATATGGTCTATCCTGGTGAATGTTTTATGTGTGCTGGAAAAGAATGCATATTCTGCTATTACTGAGTGGTCTGTTCTATATATGCCTGTTAGCTCTAGTTGGCTCTATAGTGTTGTTCAAGCCCTGTATATCCTTGTTGCTCTTCTGTCTAGATATTCTATCCATTATAGAAAGGGGTGCATTGAAGTCTTCAACTACTCTTGTTAACTTTCTAATTTCTCCCTTAAATTTGGAGCCTAAAAGGCCCTCTAACACTAATGCCATAGAGATAACAGGGGCCAAAAGGGTCCCAAGGTGTTGGAATTATGGTTTTCAAAAGAGTTGTATAATCTATGGCATGTGATTTGCCAGTGGGTAGTCTCTTCATCAGAAGGGCTCACAGGGAAGATGGTGTCCAGAAGTTCCACACACAGCACCAGTGAGCTGGCAGGTAAGTGTCAGGAAGAATCCCAGAAGTTGAGAGGGTACAATTGGACCCAGGCATAAAGGCCTTGTCTTGCTGATGACCTAGTAGGAGGATTCTGTAAGTCTGTCACTTAAACACAGTCTGGGAGCTTTAAGGTCCCCAAAACCCTAAGGAGTGGGGGTACAGAGTTTCCTTGGGGCACTTGCATGAATGATAGATGATGGATGAGAGGGCTCAAGATTCCTGAGCTTGTGGGCTGACTGAAGGCCTAAAGGGCCTTGATTCCTGTTTGGGATGCCAAGTGCCATGACTAAAATGCTCTCCTTTCAGTCACAGGTGGGCAGACATGTCACTAAAGAATCATCAGTTCCCCAGAGTACACACAGGCTGGAGTTTAATAAGATACCCAGAACCCTAGCTGGTAGGAAGCCTGTGGCTAAAAGGTTCCCTGTGACACAGCCCATATAGAGATATGGTAGTGAAAAGGGACCCCTTGCACCAGAGTTCTAGATGTGTGGTTGTCAGTAGAGCCCTGTGTTCCACAGTACCAGGTAAGGCTGGTGCCCTCATAGACTCTCCTGGAACACAGTGTACATGCTCTCAGAAAGGACCTGAAGGACACCAGTCTCCAGGCTGACAGTTTCCAGAAGTGCTTACCATGGACAGCATGTTTCCAGAAAGCCTCCAAGGATCTAGAGGTCAGAATAGACACGATGTCCAAGGGCTATGAATGTCACAGCCTACAAGAAGAATTATGGTCAGAAGGATACACATTTGCCCAGCTCAGAGCTGACTAGTGGCAAGATGACATGTGGAATTCTGAGATCTAGGTTGGATGGTCATCAGATTGTGCCCTTGGGCCTCCTGTGGAGTCCCTTGACAGAAAGGATTCTGGGCTCTGATTCTAACAGTATAGCTGAAGACTAGAAGAGCCATGGTTTCCCATGCATATCTGTTAAGAAGGTTTCTGGTTTCTTCATTACACTATCAGGTTTATGGCCAAAAAACTTTTGGTTTCCAGCAAGCTGGATAACTCTAGGCCAAAAGGAACTCTGGAACCATAGTGAAGGGGCACGTTGATGTTCAGAAGGTTGTTGATGCATCTCCATTGAGGGTAAGTATGGTGACTGAAAGGACTAATATTTCTTAGCCGAAAGAGCCTGTGTCCCAGTGCAGGGCCTGTGGTATTATAAAAAAAAAAATGCTCTGTTTCAACAGCAGGTGGAAAAACTGATGGCCAGAAATCACTCAGGTTCCCAGCATGCCAACTGACTGATTAGAAATTTAACGTCAGAAAGCCTTTTATGACACTAGTGCTATGTGGAGTAAGATGCTTAAATGGGACCAGGAACACAGGCATACTGGAAGTATGGTTCATAGTGAGGCTGTATACTCTACAGCAAGGAATCTGGTTAGAGCCCATGGGGTTCTAATTTGCAAAAGTCTAGTTGCAAAATGGGCCCCCAGGGCAGCAGTGCCAAGGCAGATGACATTATAAACTGCTTCCTGAACAGTTGTATGAGTGTATCCAGCAAATTGGGGCCTGAAAAATTGAGATTGACTTAGAAAAACATGTCTTGTTGTACTGATAGCCTAGGTTTCACCACAGAAGTGCGATTGGGAGTCTGAATGATTCCTGGAATCTTAGTGAATGGGCATGTTAGTGGCAAGGAGATGTCTTGGCATGCCCATGGTAGGGATATATGGTGGCCTAGAGAGTTCATCATTCCTGGGCCAGAAGCATTGACAATACCTTTTTGTGAGGCCTGTAATATGAACAAAGGTGTCCCGGTTTCAACAGCAGGTGGGCAAACCTATTGCCAGAAAACCCTGAGGTCCCCCATGTGCTGTGAGTCTTTGGGCAGGAGGGAATCCTGAGATCTTTTTCCCACTTGGTTGTATATTCAACAGCACCCACAGTGGGAAGTGGAGGGTAGAGGGTGTAGATAGGAGAATGGACAGTATCTGAAAGGCTCAGATTCATGATCAGAAAGGGCCTATACTGTTAAGGAAAGTGCTTCTGTTTCAACAGCAGACAGGCCAATTGATGGCCAGAAACCCCCCAAGTCTCCAGAATGTCAGTATACTTTGGGTAGGACAGACCTCTGTAAACTTTTAGAGCCAGAATTGTCCTGAAGACATTAATACAATGGGAGAACCTGGGCCAAATGGGACCTAAAGGCATCAGTGAGATAGAAATATGGTTCTCAATAGGGACAAATATTCTGTAGCACAGGATCTGACTGGGGCCCATGGGACTCCAGTTTGCACACAGTTTTGTTGCTAAAATGGTCATCTGGGCTGCAGTGCTGGGCAGATGGTGTCTGGAAGGGCCTATATCAGCACCAGGCAGGTGTCAGGAGAATTCCATAGGAGTACTGGACTGTTAGAGGGTACAGTGGACCCATGCTGAAAAACCTCATCTTGCTGATGGCATAGTAGGAAGAACCCAGGGTTTTACTACATAAGGAAAACTTGGGGGCCTGAAGGATCCCCAGAACCTTAACCATCAGAGAGATTGGTGGGTCACAGGTCATCCAATACAAGGGATAGACAGTGGCCAAAAGGCCTCAAACCTCCCAAGATTGCCAGCTTCCTAAAGGCCTGAAGGTCTCATGGATCCCATGGTAGATGCCAATGTCCTGACCATAAATTCTGTGTTTCTATTAGAGTTAGGCAGGCCTTGTCACCAAAGAACCTGAGGTTCCCCAGCACATAGACAGGCTGGGGGTAGAAGGAATTCCAGAACTCTAGGTGTTGGGAAGTCTGGTGGCCAGAAAGTTCCTCATCCTCAGTTCACCACTGTGATTGAGGTTCATTGCCTGAGGATGCCTTTGAAAGGCTGGTGTTCCTGACAGGTTACTGATAATAGGCCCTAGATTCTATGGCCCAGGATCAAGTTGGTGCCTATAAAGGTTCCCAAGCACCTAGTGTTCAACTGACTGGTAGCTGAAAGGGCATTCAGGGCTTTAGTTAAAGGGGGTACTGTGTCCAGAAGTGCTTCCAGGGCACCAGTGCACTTTCAGGCATGTGTCTTTAGGAGCCATGGGACCACAGAGGGTGGGATGGACCAAGCCTAAAAGAGTTCTCAGTTCTAAAGCTCCTAGGATGTTTGATATCTTATGAACTTTGGTCTCCCCAGCACAAAGGCAGACTTGGGGCAGAAGGACCCTTGGCACCTTAATACGCAGACCTGCTGGTGACTGGAAGATTCCCCAGTACACCAGCTTGATAGATGGATAGTAATTAAATGGTTCTACTTTGTCTGTGTGTATCCTGGGTGAAGGCTGGTAGGACTTGTGGTTCTTCTGCAGGAAGTTAGTACTACAACTAAAAGTGCTCTCATTTCTACATCAGGCAGCAGCTGATTGCAGAGATTCCTCAGTTCCAAGGACATGGGTAAGTTTTAGCTAACAAGAGCCCTGTAACCCTAGATGGCCAGAAGTCTGGTGTTAAGAAGGTTCTTTCTCCAGGGCACCAGCATGATGGAGGTATGGTGGGGAAAGAGGTCACTCACACCAGCATTCTAGATTAATATTCCACAGTGCCAGAGCAGACTGGTTCCCATAAGTAGTCCTGGGTTGTCTGGTCACCAAAAGGTCCCTCAGTGAGGCAGTGCAAGGACAAGTGTTTCTGGAAAATCCTTGGGGAATACAAAGGTGGCATGTAAAGGGCTCACAGTTCCATAGCATGCAGGGTGGCTGGTAGTCAGAAGGTTTCCCAGAGCATTAGTTCCATGGACAGATGGTGGCCAAACTGACTTTTGTTTCCTCAGTTTTCAGGCTGACTAAAGACTGATAGGACTTATGGTCACCCTGTGAGAGGCCAGAACTGTGACTAAAAGTACTCTTGTTTCCATGGCATGTGGAAGGCTGATCAGCAAAGAACCTCCACTTCCCCAGCATGTGGACAAGCTGGGGGCTAGAAGGAACCCTGGAACCCTAGCTGGAAGGAAATCTGATAGCCAGGACATTATGTAGGGGATCACCAAGATGGAAGTAGAATGGCTGAAAGGTGCTCCTTACATTAGCATTTTGGACTGATCCTGCCAGTAGCTCCTCGTGTACCACAGTACAGGTACAGATTAGTGCCCGTAACTGACCCCAGGAAGCCAGTATGTAGGATGCCTAGTTGCCAAAAGGGGACATATTCCTAGTTTCCAGAAGGACACAGTGCAAGTATAGGAGTGTCTGGAAGTGCTCTTGAGGCATGTGTCCAGAGGAGCCCCAGGGACAAAGATGCTGAGAATACTAGTGTCCCAAAGGAACTGGGTTCTGGTCCATAGACTGTGCACTTCCTTAGAACACAGGTAGGTTGGGGGCTTTAATGACCAGCAGAACCCTAGAAGGTGACCTGGCTGGTGGTCAGAAAGTTGCCAGAGATACGTATGTGTGGGAAGGACAGTGGCAAAGGGTTCTAGGTTCCATAGCACAAAAGTTGGTTGATGTTCAGAAGGGTCCTTAGTTCCCCATTGTGAGACCTGTTTAGTGACCAAAAGTATCTGGTTTCTGCATCATGTGGGTAGGCTTGCAGTTTAAGACCTTCAGTTTAAGATGAGAAGGAGCCCCAGAACTGTAGACGTTGGGTTTCCACAATAGCTAGTCAGGCTGTTCGCTGAAGAACCCTCAGTTTTACCGCACTGGGACAGGCTGTGATCCAGAATGAAACACAAAACCCTGAGTTGTGGCAAGTCATCTGGCCGCAAAGTTCCCAAGGGCACAAACACAATGTGGGTATATTGGCTGGAACGGTCCCAAAGCACCATCAGTCTGGATGGGTTCTTATTTATAGAGCCAAAATTGTATATCTGGGAAGTGCCAGACTTGAAGACACTACTGCTGGGCAGTTTACTTACCAAAAGGGCATCCAGGACATCAGTGCAGGGCTAATTAGGTCCAGAAGTGCCCCCAGGGCACCAGTGCCCTGCCATGCATGTGTCTATAAGAGTCCCTGATATGTAGAAAATGGTATGGACAGAAGCTGAAAGGCTTTCTTCAGCAGACCAGACTGCTGATAACCTATGAACACTGAGTTCCCAAGCACAAAGACAGACGTGAAGGTAAAGAGACCCTTGGAACCCTGTCAGACAAGTCCACTTGTGGCTGCTTAGTTCCCCATGGCACCAGTGCTATGGATGCACTGTAGCTAAAAAAGGTCTTGCCTCCTCAACTTGTGAATTAGCAGAGAATCTGTAGGGCCCATGGTTACCCTGCAGGAGGCCAGCACTGTGACTGAAAGTGCTCTCCTTTCTGCAGTAGGCTGTAGACTGATTTGGCTCCCTTGGTGGAAAGATGTCTGGTGCCTGGAACTTCCCCCACCAGGCACCAGCATGCTGGTGGTACAGTGGTAGAATAGGGCCCTGTGTTAGTTTGCTAGGGCTTCCACAACAAAATACCACAAACTGGGTGTCCTAAAGAACAGAAGTTTACTTTCTCACACTCGTGGAGGCTAGAAGTTTAAGATCAAAGTGTCAACAGGGTTACTTTGTTCTGAGGACTCTCCTTGATTTGTAGAAGACTGACTTTTCACCATGCCTTCTCATATGTTCTTAATCTGTACATACATATCTGTGTTCTAATTTCTTCTTATGGATACCAGTCATACTAGATTACAGCCATACATACTACCTCTTTAAAAGCCCAATATGAAATAGAACAATATTCTGAGGTACTGGGCGTTTGGGCTTCAACATATGAATTGTGAGGAGCACTGGATCCCTAGTGACAGAAGACATTGGTGGTCAGAAGGTTCAGCATGGCACCTGCTCTGGGGGGAAGGACTCGAGCCAAAAAGACTCAATTCCTGAGCTAAAAGGGCCTGCACACTCCAGCATGAGGCCTATACTGTGACCATACTTGCTTCAGTTTTAACAGCAGGTGGGTAAACTAATGGCCGGAAACACTGGGTCTCCAGGATGCCAGTGGATTGTGGGCAAAAAGAAATCTCAGAAACTTTTATTTTTTTATTATTTTTAAATGTTTATTTATTTTTTAGAGAGCTAGAGTGTGTGCACATGCACATGAGGTGGGGAAGGGGAGAGAGAGAGGGAGACAAAGGATCTGAAGTGGGCAGCGTGCTGACAGCAGAAAGACTGATGTGGGGCTTGAACCCGATCCAAAGTCAGACGCTTAACCTACTGAGCCACTCCAGCACCCCAGAAATCTCAGAAACTTTTAGAACTCAGGATAATAATACTATGGAAGTATCATGCCTAAATAGGACCCAGGGCATCAGTATACTAGAATTATGATTCCCAGTAGGGCCGTATAGTCCACAGTTCAAGATCTGACTAGAACCCTTAAACCCACAATACAGGCAGTTTGGTCACCAAAAGGGCCCCCAAGACAGTAGTAACCACTCAAGGCCCCAGAGCAGTGGCAGACAGTACCCAGAAGAGTCAAGGGGCTTGAGAGGCAAGATGGACTTGTGTGGAAAGGATTCATCTTGCTCACAGCCTAGTAAGGAAAGTTCATGTTTCTAGAGCTTAAGGACAGTATGGGCGCCTGCAGGGTCACTGAAATGTAGGCAAGAGGGGAGATTCGTGGCAGGAAGGTTTCCTTCCCTCAAGAGGGACAGACAGTAGCCAAGATGGCTCAGGATTCACAAGCTGTCGAGCTGACTGCAGGCCTGAAGTTCCTTTGGAGGATGGTAGTGCTATGGCAGAAAATGTTTTTCTTCCACAAAAGGTGGAAGGCTGGTCATGCAAGAACTCTATGTTCACCATACTGTACACAAGCAGTAGACAGGATAGGGCTTGGGGTGGAGAGGCAGGAATATTGGAACTTTAGCTGGTGGAAAGTCTGGTAGCTGGAGGGTTCCCCAGCCACTTCCAAGATGGAAGTGCAGTGGCTAAAAGGGACCTTCTTGCTTTAGGGTTCTATGTTCCATAGCAGTGAGCAGGCTTATATCCTTATGGGATCTTCTTGAACTCAGTGCCCAGGCAGCCTAGATTCAGAAAACACCCCCAAGATACCAGCACCAGGGCAGAATATGTCTAGAAGTGCTGCTGGAGTGCCACTGTCCAGAGAACTTCCCTGGTTTTAGATGTCAGGATGGAAATGATGCCCAATGGACTCTGGGTTCCACAGCCTATAGGGAGGGTGATTGTTGTAAGGGTACATGGTTCTCCAACTCACGGGAAGACTGGAGGATATGAAGATACAGGGAACCCTAGAGGTAAGCTGAAAGTCTCCAGAGACACTAACTCGTGGGAGGGCAGGGACTGAAAGGGTTCTGGATTCCATGGCAAATAGGGTAACTGAGGTCTGGAGTACCCAAATGTCCCCTCTTGCTAGGCCTTATCATTGACTAGAAAAGTTCTGGTTTCTGCATCCTGGGGTCAGGCTGGTGACCAAAGGATCTTGCATTACCAGGCACACTAGAAGATTCCAGGTAGAAAAGAACTCTAGAACCTTAGTGAGGAGGTATGTTGGTGGTTGGAAAATTAACTAGTTCACCCACTTGGGGTAGAGGAGAGGAGGAAGGAGGGAAAAACGTTGTCAAAATGGTTATAACAGCTGAAATGAAAGTTCCCACGTTATTTCAGCACTTGCTATATAATGTGATCAAACGTCCTCCTGTTTCAGCAGTAGGCAGCTAAACTAACGGCAGGAAAATCCTGGGTCCCAGCCATACCAGCGCACTGTAGGCAGGAACTACTCCAGACACTTCAGAGCCAGACGCTATAGGTGCCAAAATGGGTCTGGAGTACCAGTATTCTTTAAGTATATATAGCCCTAAGTATATATAGCCCCAAGAGGCTATATATTCCACAGCACAGGTTCTGGCTAAGGCTTATGGGCCATCCCATATGCATGTGATGTCTTTATCTAAAGGGCTTAGGGAGCAGTCTGAGGGCAGATTCTGTATGGGAGTCATGCCCATGGCACCAGTGGGTGGCATGCAAGGGTCTGAAAGTGTCTGGACTGCCCTGGGTCACCCACATGAGGGACAGACAGTGGCTAAGAGAAATTAAGATTCCCCAACTAGGAAGGACTGAAGAACTCTCGGTTCTCCTGTGGGATGATAGTGCTATGACCCCAAATGGTATCCGTTCCACCTTAGGCAGGCAGACACATTGCCAAGAATGCTCAGTTTCCCAGAACATGCACAAAGTGGGGGGCGAGTAGAAAATCTGGAACCCTAACCGGCAAGAAGTCTAATGGCCAGAAGCTTCTTTCTTCCTTTTTTTAAAAAAGTTTTTATTTATTTATTTTGAGAGAGAGAGCATGAGCAAGGGAGGGGCAGAGAGAGAGGATCCCAAGCAGGCTACACACTGCCAGCACAGAGCTCGACATGGGGCTCGAACTCATGAACTGTGAGATCATGACCTGAGCGGAAACCAAGAGTCAGACACTTAACCAACTGAGCCACCCAGGTGCCCCTAGTGGCCAGAAGTGCCTGACGCATCTCAAGATCCAGGTGCAGTGGTAAAAAGAGGCCCCTTGCGGGGCGCCTGGGTGGCGCAGTCGGTTAAGTGTCCGACTTCAGCCAGGTCACGATCTCGCGGTCCGTGAGTTCGAGCCCCGCGTCGGGCTCTGGGCTGATGGCTCAGAGCCTGGAGCCTGTTTCCGATTCTGTGTCTCCCTCTGTCTCTGCCCCTCCCCCGTTCATGCTCTGTCTCTCTCTGTCGCAAAAATAAATAAACGTTGAAAAAAAAAATTAAAAAAAAAAAAAGAGGCCCCTTGCACCTCTTGGTGGATGGCTGTCAAATAGGGCCATGTGTTCCACAGCTTAGATGCAGGATGGTGCCCATGTAGGCTCTCCTGCAACCCAGGTAATCTGGTCTCAGAAAGAACCCATAGGGCACCTGCCGCAAGGCAGAATGTAAGTGTCCCATTCTTGTTGGTGCTGTGGATCAGAGATGTCCAGAAGAGCCTCAGGGGCAAAAAGGTTGGGATAGGTACAAGGCCTATGAACATGCGTTTCGTAGTCTACAAAAAAAGGTGATGATATGAATGGTAACTGGTTCTTTCCAACTGGCGGGCAGGCTAGGGCTATAAGGATACATGGAACTTTAGGTGCCAGGCCAGATGGTGATCAAAAGGACACTAAATCTGTGGGGAGTTCCATGTTTGAAAGGTTTCTAGGTTCTGGTTCTAGATAGCCCAGGACCAGAAGAGTGATAGGTTTCCCATGCCCAGGCCAGGCTACTGAATTGGAAGAGTCCTGGTTTCTGCATCACAGCATCAGGCTGGTGGCTTAATAGCTTTAGGTTCCCAGGGAAGCAGAACAATTTTGAACCCTAAGGAACACCAGAACCTTAGAGAGGAGATACCTTGTTGGTCTGAAAGTTTATTGGTTCACACACACAGGTGGTAAGTATGGTAGCTAAAAGGGTTCACATTACTTCACTGTAAGGGCCCACGCTACACAAACACAAGGCCAGTACTGTGACCAAAAATACTCTAGTTTCAACAGGTGACAGGCAAAATAATAGCTGGAAATGCCCTGAGCCTCCAGTATGTCACTGGACTTTTGGGCAGTAAGAACTCCTGGAAACTTTTTTGTACCTAAGTCCTTTCATGACCATAAGGCTACATGGAGTACAGTACCTAACAGGGATCATTGGCATGCTTGAAGAATGGTTACCAAGTGAACCATATATTCCACATCATGAGATCTGGGAAGGGCACACATGATGCCAGGTAACAGGGATCCTGGTTAAATAAAGGTCCCCAAGGCAGAAGTTCCATGGCAGATGATATCCAGAAATAACCCCCCTTTGGCACCAGCATGGTAGCAAACACCTATCCAGAAAAGTGCCAATGCCTGAGAAATCAAAATGGATGCAGACCTAAAGGACTCTTAAGGTTGATGGTCTATGACTAAGAGTCCATGTTTCCACTGTATAATGATCCACAGAACCTTGGCAAGAGGGAAATTTGGCAGCAAGAAGGTTTCCTGGGCCACCCATGAGGACAAGAGATGGCTGAGAGGGCTCATTAATCCCTAGCTTGCAAGCTAACTGAAGACTGGAAAGACTCATAGTTCCCATGGCGGGTGGTTAGTGCTGTGAGGGGAAAATGCTGTCTTTTCACTGCTGATGGCATGCTGGTTGCTCAAGAACCCTCACTTCCCCAGATCAAATACAGGCTGGGGGTGGCAGGTATCCCAGAACCGTAGCTATCAGGAATCTGGAGGCCTGAAGGTTTCCAGGTATACCACCTACATGGAAGTATGGTGGGAGAAAGTGGCCTTCTTGCACCAGAGTTGTGGATGGAAGGTTGCTTATAGGGTACTGTGTTCCATAGCACTAAGCAGACTAGTATCCTTAAGGGATCTCCTAGAACCTAGTGCATAGGCAGCCTGGTCTTAGGAAGGACCCCTAAGATACCAGCTCCAGGACAGAATGTATCCAGATGTGCTCCCAGTGTTCCAGTGATGGGATGGAAACTATATGCCTGGAAACTATACTCCCCACCCCTGCCCTAGAAGTCAGGATGGAAATGATCCCCAGTGGACTCTCACTTGCACAGTCTGGAGGGTAGGTGATGTTAGAAGTTATATGATTCCCCATCTCACAGGCTTTGGCCATAAGGACATGGGGAACCCCACAGGCAAGGCTGGATGGTAATGGGAAGGTCCCCAGATATACTCCCTTGTGGGAGGCCCTCGACCAAAAGGATTTTAGGTTCCATCACAAACAGGGTAACTGAGGACTGAAAGAGTCATGACTTACCAAGTTCCATGTCTGTTCAGTGACTCTAAGACTTCTGGGGTCTTCACCATGCAGCCAGGCTGGTGTCCATATATATGATTCTCAGGCACACGTGATGACTCACAGCCAGAAGGAGACTTGGAACCTTAGTGAAGGACCATGTTGGTGTTAGGAATATTTCCCTGGGTGACCAAATGGGGACACGGGAAGTGGAGGGTAGGGTAAGAGGCTGATGGATGGTGCCTGAGAGACTCAGAACCTAGATCCAAAAGGCTCAAGTTATCCCAGTAGGAGCCGTGAACTGTGAACAGTGGTAATTCAGTTTCGATTAGCAGCTAAATTGATGGCCAGAAATCCCAGTTACCCAACATGTACTGCAGGAAGGATTCTCAAAATTTATAGTGACATAAGGGCCCTCAAGACATTAACATGATGAGACTACAAGTATGGTTTCCACTGGAGGCATATATTCCCCAACATGAATTCTTACTTTGGCCCATATTATTCCATTATGCAGGCAGTCTGGGCACAGAAGGGCCCCAGGATTACAATGCCAGGGAAGATGGTGTCTGGAAGTGCTCACCTTGACTTCATTGTCGTGGTAAGCAAGCATCTGGAAGAGTTCTTGGATTGAGAAAATGAAAATGACCCAGACCAAAAGAGCTAGTCCTTGTGAAAGCTGAGTAGGAGGAGCCCATGACTACACTTCATAAAGACAATATGGGGGGACTGAATAATCCCCAGAACCCCACTGAGTGGTGAGATTGTTGGGAGAAAGATTCTTTGGTTCCCCTGAAATAGAGGTTCCTGGCCCTGAAGGCTCAGGAATCCTAAGCTTGAGGGCTGACTGATGGCCAGAAGGGCTGAAGATTCTGCTGCAGGATGGCGGGACCATGACTGAGAATACTTTCTACTCAGACAGCAAGACAGGTCACCAAAGAACCTTGAGTTCCCCAGAGTGTGTATAGAGTGTAGGCCTGTAGAAAACTGGGAACCCTAAAAGGCAGAACCCTTGATGGCCAGAGGTTTCCTAGATCAATACCCAGATGTCATTGTGATGAAAAGGAGCCATGCGCACCAGAGTTCTAGATGGGTGGTTGCTAATAGAGAACTCTGTTGCACAGCAAGGGTGCCAGGCTATTGCACAAAAGGGCTATGTGCAAGTAGTCTGGTCTCAGAAAGGACCCACAGGTCACCAACACAAGGGAAGAATGTGCCCAGAAGTCCTTTCTGACTGCCAACACCCAGGCCAGTATGATTCTGGAAGAACCCCCAGGTTTCTACTGATCAAAACAGACTAGATGCATAGAGAGCCCTGAGTTCTGCAGCCTATTGGGACGGTGACAGTTACAAAGGGTATGCAGTGACTTCAAGTGACTAGGTGGGACTAGGGGCCATATGAACACTAAGAACCTTAGTTGCTCAACCAGTTAGTATTCAGAATAACTCGAGAGACACTAATTCATGAGTAAGCCTGTGACTGAAAGGGGTCTAAGTTCCACTAAACGTGAACTCACTGAAGACTGGAAGGGTTATAGACTCACCACCACCAGGCCTATCAAGTGACATAAATGGCTCTAGATTCAGTGTCACTCAGGCAGGTTTGTGGCCTAAGAACCTTCGGTTCCCAGACATATGAATGACACTGGGCTGGAAGGAATGCTGGAACCCTAGAACAAAGGAAATGTTGATGGTTGGAGGTTCACCAGAGCAATGGCACGTGGAAAAGGAGGGTGGCCAAAAGGGCTCAAATTCCTTAACCACAGGGACCCATGGTACCTGAGAGAAAGGCCTGTACTTCAATAGAATGTACTCCAGTTTCAACAGCAGGTGGTCACACTGATGGCAGAGAAATCCCTGATTCCCATATGGACTTATGGGCAGGAAGGACATGGAAATTTTTAGGTCTGGAATGGTCCTGATGACACCAACATATCATGGCAAAGGGGACCCCAAGCACCAACAAGCTGTCAGCATGGTTTCCAGTGGAGCCATATATTCCACAGCAAGGGTTCTTAATTCTGGTCACAGGACCCCAGTGCGCTGGCACTCTGGTTGTCCAAAGGGCTATCAGCACCCCCAAGGCACTAGTGAAGGGTCAGGCATGTACATGCTAGAGTCTTGGGCTGTGAGAGGGAGAAGAAGGAGCAATGACTCAATGGATCCTGGGTATAAGGGTGGCTTGCTGCTGAGTACTGGTAAGGAGCCCATGGTTCCACCAGTGAGAACCCTCTTGGGGGTTTGAGGAATCTCTGGAACTTTATAAAGGCGCTAGGTTCCTGTCAGGAAGGTTACCCTAGGGCACCAGCTAGATGGGTGGACAGTGGCTGAGGAAGACTTCACTTCAGCAGTTTGCCAGCTAAGATGTGGTTGAGGCCCACCCTTCCATGCCAGTGGCCATTGCCATGGCCAAGGAGGTTTTTCTTAACACCACAAGCAGGCTCTCTGGCCACTAAAGAACCTTAGATTCACTAGTGGACATATAGGCTCAGGGCCAGCAGGAATTCTGGAGCCCTAGCTTGCAGGAAGTCTGGTGGCTGGAAGGTTCCTCAGCGCACTGCACAGATAGAGGTAGGGTAGTGAAAAGGAGCCCTTCGCACCAGTGTTATAGACGGATGGTTTCTAATAAGGCCATACATTCCACACCAAGCTAGTGCTCATTAGGGCTCTCCTGGAATCCAGTACGTGGGCACAAAGTCTCATAAAGGACGCAAAAGTCACCAGGGCAGAAGGTGTCTGGAAGTGCTCCTGGAGTGCCACTGCCTTGGACCGAACATGTATGGAGTTCCAGGGGGTCCCAGATGCCCAAGGTCCCTGGATTCCATAGCCTCAAGGGAGAAACGTGGTCTGCAGAGTACATACTTCCTTGATAACTAAGGGCCAGAGGCGTTTGGGAATTTCAGTGAGGGGGCTGAACTGGAGGTCAGAAGCTTTCTCAGGATACTCCAATAGGTAAAGGGCAGAGTGGAGAAGTACGGTGGCTGAAACGGCTCAGACTACTCAGCCGAAAGGAATCACGAGCAATCACACAAAATAATGGCCACTAATTTCCCTGGTTCCCTGCTTCCACCGTGGTCTGAGGGGAAGAACTACCTGGACTATTTGGGTGTCAAGGGCTTTTGTGATGGTAATGCTATGTTATTATACAGGACAAAAGGGGAGTGGCCTCGGGGTCCAGGGAACTAGAAGTTTAGTTCCGTCCGAAAAGGACCATGTATTCCATAGCAAGGGGTTTGGGCAGGGCCGCCGGCAGTACTGTGCTCACTAAGTCTGGTTGCCAAAAGGGCCGACAGGGCAGATATCCAGAAGTTCCCCTCCTTGCCCCATGCCTTTTCTCCGTGACATGAGAAAAGTGGTGGAAATGTTGCGGAAGATTTCAGCTGCCTCTGCAGGGATGTCTCCAGCCCAAAAGGCCAGGTGACAGCCTAGTAGGAATTGCTCGAGTTTCCACGTAAGTACTACCTGGGGGCCTGAAGGACTCACGGAACCCTGAAAAGCAGACAGGTTCCCGGCGGGCAGGTTCTGGAGCACTTGTGCTAGGGAGAGACAGTAGCCGAGAAAAGCTCGTGATTCCTGAGCTAAAGGTTGAAAGACTCCTGCTTCCTCTGCCGGCTGCCAATGTTGTAACAGAAAATGCTCTCCTCATAGCAGATGGACAGAGAGTGGTTGCCTAAGAGCATTCACTTCCTCAGCATTCTTACAGACTGGCGTTGAAGGAATTCCAGATCCCTAATTGGCAGGAAGTTTGGTGGCCGAAACATTTCCTGGACAACCCTGGTTCCCAGTGAGTGGTCACACTGATGCTGCAAGGGGGGTGCTTCCCCATGGGAGAGTCTTTGTGGTCTATAGTCTTCTGGGTTCACTGTGTCAAAAATTCAGAAATCACATATGTGAAACCAATGAATTGCTGAAGTGGTAATTAGTAAAGCTTAGTGTGCACACACCAGAAGACAGTTCACCAATCAGGACCACTCAAACCAAAACGTGGAGGTTCAGCGGTGTATTGTTACAAAGCAGCTTATGTAGTAAGAAAGCAGTGATTGTTCATTCTTCATAGTGATTGGTTATAATATTAGAATTCTCTTAAATTATGGGGAATTCAGTGTTTATCTCATATCAACCTTAGGAAACTGGTTTGCTTGTGACTTCTTAAGGCATAAACAAGTAATGACCCAGGTTATTCTTGCAAAAGAAGCTAAATTAAGCTTTGTTTGTATGACTGAACAGGCTTTGCCTACTCAGGGAATTTTAAAGGCTGGTCTCCATTTGTTTTTGATTTAGCATCCCCACTCCTACCTCCCCTCTTAGTCATTCAGTAGGCTGAGTGTCACTAATGAGTACAGCGTTATTCTCCATAACCACCATTGTTGAAATCTGGACAAAGAATCATATTTGCTGTTTTCACTAGTTGAGTCTTCAGGCCCAGAGGGTCCCATAGCTACTGTCTTTATCATTTATATAATGATTGTTGATTGCACTCAGTTGTTTCAGCCTGATGTCTACCATTTGGTGTGTAAGTGCCTACTGATCAGCATTTAAAGGTAGTCTTTTAAAAACCTTTGAAGAGTGTATAAAACACACTACAGAGGTTAATAAGATGACTATAAGGAGAAAAATAGCCATGGATTGGAAAATTCCCCAGAGTAGAGCTTCCCAGGAGCCAAGATTTAACCAATAAAATAACTCAAGTGTGTTATAATGTGTTTAAGTTTTTATTTGAATTTCAGTTACAGTGTGATATTAGTTTCAGGTGTACAATTTAGTGATTCAACTCTTCCATACATCACCTGATACTCATCACAAGTGCATTCCTTAATCCTCATCACCTATTTAACCCATCCGTCCAAGCCACCTCCCTTCTGGTAATCATTAGTTCTTTACAGATAAGAGTCTGTTTCTTAGTGTGCCCCCCTCTCTTTTTTTTATTTGCTCATTTGTTTTGTTCCTTAAAGTCCACATATGAGTGAAATCATATGGTATTTGTCTTTCTCCAACACCTATTTCACTTAGCATAATACTTTCTAGCTCCATCTGTGTCACTGCAAATGGCAAGATTTCATTCATTTTTATGGCTGAGTAATATTCCATTGTATATGTGTCCTACATTTTCTTTATTCATCAATTGATGGACACGTGGGCTATTTATATAATTTGGCTGTTGTAAATACTGCTGCTATAAACATTAGGGTGCATCTGTCCCTTTAAATTAGTGTTTTTATATTCTTTGGGTAAATGCCGAGTAGTGGGATTACTGGATTGTAAGGTAGTTCTTCTTTTTAAGAGTTTTTTTTTAATGTTTATTTTTGAGACAGTGCGAGCAGGGAGAGGGGCAGAGATAGAGGGACAGAGGATCGAAGTGGGTTCTGTGGGCTGACAGCAGAGAGACCAATGTGAGGCTCGAACTCACAAACCACTAGATCATGACTTGAGCCAAAGTTGGATGCTTAACTGACTGAGCCACCCAGGTACCCCAAGATAGTTCTATTTTTAAATTTTGAGGAACAACCTTGCTGTTTTCCACAGTGGCTGCACCAGTTTGCATTCCCACCAACATTGCAAGCGGGTTCCCCCTTTCTCCACATCCTTGCCAACCCCTTTTGTTTCTTGTGTTGTGAATTTTAGCCATTCTGACAGGTGTGAGGTGATATTGCATTGTACTTTTGATTTGCATTCCCTGATAATCAGTGATGTTGAACATCTTTTCATGTGTCTGTTGGGCATCTGTATGTCTTCTTTGGACGAATGTTTATTCATGTCTTCTGCCCATTTTTTAATTGGATTATTCATTTTTTGGGTGTTGAATTGTGTAAGTTCTTTATATATTTTGGATACTAACCCTTTACTGGATATGTTATTAGCAAGTATCTTCTACCTTTCTATAGGTTGCCTTTTAGTTTTTTTATTGTTTCCTTGGATGTGAAGAAGCTTATGATCTTGATGAAGTCCCAGTAGTTTATTTTTGCTTTTGTTTCTCTTGCTTCAGGAGACATATCTAGAAAAAGTTGCTATGGCCCATGTCAGAGAAATTACGACATGTGCTTTCTTCAAGGACTTACATGGTTTCTGGTCTCACATTTAGGCATTTTATGCATTTTAAGTTTATTTTTGTGTATGGTGAAAGAGAATGATCCAGTTTCATTCTTTTGCATGTTACTTTCCAGTTTTATCAACACCATTTGTTGAAGAGATAGTCTTTTTCACATCGGATATTCTTTTCTGCTTTGTTGAGGATAAATTGACCTTATAGTTGTGGGTTCATTTCTGGGTTTTCTAGTCTCTTCAATTAATCTATGTGTTTGTTTTGTGCCAGTACCATAGTGTCTTTATCACTATGGCTTTGTAATATAACTTGAAGTCTGGAATTTTGATGCCTCCAGCTTTCTTTGCTTTTTAAAAAAAAAATTTTTTTTAACATTTATTCATTTTAGAGAGTGTGAGCAGGGAAGGGGCAGAGTGAGAGGGAAATACAGAATCCAAAGCAGGCTGCAGGCTCTGAGCTGTGAGCACAAAGCCTGACCTTGAGGCTCAAACCCACGAACCACATGGCCTGGGCTTAAATCTAACTCTCAACCGACTGAGTCACCCAGGTGCCCCCCACTTTTTTTTTGCTTTTCTTTTTCAAGGTTTCTTTGGCTATTTGGGATCTTTTGGGTTCCATAAAAATTTTTAAATGCTTTGTTCTAGTTCGCTGAAAAATACATTTTGGTAGGAATTGCACTGTGTAGATTGTTTTGGGTGGTATAGACATTTTAACAATACTTGTTCTTCCAACACATAAGGATGTGGTGTCTTTCCATTTCTTTGTGTCATCTCCAATTTATTTCATCATTGTTTTACACTTTTCGGAGAACAAGTCTTTCACTACTTTGATTAGGTTTATTCCTAGGTATTCTATTTTTTTTTAATTTTTAAAAATTTGTTTACAAAGACTTAGCTTTTTAAAAAAATTTAATTTATTGTCAAATTGGTTTCCATACAACACCTAGTGCTCATCCCAACAGGTGCCCTCCTCAGTGCCCATCACCCACTTTCCCCTCTCCCCCACCCCCCATCAACTCTCAGTTTGTTCTCAGTTTTTAAGAGTCTCATATGGTTTGACTCCCTCCCTCTCTAACCTTTTTTTTTTCTTCCCCTCACCCATGGTCTTCTGTTAAGTTTCTCAGGATCCACATAAGAGTAAAAACATATGATACCTGTCTTTATCTATGTGACTTATTTCACTTATCATAACACTCTCCAGTTCCATCCACATTGCTACAAAAGGCCATATTTCATTCCTTCTCATTGCCAGGTAGTATTCCATTGTGTATATAAACCACAGTTTCTTTATCCATTCGTCATTTGATGGACATTTAGGCTCTTTCCATAATTTGGCTATTGTTGAAAGTATTGCTGTAAACATTAGGGTACAAGTACCCCTATGTATCAGCACTCCTGTATCCCTTGGGTAAATTCCTAGCAGTGCTATTGCTGGGTCATAGGGTAGATCTATTCTTAATTTTTGGAGGAACCTCCACACAGTTTTCTAGAGCAGGTGCACCAGTTTGCATTCCCACCAACAGTGCAAGAGGGTTCCTGTTTCTCCACATCCTCACCAGCATCTATGGTCTCCTGATTTGTTCATTTTAGCCACTCTCACCAGCATGAGGTGGTATCTCAATGTGGTTTTGATCTGTATTTCCCTGATGAGGACTGACATTGAGCATCTTTTCATATGCCTGGTGACCATCTGGATGTCTTCTTTAGAAAAGTGTCTATTCATGTCTTCTGCCCATTTATACACTGGATTATATGTTTTTCAGGTGTGGAGTTTGGTGAGTTCTTTATAGATTTTGGATACTAGCCTTTTCTCCAATATGTCATTTGCATATATCTTTTCCCATTCCGTTGGTTGCCTTTTAGTTTTGCTCACTGTTTACTTTGCTGTGCAGAAGCTTTTTATCTTCATGAGGTCCCAATAGTTCATTTTTGCTTTTAATTTCCCTGCCTTTGGAGATGTGTTGAGTAAGAAATTGCTGTGGCTGAGGTCAGAGAGGTTTTTTCCTGCTTTCTCCTCTAGGATTTTGATGGTTTCCTGTCTCACATTCAGGTCCTTCATCCATTTTGAGTTTATTTTTGTGTATGGTGTAAGAAAGTGGTCTAGTTTGATTCTTCTTCATGTTGCTATCCAGTTCTCCCATCACCATTTGCTAAAGAGACTGTTTTCCATGGGATACTCTTTGCTGCTTTGTCAAAGATTAGTTGGCCATACGTTTGTGAGTCCAATTCTGGAGTCTCTATATTATTCCATTGGTTTATGTGTTTGTTTTTGTGCCAATACCATGCTGTCTTGATGATTACAGCTTTGTAGTAGAGGGTAACGTCTGGGATTGTGATGCCTCCCGCTTTGGTCTTCTTCAATATTATTTTGGCTATCCGGGGTCTTTTGTGGTTCCATACAAATTTTAGGATTGCTTGTTCTAGCTTCAAGAAGAATGCTGGTGCAATTTTGATTGGGATTGCTTTGAATGTGTGGATAGCTCTGGGTAATATTGACATTTTAACAATAATTATTCTTCCAACCCATGAACACAGAATGTTTTTCCATTTCTTTGTGTCTTCTTCAATTTCTTCTTAAGCTTTGTATAATTTTCAGCATACAGGTGTTTTACATCTTTGCTTAGGTTTATTCCAAGTATTTTATGATTCTTGGTGAAACTGTGAATGGGATCAGTTTCTTTGTTTCTCCTTCTTTTGCTTCATTATTGGTGTATAAAAGTGCAACTGATTTCTGTACATCAATTTTGTATACTGCAACTTTGCTAAATTCATGTATCAGTTCTAGCAGACTTTTGGTGGAGGCTATCAGGTTTTCCATGTAGAGTATCATGTCATCTGTAAAAAGTGAAAGCTTAACTTCATCTTTGCCAATTTTGATGCCTTTGATTTCCTTATGGTGTCTGATTGCTGATGCTAGAACATCCAACACTATGTTAAACAACAGCGGTGAGAGTGGACATCTCTGTCGTGTTCCTGATCTCAGGGAGAAAGCTCTCAGTTTTTCCCCTTTGAGGATGATAATAGCTGTGGGATTTTCACAAATGGCTCTTATGATGTTTAAGTATGTTCCGTCTATCCTGACTTTCTCAAGGGTTTTTATTAAGAAAGGATGCTGAATTTTGTCAAATGCTTTTTCTGCATCAATTGACAGGATCATAAGGTTCTTATCTTTTCTTTTATTAATGTGATGTATCACATTGATTGATTTGCGAATGTTGAACCAGCCCTGCAGCCCAGGAATGAATCCCACTTGATCATGGTGAATAATTCTTTTTATATGCTGTTGAATTTGATTTGCTAGTATCTTATTGAGAATTTTTGCATCCATGTTCATCAGGGATATTGGCCTGTAGTTCTCTGTTTTTACTGGGTCTCTGTCTGGTTTAGGAATCAAAGTAATGCTGGCTTCATAGAATGAGTCTGGAAGTTTTCCTTCCCTTTCTATTTTTTGGAATAACTTGAGAAGGATAGGTATTATCTCTGCTTTAAATGTCTGATAGAATTCCCCTGGGAATCCATCTGGTCCTGGACTCTTATTTGTTGGGAGATTTTTGATAACTGATTAAATTTCTTCGCTGGTTATGGGTCTGTTCAATCTTTCTATTTCTTCCTATTTGATTTTTGGAAGTGTATGGGTGTTTAGGAATTTGTCCATTTCTTCCAGGTTGTGTAGTTTGTTAGCATATAATTTTTCA
This sequence comes from Lynx canadensis, assembly GCF_007474595.2. Taxonomy (NCBI): domain Eukaryota; kingdom Metazoa; phylum Chordata; class Mammalia; order Carnivora; family Felidae; genus Lynx; species Lynx canadensis. The sequence continues at coordinate 23,330,282 of NC_044321.2, forward strand.
TGGTATTTCCTGATAATTGCTTGTATTTCTGAGGGACTGGTTGTAATAATTCCATTTTCATTCGTGATTTTATCTGTTTGGGTCCTCTCTCTTTTCTTTTTGAGAAGCCTGGCTACAGGTTTATCAATTTTGTTATTTTTTCAAAAAACCAACTCTTGGTTTCGTTGATCTGCTCTACTGTTTTTTTTTTAAGATTGTATATTGTTTATTTCTTCTCTGATTTATTATTTCTCTTCATCTGCTGGGTTTGAGGTGTCTTTGCTGTTCTGCTTCTAGTTCCTTTAGGTGTGCTGTTAGATTTTGTATTTGGGATTTTTCTTGTGTCTTGAGATAAGCCTGGATTGCAATGTCTTTTCCTCTCAGGACTGCCTTCGCTGCATCCCAAAGCGTTTGGATTGTTGTATTTTCATTTTCATTTGTTTCCATATATTTTTTAATTTCTTCTCTAATTGCCTGGTTGAACCATTCATTCTTTAGTTAGATGTTCCTTAACCTCCATGCTTTTGGAGGTTTTCCAGACTGTTTCCTGTGATTGATTTTAAGTTTCATAGCATTGTGATATGAAAGTGTGCATGGTATGATCTCAATTCTCCTATACTTATTGAGGGCTGTTTTGTGACTCAGTATGTGATCAACTTGGAAAATGTTCCATGTGCACTCGAGAAGAAAGTATATTCTTTTGCTTTGGGATGCAGAGTTCTAAATATATCTGTCAAGTCCATCTGGTCCAATGTATCATCCAGGGTCATTGTTTCTTTACTGATTCTCTGTCTAGATGATCTGTCCATTGTTGTGAGTGGAGTATTAAAGTCCCCTACAATTACCACATTCTTATCAATAAAGTTGCTTATGTTTGCGATTAATTCAAGTTCAGTGCATAGACATTTATAATTGTTAGCTCTTCCTGATGAATAGACCCTGTGATTATTATATAATGCCCATCTTCATCTCTTGTTATAGCCTTTAATTTAAAGTCTAGTATGTCTGATATAAGTATGGCTATTCTAGCTTTCTTTTGACTTCCAGTAGTATGATAGGTAGTTCTCTATTCCCTCACTTTCAATCTGAAGGTGTACTCAGGTCTAAAATGAGTCTCTGTACACAGCAAATAGATGGGTCTTGTTGTTTTTTGTTTTCTGTTTTTTGTTTTTTGTTTTTTTTTCTGTTTTTGTCAATTCTGACACCCTGTGTCTTTTGGTTGGAGCATTTAGTCCATTTACAATCAGTGTTATTATTGAAAGATAAGGGTTTAGAGTCATTGTGTTATCTGTAGGTTTCATGCTTGTAGTGATGTCTCTGGTACTTTGTGGTCCTTGAAACTTTTCACTCACAGAGTCCCCCTTAGGATCTCTTGTAGGGCTGGTTTAGTGGTGATGAATTCCTTCAGTTTTTGTTTGTTTGGGAAAACCTTTGTCTCTTTTTCTATTTTGAATGACAGACTTGCTGAGTAAGGGATTCTTGGCTGCATATTTTTCCTGTTCCTCACATTGAAGATTTCCTGCCATTCCTTTCTGGCCTGCCAAGTTTCAGTAGATAGGTCCCCTACAACCCTATGTGTCTACCTTGGTATGTTAAGGCCCGTTTATCCCTGGCTGCTTTAAGAATTCTCTCTTTATTCTTATATTTTGCCAATTTTACTGTGATATGTTGTGCAGAAGATAGACTCAAGTTACGTCTGAAGGGAGTTCTCTATTCCTCTTGGATTTCAATGCCTGTTTCCTTCCCCAGATCAGGGAAGTTCTCAGCTATGATTTGTTCAAGTACACCTTCAGCCCCTTTCTCTCTCTTCTTCTTCTGTAATTCCTGTGATACGGATATTGTTCTGTTTGATTGCATCACTTAGTTTTCTAATTCTCCCTTCATACTTCTGGTTTTTTTATCTCTCTTTTTCTCATATTCCTCTTTGTCCATAGTTTTATCTTCTAATTCACCTATTCTCCCCTCTGCCTCTTCAATCTGCACTATGGCTGCCTCCATTTTATTTTGCACCTCATTTATAGCATTTTTTAATTCATCATGACTATTTTTTAGTCCATTGATCTCTGTAGCAATAGATTCTCTGCTGTCCTCTATGCTTTTTTCAAGCACAGCAATTGACTTTATGCCTATTATTCTAAATTCTTGTTCCGTTATATTGCTTAAATCGGTTTTGATCAATTCGTTAGCCATCACTACTTCCTGGAATTTCTTTTGAGAAGAATTCTTCCGTTTCGTCATTTTGGCTAGTTTTCTGTCTCTTATGTGGTTTAAAAGCTTGTGTGCATTGCACTTGCGAATCCTGCTATATTAAAGGAGGGTCATATACTGTCCAGGGCCTGGCCCTTCAGGAGGTGTTTTTTCGGAGATTGTTACTTGGTCTCTGTTGTTGTGACTTTGGTTATTTTATTACCCTACTTGTAGTGATATTTTGGACCCTCCACCAGTTGTACTTTGTTTTGTTCTTTGGAGTAGCCCTGTAAAGGAAAACAGATAGACAAACAGGAGACAAAAACACACAAGCACACAAACAAATAACACAAACAAATAAAAACCAAAAAACTAAAGACTAAAAACAGAAAACTAAAAAGCACTGGCTACAGTGGAAGCTGGCTTTGTGCTAACACACTTCAGGGAGGATTGCCTTCTCCTAATGCGGACTGAGCCACCGCCCTCACAGATGCAGGCTGGATGTTGGCCGACCCAGACAGGCTTTGTCTTTTCCCACAGCACTCCAGTGAGGGCACTGCTTTCTCCTACTGTAGACTACGCCACTGACCTCACCGTGAGCCCCCAGAGTGGTGGACGCAGGCAGGCTTTGTACTGTGGCATAGCCCTCCAGGGAGGGAACCGTTTTCTCCAACTGCGGACTGAGCCCCTAACCTACCACCACACCCAGGTCTGGCTCCCCTCCTCCCCAGGTGTGCGAACAGGGAGCTGGCCCCAGTCTGAAGAAAGCCCCACAGTTAGAGATAGGATCCCTCTCAGTCTCAGTCCGAGGTCTTTCTCCTGTCCAGATATGGTCGTACACTTCCCTAGCCACTCTTTCTCTTCCCTTGTCTCTCTGCAGACAGGGGTCCCTCCTCTCTGTGCCTACACGGCCTCTTTTTATCTCCCCCAGTTCACAGTCACCTACCTATCTTTTTTCCAGCTTGCCCATTTTCTTCCTGGTAGATTCAGTCTCTTTTCCTCCCAGGCTCTAGTGTTCAAAGTCCTTTGGCTTCTGCACTTCTTTGTTTGAGAGACTTGGGAAGTATGGATCCCCTACTTCCCCCTGGCCCCTCCCATTATTCTGTTATTTTTGATGCAATTTTAAATGAGATTGATTCCTTGATTTCTCTTTCTGCTGTTTCTTTTTTGCTGTATAGAAATTGAACAGATTTCTGTATGTTGATTTTCTATCCTGCGACTTTACTGAATTTGTGTAATCAGTTCTAGCAGGTTTTGGTGGAATCTTACAAGTTTTATATATATTTAGTATCATGTCATCTGCACATAGTGAAAGTTTGACTTCTTACTTGCTGATTTGGATGCCTGTTATTTCTTTTTGTCATCTGATTGCTGAAGCTAGGACTACTACTATATTAAATAACAGTGATGAGAGTGGACCTCTCTGTCTTCTTCCTGACTGTAGAGGAAAAGCTCTCAGATTTTCCCCACTTAGGATTGTGTTAGCTGTGCATTTTCATAGATGGCCTTTATTATGTTGAGTTATGTTCCCTGTAAACCTACTTTGTTGAGGGTTTTTATCATCACTTGATGTTGTACTTTTTCAAATGCTTTTTCTGTCTATTGAGAGGATCATGTGGTTCTGATCCTTTCTTGTATTAACGTGATGTTTCACGTTGATTGATTTGTAAATATTGACCCACCCTTGCAACCCAGAAATAAATACCAGTTGATTGTGGTAAACAATTTTTTTATATTGTTAGATTCGGTTTGCTACTGTTTTTTTGAGGATTTTTATGTCTGTGTTCATCAGACATAATAACCTGTAGTTCTCTTTTTTTGTGGTGTCTTTCTGGTTTTGGTAACAAGGTAATGTTGGCTTCATAGTATGAATTTGGAAGTCCACCTTCCTTTTCTATTTTTGGGAAAGTTTGAGAAGAATAGGTATTAACTATTCTTTAAATGTTTGGTAGAATTCACCTTGTGAAGCCATCTGGTCCTGGACTTTTGTTTGATGGAAGTTTTTTGCTTACTGATTCATTTTCTTTGCTGGTTGTCTGTGTTCAAGTTTTATATTTCTTCCTGTTTCACTTTTGGTAGGTTATATGTTTGTAGGCATTCATCCATTTCTTCTAGATTATTCAGTTTGTTGCTATATAGTTTTTCATAGTATTCTCTTAGAGGTGTTTGTATTTCCGTGGTATTGGTTGCTATTTTTCCTCTATCCTTTGTGATTTTATTTATTTGTGTCCTTTCTCTCTTTTTGATAAGACTGGATAGAGGTTTATCAATGTTACTGATTTTTTCAAAGAATCTGCTCCTGGTTTCATTGATCTATTCTATTGTCTTTCTAGCTTCTGTAACATATATTTCTATTCTCATCCTTACCTCTTCTGGTTTTAGGCTTTGTTTTTTGTTCTTTTTCTAATTCTTTTAGGTGTAAGGTTGTTTATTTGAGTTTTTCTTGCTTATTCAGGTATGCCTGTATTGCTATATACTTCTCAAGCAGGTTATACTTTTCAAAATTTATTTTCCTGTCACATCATGTATTAGCAAATACATACACTAATGGTTACTTAGGACAGGACGAACATGAAATAAAATTCAGGAGATGATGTTGCAGGTGAGCTTCCACCTAAATTAGGCCTCTGTGTTATGTGAACAATCAGGTAATTTAGTGAGAGGCATTTCTATGGAAACAAAAGTAAAACAAAAGTTAATAGTTCAGACAAATTACAAATTCAGTTTCTGAGTTTGGAGAGCATCCAGTTGAGAAAATTTCTAGAGTTTGAATCACCTTCAGATAATGAAATGAGGATGGAGGTTTCAGTCTGGTAGATTTTACTAGTTTGCACCTGTCACCAGGTGTCCTGTTGCACTTTATTGAGTGGCCTATAAAACAGCAGACACAAAGATTGCCCACACATGAGCTGTTGGGATTTCTCTGTAGTTTACATGAAGTTGTCCAGCTTTAGTTTTCATGACTTCAGGAAAACACAGTTCTAGTTTCATAGTAAATCCAAGTCATAACATTGAGAGAAAATTGTACTTGTTAGTGTGGAGAATTCTACTGAAATATTGAAGGAAAGTTCAGGAATTCAGAAACCAGTCCAGTTAGTTATAGGTAGTACATTAACAGTATGAGAATCTGATATACACAAAGATATATTACTGAAACATAATTTTTCTGTCTATAATCATCTCCATTTTTATCAGAGTACTACTCTGATAAGACTAATTTGTTTGCAAGTTCTCTAATCTCAATAAAGTTGGAGGGATTATTTACCTAAGTGAAGTAAGAATAGTGATTGACTATGTAGGCTCTTTTAAATCTGCTTTGCTGGAAATTTTTTTAAATTGTCATATAATATTATATTAGTTTTAGCTATACAATATAATGACTCCATATTTGTATGTATTGCAGAATGATCACCACAATAAGTCTGGTTGACCTTGGTCACCATACGCAGTAATAGATTTTTTTGTGTTTGATTAGAACTTTTAAGATTTACTCTCTTAGCAACTTTCAAATAAACACAGTATTTTTTTCACTATAGTCACCATTATGTCCCCATGACATTTATTACTGAAAGTTTATACCTTTTGGGTCCCTTCACCCATTTCACCCAATCCCTATCTACCAACTCTGGCATCCACCAATCTGTTCTGTGTATCTGTGAGCTGGGCTTGATTTTTTTTTTGTTGTTTTTACATTCCACATATAATCAGATCATACTTTATTTGCCTTTCTCTGTTTGACTTATTTCGCTGAGCATAATGCCCCTGAGTTCCATCCATGTTGTCACAAATGGCAGGGTTTTATTATTTTTAATGGCAGAATAATATTCTTTTGTGTGTTGTGTGTGTGTGTGTGTGTGTATCACATTTTCATTATTTATCCATCAATGGACACTTAGGTTGTTTCCATATCTTGGCTATTCTAAATGATGCTACAGTGAACACAGGGGTGCATGTATCTTTATAAATGAATGTTTTTGTTTTCCTCAGATAAACACCCAGAAGTGGGGTTGCTGATCATATAATAGTCCTTTTTTAATTTCTTGAGGAACCTCCATATGGTTTTCCATAGTGGTTACAGCCATTTGCATTTCCACCAACAGTGTACAAGTGTTCCCTTTTCTCCATGTCCTTGCCAACACCTTTTATGTCTTTTCTTTTTGATATCTGCCATTCTGACACACGTGAGGTGATACTTCATTATGGTTTTGATTTTCATTTCCCTGATGATCACTGATGATGCTCAACATCTTTTCATGTGTCCGTTGGCCATCTGTATGCCATCTTTGGAAAAATGTCTATTCAGCTCCTCTGCCCATTTTTAAATCAGATTGTTTCTTTGCTCTTGTATGAGTTCTTTAAATATTTTAGATATTAGCTTCTTATCAGATAAATGGTTTTCTAATATTTTCTCCCATTCAGTAGGTGGCCCAGAATTCCTTTATTGCCAAAGGGGAAAGGGAGTGTGTTTGGATGTGTTAGGGAAGCCCCTCCCAAAGAGAAAGAAACCCAGAGGAGATGCATAGAGAATAATTTGTCAAATAATTCTTTATAAGCTCAAAAGAAGGACAAATAAATATAAATGTGTAAAAAATGATGAAAGCCCATCTGCCCAAAGGTGTCACTGGGGGACATTATTTTGTTTCATTTACCATTGTCCAGGCTCAGTTCTCTGGACTTTTGGGTTCAGATAATGGTTTTCAAGAGCATAACAATAACAGGTTCATCACTTAGATTTATAGTCACCAAGCTTAGAATTGTGTGAAAAAATTATAATTGTAAAATCAGAATAAAAATATTTCTATCTACCTATATATCAATATCTGTATACCAGAGTTCCTATGCGATAGAGCACGTGTTGACATTACTAATAAATTATTTTGTTTTAGGTAGCTGTATGGTGAGAAACCAAATTATAACCCAAACACTGCTAAAAAAGCATGGATCCGATAAGAGAAGAAAAAGAATCTTAGGAAGTATCCTTCTATTGTAAGGTAGTGTTGGGCAAGGGAAATTTTTCCCCTTCCCCTCTTAGTTCTCGTGGGGGGTCAAATCATTAAAATGACATAGGACACATTAAGAGAAGAAAAACCCACTTCATGCGTAGGTGGAATCCACATAGACATGAGTGATTCCAAAGGCAGTCGTGCAAAATGAGGTATATCTGCCATCTAGAGTTAAGGAGAAGGGGGTAGGGGTCTGGGACTTCAAAGGAAGGAAAGCAATTCATAAGAAGATGAACAAGCATAAATATTTGGTAAACAAATGTTTACTGGCCCATACAGAAACAGTGGGACATAGAGAGGAATTTTAACAAACAGCCTTTGCTAGATTCTTCCCTGTCTACCACACCTACTTCATATTATACTGTAGTTATCTATGGTGATAGCTCTCTTCCTGGAGCGAGTCCTCTAAATTCTTCTAGGCATTTTTTTTTAATTTTTTTTTCAACGTTTTTTATTTTTATTTTTGGGACAGAGAGAGACAGAGCATGAACAGGGGAGGGGCAGAGAGAGAGGGAGACACAGAATCGGAAACAGGCTCCAGGCTCCGAGCCATCAGCCCAGAGCCTGACGCGGGGCTCGAACTCACGGACCACGAGATCGTGACCTGGCTGAAGTCGGACGCTTAACCGACTGTACCACCCAGGCGCCCCATAAATTCTTCTAGGCATTTAAGGGTGAGGTAAAAAGAAGAACTTCCTGGGTCTTCTGTTTCTTAAAAATAATCAACTTAATCCTCATGCCAAAGAGACACACTTTAGGCTGGCAAATAATCCCCTACAGTAGCTTAAGCATTCTTTCTTATAATGAGATGGCAATAATATATATGATCAAAACTTGCTCTTCCCTAGACAGTGCTTTGGTGAGTTCTGTGTGCCTTTCCTTCTTCAGCTCTTCTACTTCATTGCTGATCAACCTCAACCCAATCCATTTTTTTAAACTTGATACCTCCAGTCAAGTCCCTTAAAAATATATATATAATACATTTAATGAAGACAAGGAGCTATAGTGACAGTTAAAGTAGTTTTACTGCAGAGATTCATTGTAGGCTTAAGTTACAGATTAAATTTCAAGACTACCTACCTCCTTTATTTCCAAGTTTCACTTTTTTTCCCCAGTAAGCTGCTTAACAATGCATTTAAAGTGTATCTTGAATATGATGGCGTGTAACAGTTCATGACTTGACTCACGTAGAAGACTTAATAACATAGCTGGAAGTAAGGGCTTTCTTTCCTTAGTCAGTTCTATTTAAGAAAGGAGAATAAGGGCCTCTGTATTAAGTGAGATAAGAATCAGCATCTTTCATTTTCTAACGTCCCTCACTTTAAAATGAAATGCAAATGAAAGCATTTTTAATTTTATTAAAAACATTAATGTATTCTCCATTTTGAACCTGAATATATCTTTAAGTGTTTAAATAATGATTGTTTCCTCTCCATAAGTATATGATTGATAGAGGAAGAAACACATAAGGAGTTATTCAGTTCATATCTTGGAAAAATAATAGCAATAGAGTTCTGATAGTATTGCAGAGGTTATACTTTTTTTTTTTTGCATGTAACAGCAATCATATTTTAGTTGGTACTCGTGGACATGAATTGAAAGAATGAATTGGAATGGATATAATACTTTCATCTATTCAGCAAGCTATCAAATGAGGTGTTATGGCTTACAGTGAGAAAATTCAACCTATCATTTTTGCCAATCTAAAAATCTGATTAAATGTCAAGCAAGTGCATTGTGAATGTACCTTCCAGAAATCTTCTAAATAAGTAGAAATGGCTGTTTCTTTAGCTTTTCTGATTTAACTAATCCTTTTTTGAGACACCAACTCATTAGAACTAAGATGGCTACCAGTACCTCGAAGTGACAGTAACTGAATTTCAGCTGAAAAGTCTCCATCACTGTTCAGGTCCTCTTACCACTCACCCCCTTTTCATTATTCTGCAACCATACTGACTATCTTCTGACTTCTTCGACACACTTTATATGCCAAGATTCATTGCCCTTTTGAGATTTTACATTTGTGCTTCCTTCAACTCGATATTTGCATGCAGATCGTTGATGACTAGGTCACCTGAGGGATTCGCAGATTCGCAGGACACAAAGATACTGCTTCCAGTGTGGCTCACTTCTGGCTGCCAGTTTGGTGCTGGCTCTTAAGTAGAGCAACTCATTTCTTGCTATAAAGGCCTCTCCATGGCACTACTTGAATGTTGTGAAAACATTAAGCTGGGTTCTCCCAGAGTGAACCATCCAAGGGAAAGAGAGCCACAGAGAACTATGCTTTCCTGACCTAGCCTTTGAGGTCTCAGCATCACTCCTGCTTCATTCTTTATTTTAAACCTGATCACTTAAGACCATTCCATGTTAAAGGGGAGGGGAATTAGATTCTGCCCTCTGATGGGGAGAAGGCCAAAGATTTTGTATATTTTAAAACCTTGCAGTAAAACCTGAGCCAAACGAAGCCTCATGATTCTTGTTAATCTAAACACTCCTCAGTTAACGGGTATTGTATTACCCATAAAATCAATACAATAACAATAATGGCATCAGTGAACAGATGGTAATATTTATTTGTATTTTGTATTTCCTTTGAATATGTAGCTTTTTAACAGGACCGTGGCCATGGAAGTTGTAATCCACTAAGTAGTGTTCAAAACTCACCTGCCAAATCAACTAGCCCTGAAAATGGATGGCGCTGGAGCGTCGGGCCCATACCCGGCCGTCGCTGGCAGTCGGTGACTCCATGAGAGGGACTGGGACTCATGGTGGTGGTTCCTGCTGGGGCCTCCGCCATCCTCCAACCTGCAGATGCTATGCCATGCAGAGTAGGAGTACTGCCAAGGTGAGCCTCAGGCATGCCCAGGTAGGGATGCTCAGGTGCAGATCTTGGTCGTAGTAGCAAATATTAAAATATATGTATGTATGTACATATGTATGTATGTATATATATATATATGTGTATATATATATATATATATGGTTTTTCTATACTATGCTGAATTTTTAAATTTAGTTTTATTGTATCTACTGTTTCATGTCTTTTCAAAAGATGTCTGTCTCCAGTTTGATAAAGTGTATAGAAAACCGTAATTCACTTACAAATTGATTTATAACAAATGGTGATGGGATGTATGGTAAGTATAACATATATATGAATTTTATTTCACTTTAGAAGTTGATTAGCAATAAAATGTTAAACTGTATTATGTATAAGATTCATGCAGCTACATTTCATTTTATCTAGTTAATTGAAGCACAAATTATATCCAGATTCTAGGACCTCCTTTACTTTTCAAAGATTTGTATAAAACAGTAAAAAGAATAGAGATGCTATAACATAAAAAAGTGTGTATATTTTTTCTGTTTAAATAACTTAATAATAGTGATTCAAATTAATGCCTTAACTGACTCGGTTGAATGTTATTATACTTATTCTAAACTCTTAGTCTTTAAAACAATTTGATGTGTATTTTTTTAAAAAGTAGAAGGTAGGAGTGCCTGGGTAACTCATTCAGTTAAGCGTCCGACTTCACCTCAGGTCATGATATGTCAGTTCATGAGTTTGAGCCCCACACGGGCCTCTGTGCTGACAGCTTGGAGCCTGCTTCGGATTCTGTGTCTCCCTCTCTGTCCATCCCTTGCCCGCTCACACTGTCTGTCTGTCTGTCTGTCTGTCTCTCTCTCTCTCCCTCTTAAAAAATAAACATGTTAAAAAATTTAACATAAAAAGTAGAAGGTAAAACTTATTCATCATTAGCATCTTACGTTCAAGTGAAATGAGTGTTTACCCGTGCCCCTATCTTCCCTATGGTTAATGAAGTCTTAAAACAGCAAAGTCCATTTTTCAAGTTGATGTATAAAATTGTAAAGATTAAAGGCATTATCATCATCCAGTATACTTTACATATTCGTACTGTGAATAGATGCATTTCCTGGAGATATATTCAATCACAGGCAAGGATGGGTTATTTACAATTATTGAAGTTATTTCTGTTCTTCACCTAAAAAAATTCAGTTATATCACCAGCTGGAATTTAACACAGTGCTAGTGTTGAGTGAAATTAACCTCTTAAAAATGTCTTTTGATGGTAGCTGTTAATTGTGATGATTTTATTAACCAATTTTTTTAGAGTTGTTATAATTGTATCTTCTTGTAATTTTATTTTGAAATTCTGGAAGATGTCTGTCTTCAGTGTTAATTATTTTAACCAAGTAAATTTGCTTTCTACCTCCTGGGCAGCAGCATGTTGTGTTTGCAAAAAGACAGGTTGTAGAGTCAGTTAACACTGTTTTGAATTACACTTAGGTCTTTCATTTGCTCACGATCTTGATGAGTTGCTGATCTTTTCTTGCTTTCAGTGTTCTTACATGTAAGAGGGGAATAATACCCAATATGTAGTGATATTCTAATGATTCATTTAGACAACATATATGCTTGGCACGTAACAGAAGCTTAGTAAATGTTACTTATTTACTCTTTCCCAAAATAGCCTGTCTTCTGGGAGCATTTCTGTTAAGTAAAAAATAAAAACAAAACCTTGCAAACATTTTTAAAAAGTAAATTAAATGTGGTTATAACCTTTGGTCTGATTTTGGCAAAATGGTGAAACAACAGAAACAAACCTGTGTTCTTCTGAATCCACCTTGAGAAAACTTCCTGGGGCATCTGGGTGGTGGCTCAGTCAGTTAAGAGTCCAACTTCTGCTCCGGTCATGATCTCATGGTTCTTCATGAGTTTGAGCCCAACATCAAGCTCTCTGCTGTCAGCGCAGAGCCCACTTTACATCCTCTGTCTCTCTCTCTTTCTGCCCCTCAGGTGCTCTCTCTCAAAAACAAACATTGAAAAAAGAAAGAAACCTTCTTCCTTTTCCCCCATCACCTGGTAGATGCCACCACTTAGGTACTGTCTCCTTGAACACGTTATTTACCATCCCTCTGCCTGTTACTCATCTGTAAATCAGAGATAACAGTAGTGCCTATCACATAGTTATTATGAAGATCAGTTCAGTTAATTCAAATACCTATAATAGTGCCTGTAAAATAATACACAGTATTTACATTAGGTACCAATACTATTTGGAAAGATTTTGTAATTCTTTTTTTAATGTTTTTTTAATGTTTATTTATATTTGAGAGAGAGAGAGCAGGGGAGGGGCAGAGAGAGAGGGAGACACAGAATCTGAAGCAGGCTCCAGGATCTGAGCTGTCAGCACAGAGCCTGATGCGGGGCTCTAAGCCACAAACCGCGAGATCATGACCTGAGCCAAAGTCAGATGCTTAATGGAATGAGCCACCCAGGCACCCTGTAATTCTTTTTCTTAATGCTCAGGAATCCCCTCCTAACCCCAATAGCCTGGCTTGTATCTAACTTACAAATTTTCATATATATTCCCACCACTAACAACATCCAGTATAATTCTGCTAAACTCAAGTGCAGATGGTGTACTTAATTTCAGGAGGTTTCCACAGCCCTAGAAATCCATTCTTAGATCCCTTAACATACTTAAAAAATTGTTAATTTGGAAGATATGCAAAGGAATTTGTAATATTTTTGAGTACAAAAGTATAACAGAGCTCCAAATACAGAGCCTAACATTTGGAGTTTATATAAAATGATTTGTATTTAAATATCTTTAATATGCATTTATATCTTCTAAGCTCAGTCTCTTGAACTTCTATGGATGCCTTTTCCCTGGCTTTTGCATCCAAGTTCATAGAATATATTTTACTATAAAGGTATTCTAATGTATGTGTCCTCATTTTGCTATTTTTTAGCTTAGATGGTGAGTTTCCATTGTGTTGAACATGGGGATTGTTCCACTAGCTTTTTAAAAAAGCACTTGTTTTTCTCCCTTCAAAGGCGTGGAAAACAAATCTTTCAAAATTCTATTTACACATTGGAGCCCTATTGTGTGAGTCAAAATAAGCAAGACATATACCTCAGTGAATCCTTATTTCCTTCTTTAAGGGTATCAACTCCTTGTCTTTATTGATAGATCCAAATTTCATCTTCCAGGTAACTGATTAAGGACGAATCCTCAGAAATTTGTCACAATTCCAAATAAACAAAGAATGTAAATAATCAGTCTGCAATAAGAATTCTGATAAGAAAGGAAGGAGAAAGGAAATAGCATCAGAGCAATAGACGTTTGCATTTTAAAATATTTTGTTCGGTGTATTCAGAACTGTGCACACTGTCAGCGATGATGAGTAAGCAAGAACGTCAATAAATGGGGAAGTCTAGCCCTTACACTTTGTTTCATAAGTTTTTTTTAAACATGTTAGTCTCCAAATTTATAAATTATGGCCTGGGCAGTGCTTAAAATAGTAATTTTATGTAGCAGTAATAAAATCCCCCAAATATACCAGTTATATGCATTTAGCCTTTTCTTCATTGCTATAGAAATGGAAAGGGAAGGATGACTGGATAGTTTCTGGAAAAAGTAAGGAAATGGGTTCTGGTGAAGTAGAAAAATGACTCAGTTTTAGTTTTCCTTGAATAAAAATAATTGGAATCTAGAGGAAAGAATGGCTCACTCCAGGAAATGTAGTTGTTTTGATTCCCCAAACATGAATGCCTGAACAAAATGCTTCTTTTATCATTTGAGTATTTTCAAGGGTTAAAGTGATTGGCATCATCATATTTCATTCCTAATGCCAACTCTAACCTTAGTAGTGGTAGGAGCCATATCTTTTTTTTTTTTTTTTAAGGTTCATTCATTTTTCACAGACAGAGAGAGACAGAGCATGAGTGGGGAAGGGTCAGAGAGAGAGGGAGACACAGAATGCGAAGCAGGCTCCAGGCTCTGAGCTGTCAGCACAGACCCCCAATGCAGGGCTCGAACTCACAGACCATGAGATCATGACCTGAGCTGAAGTTGAATGCTTAACAGAATGAGCTACCCAGGCGCTCCAGTAAAAGCCACATCTTATTTATCTGGATATTTTCAGTAAGTGTACCATCTGGCATATAACAAACACTTGATGATATTTTAATACATGAAAGAGCCAATAAATGAAGCCCAAGGACTAAACTTGAAATTCATTGATAGCAAGCTTTTTTGAATATATTGAATATTTGAAGTGTGGTTGTGAGTGAATTTGAATTTATGTATGAATATATACTTTTATACTTTTATAAATAATATTTATATATGAATATATTGCATCTGGATATTCACATAAGTAAATTCAATATATCATTTGTCTTGTTATTATATCACAAGAGCCAGAGCTTCCATTTTCTACTTTCTATGAAGACCTCTCTCTACTCTTGTTACATATTATTCTACATAGGTGGGAACACTGTTTATGTAGATTGAAGGAAATATATTGCTTATACGACTTTAACTTTTTAAAAATTATCTTATTTTTAATTGACAATGAAATAAAAGTAGTAATTTTCTCACTTTTTTCTGTGTATAATCATTTCTTTAAAAGAATCACTAACATTCTCATTTCTAAATTTATGTGTCCTATCTTTTTCATTTTGAAGTAAATAATACTAATTTACACATATTTGCACACTGAGAGTTCTGGCTCCCCCTTTACCTTGTATTTCCCTATTTGATTATTATTATTTTATAGTTAAGTTGAAATGGCTTTTATCTTCTTAGAGGACTTTTAATATGGTCAGGAAGAAAGTAAAATAACCACATTTTAGAACCATATTTTATATATATGTGTGTATATATATATATATATATACACACACACACACACACACACACACACACAACTAGAAGTAAAAGTTCAATATTTGGTGTTAAAGCAAAACATACATACACAATCTATGCACGTACAGGATTTATGTAGTAATCCCCCTCAGTTTCACATTGTTGTTATTTTGATTGGAAAGAAAAGTTTTGAGTTTAATAAAATATAAATATATATTCAATATGTCATTTAGAGCCATGAAATTTTGTAGTGTTTTTGCTGATTAAAAAATTATATATAAGCATTTTTTAATTTATTTTTTTTTAAATTTGCATCCAAATTAGTTAGCATATAGTGCAACAATGGTTTCAGGAGTAGATTCCTTAATTCCCCTCACCAATTTAGCCCATCCCCCCTCCCACAACCCCTCAATTTGTTCTCCATATTTATAAGTCTATTTTGTCCCCCTCCCTGTTTATATATTGTTTTTGTTTCCCTTTCCTTATGTTCATCTGTTTTGTCACTTAAAGTCCTCATATGAGTGAAGTCATATGATATTTGTCTTTCTCTGACTAATTTCACTTGGCATAATACCCTCCTTTTCCATCCACGTAGTTGCAGATGGCAAGATTTCATTCTTTTTGATTGCCAAGGAATACTCCAGTGTGTGTGTGTGTGTGTGTGTGTGTGTGTACCACATCTTCTTTATCCATTCATGCATCGATGGATATTTGGGCTCTTTCCATATTTTGGCTCTTGTGGATAGTGCTGCTATAAACATTGGGGTGCATGTGTCCCTTCAAAACAGCACACCTGTATCCCTTGGATAAATATCTAGTAGTGCCATTGTTGGGTCGTAGGGGAGTTCTATTTTTAATTTTTTGAGGAACCTCCATACTGTTTTCCAGAGTGGCTGCACCAGCTTGCATTGACACCAACAATGCAAAAGAGATCCTCATTCTCCACAGCCTCGCCAATATCTGTTGTTGCCTGAGTTGTTCATGTTAGCCATTCTGACAGGTGTAAGGTGGTATCTCATTGTGGTTTTGATTTGTATTTCCCTGATGATGAGTGATGTTGAGCATTTTTTCATGTGTCTGTTGGCCATCTGGATGTCTTCTTTGGAGAAGTGTCTCTTCATGTCTTTTGCCCATTTCTTCACTGGATTATTTGGTTTTTAGGTGTTGAATTTGATAAGTTCTTTATAGATTTTGGATACTAACCCTTTATCTGATATGTAGTTTGCAGATATCTTTTCCCATTCTGTTGGTTGCCTTTTAGTTTTGCTGATTGTTTCCTTCGCTGTGCAGAAGCTTTTTATTTTGATGAGATCCCAGTAGTTCATTTTTGCTTTTGTTTCCCTTGCCTTTGGAGACGTGTTGAGTAAGAAGTTGCTGCGTCCAAGATCAAAGAAGTTTTTGCCTGCTTTCTCCTAGAGGATTTTGATGGCTTCCTGTCTTACATTTAGGTCTTTCATCCATTTTGAGTTTATTATTGTGTATAGTGTAAGAAAGTGGTCCAGGTTCATTCATCTGCATGTCACTGTCCAGTTTTCCCAGCACCACTTGCTGAAGAGAGTGTCTTTATTCCATTGGATATTCTTTCCTGCTTTGTCAAAGATGAGTTGGCCATACGTTTGTGGGTCCATTTCTGGATTCTCTATTCTGTTCCATAGATCTGAGTGTGTGTCCTTGTGTCAGTACCATATTGTCTTGATGATTACAGCTTTGTAGTATAGCTTGAAGTCTGGGTTTGTGATGCCTCCTGCTTTCAGTTTCTTTTTCCAGATTGCTTTGGCTATTCGGTGTCTTTTCTGGTTCCATACAAATTTTAGGATTATTTGTTCTATCTCTGTGAAGAATGCTGGTGTTATTTTGATAGGGATTGCATTGAATTTGTAGATTGCTTTGGGTAGTATTGACATGTTAACAATATTTGTTCTTCCTATCCAGGAGCATGAAATCTTTTTCCATTTTTGTGTCTTCTTCCATTTCTTTCATAAGCTTTCTATAATTTTCAGTGTATAGATTTTTCACCTCTTTGCTTAGATTTATTCCTAGGTATTTTATGGTTTTTGGTGCAATTGTAAATGTGATCGATGCCTTGATTTCTCTTTCTGTTGCTTCATTGTTGGTGTATAGGATTGCAGCCAATTTCTGTGCATTGATTTTATATCCTGCAACTTTGCTGAATTCAGGAATCAGATCTAGGAGGTTTTTTTGGTGCAATCTTTAGGTTTTTCCATATAGAGTATCATGTCATCTGAGAAGAGTGAAAGTTTGACCTCATTCTGGCCAATTTGGATGCCTTTTATTTCTTTGTGTTGTCTGATTGCAGATGCTAAGACTTCCAATACTATGCTGAGTAACAGTTGGGAGAGTGGACATCCATGTCTTGTTCCTCACCTTAGGGGGAAAGCTCTCAGTTTTTCCCCATTGAGGATGATATTAGCATTGGGTTGTTCATATATGGCTTTTATGATCTCGAGGTATGATCCTTCTTCTCTCCCTTATTTCTTGAGGGTTTTTATCAAGAAAACGATGCTGTATTTTGTCAAATGCTTTCTCTGCATCTATTGAGAGGATCTTGTGGTTTTTCTCCTTTCTTTTATCAATGTGATGAATCAGGTTAATTGTTTTGTGGATATTGAACCAGCCCTGCATCCCAGGTATAAATCCCGCTTGCTTGTGGTGAATATTTTTTTAATGTATTATTGGATCCGGTTGGCTAATATCTTGTTGAGATTTTTTGCATCCATGTTCATCAGGGAAATTGGCCTATAGTTCTCCTTTTTAGTGGGATCTCTGTCTTGTTTTGGAATCAAGGTAATGTTGGCTTCATAGAATAAGTTGGGAAGTTTTCCCTCCATTTTTATTTTTTGGGACAGTTTCAAGATAATAGGTGTTAACTCTTCCTTAAATGTTTGGGAGAATTCCCTTGGAAAGCCATCTGGCCCTGGACTCTTGTTTTTTGGCAGATTTTTGATTACTAATTCAATTTCCTTACTGGTTATGCATCTGTTCAAATTTTCTATTTCTTCCTGTTTCACTTTTGTGGTGTATATGTTTCTATGAATTTGTCCATTTCTTCCAGATTGCCCATTTTATTGGCATATAACTGCTCATAATATTCTCTTATTATTGTTTTTATTTCTGCTGTGTTGGTTGTGATCTTTCCTCTTTCATTCTTGATTTTTTTTATTTGGGTCCTTTTTCTTTTTTATCAAATTGGCTACTGTTTTGATCAATTTTTCTAATTCTTTCCAAGAACCAGTTTCTGGTTTCATTGATCTTTTCTACTGTTTGTTTTGGTAGCATTATTTTCTGCTCTTATCTTTATTATTTCCTCTCTTCTGCTGGTTTCAGGTTTTATTTGCTGTTCTTTTTCCAGCTCCTTAAGGTGTAAGGTTAGGTTGTATATCTGAGATATTTCTTCCTTCTTTAGGAAGGCCTGGATTGCTATATACTTTCCTCTTTTTACTGCCTTTGCTGCATCCCAGAGGTTTTGGGTTGTGGTGTTATCATTTTCACTGACTTCCATATACTTTTTAATTTCCTCTTTAACTTCTTGGTTAGCCCATTTATTCTTTAGTAGGATGTTCTTCAGTCTCCAAGTATTTGTTACCTTTCCAAATTTTTTCTGGTGGTTGATTTCGAGTTTCATAGCATTGTGGTCCAAAAATATGCACGGTATGATCTCGATCTTTTTGTACTTGCTGAGGGCTGATTTGTGTCCCAGTATGTGGTCTATTCTGGAGAACGTTCCATGTGCACTGGAGAACAATGTATATTCTGCTGCTTTAGGATGAAATGTTCTGAATATATCTGTTAAGTCCATCTGGTCCAGTGTGTCATTTAAAGCCATTGTTTCCTTGTTGATTTTCTGATTAGATGATCTGTCCATTGCTGTGAGTGGGGTGTTGAAGTCTCCTACTATTATGGTATTACTACCAATGAGTTTCTTTATGTTTGTGATTCATTGATTTATATATTTGGGTGCTCTCACATTTGGCATATAAATGTTTACAATTGTTAGGTCTTCTTGGTGGATAGACCCCTAAATTATGATAAAATGCCCTTCTGCATCTCTTGATACAGTCTTTATTTTAAAGTCTAGATTGTCTGTTATGACTACTCCGGCTTTCTTTTGTTGACCATTAGCATGATAGATGGTTCTCCATCCACTTACTTTCAATCTGAAGGTGTCTTTAGGTCTAAAATGGGTCTCTTGTAAACAGCATGTAGATGGATCTTGTTTTCTTATCCATTCAGTTAGCCTGTGTGTTTTGATGGGTGCATTGAGTCCATTGACATTTAGAGTGGACTGAAAGATAGGAATTTGTTGCCATTATATTGCTGGTAGAGTTGGAGTTTCTGGTGGTGTTCTCTGGTCCTTTCTAATCTTTGTTACTTTTGGTATTTATGTATTTATTTATTCATTCATTCATTCATCTTTTTTCCCCCTCAGAGAGTCCCCCTTAAAATTTCTTGCTGGGCTGGTTTAGTGGTCACAAACTCCTTTAATTTTTGTTTGTCTGAGAAACTTTTTATCTCTCCTTCTATTTTGAATGACAGCCTTGTTGGATAAAGAATTCTTGGCTGCATATTTTTCTGATTCAGCACATTGAATATATCCTGCCACTCCTTTCTGGCCTGCCAAGTTTCTGTGGATACGTCTGCTGCAAACCTGATCTGTCTTTCCTTGTATGTTAAAGACTTTTTTCCCCTGGCTGCTTTCATGATTCTCTCCTTGCCTGAGTATTTTGTGAATTTGACTATGATATGCCATGTTGATGGTCTGTTTTTGTTGAATCTAGTGGGAGTCCTCTGTGCTTCCTGGATTTTGATGTCTGTGTCTTTCCCAGGGTTAGGACACTTTTCTGCTATGATTTGCTCACACAACCCTTCTACCCTTGTCTCCCTCTCTTCCTCTTCTGGGATGCCTATGATTCTGATGTTGTTCATTTTTAATGAGTCACTGATTTCTCTAATTCTTAAATTGTGCTTTGTTGCTTTAATTTCCCTCTTTTTTTCTGCTTTGTTATTCTCTATAAGTTTGTCCTCTGTATTGCTGATTCTCTGTTCTGCTTCAGCCATCTTTACTGCCACGGCATCCATTCGTGATTACAGCTCAGTTATAGCATTTTTTATTTCATCCTGACTAGTTTTTACTTCTTTCATCTCCATAGAAAGGGATTCTAATCTATTTTCAACTCCAGTTAGTATTCTTATTATCCTGAGTCTAAATGCTGGTTCAGACATCTTGCTTGTATCTGTGTTGGTTAAGTCCCTGGCTGTCGTTTCCTCCTGCTCTTTCTTTTGGGGTGAATTCCTTCGTTTCTTCATTTTGAAGGAAGAAAAGGAATTGATGAGGTAGAAAAAATTAGAATTAAATTAAAAATTTAAAAATATTAAAATTAAAAAATTAAAAAAACACAAAAGTCGACTAAATGATGCTAGATCCTAGTTGTATTTTGGTCTCAGTGTTGAAAGTGGCTTGATAGATTAGAGAAAAAAGGGGAAAGAAGAAAAAAAAGGAAATCATTTGAAAATTTGAAAAAATGAATACACTGAAGTAGACTAAAATGAAATGATGGAAGTAAACTAGAATTTGAGAAAATGTACACAAAAGTAAAAAATACAGTAGGAAAAAATTGAAGAAAAATATTTTTAATAAAAATTAAAAATAAAAATGAATTTTTCTCTTTCTGTATTCAAGAAAAAGAAAAGAAAAAGAGAAAAAAGGAAAAAAAAGAGGAAATAGTTTGAAAATTTGAAGAAATGAATACACTGAAGTAGACTAAAATAACATAATGGAAGTAAAATAGAATTTGAAACAAATTACACAAAAGTAAAAAATATACTAAAAAAATAAAAATGTTTTTAATAAACATGAATTTTTTCTTTCTGCATTCAAGAAATGAAAAAGAGAAAACAGAAAAAGAAAGAAAATTGAATAGATGGACCTGCTAACAGACTGAAATACAACTGAAATTACGTTTTCTCCTAGAAGTCAGACTATGAAGTCCTTTATAATCCATAAACTAAGCAGGTTTTGAGACTTCTGTTCTTGAAGAGCGACGTTGGCTCAGTAGGGCGGGGCTTAGTGTAATGGCTCTTCACCCGATGGCGCTGCTAGCCTACTGGGGTGGATTGTTGTGTTGCTTGTAGGTGCATATGTGCATGTGCGGGAGCAGTGAAAATGGTGTCACCCAGCTACCCAGTCTCTAGTATCAGAACTCTGTTCTCCCCAGTGAGCAATCACACACCCTTCCTTTGTCTTCAGCTTTTGTCCTCTCCCTGCTTTTACACTGTCCATGACCAAACCCCAGGCAGTACCTCTCTCCCAAGTTTTGTGTCAGATGCGGCCATTTTCCCCAGCCCCTTACTTCTGAGGGACTGCAGCTTTGACCCGTTGTACCCCTCTGCAGAGCGTCTCACCGAGCAATGGCCAAATGCCAGCCACACCCAGGAAAGTTCGTGGGACCATGCTGCTGCCAAAGCCCAGAGACTGCGGCCAGGTTCCAGCCCACCCCAGGAAAAGTTCACGAGATAGTGTAGCAGCAGTATTTCAGGGATTATGAAAAATCACAACACACATCTGGCACCAGTCTTCACTCTTAATGACCTTGTTCCAGCACCAGCGAATGTGGCCATTCTGTGGGGTCTGCTGGGCCCAGGTTGCCTCACAGACTCTACCAAATGTCCTTCCAGCAGTGGAACCATTTCTCCCCATGTGGCCTGAGAACCTCCTGGACCCCACTCTGCTCCTGGGGATTCGCCCTTCCCACCAGTGCACTGCCAGGTATCGACCTGCAGAGTTGCAGACTCTGCACTCCCCCTGTTTACAGTCTTTTTTTTTTTTTTTTTTTTTAATTTTTTTTTTCAACGTTTTTTTATTATTTATTTTGGGACAGAGAGAGACAGAGCATGAACAGGGGAGGGGCAGAGAGAGAGGGAGACACAGAATCGGAAACAGGCTCCAGGCTCTGAGCCATCAGCCCAGGGCCTGACGCGGGGCTCGAACTCACGGAGCGCGAGATCGTGACCTGGCTGAAGTCGGACGCTTAACCGACTGCGCCACCCAGGCGCCCCCCCCCTGTTTACAGTCTTAATGGAATTTAAAGCCTCTCCTTTCTCCTTTCTCCCTTTTTAGTTCAGTCCCTGTGGCTGTTTCCAATTTTCCACTTTCTCTCCAGCTGCCTTTTCGCAGGGGTGCTTTTCCCGTATTCTCCCCCCAACCCTGTCCCCATCCTTTCTCCACCCGCAAAAGCGGCTCCCTGCCCACCGTGGCTTCTCTCTCAAGTTTACCTCTCCACGCCACATACCCGCTGAGTTCTGTGGTTCATGTTGTGCAGATTGTTGTGTTAACCCTCAGATCAGTTTTCTAGGTGTGCAGGATGGTTTAGTGTTGGTCTGATTGTATTTCATGGACGCACAACACACAAAAAACTTCCATGCTGTTCTGCCTTCTTGGCTCCCTCCTCTATATAAGCATTTTGATTATGGTTTTAAGTTTAGAAACAGAGATGATTGCTGTTGAGGCATAAGATGGCTGTCAGCCCATGGCAGGAAAGAAGGTGGTAAGCATTGCCGGCATTCTGCAGGTCAACAAATTTCATGCAACACTACATGTAAGTCTCTCTGTTACTGTGATCAGGGCTGCAGTCACTTGTTATGGCTGACTGCCAACTGGTGGAGTCAGTGGTTGTATTTTATCTTCCTAAGGAAAACTCATTCAGCAAGCTATAGAACATAACTGCTGGCCTGTGACTTGTTTATTTTTTAAATAAACATGCAGTCCAGAGAGGGAATCACCATTCTGCACCTATTATTTACTTTTGAGTCATGGAGACATAATCATTCAGTTGCAATGTATTTGGAGGGAGAATATTGGGGAGGCATAAGAGCAGCTGTATCTAGCTTGTATAATATTTATGGCTTTCCTTCTCTGAGATGGGACCAAATTCTGTATTTTTGTGAGTTTTGAATTTTGAACATAAAATGGTGGAGTATCTTTGGTACTGAATTTTAAGGGGAAATTGTGACTAAATGTGACAGAATAAAAAAGGACCTTAAGGCATCCCACTTCCTGATGATCTTCACCATCATCAGTTAGCTGCAGAGTTAGCTAAGAGTACATAAAGTATTGAACAATTACAAACTATTGGACATCTGTGGAAAATATGAAAGCTATAAAAATACCATATTGCATTTAATTCAAGTGTGAAGACATGCCTAATATATGTGGTGATCATTGGAGTGTACTTTGAAGGATGTTAAATATCCTTTATTACAACTCTTACCCATCTTAAACTTGAGCATGTGAGCTGAAGATTTGCCAAGTTAAAAGTGAATATATAAAGGAAACACAGCATGTTAATTGATTGCACCCTGGGAAAAAATAAGTGATTTGACTAGCATTTCTTTCTTAAATGGCAACTGAAGAGCAGGGGTTCAGTCTTTTTGGCTTGGTGGCCAATCTTTGAGAGGTGATAAGCCATCCTCAGAATTTCCATAATTTTCTGTGACAGTTTCATCATACTGTACTGCAGTGGTTGAATCTGGTCCATTACTCAAATGAAGAATCCCGAATGAATTTAATTTTCTTTCTTTTATCCATGTTTCTTACTTTGATTCTGGTTTTTGATTGTGAACAGAAGATTTAAGGTAGCAGATGTGCCAAAATACTGCATCATTTTGGCATCCAAGAAAGGACAGGAGGAAAACAGAAATAGCCTATGACCTTTAGCCAAGTAAGTGTTGGAGCCAAGAAGGGAACAGGCTCAAGAAACAGTAACATTCAGTAGGTTAAGTCTAAATTTCTATGAAATACCAAACTAACACTTCCAGTTCTTCATCAAAATGGCATTCATTATTTGTTCTTTTGATATTTATTGAGTGCCAGATATGTGCCAATCATAAGTAGTTCACCATCTTGTACAGCATGTGGTTTACAGAAATTTTCTAAGTGAGGTAGCAGATTTACCTAACTCAGCTATGCCATGTTGCTGGCCTCTAATGTAACCAAAGGCATATATTGTGAGATAGCTAATCAAGTAGAGGCAGTGGAACATAGTAAAACTTGTCAGCAAAATTTTTGTAGAACATGATTTTAGATTCACCAACACTGCTTTAATGTTGTGACGTCCCATTTTCTGAGCAACCTTACCATCTTCTCTGTGTAGTCTTACAACTTTTACTGGATCCTTCCTGTTAGCTAATGAAATGTTTTTTGTTTTTTTGTTTTTGTTTTTGTTTTTTGCTTTTTCTGTGCTTGTGACTTTAGTTCATTACCTAACATTCATATTTCAATAACTTTCCTGTCCCAACAATTTCAATGAAATTATACTGATAAAAGTCAGTGAAAGTCTCCACATGGGTCAACGCAGTGGAAATGTGTCACTCCCTATCTTAAATTTCCTCTCAGTAGCATTGGAGAGCAAAAGTCTCAGAATCAGGGGAAAAAGCCATCTCAGTTATGAATGAGTTGACTTGGGGATCATCAAATGTGTGTAATGAAGGAAAGTAACAGAGATGACTCAAGGATTTTGGCTTTGGTGAGTGAGAGCATAATGATGCCTTAAATGAAGGTAAAACATAAATAGAAAAAAAACAGACTTATTTAAAAAGAATAATTAGCTTGATTTTAGGTATGTTGAGTATATTGGAAACATAGGCCCTTTTCTAGACGAAATAGCAAGATACAAATATCTACTTGAGAATGGAGAATAAGGAATAAATGAAAGAAAATGAGAGAGCTGAGGTCAAGGGGTACAATGAAAAGAAGGGTAAATGATGACCCTGGAAGAATACTGAGGTGGAGATGGGAAGAAGAAGCAGTGAAAAGAATTGTAAGAGTGACAAGAGAGAAAAATCGGGAAAAATAAGTGCCCTAAATCAAAGAAATACAACCCTGAATAATGAGAAAATGTGCAAATAGAAAATCATTTGAAGACTGGGGACTTTTTGATGCAGTGTTTAGAGCTTGATTGTAAGCTATATGAGAACAGTTTCCTCAGAAGTTAGAGAGCAAGTCAGTGAATAAGTGTAAACAAAAGATTTGGATGTCCCCTTTAAGAATATTTGAAAGTGAAGTACATGGGAATTGGATAAGGCTGTGGATTTATAGGACATCAGGATATAAGGCTGTGGATTTATAGGACATCAGGATTTATAGGACATCAGGATTTGTTACCATTTTAATCTGAAGAATACAAACACACAGTAACAAACAAGAATCCCCTGCTTTTAACCTTTTAAGTCCCATTCTCCAAAGTTAAGCTATTTTCAGTATTTTTGCTCTGGTGGAAACCTCCATATTCATACAGTATGCTGCTACCTGTATTCTTAAACTGTCACTGTAATGTAAAAGAGACAAGTATTTAGCTCACTTAAATACTAACACTTCCATTCCATTTTAATTTTTGCTGTTGACTTTCTGAATTGTATATACTTTATTATTTTATTTCTTCATCACAATTTCACAGTATCTCTTGAGTCCCAACTTGATGGGATAATGATATTAAACCACTAAAGTTTTCATTCAGCTTTCCTCCTTGGTTCCATCTCCCAAATTTATCAGCTATACTTTTATACTGGTAATGGTATTTACATCTATATTCTATCCTACAATCATTGTAAAATCTTCTGTGCTTTCTCTCCATAGGAAATGTGAAAGCTCCCATTTCTCTTTCCTAGCACGAACTATTAAGACTCAAAAGGATGTTTCTAGTATCAAGAGCAAATGGATTTCTTTCCTTTTACTTCATCAAATACTTAAACTCATGGAAAATTTTAGTTTATTTCCTAACTGGGCCATTAATTTCTTATAGAAAATTTTGCCTTGAGTTCCTATTGGTGTTTCTTTTGTACTATTTGTCTTTTAAACTTTTATTAAATATTAATCATATCAAACTATTTATAAAAAGTAAATATTAATTGCAAATTAAACTTCATATTTAAAGTTACATATTTCTGCTTATGCATTTTTTCTGCTTATACATTTTAATATGTCATGAAATAATTTCTAGGTTGTAATATAATTTATAAACTTGTTTATAGTTATTAATACTAAAACTAAAGTTAAATATAAATACTAAAGATTTTGTAAACATTTAATATCTATAACATGTATATTAAATATAGCAAGTTTTCGAGATTAGCAATAATGTAAACATTCACGCATCCATCCACTCTTTAAAAAGATACATTACTATTAACGTTGTAATCCCCTTTGACGACTTCCATATCACTTTCACTTTTCCTCCAGCTTCAAAGGAAACCACTAACATAAATTTATTTTTTTACCATCCCTTGCCCTTTTGTAGAGGTTTAACATATATATATATTTGAATCCCCAAAATATATTGTTTAATTTTGCATGTTTGGGATCTTTATATAAATTAAATATTAACTCTATGAATTATTTGAAAACTTTTACATTCAAAATTTTGTTTCTGAAATTACAATCATATTTTGTTTTTTTGCTGAAAATCCTCTTGTATATTGTTATATAATATTCCATTTTATGACTATACCCAATTTATATAATCAGTATTCCATTTATAGATAGGCAGGCAGTTGGTGATTGCTTTTGTTTTTTTATGAATTTTCTTGCATATCTGTCTGATACATGTTTACAAGTGTTTAGTGGTATATACCCAGAACAAAAATCACTGGATCATAGATTATGCATATATGCTTTTTGGGTATACCCAAAATGCTATCTAAATTAATTGTGCTAATGTATACTCCCATCAGCAGTGTTTGTTTCTGTTGCTCCAGACCCCTGCAAAAATAATTGTCTATTTAGGTCTTCTGCCCATTTTTTAATTGGATTGTATGAAATTTTGCTGTTGAGTTGTATGAGTTCTTTATATATTTTGTATGTTAACCCCTTATCAGATATATGATTGGCACATATTTTCTCCCATTCTGTAGGTTGCCTTTTCATTTTGTTTATGGTACCCTTTGCTGTGCAGAAGCTTTTTAACTTGATGTAGTCCCATTGTTTATTTCTGCTTTTGAAGTCAGATCCAGATCATTGCCAACACTTACATTAACAAGCTTACTGCCTATGTTTTCTTCTAGGGGTTTTATGGTTTTTGTTCTTATATTCAAGTCTTTAATCCACTTTCAGGTAAATTTTATCTATGGTGTAAGATAATAGTCTAGTTCTTTTGCATGTGCGTGTCCAGTTTCCCCAACATCATTTATTGAAGAAACTATCCTTTTTCATTGTATACTCTTGCCTCATTTCTCATAAGCTAATTAACCCTATATATGAGTTTATTTCTGGATTCTGGATTCTGTTCCATTGATCTTTGTGTTTGTTTTTATGCCAATAACATGCCATTTTGATTATTATAGCTTTCTAATATAGTTGAAAAATAAAGAGTGTGATGCCTCCAGTTTTGTTCTTTCTCAAGTTTGATTTAGCTATTTGGGGTCTTTTAAGGTTCCATACAAATATTAAGATTGTTCTATTTCTGTGAAAAATGACATTGGACTTTTGATACAGGTTGCATTGAATCTATAGATTGCTTTGGGTAGTATGGACATTTTAACAGTACTCTTTCAATCCGTGAACATGGAATATATTCCATGTATTTATGTCATCTTCCAGTTTCTTTCATCAGTGTCTTAGGGTTTTCAGCATATAAGTCTTTTACTCTTCGGTTTAATTTTGTCCTATTTTACTCTTTTTGATGCAATTGTAAATTAGATTGTTTTCTTAATTTTCTGCCAATTCATTATTAGTGTATAGAAATAAAACATTTCTTCATTTTGATCTTGTATCTTGCACCTTCACTAAATTCATTTATTCTAATTATTTTTGGTGGAGTCTTAAGGGTCTCCTGTATATAAAGTCATGTAAATAATGACAATTTTACATCTTCCTTTCCATTTTGGATGACTTTTATTTCTTGCCTAATTACTGTGGCTAGGACTTTCAATACTATGTTAAATAAAAGTGGCAAGAGTAGGCATCTTTGTCTTGTTCCTGATCTTACAGGAAAAGTTTTCAGCTTTTCTTCATTGAGTATGATGTTAGCTCTGGGTTTGTCACATATGGCCTTTATTATGTTGATCCATGTTCCATTGAACCTACTTTGTTGAGAGTTTTTATCATAAATGGATGTTGAATTTTGTAAAATGCTTATTTTGCCTCTATTGAGATGATCTTAGGTTTTTTATCCTTCATCAATGTGGTATATCACATTGATTGATTGGTGGATATTCAGCCATCCTTGAATCCCTGGAATAAATACTGCTTGATCATGGTGTATGATTCTTTTATTGTACTTTTGAATTCTGTTTGCTAATGCTTCATTGAGGATTTTTGCATCTGTGTTTAACAGGGATATTGGCCTGTAATATTGTTTTTTTGGTGTCTTTATCTGGGTCATGCTAGCCTTGTAATGAGTTTTTTTTTTTATCTTTTTGGTATTAGTTATTATGTCTTCTTTTTCATTTATTATTATGCTGACTTGGATCTTTTTTCCCAGGTTAGTCTAGCTAATGGTTTATCCATTTTGTTTATCTTTTTGAAGTACCAACTCTTAGTTTGGTTAATCTTTCTTATTGTTTTCTGTTCTCTATTTCACTTGTTTCTGCTTTAGTCTTTATTATTTCCTTTATTCTGCTAACTTTGAGTTCTGTGTGTTTCTTTTCCTAGTTTCTTAGGGTGTAGAGTTAGATTTTTATTTGGCTCTTTCTTGTTTCTTTTTGTTTGTTTTTTTGTTTGTTTGTTTTTATATAATTTATCGTCAGATTGGTTTCCATACAACACCCAGTGCTCATCCCAACAGGTGCCCTCCTTAATGCTCATCACCCACTTTCCCCTCTCCCCCAACCCCCATCAACCCTCAGTTTGTTCTCAGTATTTAAGAGTCTCTTATGGTTTGCCTCCTTCCTTCTCTGTAACTATTTTTCCCCCTTCCCCTTCCCCTTCCCCATGGTCTTCTGTTAAGCGTCTCAGGATCCACGTATGAGTGAAAACATATGGTATCTATCTTTCTCTGACTGACTTATTTCACTTAGCATAATACTCTCAAGGTTCTTTTTTTTAATTTTTTCATGTTTATATACTTATTTTGAGAGAGAGATAGTGAGCAAGTGCAAACAAGGGACATAAGGAGAGAGAGAGGGAGAGAGAATTCCAAGCAAGCTCTACACTGTCAGTGTAGAGCCCGACCTGGGGCTTGATCTTGCAAACCATGAGATCATGACCTGAGCTGAAATCAAGAGCTGGATGCTTAACTGACTGAAACACTGAGGTGCCTCCCTGGATCTTTCTTGTTTCTTAATGTAGAAATTGATTGCTCTGAAGTTCCTTTTTAAAACTGATTTTGGTGCATCTAATAAGTTGTGGAATATTGTGTTTCCATTTTCATTTGTCTCAAGAAACTCTTGTTATTTTATTGTTTGGGAGAGTGTTAATTTCCTTCTATTTGTGAATTTTCCAGTTCTCCTTTTATTATTAGTTTCTAGTTTCATGCAGCTGTTGTCAGAAGATACTTGGTATGATTTCACTTTTGAATTTGCTGAGACTTTTTTTGTGGCCTAATATATGGTTTATCCTAGAAAATATTCCTTGTGTGCTTCTGCTGAATGATCAAGTCTGCTTTTGAAAACTTCTTTTGAATTCTTCAATTCAGTTATTGCATTTTTCAAGTCTTGGGTTTCTGTTTTGGTTTGGTTTTCTTTCTTTCCTTCTTTCTTTTTGATGGCTTTTATTTCTTTTTCAGACATCTCATTTTGTTCATGCATTTTTTTTCTAATTTTATTTAGTTTTGTGTCTCTGTGCTCTTGTAGTTTACTAAACTTCCTTTGGAAGATTGTTCTGAATCTTTTGACAGTTCATAGATCTCTCTTTCTTTAGATTCCATTATTGGAGCATTATTAGTTTCTTTGGTGGTGTATTATTTATTTGATTTTGTTTTACTTATTCTTGATTCCTTATGTTGGTTTCTGTGCATTTCACTTATCAGGCTCCTCTTCCAGACTTTATAGGTTTGCTTTGGCCGAGACAGATTTTCACCAGTCAGCTCAATTTGGGTTACTGGTTATGTGATGGTAATATCTTTGGGCAGGAAGAGCCTGCTACTATGGTTCATTTGGGAGCAAGGAACTATTTGAGCTCTGAAATCAGGGTGGGAGTTGTGCTGCTGGCTGAGAACAGTGTTTTTGGACTGTTGGCTTGGTTCCCTACCCAAGTGAGGGTATAGGATGTGCTACACATTTGCCTGGATTCTGTGGTCAGGTTTCCTAAATGGTCAGGAATGGTTACTTTTCAGTAATAAGGCTATGAATTGGCTTTCTTGCCCTGGCAAGGCAGCAAGATGGCACCCAGCACCAGTACAACTTGTTTGGGTAATTGAATCCTGCAAGACTCTATACTGAATTCCTGGCCCGATGGATCCATTGGTACACAACAAGCCATGCCCTCTTTTCAAGTGTGACGGTAAACAGAGCTCTTGGTTGGAATATGCTGCTTACTTTGTGCTGTGATCAGGTTCCCTGATTTTGTATGTTTAGTAATGGGCTGGGCTATGAATTAGTGTCTCTGCCTGGGCGCATCAGGGAAAAGCAGCTCTAAAACTGGTAAGTCTCTTTGTTGTCATATCTCAAGCCCAGCTGTGCCCCAAGGTCCCTGGCTGAACAGACCACTGGCTTTGCTCTGTGGGCACAGCTCTTCTTGCCTACCTCTCTATTCCCCATGTTGCTGGTTGTACAGCTTCCAGGGGTTCTTGCCATACTTTCTGGTTAGATGCAACCCAGGAATCACAGGTGTGGGGCTGTTTCACCTCACTTGGCTTGAGAGGTAGTTGTCACTCCAGGTAACTCCCCAAATTTTTCTAGTAGGCTTTGCAGTTGGCAGGTGCTGGGAGCTACTCTCAGCCTTGGGTGTAAATTAATACCCCTGCTTGTATGTACCAGGGGGATCCTCCACACATGTGCTGGTTTTGCTCTGGGAGATGATCACCTCCACCAGCCCATATTTCAGCTTGAGCTTTGCTGGGCTAAATAGCTTCCCAGTGCTCTTACCAGGCATTCTGATCATACATAGTAGGCCAGGAGACACTCTTCCCAGTGGGTGGGTCTGTGACTCAGTTGCCAGCCTGGTCATGGGCAAACAAGCTCTAGGGCTGCCAAACTCCTCGATAGAGGACTCACATTAGGCAGATCTGCACCCCAGCTAGTTTCCTGGTCAGAGTATACTATTGACTTGGTTTTGCTAATGCAGAGAGCTGCAGTTGGGATTACTACTTGGGTACTGTGGGTGTGAACTGGATCTGCCAAGATCCATGTGCTAGTTGTTGCAATCCCCTCTGTCTTTTCCATCACAGATTCCCAGTGGTTGAGCCCTGCAGATTGCCCTGCAGTCTCTGTGGTACAAGATCAGACTAGAGGCTTCCACAAAGCAACTCAAAATTATGGGGGTGCTAGTTGTCTCCAAAGGCTCTCTTTTCCTATTGTCTGGGTATCATTTTTTTCCCCCACCAGACCAACATGGTGGCAGGACTCATTTCAGCTTTATTATATACCATGTCTAACACAGGAGCTAGTAGGTAGTTAGTACTCAGTAGATACTGGTTAATTGAATTAATAAATAATTTATTTTGGTGGCATGGTAATGGTTCTAGAAGCTTTCCAAGTAAAAATTTGCAAATTTTGAATATCTAGTCTTCTAATAGTACTTTCATTTATTTCAAATGTGTTATGTCCTCATAAAGCTATAAACATGCCTTTATCCATTATTCTTTAGATGCTTACCTTTATTAACAAAGTTAATATTTTATATAATAATTCTCCATATTGACATTAGGTTTATAAGGGCATTTATATATAAATTGGTGAATTTGTATGACAAGGGTTTTACACACTGTTGCTTGGGTTCTCCTGAAACAGATGCTTAGATATCAGGGGAGAGGGCCAAGACAGTTACTGGGAATCAATAACCTATGAAAGGAAGAGGAAGAAGGCAGGATTGGACAGAGGGAGAAGCTGATCTGGATGTAGGCCTAACAAAGCCTCAGTCTTGGCCAACATAGTAGGGCACTAACTAGTGCCCATCAGAGTGTCCCACTATGGATTGAAAAGGCAGGACCTTTACACCCCTGCCTCCCTCAGTTATTGGGCATGGGCTGCCCCAGGGAAGAGAATAGCTTCAGACAAGGCTGCTCACAGCAGCTGAGGGTGACCTTGCAGGGGCTGCTAGTTGAATGTTGCCTGTTGACCAGGCTTCTCACAGCCAGGCAGCAAGCCATTGCTACACTCACTATGTAAATTCAGCATTCTGAGTGCTTGAGAGTTTTGATACTTTTGGTCCACAAAGCAGCCATAAGAATTACTAGCAGGTCTTAGATACAAACCCAATCAGTTTGACTTCAGAGTTCATGCACTTAACCATTCTACCATCCTGCCTCCCTACTCTGTTCAGTACAGAAGTGCATGCATAGAATGAACAAATTGACCACCCATGCTGAGCTTTGTTATTATAGGGTAACTGTGAAACTATGTTAATTCTTAAGAAGATGTCACTAAGGCTTTCAATCAAAAGAGATAAAATTATCATTTTGCCCCGATTCTTTTTTTTTAATGGTAGATAATGTTCTTTGACTCAGGTAGTCTGTTCCTCTCTTCCAAGCCAGTCTATTCTAACCTTGTCACTTGTTCATATAACCCAGGTTTCATTGGCTTTGAGCCAACCTATGAAAGTAGACATTCTGTCCACTTGTACTCAATCCCTCAGAATTTCTGTCTCAGTCCCTCAAAGTTTCTTAGAGTCTAGAGGCAGTGCACACACATTTTCATTAAAATGTTTGGTCTTTTACAATGTAGTATGCGTGGTTAATTTCTGCTCCCCCTGCTTTTGTCTTTCCTTCTGCTGTGCATAGGTATATCCATAAATTATGATCATGTCTCAGTCCACTTAGCATCCAAGAGGGTCCTGCTGCCATGTTTTCCACTTCTGATAAAGGGGTAGGAGAGTAAATGATACTACGGATTATTTAGAATTGCTCCTCTTCCTTGACTCTTGTGAAGTTGTTACTGGATCAAGTTGCCTCTACAGTTGTCTCTAACCTCACATTGAATTCTCTCTTAGGGTCTCAGATCCTCATCCACATAGATGTCTGTTGATGCATGGCCACCAGTTCACTAGATATGTCTTAACATTGGTGGCCATAGGCCAGTTTCAAGGCACATGTGTTAGATTACATTTCCTAGAAACTGATTCTGAAATGTAATTTTGCTGGCAGGAGGTTGACTGAGAAATCCCTCTGAATCAACATTTGAGGTGGTGTGAAGGTAACCCAGAGGGTCAAAGGGAGAAGTTAAACTACAGTACATTCATTAGAGAAGCCTTATAACCCTTGGGGAGCTCTGGAGCTGGGATGGCCCTTCACTGTTGTCCTAACAGTGCACTGATCAGTCATTGGATGCCCCAGTTATAAAATTAGGTGAAGTATTTCCCTTTGGGGATAATTCCTGGGGAGGGTCTCTGCTGTAAGCTGCCATCAGGTAACACTTCCAAGAGCAGGGAGAATGAGTGCCTCACTTCTGAAGGGTGGACACCTCATACTATCCCGTACATCATCCAGATTATTTATGCCACTGACCAAAATTCAGTCTTTAAAGTTATGAGACTTTCTCAGAAGGATTCCCTGTTATATTTGTTTGGTTCCGGCAGACTATTCTTTCTATTTGCAATTATAACACACACACACACACACACACACACACACACACAAACATGTAGCAGTTACTGTTAGAACTGTAATGCACTTGGCCCTTGTATTCTGCCTCCTCTAAGTTTTTTTTATTTGTTTTCATTTAGTTTTGTTTTGTTTTGTTTTTTCATTTGCAAAGGGTTACAAAACACTATGGCTTCATGCAAGTGAAAATAGTATCTTCTAAGATGAGTGTTGTCTGGAAGTTTCTAACTCATATGTGCTTCCTTACATGCTTGGTTCCTTTCTTTTTTTAAAAAAAAATTCTTCATTTGATTATAGTTGACACACAATGTTACATTAGTTTCACATGTACAATATAGTGATTCAACAAGTTTATACATTATGCTGTGTTCAGTATAAGTGTAGCTACCATCTGTCACCATACTTTGACTCTATATTGACTATTGAATATTACTGACTATATTCTTTGTTGTGCATTTTATTCATCTGATTTATTCATTCCATACCTGGAAACCTATATCTCCCACTCCTCTTCGCTCATTTTGCCCATCTCACCACTTTACTCGCCTCTGATAAGCATCAGTTTGTTCTCTGTATTTATTGGTCTGATTCTGCTTTTGGTTTGTTTGTGTATTCATTTGTTATTTTAGTTTCTGTATATGAGTGAAATCATACAATATTTTTCTTTCTCATTCTGACTTATTTTACTTAGCTTAATACCCTCTGGGTCCATCCACATTGTCACAAATGGCACAACCTCATCCTTTTTATGGCTGCATAATATTTCACTGTGTGCATTTTGTGTGCGTGTGTGTGTGTATACATACAACATCTTCCTTATCCATCCATCTATCAATGGACATTTAGGTTGTTTGCATATTCTTCAAAAGAGCTGTTTCCCTTTTAGCAAAATGCTGCCTCACTGAGTCCACTCAATGTAACAAAACTCCCAACAGAAAGAGTTCTAAGTAAGCTTTTTCAGTGATTATTTTCAATAATTCAAAAGAATATACACATATTTCCTGTCCAAATATAAAGCAAGCCATGTACAGTGATACTATAGATATTGTAGAGATTCTGTAAGTATCTTTAGTATATTTACAGTAGTAGACAAAACCCATTCTGCTTAATTTTTTTTAAGTGTGTATGGATCTCCTCCTGCAAATGTCTCTGAAATATGTAAATGAACAGTTATTTGCTTACAAGGAAGTCTCTGGGATGACTTTGTAGTACACAGTTTCTTTTCAGCACTTTCTCACCCCCAGTTAATTCTTGTTCACCGTCTTCCCATGACTTCCGCTGGCCTGCCAAAATCAGGATGACCAATCGCCTGCCCTCCCCTCCCGCCACTGTTCCATTTCTGTCTCTTCTCTCTCTTTCCATCCCTCAGAGCTGTATATCTCTGCCAAGTTTTAGGGTAGTAATGATATCAAATACATTGACTTTCAGGTGGGAACAATTTATTTAATCTTTCTGAATATTTGCATATGAAAACGTGATATCTATTGGGTAAAATTTAGGAGTATGAGGCAATCATTAACAAATAAAGCATTTCTGAAAGTTTGGTTGTGAGAAGTAGGAGCCCATTCACTATGTGCCTTAAGAGTCATGATTTGGGTTAATTTCTCCTCTTAATACACAATTGCCCTGCTATTTTCTGATGAAGAACAGTCTTTGTGTGTGCTGTAGCACACTGAACATGTTCAAACACTGTTTGAGATCCAGCAAAAGGAAAATTTCTACTTAGCCTGTGAACTATCATACAATGATACCAGCACACTAAGGATTAACCATTGATCGACCTTATCATTTGGTTATGTAATATTTGAGTTTATAACTGTAAATCAAATTATAACAATAGGATATACTTCTTCACTGACCTGAGATAGTGATCTACATACCCAGTTACTTCCGAAGGAATTTATTCTCATCCAGTTGTATGTTTTGCCCTCTGAAGTTTTAATAGCTCTAGAAAAAGCATGAGGAAGAAGCCCAAATAAATACTTTATTGATGATGGAAGGAATAAAGAGGAGGAGG
Source organism: Lynx canadensis (assembly GCF_007474595.2). Classification (NCBI taxonomy): domain Eukaryota; kingdom Metazoa; phylum Chordata; class Mammalia; order Carnivora; family Felidae; genus Lynx; species Lynx canadensis. Next base: position 23,365,851 of record NC_044321.2, read on the forward strand.
AAGGGGAGGGCGGGTGGAGGAGGAGAATGTTCACCTTGTTGACCCTGGTTTGGTTGATGAATGAGAGAGCTGTTTGTTGCCATGCAAGTGTTTTGCATATCAGTTTTAAATTATTTAGTAAACACATAATTCCCTTTAGCATAACTAAATGTATTACATGTGCTTGGAGATTGCCTGAGATTCCTCTTTATTTCTAACTTTTGAAAATTGTAACCAAATGTAATTTAATGGTTAATATATTGAAGTCACACTTGTTTACTTATCTTGGAACTATAGGTTTTGTCAGGCAATTGAATCACACAGTGTTCAAATTTTTAAAAATTTTATACATAATTATTTTTTCCTGATTAAAACAATGAGAAACACTAAAGTCATCACTAATAATGACAGTGATTCAGTGCAGGGCAGGCTTTCCTTATGAATCTAAGTCAAAGTAAAATAGTGGCTCTTACCTTCAAAAATAGGCTGTCATCACTGGGGTAACATTTGAGGAAACTTTATTTCAATAGCACTGTAACTATTCAGTGGAAATTACACAGGTGAAATGACTCTGTGTGTGTGTGTGTGTGTGTGTGTGTGTATGGTACAACAATGACTTAATATTTTAAGTGACATAGAGGGTTAAGGCAGAGTCCCTGAAGGTCAACTAGCTTCATAACTTTGGGCAATAAGCAAATAAACATTAGCTATTTTATATGTACATGTTATACATATACATTTTATAGACATATATATTGCTTAAATATATATGTCCATGTGTTTATGCATATATACCTATGTTTTATTTAGGTTTTATCTCATATAACCTAAATAACATAGATTCTATATAATAAAATCTAAAAATAATATATTTAGATTACGTAGATTATTTTATTTGGTTATATCCTAACCAATGAATGAAGTATATGAATTGGATTTGCTATGTTGTGATATATTTCTTGTGGCATAGCTTTTAGTGCTTTGATAAATGATATTATATACTTTCAACCACTTTTAATTATCCCTAATAACCCCAAAAGACTTAAAAGTGTTTCCAACCCTATTCAAAGTGGCTTGCTGGCTATTAAAGGCTGAGTGCCTCTGGCTGAGAGGCATCTTGGCTGCTAACATGGGTAATTATAGACATTCCTAAGGCTATTAAATTTGTAAAGCTATTAAAACATCTAATGTTTCTTAGCTTTGATTATAAGATATCTGAAATTGCCTGGCTGGATTAGGAGTTTCTTAAATTAAGCATTTAGGTCATAAGATTTCTAGACCAAGTCTTATCTATGTTCTATGATGTAAAACTGCATTTCACCTACTCCATAAACATTAGCTAGTACCTAGTTTCTGAAGATTTAATGTGTCTTCCCATGATATAGTTGAGTTCCTTATTTATGCAGCGTTTCTATAGATAATGAAAAATTAAATCTTGTGCTTAGATTGCATTACATGTGGAATTCTGCACTATGGGTAAATCTGAACATACACACACTGGGCATTGATATTTGTATATCACACTGACATGTGCATATATAAATATATAAAGTAAGATAATAATTTTTTTAAACTGTAAATGACCTTAGAGATAATCTTGACCAAACCTCTAATATGTTAGTTGATAAAGCTGAGGCAGATAGGGTTTATATGATTTATACTGTCACACACCAGGTTATTGGCAGTATGAAAGCTATATAGAACTAGAGCTGCCAATTCTCAATAGAGAATAATAGGCCATTATGTTAATATAATCTACTCTTTGTAAAATAGGAAGCTCTCCCAGTTTTATTTTCTCTTAAGTAAATTTATTACAGTGGATGATTCATTTGTTTGTGTGCATAAACCTGATGGTTGTTATTCAGATAGAATACAAATAAAAATTAATAATAATTAGTTTCTGACAGTTCTATCCTGTCAAATTGCCTGACTCTATTTTGGAGCACATGTACTTTTTAAAGCACTCAAATCATCTCTCCCTAAAATACCTATACATGGAATGTTTCAGGAAGAGGATAATTTAGTATAAAATAGGGATGCATCCTTCATTAACTTCATTAGGTAAGGGCTTGAAAATGACTGGGTCCTTAACCTAAATTTCAATGACAGATGTAATTGGCAAGAAATCAGATTTTATGTACTTAAAAATTATAAAATCTGACAACATTTTTAAACATTAGTTTTGTCCATTTTATCACTTGAAGATAGCTATTTACCTCACTTGATCTGTTTCTTCACCTGTGAAATGGGGATAATGCTACATTATCTATTTTATAAGTATTAAATGAAATAATGATTGTAAAGCACATATCACAGAAAATACCCAGTACGTGAAGATTACGTGGCATTTATTTACTCACCACAGGCCTCCATAAGTAGTTATCAGATCCTGTAAGAAATAAACCTTGACTTTTTGAGATCCAGAACTAAATGAACACTAAATACCAGAGAACACCAGAAATGTCGATCACTCACAAGTTTTTGGAAAAGGGGTGCCTGGGTGGCTCTTTCGATTAAGCGTCCGACTTCCACTCAGGTCATGATCTCCCAGCTCGTGAGCTCGAGCTCCTGGTCAGGCTGTATGCTGACAGCTCAGAGCCTGGAGCCTGCTTTGAATTTTGTGTCTCCTTCTCTCTCTGCTCCCCGCCCCCCTCAAAAATAAACATTATATTTTTTAAGTTTCTGGAAAAAAAGAGTAGTTTCAATTAAAATTAGTATCAGTTTGTGGCCATTCAGAAGATAAGATGAAGTATAACTATACATTATAATAAGCACATAACTATCAGGAATTCAGAAAAAAGAGAGTAAGGAATATTAAAAACCAGACTGCTATCCATATAAGAAAGAATGATTCACATTCTTTACTCTAGAGAGAATCTAATTCAAACCAAAGGTCTCTAGTTGCTCTAGTCTGTATCTTGTATAACAGCACAGCATTTTATTATTTCTGAAAAACTTTAGTTTGGAAAGAAGTGGTTGTATTTCCTGCTTGGTTTTTGTCACCTCTTGTGCAAAACGTCTCCCACCGACTTTGGCCTTGGCATCAGTGTCTTTTCATGATCCTCTAGGTATTTCCTAGTTTGTTGTGTCCTTAATCATGGTTCATCCTGTCCTGCATTTTCCAGACATTTCTAACAAGTCTGACACTAAATTATTCGTGTTAACAAAGCTGTATTGAAGGATGATACTAGGGAATAATAAAGATTATAGAGATCATAATAGAAAAAAATTAAAAACTAAATGTCAGAACTTCCTATTTCAACTGTGACAGTGTACTGGTAGTTAGATAAAATATACTTACACAATGATATGAGACATCAGAGAACAATAAGAGTGGCTAGTAATTGAAGAACAGTGAACTTTCAGAGAAGGAAGGTGTGTTTAGGTGAGTTTTGAATTCCTCACTTCTTTCCCCCAGGAAAGTTAAAGACTCTCAATGTAAACTTTGAGACTAGAAAGAAGTAGCAGCTTAGAGCTTCTGGCTGTCTCACTGAAAATAATTGGAGCTCAGGACTACCAGAAAGTCAGAACCTGACAATAGAAGATGCTGGAAAAGAGGAAACTGCTGAAAATTGAGCTCTGTATTCTGTAAGCATTTTCCCCTTTTAAAGCATTTTCCAAACTCCAAGCTGCCCAAATACCCAGGCAAGACCTATAAAAAAGGATGTTACATACAGTGTTCATGGGCTGGATGACATTCTATTGCTAAGATATCAATTCTCCCAAAATCATTATATAAATGCAGTGCAATTCTAATCACTGGATTTTGTTTGTGGAAACTGACAAGCTGGTTTTTAAAATGTATGAAAATACAAAGGGCCAACAATAGTCAAGGCTAGCTTGAAGAAGAACAATATTAAATATCTTATACTACCAGATATGAAGATTTATTATAAAGCTTCCATGATTCAGTAGTATAATATTGGCTCAGAGATAAGCAGACCAACTGAACAGAATAGAGAATCCAGGAGACCCACACTTACATTGCATTCCAATACAATAAAGAAAAGATGTTCTTTTCAGTAAATGATATATCAGTTGGCTGTACTGATGGGTAAAAAATGAAACTTAACACCTATGTCCTGTCATTCACAAAATCAGTTCTAGGTGTATCATAATAATAAAAGTCAAAGTTAAAGCAATAGAGCTTCTAGAAGGTAATATAAGACAATATCCTCATGATTTTGGAGTAGGCATTGGTTTCATAAAAAACATTAAAAATACTAATCAAAAAGAAAAAAGACTTACAAATTACATTATTAAAATTGAGAACTTCCATTCATAAAAAGACATTTTAGTATATATACTGCCAAAGTGGGCACTAAAACCACATTTAATTTTTTTAAATATAGTTTCTTGTCAAGTTGGCTAACATACAGTGTATACAGTGTGCTGTTGGTTTTGGGGGTAGATTCCCATGAATCATTGCTTGCATACAACACCCAGTGCTCATCCCAACAAGTGCCCTCCTCAATGCCCATCACCCATTTTCCCTTCTCTCTCGCCACCCCCCAACCCTCAGTTCTCTGTATTTAAGAGTCTCTTAGGGTTTACTTCCCTCTCTGTTTGAAACTATTTTTCCCCTTCCCTTCCCCTATGGTTTTCTATTAAGTTTCTCAAGTTCCACATGAGTGAAAACATATGATATCTGTCTTTCTCTGAATGACTTATTTCACTTAGCATAATACCCTCCAGTTCCATCCACATTGTTACAAATGGCAGGATTTCATTCTTTGTCATTGCCAAGTAGTATTCCATTGTATATATAAACAACTTCTTCTTTATCCATTCATCAGTTGATGGAGATTTGGACTCTTTCCGTAATTTGGCTATTGTTGAAAGCACTGCTATAAACATTGGTGTACATGTGCCCCTAAGAATCAGCAGTCCTGTATCCTTTGGGTACATTCCTAGCAGTTCTATTGCTGGGTCGTAGAGTAGTTCTATTTTTTTTTTTTTTTTTTTTTGGGAACCTGCGTACTGTTTTCCAGAGTGGCTGCACCAGTTTGAATTGCCACCAGCAGTGCAAGAGGGTTTCCATTTCTCCACATCCTCGCCAGCATCTGTTTCCTGAGGTTTTAATTTTAGCCACTTTGAATGTGAGATGGTATCTCAATATGGTTTTGATTTGTATTTCCTTGATGATGAGGGATGTTGAGCATCTTTTCATAGATCTATTGGCCATCTGTATGTCTTCTTTGGAAAAGTTTCTATTCATGTCTTCTGCCCATTTCTTCACTGCATTATTTGTTTTTCGGGTGTTGAGTTTGGTAAGTTCTTTATAGATTTTGCATACTAGCCCTTTATCCAGTATGCCATTTGCAAATATCTTCTCCCATTCTGTTGCTTGCCTTTTAGTTTTGTTGATTGTTTCCTTTGCAGTGCAAAATCTTTTTATCTTGATGAGGTCCCAATAGTTCCTTTTTGTTTTTATTTTCCTTGCCTTCGGAGACGTGTCTACCAAGAAATTGTTGCAGCTAAGGTCACAGAGGTTGGTTGTTGCCTGTTTTCTCCTCTAGGGTTTTCATGTTTTCCTGTCTCACATTTAGGTCTTTCATCCATTTTGAGTTTATTTTTGTGTATGGTGTAAGAAATTTGTCCAGTTTCATGCTTGTGCATGTTGCTGTCCAGCTCTCCCAGCACCATTTGCTAAAGAGACTTTTTTCCATTGGATACTCTTTCCTGCCTTGTCAAAGATTAGTTGGCCATAAATTTGTCCAAAGATTAGTTGGCCATAAATTTTTGGGTCCAATTCTGGGTTCTATATTCTATTCCATTGGTCTTTGTGTCTGTTTTTGTGCCAATACCATTCTGTATTGATGATTACAGCTTTGTAGTAGTGGCTCTAGTCTGGGATTGTGATGTCTTATGCTTTTGTTTTCTTTGTCAGGGTTGCTTTGACTATTCAGGGTCTTTTGTGTTTCCATACAAATTTTAGGATTGTTTGTTCTAGCTTTGAGAATACTGATGCAGTTTGGAGTGCGATTGCATTGAATGTGTAGATTGCTAAAAACACTTTCAAAAGAATGAAAAGGCAAGCTACAGAGTGGAAGATATTTGCAGTATGTCAATCTAATATAAAACTGATATCTAGGCATAAAAAGAACTTATTCAAATCAGCAGGGAAAGAATTGACAATGCAAACTAAAATTTAGAAGAAAATATGTAAGTAATGACTTCACTAAAGAGAATACAATGGAATAAATGTTTGTATCCCCCTCACAATTTATATATTGAGGCCTAAACCCTCAATGTGAGTGTATTTGAAGATACAGCCTATAGGGAGGTAATTAAGATTAAATGAAATCATAAGGGTAGGGCTTCAATCCATAGGATTAGTATCCTCATTAGAAGAAACACCAAAGCTCTCTTTTTTTAAATTTTTTAACGTTTATTTATATTTTAGAGAGAGAATGTGTGCACAAGCCAGGGAGTGACAGAGAGGGAGACAGAATCCCAAGCAGGCTCCAGGCTCTGAGCTGTCAGCACAGAGCCTGACATGGGTCACCAACTTACCATCCATGAGATCATGACCTAAGCCAAAGTCAGATGCTTAACTGACTGAGCCACCCAGGTGCCCCAAAACACCATAGCTCTTTCTGAGGACACAGTGAGAAGGCTGCTATCTGCAAGCCAGGAAGGGGTTCCTCACCAGAAACTGATCATACAGGCACCATGGACACTAAATACCACAGAACACCAGAAATTTTGATCATATCCTCTAGAACTGTAAGAAAACAAAATTCTATTGTTTAAACCACCCAGTATGTGGTATGTTGTTATGATAGACCCAGCTGACTAATACGGAGGATATCCAGATGGCCAGTAAGCATATATAGAGAGATGCTGGACAACATTAGTCATTAATGAAATGCAAATTAGAATCTCATTGAGATATCACTGCATACTGAACAAAACATGGAGGAAAAAATTAAAATACACAATGTTAGAAAAGGATGTGAAGAATTTTTTTTCTTTCTTTTAATGTTTGAGAGAGAGAATGTGTGTGCATGTGGGAGTGGGGCATAGAGAGTGGTAAAGAGAGAGAATCCCAAGCAGGCTCTGTGCTGTCAGCATGGAGCATGATGAGGGCCTCCATCTCATGAACCACAAGATCATGACCTGAGTCAAAATCAGTAGTCAAACACTTAACTGAATGAGCCATTGAGGCACCCTATGGATATGAAGAAATTTAATTCTTGACCACTGCCAGTGGGATGCTAATTGGTTCAACCACTTTAGAAAAAGTGTTTTCCAGTGTATATCCAAGATAAATGAGTATATATGACCATTGAAATACATAAAGTGTGAATATAACATATTATAAGAAAAAAGTGATTTACTTTTGGTACTATCATGAAAGTAGTGAATCCAGTAAGAGACATCTATAATTCATTTGTCAAATGCCTGACTGTTCTTAATTTAATGCCCTAGTATTATGGTCATCAAATGACTAACATAACTCAGATTTTCCTAATTTTTTTTCATTCACCAATTGTCATATTTCTAAACCTTCATAGCTATGATCCTTATTTCTGCAACTTACAGAATCATATTCAAAATTGATGAATTTGAGCAACATGCACACAAACAGATGGGCATGGAAGAGGTAAATAACACCCAGCAAAGCAAAAAGTGGATGAGGCTGTAGGTGGGCTGTCACCAAGACAAGAACTTTTAAGCTTACAAAATAAGATGCATAAGGTGACTCAGAGAGGTCACTTGGTCAAAGAAGCCAAGCAATATTACAAGAGGCTTCATCTCTTTGGTAGCTCTGTCACCTTTAAGAGGCCAATGGTAGGTTAAGAAACCAAAGAATCCTAAAGTTTTAAGAACCCAGGGACACATTCATATTCACAGTGGTTATAAGACAGATACATAAAATTCTTACAGTGGCTTAAAAATAAGTTATCATAAAAACTGAAACACTCAGACATGGCAAGGAAAGCAAAATCACTGGCTCAATTGAAACTAAACAAAGGAATTTCATATATCTGATGTTTAATGGCTCAGGCTATGATACCTAGATGCTTAAAATTTAGAATTGTGTAAACCATGTCGGTGGAAGAGAATTCTTAATCTCAAATGATGCTTCTTTATTTCTCCTCAATGGTGCTTGAATGTGTACTACCAATAAGTGGCTCAATATCTATCTATCCCTATCTCCTCCCTGCTCCTTTTGTTTATATTTTCATATCTAACTAAATATCCTTTGGATTGATTCTCTTTAAATACATTAATGTATTGAAATATGTTAAAGTCAAGTTTTGCAAGCTCGATGTCTGTCTCTTAGGTGGCTGGTGTGACCCATTGTATATTGATGTTGAAAATTTAAGTGTCTATTTTTCAAATTTTAAAGGAAAATCTACTCCCATATATTGACTACATTAAGTAAATATATAAACAAGGACCACTAAGATTTGAAGGTTTTTTCCCCCTCTCTGAACAAGAAGGTCTGTCGAATTCTTCCTACAGGAGAGGGAGGATAAAAAGGTATTTTGAAGCACATAGGCATTTCTTGAAGAATTGAAATTCATACATGCATTAATACTTTGAATATTTCATCAATAAACATTCTTACAAGATTTTATGCACTAGGCATTAAGAACACAGAGATGCAGAGTTTAGGCATGCTCTTTCTGAGTACTTACAGTCTATTGGGGAAATGGGAAAATAATCACATGGCTCAGTTCCAAATTTATTGACCATGTAGTAAGGGATAAATCCAACTTTATGTAATAAATATTATGATAGAAAAATGAACAAATATATACAGGACCATAAGGCATTTAGACTTCCTCCTCTAGCCTAAGGATGGAAAGAGTGTTCAAACCAGTACCAATAGAAAACCCAGAGGAAAGAGAAAGAGGAAAGATATTTGATAATTTCTGTAAGTAGACTAAGCTTAAAATTTGTTTAGTAAATGAATAGGGTGGAGAGTTAGGGATATAAATAATGGTGTATCACTATACAGAATTTGTAGGTTGGTGGTAAAGATCATAATGTGGGGGAATTTGATAGCTTGTATAATTTTGGAAAACAAGAGGTAACATGCTTTAAGTGAAAGGAAGCTGTAATTGGGGAATAGAGGAGAGCCCAGGTGAATTTGAAAATCAGGGATTTATGGTATAATCAATATAAAGAACTGAATATATTTCTCTAGCAACCTTCAGCAGTCCAGATCAAGGGAGCAAAGGGTTAAATTATCCAGTGTTGGAATTGTGCAACTCATGTACGATGGAAGAACAAGTGGAGGGAGGAGGATGGCATTGTTGGATCATGTATAGAGAATAGAAGAATGCAATTAGAAAGGAGCCATTAGATTTGGAGGAAATTGGGGGAGTGAGAGAGAGTGTGTGTATATGTTTGCATGCGTGTATGGAGTGGTGAGATGAAGAGACTGGAAGGCATAAGGAGCTGGAAGAACTATGTCTGCATTTAAGTGAATCTTGGCACAAATAAAATAGAAATATGTAGACCCCTAGAAACATTGACAACGTTCTGAAGTGGAGGAATAACTGTAAAATTGCAGACATAGATCCTGAAGACATAGAGTACATTGGTCCTATTACATTGAAGTCAGGGATCCAATGTGGCCCAATAATACTCAGCATAGGACTTGAAAGCAGATCAATGGGTAATGCCTGATTGGAAAGACTTAAAGAGGTATTAAGGATTTCAGCAACAGTTTAGAGAAGAGGATTACCATGGGGTATTATAGCTGATTCTACCCTGGGATTCAGTCTAGCTGTTTATAAAACTGGTGGTCCAGGAACTCTTCTCCCTGTCTCTCTGGTTTCTATTTGTAATAGTTGTTGTCAAAGAGGATTTTGTTTTCTTGGAGAAAGGGGAAAGGATGGACAGTTGTCACACTTCTGGAAGAAAATAAATGAATATAATGTGACTCCAATGATGATATTTAATACCTTTAACATTTTGTGTATTTTATGAGAGGAGGTAACTTGGGGAGGGAGGAGGTGGACCTAGTAGAGCCCTATTTGAAAACCTAGATAACCTTATCAGGTCTAGAGTGGCAATAGATGTATTAATTGGCCCTGACTTAATTTTAGCAGATGTGTGACATCCTCTGGAGAGGAATACAATGCTTGTTGGAGGGTGGACTTTTGAGAGGGTTGCTGTCCTGCTAAGACAGGTTGGTGGGGGGGGGGTTCACTATTGTAAAAAAAAAGTCCAGAAATAGAAAAATTAAAACCACCAAGAGTTTATTATGCACATAAGAATAGTTCATGAAGTGGGAGCTTCCAAATTCAAAGACTGATAGGATATGAAGCTCAGGGGCATGACATTACAGGATGGTTTATAAAGTAAAAATGAGGAAATTGTTAACCTCTATAGTGGCTGGTTATTACAATGGGGGTTTCCAGACAGCAGGGGATTGGTTAAAAGTGATTATCTCATATCATTTTTAGGAAGATGACTTAAGTTTCTTTTACGATTCTCAGGGGCATTTATAAGAAATAATCTAAGTTAAGTTTCCCTTTTGTTCTTGAAATAAACTAGATTTAGTCTTGCTGACATGGCTTAAATGGTTTTGTCTGCTCAGGGAATTCTCGAGTCTGGTCTCCATTTTGTAGTAAATTTTAACACTATCAAGTAAACTTTTGGTAGTAATATATTCATACTTGTACCCACATAATGTAAAACAGAGCCATACCACATTTATATTTGTATATAATTTATATTTTATGGTACATCTGAATTCACAATTCAGCGACTTATTTAGGACAGTATAGATGTTTAATTCCCTGAATGTATTTTTAACATATTAAACTTAAGTTGTTCTTATTATAAATTCCTGATTGGAAGGAATTTTTATATTATTTTTACCTGAGAAGCTCAGGTTAACCTCACCAGTTTCATAACCAAGACCCTGAGACTCACCATGAGGATGCTGATCTATACATTAGTACACATAGTAGAACGTTGTCTAAAAAAATTCTTCTCCCATTTAGGGATATGTTAGTTTCTTCTTACTGCTGTAACAAATTACAACAAATTTACTGGTATAACATAAATTAATCATCTCACAGTAAGGATGGTGGTAAATCGTAAAATCAAGGTGTTGGCAAAGCTGTGTTCCTTCTGGAACATGTAGGGAAGAATCCATTTCCTTGCCTTTTTCAGCTTCTAGAAATCAGCTGCATTCCTTGATTTATGGTTCCTTCTTCTATCTTCAAAGCCTCTACCTTCAAAGCATCTTTAAATCTTCCCCCTCTTTTTTTTTAAGATTTTGTTTTTAAGTAACTCTACACCCATTGTTGAGTTTGAACTTAGAACCCCGAGACCAGGAAAGTCGCATGCTCCACCGACTGAACCAGCCAGGTGCCCCAAATCTTTCCCCTTTTCTAGCTTTTCCTGTCTCTCCTTCTCCCTCTGTGTGTCCCTCTCTCCAACCTCTGCCTCTGTTCTGACATCTCCTTCTCTGACTCAGGGCCTCTCCACCCTCTTATAAGGACCATTGTGGTTATATTAACCTTACCTGGACGATCCAAAACAATCTCCCCATCTCCATGTCCGTGGTTCAATCTCACCTGCAAAGTCTCTTTTGTCATGTAAGGTAACATATTCACAAGTTTTAGGGATTAGGACATGGACTTCTTTGGTGATGGACATTATTCTGCCTATAATAGGGGGTTATTTCCCAGCACATGTATCAACTGTAGAAAGTTCTTTACCTTTTATTTGTTTTTTCTTTCACATATATTTCCTGAGCATCTACTAGGTACCTAGCCCCTAATGGAAGACACTAGGCAAATAATGAAGGCACTGTTCTTGCTGCAGTCAAGAAGCTAAGTGTATCTTGGAAAAATAAAGTGAACTTGGGACTTCTGAAGGTTTTTTTTTTTATAGTTTTTGGGTTTCACTGTGATCTTGTTTATATTTAAGTCCTATATGTTGGTAATATTTGATACCACATTCGCTGGTATTTATAATACAAACATCAATGCTATCTAGCCAAAGACCACCAAGAACATAACCATAATGGAAAAGCTTGAGATTATTACCTATTGCAGCGAGGGAGAATATACACCATGAGGAATGTGTGTCATTTCAGAGGTTGTTAGAAAAGCCTTATTATAGGGTTTGTGTTAGGTTAGGAAATCTTGGAGAAAGTCTAAGTGAAGACTCGCTCTCAATTAGGTGTTGTTAGTAAGCCGGGGGAATTCTAGGGCTGGGTATCTCAAACACCTCTATAGAGTAGGCACAGTAGAGCAGTGATAAAACTGTCATAGGCAAAGAAGCAACAGTCACTTAGATTAGCTGAGAGAGGAGGATATTTGATATTCTGTGGGTGAAAAAGTAATCTTGTTTACATCTCAATTTATTCATGGTCTCTGAGTAACCTTGTGTGATGTCGGTGTTCTGTGAATTTATGTCCAACAAGAGAGCAACATGACCTAGCGTGAGCCTCTGTCCGCCTTATAATAACAATGGAAGGCTAAGTCATTCTAGTTCCTATATGTTGGATTTGTGATGTTTCTCACCCCTGTCCCATCTTTGGCACTTGTTAGACATGCACAATTGTGGATCTACACCAAATCATTGTATCAGAAACTCTGAGGATTGATGTATACACTAAAGATTCAAAACGTCTCTTTTTAAAATGCCAAATATTTATTAATGTTAAGTACTTGCTTGTTAATGTTAAGTACTTGCTCATTTGTGATTACTATCTTTAGTAATTATTTTCTCATATTTTCTTTTTTTCACTTATAATTCACAAACTATGATTAAGCATATATTTATGCATGACCCCTTTGTTAGATATTCCTTGGGACTAGCTGACCTGTGTCTTAATGAGAAACCAAAATAGAGGTGCATTTTTGAAGAGTTTTAAACTAATCAGCAGTGATGCTTGTGTGGACTTAACATCCGTAGTTCAGTCTTTTATTTTCACCATATGCTCTTATGTTGACTGGATATCACCTGGAATCAGCACTGTAGTCCACATCAGGACTGAAAAACCATTCCTATTTGGGTTCTGAATGCATACTTTACCATCATCTCTCTGCATCATCTTCGTGCTGACAAGCTTCCTCATGTGCTTTAAACCTGAAACCACATATGCCTTACAACTTACATATACCATCGCTCTGATGAGCATGCCCTTTAAAAACTAAGCTAAAGATATTTTCCTAGTCCCCACATGACAACATGAAGAACACAGGGCTTACAAGAGGGAGTCTGTGCCTTCAAAATAGCATCTATGACACTTATACATTAATTTCTGGTTTTTTTTGCAACAGTATAAACATATATAATAGGAAGACAAAAGCAAGTATACTCTCTTTAGTTCAATCTCACATATTTATGAACACTCTAAAATATGGATCTAGGTTTTCAAAATAAAGTTTTCTGAAACGGTAACAATTGTAATGCTTTAAGTATGTTTGCATGTTTATAGGTAATTTTAGAAAAATGAATGTTCCCAGAGAACATGCTAAAGATTAACATAAATTAGGAAGAAAAGATAGTTCTATAAAGTGTATTTTTAGCCATAATTGGTTGCAACTGTAATTCCAGAAAAAAATTAGAATTTAATAGGCATTCTGCAAGAGTGGCACTGTAAGACTGCTGCATTCTCAGTGTCAATGAAGTGTCCTATACTGGCACTTTTTACACTATTCCCAGCATAAGTACCAGGATTTTTTTCTTATATTTATTCATTCACTTTTTAAATATCATTACCAATTTCTCACAGATGGATAATTTTTAATAGACTAATACTTAATTTATAAAGATATTCTAAAAGAAATGTACTACAAATCTATCCTTAAATTATTATTAGAATCAGCAAGCATAAAATTAATCTTGTCAAAATGCTATAAAAATTTCTAAAGGTTTAGTCTCAGTTTCTGTACTTACTTTATTGTGGACCAGTAAAATACATTTATAGGTTTCTACACTTTGAATGGTTCTGTCTGATACCATATTTAAGCACTGGAATTTTATTGTTTATAACATCATAATTTGTTAGAGCTATAAGGGAGGTAAGAAATTTAACCCCAGATTTTATTCCAGTTGTACTGTGAAATAATTGGCATATATCACTGTATAAGTTTAATACATACAACATGATGGTTTGGTTTACATATATTGTGAAATGATTTAGATAGGTTCATATAACAGCATCCATTTATTTCACGTAGATACAATAAAAAGAGAAGGAAGAAAAGGAAAAAAATATTCTTGTGATCAGAGCTCTTAGGATTTACTTTCTTAATAACTTTATTATATACTATGTAGCAGTGTTAACTATACTCATCATGTTGTACATTACATCCCAATCCTTATTTATGTTATAACTGGAGTTTGTACCTTTTGACCACCTTCTCTGGTAGCCACAAGTCTGATTTCTTTTTCTAGATTACACATATAAGTGAGTGAGATCATATGGCATTTGTTGTTCTCTGATTTATTTCACTTAGCATAATGCCTTCAAAGTCCATCTGTATTATTATAAATGGTAGAATTTCTTTGATTTTTCATAGGTGAGTAGTAGTCCACTGTAAATATATACCCCAACTTCTTCATCTGTTCATCCACTGATGGACATGTAGGTTATTTCCATATCTTGACTGTTCTAAGTAATGCTTCTATGAACATGGGGATGCAGATACCTTTTCAAGTTAGTGTTTTCCTTTGCGTATATTCCCAGAAGTGGAATTGCTAAATCATACGGTAATTCTATTTTTAAGTTTTTAAGGAACCTCCATACTGTTTTCTATAGTGGCTGTACCAACTTCCAGTCCCACCAGCAAGGCTCAAGGGTTCATTGTTTTCCAGACCCACACCAGCATTTGTTATCTCTTTTCTTTTGGATGATAGCTATGTTAACAGGAATGAGGTAAGATCTTGTTGTGGCTTTAATTTGCATTTCCCTAATGACTAGTGTTATTGAGCATCTTTTCATGTACCTGTTGGTATATGATATATGTATATATTCTTTGGAAGGATGTCTATTCAGGGCCTTTGCCCATTTTTTAACTGGGTTAGTTGGGTTGGGACATTGTTTCTTTTCCTTTTTTCTCTTTTTGTGGCTATTGAGTTGTATGCGTTCTTGATATGTTTTGAATATTAGCCCCTTATCAAATACATGGTTTGCAAATATTTTTCCCATTCCCATTCTGTAGATTGTCTTTTCACTTTACTGATGGTTTCTTTTGCTGTGCAGAAGCTTTGTAGCTTGAAGTAGTCCCACTTGTTTTTTTGTTTTTTTTTTTTTATTTTGTTGCTCGTACTTCAGGTATCATATCCAAAAAGTCATTACCAAGACCCATGTAAAGGAGCTTCATTTCTATATTCTAGGAGTTGTATGGCTTCGGATCTTACATTTAAGTCTTTAATACATTTTGAGTTAATTATTTTGAGTGGTGCATGATACAGGTCCACTTTTCATTCTTTTTACATGTGATTGTCCAATTATCCCAGCACCATTTATTGAAAACAGTGTCTTTTCTCCATTGAGCATTCTTGAGTCCCTTGTGAAATATTAATGATTATATGTGCTTTGGTTTATTTCTGGGCTCTAACTTCTGTTCTATTGGTCTGTCTCTTGTTTATACCATACTGTTTTGATTACTGTAGTTAATAGTATAGCTTGAAACCAGGAGGTATGATGCCTCCTACTTTGTTCTTCTCTCTCAGCATTTCTTTGGCTATTCAGGGTCTTTGGTTCCATATAAACTTTACAAGTGTGTTTTCCTACTTGTGTAAAAAATGCCATTGGAATTTTGGTAGGAATTGTGCTGAATCTATGGAAGGATTTTGGCAATATTGACATTTTACCAATTTTAATGGCTCTCATCCATAAACATGGGATTCCTTTCCATTTATTTGTGTCTTCTTATATTTTTTTCATTAATGTGTTATACTTTCCTGAGTAGAGATCTTTTACCTCCTTGATTAAATTGACTTATTTGTATTGTTTTTCATGCTATTGCAAATGGGATCACATTTCTTTTTCAGAGAATTCATTGATGGCATATATAAATGCTCCTGTTTCTTGTATGTTAATTTTATATTCTGCAGCTTTACTTCATTGGTTAGATCTGTTTTTTGGTTGAGACTTTAGGATTTTCTATATATAAAATCATGTCATCTGCAAATAGAGAAAGTATTACTTCTTCCTTTTCAGTTCTGATGGCTTTCATTTCTTTTTGTTGTCTGATTGCTGTGGCTAGGACTTCCAGTCAGTACTATTTTGAATAGAAATGGTGAGAGTGGTTGCTCTTATCTTGTTTCTGACCTTAGAGAAAAAGCTTTCCAGCTTTCACCTTGTGTATAATGTTAGGTGTGGGCTTGTCATATATGGTGTTTATTATATTGAAGTATGTTCCTTCTTTGCTTAATTTGTTAAGACTTTTTTATCATGAATGGATGTTAAATTTTATCAAATGCTTTTTTGGGGTCCATTGAGATGATCATACAATTATTTTATTCTATTAATGGAATGTGTCACATTGATTGATGTGCCTATGTTGAACCATCTTTGCATCCCAGGAATAAATCCCACTTGATTATGGTGAATAACTCTTTTAATGTGCTGCTTAATTTGATTTGCTAGTATTTTATTGAGAACTTTTGCATCTATATTTATCAGGGATATTGGGCTGTCATTTTCTAGTGCTGTCCTTTTTTGGTTTTGGTATCAATAATGTTGGTCTTGTAAAATTCATTCAGGAGTGTTTCCTCTTTCATTTTTTGGGAAGTATTTAAGAAGGATTGTATTAATTAATTAAGATTGGTATTAATCTTTAAATGTTTGGTAAAATTCACTTGTAAATCCGTCTGGTCCTGGGATTTTCTTTATTGGTATATTTTTGATTATTGATCTGATCTTAATCAGATCATTGAAAGCAGTGAGAATGACATTCTTGGTTAGATACTTGGCAGATCCAAAAGCAAAGATAGCCAGTAAATGAATGGAGTAAGAGAGGCTAATAGACAAGAAAGAATTAATATTATTTGGCTTATATTGTATACTGAGAAAAAATAAAGATGAGAGAGCAATGCTGTTTATAATTTTGAAGTGGTAGTAAGAATGAGTTGATTGCAGAAAAGACTAATTTGAGTTTTTTGATATACCAAATGTAGAAGTTAGCAACAAAGCTAAATAGAATTGGGATCCATTTTTACTTCTTAGAAAACTTTTTCTTGATATAGTGACTGAGCTAATCCTTCATTTGTCTTTTCCCTTCTCTTTCACTTCCACTGTGTCATCAGGTCCCCCTGAGATGACTACCTAATGTTGCCTTGATTTTTTTATAGTCTCTGCTTTATCCCAGAGATCTCCAGTAGTGCCTGACACATAGTCAATGTTAAGTAAATATTTGTCAAAATATCAATTGTGTTCCTCATTACATGCCACAATGCTGTTTTTTTTTCCTTGTCTTTGTGATTTTGAACATGGGTCTTTCTTTGTATATTATATTCTTTTATAAAAGAAGATAGGCTTCATCCACATGGAACAACTTCTCTGAACTTTTACCTAAAATTCCCAGAAAAAGGCTTCCTTGACTCTATTGTGAGCCTAGATACATTATTTCATTGCAATTATTTGCTTATATATGTATTCCACAATATACTAAATGATTTTGAGTGCAGAAATTATAACATTCTTTTATCTTCCTCTGTGGCCTAGCACAGTGCCTAAAAATTCTAAGCAATCAATGAAAATTAATTCTCTGGATGAATAAGTGAATGAATGAATGAGATGAAGAGAAACTATAAAATGGCTTTAGCTCTGTTTATCACACATAAAATTTATATACTTGGCTTCTTTAATATGTGTAAAGCTTCTTACTCCTAAAGTTTAATAGTTACAATTTTCAATTTAATTGATAAGTATACTGGAATACCTCACTCTCTTTGTTGTATTGTTTGTTTACATGTCTTTTTGCCTCCTTTTTTGAAACAAGGAAGAATATAACCAAATTCACTAGTTATGCTCTCATTAATATTCTAAAATATACCATCCTCTCTCCTGGAAATAATTATGGAGGGTGCCCTATCTTCTCTGATGTTTTCTATGGTCTGGGATGCCCTTCTAAATACCAAAGATTTCTTGCCTTACTAGTATTGACCCCAATTTTATCAGAAGAAGTTTATAATTGAGGGCACTCTCAACTGATCCCTAATCTTTGTCAAGGTTATTTCCCTTAGGTTAATTACCCAGTACTTAACTCTTGCATTTGACCCTCATACAAGAGCATATTCAAAAATTTTCCGTCCTTACTGAAGTAATTGATTGCATCTTTTCATAATTCTCTACTAGTTGGATATAAATTAATTTACAACAAAATCTAATATCTTCTGAACTTTATCTCATTCTTTCCAACATCACTAGATAAAGGTTCTTTGAAGATCACATATATACTGTCACACATTTTGTGGCAGTCCCTTTCACTAATATATAGTACTACTTCTATATTCCCATTTGATCTTCTGAATAATTAGCAGATTAATACAATTACAGTCATCTGATTTACCCCAAATACTTACAATAAAATTTAGGGGAAAATTCCTTTTTATTTGATAACACATTGCTAGGCCACCTGTATCATAAAGTTACACAATTGGAGTTCTCAGGTTAAATTTTACATAGAGGACTATTCTGTATTAATGCTAAAGCAACTCAACCTATTTTAATATAAGGCCAAGACACAAAAGAAGAAAATAACAATTTAACTATAGTTCTTACACTCATGTATTAATGTGCTTATTCATCAAATATTTTTTGAGGACTTAATATGAAATGGGCTCTGGTTTATTCAAGGATTCAGTTTGGAGAAAGAAAAACAAGTTTCCCACATTGGACCTTATATTCTAGAGGTTAAAGTTAGATAACAAAAAAGTGAAAAACTCCATAAACAAGATAACGTCTTACCATTATGTATTGTGTAGCATATACAAGGAGATATGATAGTGACTGGACACTTTCTTTACATAGTGTCTAGGGAAGGCATCTCCGAAGAGATGGGCTTTGGTATGAGGCCTCAAGGATGAGAGAAGGCAGCCACAGACAGAGGAAAATGTTTCCAAGTGGAGGAAACCGGCAAATGCAAAGGCTCTGTGGAGTTGATCCCCTTGGCATATTCAAAAATCACTAATATCACTGTGACCAGATGTAATAAGACCAGGATTTGTGGTGAAAGGAGTATATGATGAGATGTCTCATGTTAGGCAAAAACCAGATCACATAGGGTTTTAGAATGTAAAGGGATGCCATGGGAGGATGGTAAGCAAGAAGATGACACAATTGTTTGTTGTTTTTTGTTTTTTTTTAAATTGCTCCTACTGCTGTAAGGAGAATGGATTTAAGGGGGAGGAAGCAGGAATCCCAGATTAGATGGCAGTAGTCCAGGAATATGATGGTGGTCAACTTTTTTAGGAGAGAATTGGACTGATTTGAGATAGATGCTGGCAGTAGAATAGATGGTATTTGCAGGTTGATATTCTGAGTGAATAAAAAATAAGAATTTAAAAAACTTTCCAACTTTTTTTTTTTACTTGAACATTTAAAGAACTTTGGGGGAATATAGAGGATAGCTGTTACTTTTTTTCCTGTCCAGCTTCCATTCCCACTTCTAAATTTAGCATCCTGATTTTTCATTGAAGACTCTCCCTTTTCCTCCTCAGTCATACTGTTTGTGTGGGACTTCCTCCAGTTCCTAGCTCAAATATGGATATGAGATGCAAGCTTGGCTAAGGAGTATTTTCAAATCTTCCACCAAAGTGGTTGATATAGTGTCCATACCTGGCCCAGTTGAAGGTATCTGTGAGACTTTGGATTGAATTAATGGAGACAAGGTGCCCTTTTTCTGAAGTGAATGATAAATTAGTAGGATTTGAGTTTGGAACACATAGAGGTTACTGCACTGAGAAAGCATGCCAGAGAATGAGGCCAATGGGGAGACAAACTAGGCCAACTGGTAGATTGAGAAACTAAGTCCTGGCAATATTTTTAGTTCCCTAAACAGTTCCATTCTAAAAAAATAGCTTTTACATTCTTGAGACAGTTTGGGTTGCATTTCTCTCCCATATAACCCTGAGTTCTTATTGATACATGTGAGAAATTTGTTTTAGGTATATTAAGATTAAAACACCTATTTAGGTTTGCTAGATTAAGATATAGGATATCCAGTTAAATTGTCATTTCAAATAAATAATGAATAATTTTTTAGTACAAATGTACCCCCAAATATTGCTACTTCTGGAAAGCCTATTCCTATTAGATATCCAAGTGGAAATGTCAGTTGAGCCATTTCGTCCATAGGCCTGGTGCTCAGGAGAGAGTTCAGGAATTTTGATGTATATTTGGAAGTTGTCACAATAGTGATGGTGTTCAAAGCCTTGGGGCTAAAGCATTTACATACTGAGAAACAAGGCAGATAGAATTGAGTATCCAGGGTTAAACTTGAGGGCAACCCACTCTGTTGCAGGTTAGTAAAATATTGAGAAGAAACAGCCAGTGAAGGTGAAAATAGTGTGTTAAGGAATGTAACAAAGAAATCAAGTTCAAGACTGAGTCATAATCATCTCCCACAAAGATCAACAGACTTCCCTATCAAAATGGTAGACACCTTTTGCTTCTTATCACTTATCTGCTTAGCCCTCTCAACCTTTTGATCATTTCCTGTAACTATTCAGATGTCCAAGCACCTCTGGCTATTGTTAGAGACATCTGGAACCTTAACCCCTTTCTTATTGGTGCTGAGATACGCCTTCTCTACTGCCTTAGATATTTTTGGACTTCAATATCCCTTTTCCACTTCCCTCAGACATCTTAAGACTTTAAAGGCTGAAAGATAAAGACAAATTAGAACATATAGGTGCAATGAGTAATTAGTAATTCAGAGTACTCTGTTCAAGGGTGAGAATAGAGAAGCAAACAGCTTTTGTAAACAGTTGGTCGTGACCAAAGTCTTGTAGAATCTACTGACCTCCTTTTTTCCCAGTCTCACAAAGTCTGATTTGTCTTTCACCTTCACTCTATTCTAGGTGCCCTTAAAGGGTCACTAGTCACCCTATTTTTCTCTCTGGTACTTTCATTTTCTTTCTTTAACTTCTCCCTTAATTAACTATGGAACAGAAGTATTTTGTGGGAGGAGTTTTTGTTTTGTGATTCTCTTTTTATTTTTAACCAGACTGTTTATAAAGTAATAAAAACTTGTAAAAAAAAAAAAAAAGAATTAACATAGTAACTATAGAGGACAAAAATTGAGAACTGAAAGTCCTCTTTCTTCTTTCCTACTGCAGCTCATCTCCTTGAGATAATTGTTAACAGTTTTTGTCTCTATCTAATTAGTTAAATTTATTGAGTCCTTATTATGTACCAGAAGCTACAAAAATTCTTCAAATAAAGTTTTTTTTTTTTATTTAATCTTCATAAAAGTCCTTTGGCATATAAGGAAAATTACCCACCGAGAAAAATAAGCAACTTCTCCAAAGTCACAAAGCTAGTAAGTGTATAATATACATGCTTTAATATGCCTGATATAAAATATTCTTTGATTAAATTAAAATAAGCAGATGCTTTCAATGAGATCTATTTAGAAAACATTGTGCTGCTTTAGACATACTGTTTAATGATGTAAACACTAATAGAACTTTTGGGTCTGCAGAATTTGTCTTGTGGCATTGGGCTCCCAATCTGTTATTATTCTCATCTGTGAGCTCACCTTCCATTAAAGTTATCCTTTTACAGATGTCTTCTCCCTTGTGTGATCTGAGTGGGAATTCTTCCTATGGAAGTATTTTGAAATACATAGGAACTACGTTTTTTAATATTCAGGTCTAGTGTTTTCACAGAAAGTGAACAGCACTTGTTGGGCCACACCCACAGCATTGCCACAAACTTAGAATCCCCATTTTCCAAAGATAACTTTCTCCACCCATGATATAGACCAGGTAGCTTGTGATTGACAAATACGCCACACACTTAGCTGGCAGACTTACAGGTTCTTTCTCAGGAACAAGAAGCATAGTCTGGGCTTTTGGCTTCCAGCAGCGCTGGAGTTTGTGGCCTCCATTTTTTGTTATGAAGCAAGCATTAACACCCCAGTTTCCAATTTCTATTTTGTGTTACCTTGTTATCTCCAGTACTCTGAAAATTCTGTTTTGCCTGTGCATTAATCTATATATTTATATTCTCTGAATATTTTATTATTTTTAATGTATTTGGAAAGAGAAATTAATGCATGTACTCAGTCATCTCCCCTTGACTCAAAGTTTTAGTATCACTTTCACCTTGAAGATACATAAATCTTAAAAGTGTGTGGGCCACTCAATCTTGTTAAATTTCTCCTTGATTTTTAGTATTGGATAAGTTTCAGAAATTGTTTTCACACCTCCCTTCCCTTTTTGCCATCCTCCTCCATTCACACCCTCCAAACTTAATGTTTTAGCTCAGGTGAAATAGGGAAAGACTTAAATAAAATGACTGATTATTTTCACTTTGGTTTGTTTGTAAGTTTACTTACAGCTTCAGATATGCAAAAAAAAATCTACCTACAGTAAGACTGCATATATTCTTTCATTTATTTAACTAAGATGAGTATGAAAACTGAAGAAAGTCTACTCACATTGAGAGAATGTAGGAAGTAACACATACTTTAAAATGAAATAGCACATAGATTTCCTGTGCCTCAAGGTTAAATAAATTACTAATACAATTTAAATATTTTTCTATGAATAATGGTAAATCTAATAGTTTGCTTGTGTTGAGCAACAAGAGAGAGATGTGTAAACCTCAGGAAAGATCGGCTGGGGAAACTTTACAAACAGACATTTGATACTAATTTGAACAATTTGATTGCATGACATCCTGGTCACTGGTATTAATATATCTGTTTTTAAAATAGCTTTCCCAGCGATTACGTTTCACTCAGTTCTCTAAAAACTTAACTTATTTGAGACACTATGAGGTCAAGGTCAGAATTTGGGTCGCTGTCTTATTTAATACCTAATGTTTTCACATGTTAATAAAGAAAAAAAGATATTTTTGAGCCTCATACCTTTAACAGTCAAAAATTTTGGTTGAGAGCCTACTAAAGGAAAAGCACAGTATTAATTCACTCCCAATTGTTTATTACTACCATTTCTCATCCTGAGTTTGCCTTTGATCCAAGACTTTTTGCGTTTTAAAGACTGTTACTTTCAATAAGTGTCTGCTCATCCACTTCCTAGGTTTTGGCAAATAATTCTATCGACACTAATTTTCTATGAGCATAAGCTAGGTCCCTACTTGCTGTGATATCAGAAAACAAAGAAAAGGAAAAAAGTCAATGATCCTGAAAAGGAACTAGAGAGAATATTAAGTACAATAAATTCCTTGCAAGTAGACTCATTAGTTATAAGAATTTAGTTTTTCTGGGTGGAAGGGAAAGTACTGTATGTGTTTAGAGGCCATAAAACCTTGGCATTTACTGTGAGAGACTTCTGAAAACTTAGACAACACAGAGGTTGTCTAAAAGTCTTTTATTGACATTAAGATTTACTCATTATATATATTTCAATTTGTTTAAAAAAATTAAACACCTTGCTATGCTAAAGCAAACACAGAACAACTTATATCCTCTGATTTTATTTTCCCATCTACACATAGTAAGTCACTAATATTTTTTAACTTTTGTGCATATAATTTCAATATTTCCACAGTTTTTATTACATCCCAGGATTTCTTAAATGGCATTCAGATGGTATTTTTATAGTAATGCTTCCTGGGGATTTTGACTGCTTCTGTGGTTAGCAATAAAATACCTTTGTTTGCACTGATGAACAACATTACAGTATGATTTGGCCTGAGATAATGGATAGTTTTTTGTGCATTTGATAGCTTTTCCTATCTTTTTCTTACAGTTGCAAATTTTAGATGATTCCTTACTTGCACTGTCCTCCCTTCTAACTTAACATCAACTAAAGTAAAAACAAACAGAAAAACATACTGCATTCCAAAGTCAAAGTGTCAGATAGTTCTCCAGGATGACTCCATGATCCCTATTCCTAAATATTTGCATTCATTTAAGGACTCAGGAAAATTGCCACAAATAATGGCTGTAATTATTACAGTACATTTGTTCTCTAAATCGACTTTAGGGAGAAAATGTTATGCTGTTATTTTTAGCGATGATATAAACTAGGCTGTTGAATTGAAGGATAGCTTCCGAACTGACCTGGAAAGGAGACACAGCTACTGCTGCTTCAATTACATTAATATGGAATACCTGACTATTTTAAGACCTATTTAGTCTTCTGTTTTCTGGTCAGGAATCACAAGGTTGCCACCCCTTTAGAAATTTAAATGCTCAAGTAAAGAAGGAAATGTGATTTATTTATCTGTTTTATGTTTTTATTCGTATTACTGTTATTTTATAATAATCCCTTCTAATTGTTTAGTAATGTTGAAAATTTACTTGGACTTTGGCAGATGTATAGCTAAGTGTATTCAAGATTTTTCATGAAATTAGGTGTGTTTTTTAAAAAATGTTTTTATATGTTTATTTATTTTTGAGAGAGAGAGAGAAACAGAGTGCTAGTGGAAGAGGGGCAGATAGAGGGGGAGACACAGAATTGGAAGCAGGCTCCAGGCTCTGAGCTGTCAACATAGAGCCTGGCACTGGGCTCAAACCCATGGACCGTGACGTCATGGCCTGAGCTGAAGTTGGACACTTAAACGACTGAGCCAGAGTCTTATAGATTATTTTATACTGATAAAATCAAGTTCTTCTAAATCAACTGAAGTTTTGTATATCTGTCAGTGAAGCCCAAAAGTGATAGAATTGTCTGTGTCAGTCCTGGAAGAGTCAGCCCAACAAAAAGGATGATAATAATTGGATTTTTAAGTTGACTTTGGTATTTTTTTTTCCTGATTCTAATCTTAAATTCCTGTTTCCCAATGCACTCATGTATCTGGGGTAAAATATAATATTAATAGTACTTGTATATAGAGGTGTCTGGGTGGCTCAGTCAGTCGGTTGACCTTGCAACTCAGTTGCATCTCAGGTCATGATCCCAGGGTCATGAGATTGAGCCTCACGTTGGGCTCCATGCATGCTCAGTATGGACTCTGCTTAAGATTCTCTCTCCCTTTGCTTCTCTCCCCGACTTGTACTCTCTTTCTCTCTCTTAAAAATAAAAAAAAAAATACCACTTGGATATAAACTACCCTTAAAATCTTCTTTCAGTTTTGCTTTTGTCACCCCTCAGTTCTTTTTTTTTTAATTTTATTTAACGTTTATTCATTTTGAGAGACAGAGTGAGTGGGAGAGGGGCAGAGAGAGAGGGAGACACACAATCTGAAGCAGGCTCCAGGCTCTGAGCTGTCAGCACACAGCCCAACGCAGGGTTCAAACTCAAGAACCATGAGATTATCACCTGAGCTGAAGTCAGACCCTTAACCAACTGAGCCACCCAGGTGCCCCTCACTCTTCGTTCTTCTTATTTTTGTTTGGGGATGGTTTTTTGTTTGTTTGGCTGATTATTTCCTCCCCTGCCCCACCCCAAATTATTTGTATGAAACTGAATCATCTTGCTTAGGGCTACAAACCATTTTTTCCATGTTTTGGAAGTAGAAAATATTTTTAGAAACAGAATATTGTAAAGAAAAACAATGGTAAGAGGAAAATAACACCAAAAGTAAAGAATAGAGATTTATATGGTTACAACATTAAATAACAGCAACAATAACAATGATGATAGCATTACTAGATGCCATCTATATAGCATTTGTCATTTGCTTTATACTGTTCTAAGAGCTTCATGCACAGTAACTCATCATTCTCACAGCAGTGGAATAATTAGGACAAAAGGAGGTTAAGTAATTTGCTAAAGGTCACAATGGAAAGGTCACAAAAAATGGAAAAGTTAAGATTAAGCCAAAACATTAAAAAAAATAAAATTTAGGAATGTTAAGTGCAGCTACTGAGGAATGCAGGAATTAAAAAATAGTAAGTCTGGGGCGCCTGGGTGGCGCGGTCGGTTAAGCGTCCGACTTCAGCCAGGTCACGATCTCGCGGTCCGTGAGTTCGAGCCCCGCGTCGGGCTCTGGGCTGATGGCTCAGAGCCTGGAGCCTGTTTCCGATTCTGTGTCTCCCTCTCTCTCTGCCCCTCCCCCGTTCATGCTCTGTCTCTCTCTGTCCCAAAAATAAATAAACGTTGAAAAAAAAATTTAAAAAAAAAAAAAAAAAAAAAAATAGTAAGTCTGAACTGGCTATCTTTCACTGTAACAAAAGGGATTTGATATATTTATAAATACCCCTCCCCCAGATCAAATAGATTACATTTATTTGATAGTTTTTGCCAACCATAGATTTTTTAGCTGAAAGCAGTTTTAAAAAGTGGGGTCATATAAGCATAATACAGTGGAAAGAATTCATAGTCTTGAAAGGCAAAAAACCAGATATCGTCTAGACTAGAACCTGGCAGCTTTAGAAGACCTTGCATAACATTTGTGTGGCAGTCCTATCATCCTTCACCACTAGAACCAGTGAATCCTAAATGTGTCTTGAAACCTTGGATCATACATACTCTAAGTCTAGGAAAGTCAGGTTGGTCAAGGTTTTGTCCTGTGTCCAGATAGTGGCAACAGCAAAGCAGTAAGAGAAAAAAATGTGGTGAAAGGAGACTTACATAGGAGAAAGACAGGTTTATTCAACAGAAGAGAGTCAATCCTCTTCTATTTTCAATGGTTTAATAGCTATGGGTGTTATTAAGATTTGTATAATGCATTTTTAAAAATGGGGAGGGGTCTCAGTATATGATTTTGTTTTCCTTTGAGATAGTTAATACTTAAATTGGGACAAATAAATTAATAATGAAAAAATAAGTTAGAAATAGTGTACATTTCTTACTGCTAAAGATTTATGTAGAAAAATGGCAAAATAGACAAGCAATGTCTCTTTAAAAACTTTCCCTTTAATTTTTAAGTCCAAGTATATAATTATTGATGCAAACTAATAAGAACTTTTTAAATCTTATAACTGACAGGCTGAACATAATTACTAATTTCTTCCCTGAATTTTTGTCTTTGATAAACTGGTAAGAGCTTTTTTTTCTCAATAGGTAGATACATGATTGAAAAATCACCAAAAGAAAATAGACTTTTAAAAGATGAAGATATTATCGGAGTGGGAAAATGGCAAGCTTTAATTGAGAATTTTTTTATTATTATAAATTAAGTGAATGATTCAAGATGCTTGGGAACAGAAGATTGTTTCATGTGGCTCTCTGTTCAGTGTGGAATGCCAATGTGGGAGAAAATCCTTGTAAATCTTAGCATTGCTCCCACATAACCACCTACACAGATGATCGCTTGACTTTCATGCTAACAATAGACATGTTAGTAGAGCTCTCACCATCTGCAAAATGAAGTGCACTTAAAAAAAAAAGTAACTGCAGCAGACACTATTAATTGCTTATATATTGTGATAAGCATTTTGTATTTACATTTACAAGATAAGAATTTAAGCAGTTATGACTCCCAGTTTAAATAAGGTCAGTCCCTGTGATATTTCCCAGATTAAATAAGGTCATTCCTAGATATCAGATAAAGTTGTTAGAAAACTTGATTTTTTTAAAGAAAACTTGATTTTTAATTTCTTTCTACTTAAAATTTATTTTTATCCAAGAATGTATAATAAAATGTAAATTAAATGGATTCTGATACACTCACCTCTCCAGTAATAATACTTAGAATCATGTACGTTAGTTATAAACCCTTCTACAAAGTCTAATTGTCACAACTGTCCTATTTTTTCCTTAGAATTCCTTCAAAGGCACATTTATTTGGGTTTCCCTGCTCTTAAATCTATTTTATTTTCACTGCAGAGTGAGTATTATGAAAATAATATTTATATCATTGGAAAATACAGTCCTTGGCCTTTTTTTCCCTTATTGATTTTTTTGTCAAGGATGGAAGGGTCCGTGATTCCACTACTGGGACTTAGTTGAAAACTCTAAAGCAAAGTGTTAGAAAATTAATTATCTGGATTCTTTATAGGGAATGGAGTGGCTTAAGGGCTCATATGTAGACCCTGTTCACACCTGGAAGACTGGATGTGACAGAGAGGAAAGCAGGCATGTGGCTGATGGAAGACAGATTGACATCCATTTTTCTCAGCCTAACACAAACAGGTGCAATACTAATGTACTGGCCAAGTTCCTATGTGTTTCTAACCCACGTGTTCAGACATTTGGCTTGAATAATCATATGCTTTCATATAGATAACTAAGGCAATCTACGT
The DNA here is from genome assembly GCF_007474595.2 of Lynx canadensis. NCBI lineage: Eukaryota > Metazoa > Chordata > Mammalia > Carnivora > Felidae > Lynx > Lynx canadensis. Next base: position 23,394,095 of record NC_044321.2, read on the forward strand.
GAGCTATGAGAGCTACTGTAACCCCACAATATCATCCTGAATAGCACTGCCTAAAATTCTATGATGAATTGTTTATTTCTGTAATCTCTATGCTCAGTGTAGGGCTCGAACTCACAATCCCGAGATCAAGAGTTGCATGCTCCACATACTGAGCCAGCCACGCACTCCTCATTTCTCTATTAGAAACATGTCTTTTTTTGAAGATTATTTTAATGCATATTATTTCAGAAACAGTACTACTTAAGGCAATAATACCTTAGTATGATTTAGTTTTACCTAATTTATTTTCCCTCTTAAATAAATTATAGTTCTAGAAATGTAAAGGAAATCTAGGATTAGAAGGAAAATAAAATATCATCTAGTACAAACACTTCATTTTACAGATGATAAAAATTGAGGCTTAGTAAAGGCTCTTATACCTAGTTAAGCACAAATCCAGAACTAATCCCTAAGACTCCTGACTCCGGTCCAGTGCTTTTTCCATTATACTATCATAAAACATTAAGAGAACACTGGTCCCTTGGGGTGAGGGAGGAGGGGTTCTGGAAAGGAATAGGAAGCAGGAAAAAAGTAGAGAAAAGAAAGTATGCTGATCCCTTGCAATTATTTTTTAGAGTTGATCCATATAACAAGAGTCATTAGTAGGATTGAATTTAATTAAATCAATGTTAGATATGTAGGTCAGTTAGCCTCATAATACAATGGTACCTTTTTGCTAAAGTTTAGCAGTAAGAAAAATTCTCATAATGCTAGGGCTGTGGAAATTTGCACTCACATCATTCCCATACAAAAAAACCTATGAACCTAGAAAAAGATAGGAGCACTTGTTCAAATATCCTCTGTACTAGCCACTTCTGCTACAAAAGCAAATTGCTGATGATTGGAAAGTATGTAAAAGGAAGGTCCTCTTTTCTAAGGTTGGAATTTTAATATTTCTCTTCAAAGTCAGAAAATAAATAAATAAAAAGAATCAGTCTCCAAAGTATGCACTATAACCAAAAAATTCACTTCTTATAGTATACACTTTGTTCATTTAGAAAAAAATCTGTATAGTAAATTCAGTGAATAAGAGTAGCCAGAAAACTTGAAACATGTAATAACTAATCTAGTAATTTGGTAAGTCTTAATTCATTTGAAATGACAAAATACTTCTTTTCTTCATGTTGTATTAGGTTTTATTCTAATACATAAGGAAGACCCATGGGATTTTGGAAATTAATTTCATCTTTAATGGTTAGCTCCAGTATATACTGTGTGATGAAAAATAAACTCATAAATTGACTAAAACCAGTTAGTGAAAACTGCGTTGTGTATAGTACGCAATTATTAAGATTTGTTAGGTAAAACATTTATTGAAAGCTAAAAGGAAATTATTTTTAGTTTTCTTTAAATTAGAAATCCTATTTCTAGTTTTCTCTGTTCAGGAAATTGACTTCTAATAAGATAATGCAATTAGATTCAGAACAGTGTAGGTAAGAGAACACCTTCCAAATCTCAGTGGCCCTGGAAGTTATCACTGGGGTTCACAGGGGCACCTGAACTTATACTACACCCATCTGCAATGAAGCATTGTGAGTCACTGCCCTAGTTTGTCAGGATGGTGTCATTGTGATCCCATGAGAAATGAACATAAACACCCATTCAGCCATCATGCTACACATCAATGCGAGGCTGCCTACTTAGAAAAACAAAAGACAAGAGAAGAGAAGAGAAGAGAAGAGAAGAGAAGAGAAGAGAAGAGAAGAGAAGAGAAGAGAAAATTAGAAATCAAAGTCTCACAATACAGGATCTCAGATGTCCAGGATACACTAAAGTATCACACATTATATGAAGAACCATGACAATTCACAAATTGAGTAAAATTTGTCAGTAGATACCAACATTAAGATGAATCAGATGTTGGAATTATCTGACAAGGACTTTAAAACACCTATCATAAAACTGCCTCCCTGAGAATCCCACATGATCATTTGAATACATGAAGAAAATGCATCTAAGTTCAACATCCATGATTAAAACTGTGGACAAAATAGGTATAAAAGGAACTTAACACAGTGAAGGCCATATGTGAAAATTCCATAGCTAACATCATAATCAATGGGGAAAAACTGAAAATCTTTCCTCTAAAGCAAGGATGTACACTCTCACCTCTTCTATTCAACACAGTACTGGAAATCCTAACCAGAGAAATTAGAGAAGAAAAAAATAAAAGTCACCTAAAGCAGAATGAAATTATCTCTGTTTATAGATGACATGACTGTATAGGTAGAAAATTCTAAAGATTCAACAAGAAAACTGTTAAAACTAATAAATGAATTAATTAAATTTGCAGGGTATAAAATCAGCATAAATAATCAGTCACATTTTTATACACAAATAGCAAACTGTTCAAAATGGAAATTAAGGAAGTATTCACATTCACAATAGCAACAAAAATAATAAAATAGTTGGTAATAAACACATGAAAAAGGTGCAAGATATGTACAGTGAAAATGTATAAAACAATTATGAAGGAAAGAAGACATAGATAAATAGAAAAATATCCCTTGTTCATAGATTACAAGAATTAATATTATTAAAATGTCCATTCTACCCCAAACAATTACAGATTCTATGCAATTTCTATAAAAACCCAATGGCATTTTTTGCAGAATTCTTTTAAATCCTAAAATATGTATGGAACCAGAAAAGATAACAACGAAAGTAATCTCAAGCAAGAACAAAGATGGAAGAATAATATTGCCTGGTTTCAAAATATATTAAAAAGCTACAGTAGTAAAAATAGTTTGATATGGACAGAAAGACAGACTTAAAGACCAACGGAATAGAATAGAGAACCCAGAAATCTCATGTCTATGATCAACTGATCTTCAACCTGGGTGCCAGGAACACACAAGGGGGAAATAATACTCTCTTCAATAAATGGTGTTGGGAGCACTGGATACCCACATGCAGAAGATTAAAATTGGACCCATATCTCACACCACCTACAAAAATCAACTGAAAATGGATTAAAGATTAAATGTAAGACCTAAAACTGTAAAACTACTAGAAGTAAACATAGTCAAAAAGCTTCTTGCCATTGGTCTGGGCAATAATTCTTTTTGGATATGGCAAAGGCAACAAAAGCAAAAATAGACAAGTGGAGTTGCAGCAAAGTAAGAAGTTTCTGCACAGCAAAGGAAGCAGTCAAAACAGTGAAAAGGAACCCTGTTCAGTGGAGCAAATATTTGCAAACCATATATCTCATAAGGGGTTAGTGTCCACAATTTATAAGAAATTAAACTCAATAGCAAAAAACAACCCAATTTATATATGAGCTAATGACCTAAATAATTTGAAAAGTCATACAGATGGCCAAAGGTATATAAAAAGGTGCTCAACATCACTAATTATCAGGGAAATAAAAATCAAACCACAATGAGATATCATCTTAGACCTGTTAGAATGACTATCAAAAAGGATTAAAAAAATAACAAGTGCTGGTGAGAATATGGCACTGGAACATTCGTGCACTGACAGTAGGAAAGCATATAGGTATATGCCATATCCGAAAGGAATGAAATCAGTATCTCAGATAATCTACACTCCCATATTTATTGCAGCATTAAATACAACAGCCAAGATATGGAAACAACCTAAGTGTCCACTGATGGATGAATGGATAAAGGAAAAGGAACTGTGTGTGTGTGTGTGTGTGTGTGTGTGTGTGTGTGTGTGTGTGTGTATATATATATATATATATATATAATCATCCTGCCACTTGCAACAACATGTATGAACCTGGAGGACATTATGCTGAATGAAGTAAGCCAATAACAGAAAGATAAATACTGCATGATCTCACTTATAATGTGGAATAAATTAGTAGAACTCATAAAACAGAGAGTGAAGTGGTAGTTACTAGGGGCTATGGGGAGAGATTGGTGTTTGACCAACCCTCTCAATTTAGTCATTTTTTGTTCTTATTTGTGACCTTCTGAACTTCACCATTATATCAGCTGTACCTATTTTTATTAATTTTTTTTTAAGTTTTTTATTGGGGCACCTGGATGGCTTAGTCGTTTGAGTGTCCAAATTCAGCTCAGGTCATGATCTCATGCTTTCGAGCCCTGCATCCGGCTCTTCACTGACAGTGTTGAGCCTGCTTGGGATTCTCTCCCTCTCCCTCTCTCTCTCACTTCCCCACTCCTCCTCTCTCTCTCTCTCTCTCTCTCTCTCTCTCTCTCTCTCTCTCTCTCTGGCTCTCTCTGTCAAACTAAATAAAGGTTACTTATTATTAAAGTTTATTTAGTGAGACAGAGAGAGCACAAGTAGGGGAGAGGCAGAGAGGAAGAGAGAGCATCCCAATCAGGCCCCTTCCTGTCAGTGCAGAGCCCGATGGGGGCTCAAACTCAGCAATCATGAGATTATGACCTGAGCCAAAACCAGGAGTCAATGCTTAACTGACGGAGCCACCCAGGCACCCAATTGTAGCTCTAAATAATTGTTTTCTTTGCTCTTGTCCTGGGCTGTTAAGCTTTACAAAGAAAAAAAAATTGTACAATTGTTAATCAGCACCATTAAAGTTAGGATTTCTTGTCCATTTTAGCTCTTCTTTCATTGGACTCTCAACAGTTGCCTTCCTGTTTACGTGGGTTGACAGTGCCGTGCCTTTGTCACCTTCCTCAGACCTCCTTTCCTTAAGTAAATGGATAGGTACAGGAGAAAGAAAATATAGGACACCAGTTTACTGAATATTTCACATATATTCACATATATAGATGTGAATTTTACTTAATATTTAATATGTGAATATTTACTGAATATTTCACATACATTCACATATATTAGAATCTATAAGAATCTCACTCTCACCTATTTAAACAGAAACAGGTTCTGAAAAATGTGCCTCTTCTGCTCAGCCAAAGGCAAAATTTCGACCTGCATCCCCATTTATTCTTGCCTCCTAGATCCATGGATTATCACTTTTCTGTTTATCATAATAAACACCTCCCTTCTCCATTCAGTCCTTTACTACCAAATGCCCATATATATCTTCTAGGAACCAAAACCTCAAAATATATGTGATGATGTTTATTACCTTTTTAAAATTTATTTAAATTCAAGTTAGTTAACATACAGTGTAGTCTTGGATTCTACTCCTGAACAGAACCCAGTGATTAATCTCATTCATATGACACCCGAAAAATGCCCTCCTTAATGCTCATCACACATTTAATCTATCCTCACACCCCCATGCAGCAACTCTCAGTTTTCTGTTAATTTAAGAGTCTCTCATGGTTTGCCTCCCTCTCTGCTTTTATCTTATTTTTCCTTCCCTTCCCATATGTTCAGATGCTGAGTTTCTCAAATTCCACATGAGTGAAATCATATATTTTTCTCTGACTTATTTTGCTTAGCATAATACCCTCCAGTTTCATCCACATTGTTGTAAATGGCAAGATTTCATTCTTGTTCATCACTGAGTAGTATTCCATTGTATATATGTACCACATCTTCTTTATCTATTCATCAGCCAATAGACATTGGAGCTCTGCCCATATTTTGTCTATTGTTGATAGTGCTGCTGTAAACATTGGGGTGCATGTGCCCCTTGAAATCAGCATTTTTAATCCTTTGGATAAATCCCTAGTAGTACAATTGGTTCATCATAGCATAGTTATATTTTTAATTTTTTGAGGAACATCCACACCGTTTTCCAGAGTGGCTGCACCAGTTTGCATTCCCACCAACAGTGCAAAAGGGTTCCCCTTTCTCTGCATCCGCGCCAACATTTGTTGTTTCCTGAGTTGTTCATTTTAGCAATTCTAACAGATATGAGGTGGTATATCATTGTGATTTTGATTTATATTTACCTGATGATGAGTAATAATTGTGTTCATTAGCCATCTGTATTTCTTCTTTCCAAAAATGTCCATTCATGTCTTCTGCCCATTTCTTTACTGGATTATTTGTTTTTTGAGTGTTGAGTTTGGTAAGTTCTTTATAGATTTTTGATACTAACCCTTTATCTGATATGTAATTTGCAAATATCTTCTCCTATTCTCTTGGATGCCTTTTAGTTTTGTTGATTGTCCCCATTGCTATGCAGAAGTTGTTTATCTTGATGTGGTCCCAGTAGTTCATTTTTGCTTTTATTTCCCTTGCCTCCAGAGACATGTCAAGTAAGAAGTTGCCATGGCCAAGGTCAAAGAGATTGCTGCCTATTTTCTCCTGTACGATTTTGATGGTTTCCTATTTCACATTTAGGTCTTTTATCCATTTTCAGTTTATTTTTATGTTTAATGTAATAAAGTGGTCCAGTTTCATTCTTTTGCATGTTGCTCTCCAGTTCTCCCAGTACCATTTGCTAAAGAGACTTTTTTTTCCATTGGATATTCTTTCCTCCTTTGTCGAAAACTAGTTAGTCATACATTTGTGGGTCCATTTCTGAGTTCTCTTTTTTTCCCATTGATCTGTATGTCTTTTTTTGCCAATACCATATTGTATTGATGATTATAGCTTTGTAATACAGCTTAAAGTTCAGAATTCTTAAGCCTTCAGCTTTGGTTTTCTTTTTCAACATCACTTTGGCTATTCTGACTCTTTTGTGGTTCCATACAAATTTGGATTGTTTGTTCTAGTTCTGTGAAGAATGCTAGTGTTATTTTGATAGGAATTGCATTGAATGTGTAGATTGCTTTGGGTAGTAGCAACGTTTTAACAGTATTTGTTCTTCCAATTATGAGCTTGGAATGTTTTTCCATTTCTTTCTGTTTTCCTCACTTTCATTCATAAGCTTTCTATAGTTTTCAGCATACAGATCTTTTACTTCTTTGGTTAGGTTTATTCCTAGGTATCTTCTGGGTTTTGGTGCAATTGTAAATGAGGCCAATTCCTTGATATCCCTTTTTCCAGCTTGATTTTTGGTGTATAGAAATGCAACCGATTTCTGTACATTGATTTTATATCCTGCAACTTTGCTGAATTCATGTTATCAGCTCCAGCAGTTTTTTGGTGGAGTCTTTCTGGGATTCTATGTAGAGTATCATGTCATCTGTGAAGAGTGAAAGTTTTACTTGTTCCTTGCCAATTTGGATGCCTTTTATTTCTTTGTGTTGTCTTATTGCTGAGGCTAGGACTTCCAGTATTATGTTGAACAGCAGTGCTGAATGCAGACATCCCTGTCATGTTCCTAATCTTGAACAACAGAACAGGACCATGAGATAAAATGACTCCATTACTTTGGGGTAATATACTCTGGTTTTAAATACCATTTGACTAAATTAACTATTTTTCACCTGGATGTTTTCCTTTTTCTTAGAGGTATAATTGACATACAATACTATATTAGTTTTAGGTATAAAACACAGGGATTTGACATTCGTATACATTGTGAAGTGACCACCACAATAAGTCTAGTTACCATCTGTCACCTTACAAGGTTAATACAGCATTACTGACTATATTTTCCATGCTATACATTACATGCCCATGACTTATTTGTTTATAACTGGGAATTTGTAGTTCTTAATCCCTTTTGCCATTTCGATACCCCCCCATCCCACCTCTGGCAACCACCAGTCTGTTCTCTGTATCAATGAATCTGACTTTTGTTTTGTTTTTTAGCTTTCATATGTAAGTGAAAAACAGTGTTTGTCTTTGTTTGACTTATTTTACTTAGCCTGATAACCTCAAAATCCATCCATGTTGTTACAAATCGCAACATTTCACTATTTTTTAGAGTTGTATTCTTGTGTATGTGTATGTGTTTGTGTATCTATACCATATCTTCTTAATCCATTCATCCGTCAGTGGATACTGGAGTTGTTTCCATATCTTGACTATTGTAAATACTGCTCTAGTAAACATAGGGGTGCATATATCTTTTTGAATTGGTGTTTTCATTTTCTTCAGATAGATACCCAGCAGTGGAATTGCTGGATCATATGGTAGCTGTCTTTTCAATTTTTTGAGGAATCTCCATACTGTTTTCCATAGTGGCTGTACCAGTTTATCATCAACAGTGCCCAAGGCTTCCTTTTCTCCACAACTTCCCAACAGTTGTTATTTTTTATCTTTTTGATAATAGCCATACTAAGAGGTGGGAGGTAATAATAGCTCATGGTAATTTTGAGTTGCATTTCCCTGATGATTAGTGATGTTGAGCATCTTTTCATGGGTGTGTTGACCATCTATATATATTTTTTGGAAAAATGCCCATTCAGATCCTGTGCTCACTTTTTAATCAGATTGGTATTTTGTTGCTGAGTTGTGTCTTTATATATTTTGGATATTCACCCATTATCAGATAGTGATTAAATCTCCTTGCTATTAATCAATTTATTCAGGTTTTCTATTATTCATGATTCAGTCTTGTAGATTATAAGTTGCTAGGAATTTATCAATTTTATCTAGGTTGTCTAATTTGTTGGTAAATAATTGTTCATAGTAGTCTCATGATCCTTTGTATTTCTGTGATATCAACTGTAACTTCTCTTTAATTTCTGATTTTATTTGAGCCCTCTCTCTTTTTTCTTGGTAAATCTAGCCAGAGGTTTGTCAATTTTATTTAGCATTTCAAAGAACCGGCTCTTAGTTTCATTGATCTTTTGTCTTTTTAGTCTCTATATCATTTATTTCCTCTCTGATCTTTATTATTTCCTTCCTTAATAACTTTAGGCTTTGTTTTTTTCTAACTTTTTTCGGTGTACAGTTAAATTGTTTATTTCATATTTTTCTTGTCTCTTGATGTAGGCCTGTATTGTTATGAATTTCCCTCTTGGAATTGCTTTTGCTACATCCCAGCTTTTGGCATATCATATGTATGTTTTTGTGTGTCTGTAGGTATTTTTCAAATTTCTCCTTTGATTTCTTCTATGAACCACTAGTTATTCAGTAACATGTTACTTATTCTCCATGTATTTTAATTTTTTCCAGTTTTTTTCTTTTAATTGTCAGTTTCATACCATTGTAGTCAGAAAAGATCCTTGATATGATTTCAGCCTTCTTGAATTTATTGAGACTTGTTTTGTGTCCTAACATGTGATCTGTCCTCAAAAATGTTCCATGTGCACTTGAGAAGAATATGTATACTGCTCTTGGACAGAATGTTCTGTATATATCTGTTAAGTCCATCTGGCCTAATGTATTGTTTAAGACTGGTATTTGCTTATTGATTTTCAGTCTGGATGATTTATTCAGTGATGTAAGTTGGATATTAAAGTCCCCTGGTGTTACTGTATTACTGTCAATTTCTTTTTTAGATGTGTTAATATTTGCTTTATATCCTTTAGTGTTCTTACGCTGGGTGCATATATATTTTTAAATGTTATATCTTCTTGCTTGAATGACTCCTTTATCATTATGTAATGCCCCTCTTTGTCTTTTATTACAATCTTTGTTAAAAAAATTTATTAAAAAAATATTTTTAGAGACAAAATCAGGGGAGAGAGGCAGAGGGAGAGAGGGAGGCGGGGGAGAGAGAATCCCAAGCAGGCTCCATGCTTAGTGCAGAGCCCAACACAGGGCTTGATCCCATGACCCTAGGATAATGACCTGAGCCGAAATCAAGAGTCAGATGCTCAACCAGGTGAGCCACCCAGGCACGCTTACAGTCTCTGTATTAAAGTCTTTGTTGTGTGATATGAGTATAGTTACCCCAGCTTTCTTTTAATTTCCATGGAGTATCTTTTTCCATCCCTTCACTTTCAGTGTCTGTCCTTACTTCTGAAGTCTCTTGTAGGCAGCGTATAGATAGGTCTTGTTTTTATCCATTTAGCCACTTTTTCTTTTAATTGGAGAATTTAGTTCATTTACATTTAAAGTAATTATTGATAGGAATGCACTTATTGCCCTTTTGTTCATTATTTTCTGGCTGTTTTTGTAGTTCTTCTCTGTTCCTTCCTTATTTTTCTCTCTTCCTTTGTGATTTGATGACTTTTTTTAGTGTTATGTTTAGATTCCTTTCTCATTTTGTTGTGTGTATTTGTAGATTTTTACTTTGTGGTTACCATGAGGTTCACCTATATCACCTGTGTGTATAATAGTTTGTTTTAAGTTGATAGCAAGGTAATTTTTTTATATATTTATATGTAATACATATATATATATATATGGTTTTTATTTAAATTCAGGGGGTTAACATACAGTGTAATATTAATTTCAGATGTACAACCTAGTGATTCAACACTTCAGTACAACACCTGGTGCACATCACAACAAGTTTAATCCATACTCCCACCCACCTCCCCACTAGTAACCATCAGTTCTCTATAATTAATAGTCTGTTTCTTGGATAGCAAGATAAATTTGAACATTCTAAAATAACATTTTCACTTTCTCCCCCACACTTTATGTTTTTAATGTCACTTTGTATACATTTTTAGGTATTAATTTACTTGGATGTTTTTCTACTGTGTAGATGCTACCTAATTCATTTACACAGTTAAAGCTACAGTCTTTCACAAATTGATAAATTACTTATAAAAAGACAATAATTCTAATCCTTTCTGTTTTCAGCTGCAGTCAGCAATCTTCTTTATTCTCCATATGGTATAGTGTAGCCTTTAGCAGTACAGTATTATTTTCTTGATAGTTGCTCTGAGGACTAAAATTAGCATAATTTAAAATAACCTAATTCAGATTAACACTAACAATTTCAAAGGCATACAGAAACTTTGCTCTAATATAGCTCCATTCTCTACTCTTCCTTCATGCTATTGTCAAATTACATTTTTATTATATATTATATTATGCATATATCGTATATTTACTGTGCCTAATAAACCTATCAACACAATTTTATAATTATTTCTTTATGTTGTGTCTTTGAAATCAGGTAGAAGAAGAGAAATTAAGAAAAATACAATTATACTGTTTTTTATATTTACCTGTATAGTTACCTTTACTTGTGATCTTTATTTTTTTATTGAGGTATGACTGGCATATAAAGTTGCTACATATTTAATGTACACATCTTTATGAGTTTGAAAATAACTGTGAAGTCATTACCATATATAGTACCATAAACTGAACCATTACTTCTAGAAGTTTTTTCTCTCGCTTTTTCTCTTTTGGATAAGCACAAGCGAAACTATGTACCCTTTGACTAATACATTATATAGATTTGATTTACTGTCTAGCATTTTTGAATTTCAGCCTCTCTTTAGTATTTCTTGTCAAAGGTAGGTCTGGTAGTGGTGCATTCTCTCAGCTTTTGTTTTTCTGGGAATGTTGTAATTTATTTTTCATTTCTAAAGAATAGTTTTGCTACATATAGGACTCTTGGTTGACAGTCTTTTTCTTAATTGTTTTTGAATATGTAATCCCAGTGCTTTCTGGCCTTCATGGTTTCCAAGATTTGGGGGAAGATTTGATAATCACTTTTTCAAAGAGATACAGCTGGTACAGAATCATTGCCCTATAGTGAGTAGTGAGTTTGGCTGCTGGGAGATTCAGCCCAAGTAATGTGGTAATCTTCAAATGTGATTCATGCAAAGTGAAATTTGATGTCAAGTAGAAGGGTGTTCCTTCAGGTATTCACCTCTGCCTAAACATGTAGTAGGCATTCACCAAGGAGGCACACAGTGGGCTAAAAAAAAAACCAAGGTAGGGAACTACACATGCAAATCAGAGAGAAAAGGATGTGGTCTGATTAGGAAGTTCAGTTACCATGCTGGAGGACTGTAAGAGTGGAAGAAAATGGTAACAGGTTAGAGGTTGGTAGTGACCACATTTTACTAAGCCCTTCAGATAACTCCACAGAAAGTGGGAATATTACTAATACATATGGTGAAAGATAAAATCATATTTGCTTTTCCATATGTTAAAGTAAGGGAATTAGGGACACATTTTCAAGTCCAGTTATCAACACTGTGGACTCAATCCCAAATCAGCCTAAGGACAGCCTGAAGGAAGGAATGTGGGATATATGGAAAGTCAGTAGTCATGTCAGTATGCATATATTTGTCCAAGAAATGGGACAGGATCAGGCCTCCTTATGGGCAAACAGGAGATCAGTGAACCCACAAAACGAGGAAGACAAATAGAAGAAAGGCCTTCTATGTTTTGTCTCATCATTGACGCTCTACAAGTTACCTGACCAGGGAAGTAGAATGGAGCTAACATTTTAAATAAAGGTGAGAAATCTATATATTTGAAGAAGATTGGCATAAAGGCAGGCTATAGAGGAATGTTTCCTTGTGGGGAAGTAAGGAACAAGCTTTGAGGTCAGGGTGAACTGATTTTATACCATAGCCTGGCTACTTTGTCACCTTATTAGCTTCCTCATAGTTATGGGGGTTAGTTATTTTAAAAATAATATTTGTTTATGACATTGCAGATATTCAATAAATTATTGTTATTTATCAATTATAGAATAGCTCATTGGAATAAGAAATGAAGTCAAGGCTTTGCTCAAATTATTATTCTCTAGCAATTATTTCTATAACCTGTTAGGGACTTTGTGTTGGATGATGAACAGAAACTCCTGCAGGAATTGATGTTGGTGACTCACACACAATTAAATTCAGAATCATGGTGGTAAAGGAAGTCAGGGGAATACATAATATAATTATTCAGTATACAAATGAAACTCTAACAAAATGTAGTAGTAAGTAAAGTTTTGAAGATAAAATGTAAAAGTCAATAATCACAGGAAATCAGTGGACTATTTAAAACCATCTTATTAAAAGTTTGAGATAAATGTTTTTAAAAGCAAAACAACCAGCCATTCAAGATAGCTTTCTAGATCCTTCACCTCCTTCTGTTACTGTGTTTGATACCCTAGTTCATGCTTTTACTACTTTTTAAAAAATTTTAATGGTTATTTATTTTTGAGAGAGAGACAGAGTGTGAGCAGGGCAGGGGCAGAGAGAGAGAGAGGGAGACACAGAATCTGAATCAGGCTCCAGGCTCCAAACTGTCAGCACAGGGCCCGACAGGGGGCTCAGACTCACAAACTCTGAGCTCATGACCTAAGCCAAAGTTGGAAGCTTAACTGACTGAGCCCCCCTGGTGCCCCTGGATTTTGTTACTTTTACATCAACTATGACAGTAATAAACCAGTAGTTCTTTGTTTTTAAGTTCTGTTTTTATTTTTTATTTATTTATTTATTTTTGATTTTGAGAGAGCATGAGCAGGGAAGGGGCAGAGAAAGAGGAGGAGAGAGAGAATCCCAAGCAAGCTCCATGCCCAGCATGGAGCCCGATAGATGACTTGATCTCACTAACCATGAGATCATGATCTGAGCTGAAATCAAGAGTCAGACACTTAACCAACTGAGTCACCTGGGTGCCCCAACCCAGTAGTTCTTATTGTCATCTGATGTTGGCTCGTACAGACCACCTGCCGCACTGCCCCATCCATCTTTCTTTCCATTCATCCATTCATCCTTCCAAATATTTATCCATCCACTAGGTGCTGTATTCAATATCAGGGATCTATTAAAAACAAATACCTCTGGAATTCTCTATTCTCAGTAAATACTCAATCCCATGAGGAGGGCACATAAGTCATAAAAATGATAATGCACTGTGATAAAATAACTACTTCTGGGATTGGTTGATTTAATTAGAGTTACCCATACATCGAATTATTATGCAGCTATTCATATTGTTAAATGAAAAGGGAAATAACAAAATATTATAATATTGATATCGTGATGTTATCAGTATATCTACTATCTACATATTAATTATATAGCTATATTTTAGGTAACTTTCTGTATGTATATATGTGCCTGAAAACATCAAGAATGATGTTGATCTTAACAGTGTTAACAGTTTTTTAATGGACTGTCAGAGTTGGGGGAATTTTCAGCTACCTCTTAACTCTTTTGTAGATTGAATTTTTTATAATAAGCATGTATTATATGTGTAATTAGATTTATAATATAAGAGCTTTACACAAGCAATATCCAGCTGTACTTGACATGGGGTTTAAGTGAATCTTAGTCCCACTTCTTCCTAGACGTTACTTGACGTATCTCTGCCTCACTTCTTAATCTGAAAAATGGCGAACATTATAGCGCCTTCCTCATAGAGTTGTCAGTATGAGAAGATAATCCAGAGAAAGTCTTGTTCGATGATATATGGCAAAAAGTAAATGTTGGAAAAAGTTTGGTGATAGAAGAGAAGGAGAAGAAAAGGAGAAGAAAAATTGATCCATTTAAAGTCCTCGTGCCTATCTCAATAAGGAGTCTCACAGTCAAAGAAACAGTAGACAAGAAGGTCTTGTCCTCTTTTTTGAGCTACACTGTTTTCTCAGATTTGCCCAATGGAAGGCCCTGCCACTTATTAGCACATTTCAGGTGGTTCTATGATTGTTCGATATTGGCCTGTGGAAAGAATGGAGTGATGGAAATGGTTAGCAGGAATCATGGGCAATAATGTCAAAGATCTGCCTCACCTCAGAGGGCCCTATGGATCAAAACCCACCTTAACACATAAATGGAAGTAAGTGTGCATGGAATACATTTCCCAGGGAGATGTCCTGCCCTGAAGTCTAGTACCAGTTGATATTCCTTGTGTGGGCTTTTAAAGTACCTAAGGGTATCCAAGTATTCTTTTTTTTAACAACTAAAAGCAGTATATCTAGAGTATCAGGACAACGGGAAAATAGCAGTAAGGAGGTATGAGTTGTGAAAGGGTATTGTCAAAGTTAGTGTGTAGTGATTCATCTGAGTTTGATTCTGCTATGAAGAGTCCATGGAAGCTGTAATGTTACTAAAGTAACACTAATGTATTTTTCTCAATCCTGTTGATATGGTTTTCTGGCCTTTGTTGAGGAAATTGAACCATGCGCTCCAAGTTTGAAATACAATCATGAGGAAAGATGTGCACCAAACATGGCAAGAAGGCTGCAGAACTTCTGGACCTGAGGCAGCTTGTGGAGTTGGGACATGTCCATCTGAAAGGTAAACTGTGTGGAGAGACGAGGCTGACTATGCCTTGTTTCTATGCAAGACCCCAAGGTTACTGAACATTTTTCTTGGAAGGAGGAGAGTAACGATGACTGAGGCTGAGCAAGAGTGTTGAGACAGAGACTTTAGGAGTTATAATTTTGTGCATACAGAAGATATTAAGGACTCTGATAATTTTTTTATGCTCCTGTGTCTGTGGATTAAGACTCCTGTACATTACATATAAGGACCTGATTCCATTTAACTAAGAATTCTTATAGCACTTATATGCAACAGGGACCAATTTCACCCCCTTGAATTGGTACTTATTCATTTTGAGACAACAATCATCACATTTTAAAAACAGCACATAATGATAACTATAACGTCTTAGAAATTCTTTCACATGTGTAGTGTAAAGTGGATTCTGATGAGAATAACTTTGAAAGACTTCCAAATACTGCTTTAGAACCTCTGATAACATAATGTAGTTGTCAGAGACAGGACAGAGGGGGGAAATGAAACTTTGTTCGGATCTGCTGAAGAGATTCATTTCTCCCTCCTTCCCAAAGGATACTTAAACATGGAGGCACCTGGGTGGTGAAACTTAAGATGCCTATTTCAAACTCATAAAAACCAAAACCAAACAAAAAAGACAAGACCTCTTTCTAGAACTGGAGAGTCACAAAGCAGACAGTACTACTGTAGTAGTACTCAGACATCAAAACAACCTTAATAAATCAAGACATGGGCTAAAATTATAAAAAACAATATAGGTAAATCTGTTTTGCCAGTGATGAAATGATGACCAATCAGAATTTAAAGGTGTTTTCAGCTAATGATAAACCTCTTTGTCCAGAAGAAGACACATTTGATTTTTTTTAATTTTTTTAATGTTTTATTTATTTTTGAGACAGAGAGAGACAGAGCATGACAGGGGAGGGCAGAGAGAGAGGGAGACACAGAATCCAAAGCAGGATCCGAGCTGTCAGCACAGAGCCCGACGTGGGGCTCGAACTCACAAACCGTGAGATCATGACCTGAGCCGAAGTCAGACACATAACCAACTGAGCCACCCAGGTGTCCCGACACCTTTGAATTTTGTTTAAAACAATATAATTGATGATGCCAAATAGCAGGTACCTTTGACATCCAAATATTTTCTGATAATGGACTTTAGTGATTTCAGAGCAAACAGTTGCTATAGGAACTATGAATTATTGAACATAAGTGTTAGAACAGGCTAACAGACATTCAAATCAGAGAACATACTTAGTAAATTTGGTAAAGTTTTTCCAAGGGGCAAGAGTGCAGTCATAAAAAAAATAGAATACTTTGGCTCTTCAAAAGACACTAGCCTTGGGGAAGTTAAAACTCAGAAATCCTGGATCTGGTCCTTTTAGAACATATCCAGGCAAGCACAGAATTGAACTTGACTATCTGTGAACTATTCCCAAATAATGATGCCACTACGGGAAGGGAAGAAGGTTAGGGTAGTTGATCTTCATGGATTAGGGAAGCCAAGCATGAACCATAGATTTCAGTAATACCATATCTCCTGGAGGTACCTTTACCTCAAAGAGAAGCACGGCCACCTTCATTAATGTACATCCTCTGTGGTTGCACAGGGCACTGCACTTAGAGTGGAGCCACACTTGATTTAATTCTCTGCTGTCACTGTCTTGAAATTCTTAATAATTTTCCAACAAGGGGCTCTAAATCTCATTTTGCAATGGACCCTGAAAATTGCACAACTTATTTGGAGGAGAGGTTTTATGTTTCAAAGCATATAGAGATTGTCTTGCAAGAGATTTCTCTTCCTGGTACATAGCCTAGAAACATAGACCTTTAAGACTAAAGGGACCATATTGGCTGGGACAAGAAACATCTGACTGGTGTTAAATGTAGCAGTCAGTGACACTTTGGGGCAGTGAAGTTTCTGGAAATGTTTATGGAGGTCTGACCAGGACGGTAAAATTGGATTTCAGACATCACTGAATTTCCCACATCCCAGAAGGATGGGGCCAGAGTCATAAATAATTGATTTAAGGAAATAAAGAATCTCATTCTCTTTTGCCTAACTGACTTTTGGACATCCCAACCCCTTGTAAGACAATGGAGAGTTTTCTGCAATAGGAGTTCTGAACTCAAGACTACATACTAACTGTACAAACTTCAACTATCCACTTAAAAATTTCGTGGATCAGTTTAAGCAGGATTTGATCTGCATATCAGAACTCACTCCATTTTAGAGTATAATGAAATACATATTATAAAGATGTTTTACAAATTATAAATAATAATATAAAAATAAGGTAGTGGTTTGTGATCAGTAGTTTTTGTTGCCACACTTGAAAGATAAAATTAAACTTGTGAACATGAATTAATAAGACAGTGCTCTAAAAAAGTTGAAAAGATTTTAAAGTACCTTATTTTATAAAGACATAAATTAACAGAATCTGTATCACTGAAATCTGTACCATTATAAATATAATAACATAAAGATAATGTGACTTATTCATCACATTCTTGAGTGATAGAGCAAGGAAGTATTCTTCAAAACGCACCAGAGGGAAGTATCATACAAATGGAGAGAAATCTTAATTTGAATAGTAGACAGCAATTTATGGGGTTCATCAATCCTAGTGTATATAAAGGCTGTAAGGTGGAAAAGATTCAAACTGATAGGAAGTAAAATGATGATAATAAACTACTGAGAACACTCTTTAAAGAGGCCCCAAAATATTTAGGTTAATAATAAAATTAAATATAAAATTAAATATTTAATTTATTTTTTTATTTTAGGTACATATAAAAATTAAACCATGATGGTAACATCAAAAAGGGAAATTGTTGGATTTTGCTAATTTTGTGTAGCACCTAACTGGGAGAATACTTGCTACAAGGGCCATAGGCATGTTTGATAATTTTTAAACTCTTCATTTGTGCTCCCTCAGAATAAAAGTATGTTCTTCAAATTATATTTCAGCCTAGCTGTTGATACTGATATGTCCCATATTTAATTTTAAGTAGAAAAGGAGCCAGGTATACAATCGTGAAAACAAGAAGCTAAGAATTACAAGTTCTAATCCACTAATAAATGATATTTATAAATTGAATGTTACTATTCAGCAATCATGCTCCATGTAACTCACACAAGGATGGAAATATTTTCATTCTCTTTAAAGAAACCACAACTCAGGAAGGTTAACGTGATTTTCTTAAGGAACTTGCACCTTCTCACTCAGAGCCAAGTGTTATAAAGTGCTCATTATGGGGCGCCTGGGTGGCTCAGTCGGTTGAGCTTCCACCTTCTGCTCAGAGCATGATCTCATGGTCTGTGAGTTAGAGCCCTGTGTCGGGCTCTGTGCTGACAGCTCAGAGACTGGGGCCTGCTTCACATTCTGTGTCTCCCTCTCTCTCTGGCCTTCCCCCATTCATGCTCTGTCTCTCTCTGTCTCAAAAATAAATAGACATTAAAAAATAAAATAAAATAAAAATAAAATAAAATAAAATAAAATAAAATAAAATAAGATGCTCATTAAAACGTATAAAATGGGTTTTTTTTTTTTTAATTTTTTTTTGGGACAGAGAGAGACAGAGCATGAACGGGGGAGGGGCAGAGAGAGAGGGAGACACAGAATCGGAAACAGGCTCCAAGCTCGGAGCCATCAGCCCAGAGCCTGACGCGGGGCTCGAACTCACGGACCGCGAGATCGTGACCTGGCTGAAGTCGGACGCTTAACCGACTGCGCCACCCAGGCGCCCCTAAAATGGGTTTTTATTAACCAGTCTAGTAGTAATTACACTGTGACTTTTAGTGGGTTTATTTTTGTCTGTTCTAGGAGAAGGCTCTGTCTTCCTAAGTGGATGCTGTGATATTCCACCCAGATCCCCATTGCTCTTCTCTCCAGGACTGAAGAACCCATCCCAATGAATATGAAACCTAAGCAGATGCAATCATGGTATCTCTTCCACCTTTACATTTTGATTACTTTAAGGACCAGCATATGACCCAGGCTAGACCAACCAGAGTTTCTCTTAGAGATGTTTTTCAAATTTGGGCAGAGTGAGACTTCCTTATCCTTTGAACACAACCCAGAAGGGGTCTACTGCATATCATGCCCATTGCTGTGTAGTCTGAGTGAATAAAAGAAGCAGAAAGCAGGGACAGAAAGAATTTTATGCCCTTCCCTTTTTATCATACTAGATAATTGAGCTCATGCATTAGCCTTTTTGCTTCAGTTAATTCAGGTTGAATTTCGGAATATAAAATCAGAGGACTCTGAGAAATGAATATCTTCAAGGTTTATAAAAATGAAATAAAGAGACCACTCATTTATTAAGGTGGTTGGAAAAATTTAGGTTTCTTTGTATATTCACCATTTGGAGGAAAGGAAATAAGCTATTTTTCCACAGGGACTGTGGTAAGTCCTATATTATGTTTAGCATTTCCCAGATGGTTTTGGGTTTTTTTTTCCTCTAATGGGGGTCTTTTTATGATAACCTTCTATATTATTTTCAAATGCCTGATAATATATTTACTACACTGTCAAATATTAATGTCAATTTGACTAGTTTATATAAATCTCAATGAAAAAAATGTTTTTCTTCAATACTTTAAAACTGTCAGTCTCTTCTTGCATCCAAAGATATTGTGATGTCAGTCTGATTCTTGTTTCTTTGTAGTCCATCTTTCCTCTCTTTCTGGAATTTCTTACCTTTTTTCACCCTTCCTTTGGCCTTATTAGGTTCCTTTTCAATATAAGGTATTTATTTCACCTTTAATTTGGCAGTTTTGTCTTTGCTTTTTCTTCAAATCTCTCTTTCCCTGCCTCTCCCTTCCTCCCTGTTTCTCTTCTTTCTACTCCTCTCTCCTTCCTCTCTTTTTAAAAAATTGTCATCTTTTAGTATGTGTTGCTACTATTCTGTATTCTGTATTTTTAAACTTGTCTTTTGTGTATGCTCTCTATTTTTTCTGCATTCAGGAAGGGTAATTCCATTTGTTGTTCTACCTCACAAACACACCCATTGTGTTCCTTATTTCAATAATCATAGATTTAATGCCCTAATAATTCTATTGAATTCATGATTGTGGTTCTTGTTTCATATTGTTAATATACTTACTAATGTACAGTTACTTTACATGTGACCTCTTTTTGTAAGCTTTATAGGGTTTTCTCTTTCTCCTGGAATAGTGAATGTTCCAATGATATGACAGAGTGTGGGTCATGTTCTAGGCCCTTGACAGACCATTTTAATGTGGAGATTTATCATTCAGTTTGGAAAATTTCATTCTTTGACAATTTACTTTCATCTGTTTTTTTTTTTTTTATTTCTCATACTGCAATTAGATGTTGGAACTGGTCAGTTGTTTACCCATTTTCTTATTTTTAATCTCTTATTTTTCATGTCTTTGTCTCATTCTACTTTTGTGAGATTTTTCTCAACTTTATCTTTCAGCCCTTCTGTTGAATTTTCACTTCTGAATATCTTACTGTTATTTTCAAGAACTCTTTGATGTTCTTTGATTTTTTCCTGTTTTAGTAGAATTCTCTGTTTCTTGGATGAAACATCTTGTGCTCTGTTTTAATATTTTCAGTTTTCTTTTACTATACATAGTGTCTTTGTTTCATTCAGTTTTCACTTTTTTTTCCTAAGTATGAGGCTCATCAAAGGCCTACTTTTGGGGGCTGTCCTTTTAAATTAAGAGTGAGAAGCTGGAAAAGCCTCTTCTCTGTTGTCTTAACTATAGGTTTATGAGACCTCAAGTCTATCTTTTATTGATGGATCTCCCAAATGTCAGTTTTAGGACATTTTTTTCAATGAGGAAATTAAGAAAATAATCCTACTCTCCTGCCTGATAAGTATATGCCTAGGTGTTATGGACTGGAAGCATGAAGGACCAAGTGGGCTGAGAATACCACAGTTTAGTGTATAGACTTAAACTTAATTCTGCCCTTTCAATTATGCATCTTAGCCACGAGTCATGTTCTCCACTGCGACTAGTGTCCCCATCCATATCTTCACTGGTTCAGTCTCTACAGAGACTAAACCTCATTGACCCTCAGTTGCCAAAAGGGAGTAATAATAGTCATCTGACTGCAGCCTGACGAAGGGGCACAGGAAGGGAATGAAACATCAACAGATACAGGATTTCTCTTTTTTTTAATTTTTTTTTAAATATTTATTTTGAGAGAGACAGAGCAAGAGAGTGCAGTGGGGGAGGGAGGGAGAGAGAGAGAGAGAGAGAGAATCCCAAGCAGACCCTGCGTAAACAGTGCAGAATTCCATTTCTGAGTCAAAATTAAGAGTTGGATGCTTAAGTGATTGAGCCACCAAGGTGCCCCCGGATATAGGATTTCAAAATATCCTTATAATGCCAGTCATGTGCCTCAGCCCAACATGCAAAAGTATGCATTATTTCCAGTTGCTGAGCCACTCTTGAGATTCCACACGAAAATATGTCTCCTTTGCCCCATGAAGGCAGTTCCATTGTCATTTCCTTTGCTTTGCTTAAGTCGAGTACTGCTCCACCATCTTTCTGCCTTCCAATATTTTTAAAATGGCTTCTCTGCTATACAGTCATGTTCTCAGTGCCCTTATTTGTTAATAATACCTCTAAAAAATTCACTGTTAGTTTGGTGCCACTTTTAGAGGAAGAGGACATATTATGCACATGCAGTAAGACCAGCAAGATTAATTAGAATCTTAAATTTGTCATCCTATTTTGTTGACATAAATAGCTTCATGATTGCAAGCTTCTTTGATATTTCTCTGCTTTATTTTTTTTGTTTTTTAAAAAATACTTATTAACCAAATGCTGCTTGCTATAAGATTGTAGAATCATAATTATTTTTATCCTGTTATTAATTGAATGTCTATTTTTCTACTAACACCTCTAAACTATCAGAATCCTATCCCTCAGCAGGATAAGGTAAATGATAGTTTTACTGCCTGCAACCCCTTTATATGATTAAAGTAATATTATTTGTAAAAAGGACAGCTTTTGTAAAAAACACCTTTTAAAATATATTTTTGCTTTATTGTTCCTTACAAAAACTGTTTAGATTACATTTCTGAACCTTGTTATTATAGCCTTATTTAGACATTCATTTTTGAGTTTTAATGAGTGGTTGTTCCCATTTATTCTGTCTTCCTCATACTTGAGATATTTAGCGTTAGCCAGTTTGTGTCTTTGTTTTTGTTTTCTTTTTCTTTTTTGTGTTTTTGTTTTTGTTTTGTATGAAGAGGTACATGGATGGGTTAATTCTTAATTCCTGAGATGGTTTCTCTGTTGCCCTCAAATATGAACATAATATAACTTTGCTGCAAGGTATACTCATAGACATTCTCATCCTTGAAATTCTGTGTGCTTTGAACTCCACTGGACCATCTAGGGTATGTGAATAGGCTTCAGGGAGTTTGTGAACCAACTCCTTGTATGAATGAGTATATGTGCATTTTTTTTCATGGAAAAGATGCATAATCAGATTGTCAAAGATAACCACTTCTCCAAAAATTTGTTTATAAACTTTGTAGCAATGTATTCTGATATTTGGTATTGCCCAATACTAAACAGCATATATTTTCTTTGCCGATAACTTGCTGAGAAGCTTGTAGGAATTTTACTTTATGTTTTAATTTCAGAAATTTCACCCTGGTATGTCTACAAGCTTTTCTTTTTCCATTAACTTTGCCAGGTGCTTCAAGAGTCTTTTAGTCTGAAAACTTTAGCCTTGTGTAAACTCTGGGAATTTTTTTCTGTTGTTTCTTTATATAATTGATTTTCTCCACCATCTTTGTTTTCTTTTGAGATTTTTGCAGTGGATATAAAGGATCCTTCCTTCTTTTTGTACCTTAATATCTCTTCTTTTAGCATCATATTCAACTACTTTACCCTTTACCTCAAGGATTTGAAAACAATTCAACTGTTAAAGTAATTCACTGCTAAAGCCGGTGGGTTTTTTGTGTTTTGTTGTATTTTCCTTTTTCTTGAATCAGGCTGAATTTAACTGGAACAGTACACACACTCTCTATCTGGCACAAATACATAACTCGGAATTGTGCTATTTTCATAACAGTACCCATTTTCTAAAAATGCCAAATATTCGAAGGGAAACATAGGGGCCAGTTTTAAAGATCTGTTAATGGTGGTACAATTTGGGAGGCATACATGAATGTGAAGCAGGTTCTTTGCTCATCTTTATTCAGAACCTTCTTTGACAGTCCACTGTTTTGGTAATGGGGTAATTCTCCCTCGTTTATTTACTATCTACTTTACTAATTCAAGGCCTGTGTGGATGTTCTAAAATCTGATTTAACCCTACTCGATGCATAGACTGGCCAGCCTCTAGTTTACTATGCTCAAGGCTTAGGGATTTTGCCAGAACTGTCTGGGCACACACTCAAAATTTAGAGCTGCTTTCTAAAATGCTTTTATTTTTTAAATAATAATTTACTCTTACTTGATACCCTCTGCCATTCCTTAATATTTACTGTGCCCCAAAACTTATAATGGCTCAGCATTTTCCCCCAAATAATAAAATCCAAGGAACTTTGCATTTAATAGATTTCTCAATCTATGGATTTCTCCAACATGGACAAGCTGTCTATCTTTTCAACCAAACAAGACTGTTCATTATTTCCTAGATAGTTTTGTTTCTGATACTTTACCCTCACGTCCAGCATGCTGTCCTCCATCTTCACCTGTATAAATATTCAAGAACTGATTGGTCACCCAGGATGCTACTTTAAGATCTGACTTAATAAAAGAGTTAATAAAATGAAGTCTTTGATTGGTAGTCCAAACCAATTGGTGGAATTAGGAAGCTGAGATAGGAGGTGAAAGAAGTTATCTTGCTCTTCAAAGCTGTCAATAAATTTCAAGAATACAAAGGACTATATCAACACCTTGGGGCTATTTAGATAGACACAAAATGTAGAACTCTGAGGTTTAATAGCATAAGCTGACAGAAACATTAACATCTACTTGATCACATGGTTGGCCCAATAAGTACCAAACAAACAAAAAACCCAGAACTCATGTGCCAAACTCCCATGAGTTTAGACTCCAATGAACAGAGCTCATGTCTATGTGGAAAAAAACTATTACTTTCATTTTTATCTGATTTACCTAAAAGCAAGCAAACAAAGATAACAAAACACAGGGTTTTTAAAGGTGCCATCATAAGTAAAGTGTTAGTATGACAGTACAAAATTATCTTTTCCCTCTAGGAACATTCCAAATCTAGCAAGTTTCTGGGCTTCTTTGTGATAAAACTAACAAAATATGCTAAGAAGGCATCCTGTGGAAAATATCAAAACATCAGATTTCATTGAATTTATAGCACCATTAATTTCACAGATATCTCAAAGGAAAGGAAATATGGCGATGGTAAGATCGTATTTATTGAAAGTTAATTTCCTGGTTCTGAAATAATACAGTGTGGGAAAATGAGTGTTTTATAGAATTAGTGGAATACAGGGTATCCTAGTTGTCACTAAGGAGCACTCTTGTGGTCAGGGTCTTCCCTTCCTTGCTGAATTCCCTTTAATTTTTCAGTGAAATACCTAAAATTAGACTCAGTTGATACTCCTGTATAGACTCATTTTTTAAGAAAACTACCTGAGCTGCTTCTAATCACTTTGACCCAAATCCAAAGAATTTGGAGTGTTAAATTTATGTAGAATAATGCCAAACATTTGCTAAACCATTTGTTATTTCTTTCCAAACAAAATGTGGATATGGGTACTGCTGCTATTTAAGAAATGAAGGTAAAAGGTGAGATGAATATTGCCATACATTTGACATTACCATTAAAAGAAAAACATCTACAATCATATCTTAAGTACACCTAATGTTAGACAGGAACTTTCCCATGAGTATTGTGCTTTTTAGTGTACTTAGGCAACTTAGAATGTAATAAAACCCAAGGTACCAAATTTGGAAAAAGCACTGCATGGTAAGATAGAATGTTTGGTAGGCCATAGTGCTTTTTAAAATATGTTCTTAATTAGCTTCTTTGCATTGTTGTTTTTGGTGTGGTATACTAACTGTACTTTTCCCCCCATTTTTTAACTTTGCTGAGGAATAACTGACAAAGATAATTGTATATATTTAAAGTGTACAATGTGATAATTTGATATACATGTACATTGTAGAATGACTGAGGTAATGCATGCATTAATTAAGTAGCTTTGGTTTTGATCTGCAAAAGATATATGTGATTTTAGTAAATCTTATTATATGTAAGCTAAAACAAATGAATCATTCAGACATACTTAAAATTCTTGCTAAAACAGTAATATAAAATTAAAAAAATAAATTGCAACAAAAGTTATACAAATGTTCATTGACAAAATAAAATCTAAGCTGTAATTATTTTAAATCAGTAGCATGGTTATAATTGGTAGTAGTGGAAATCACATAATTGGTAAACAAATCAAATAAAAATTAAAGGAATCATAATTTTAATGTGGACGACTTCAGATGTAGTATTTAAGTTAGAGACTTCATATGTCACATCGAAAATGTTTCTGTAGTTTAAATAGGTTACTCAAAATATTTAGGAGAAACTGGGACTTAATCTGCCCAAAATGTCAATAAACTCAACTCTAATTGTATTTTATTGCTTCTGAGATAAGTTTATCTATCTCTATTCTTCATATTATCCTTAGGTCTTAACCTCCTGGTCCCTCATTTATCTTCACTCTTCAGTGAGCATTTTTTTTTATTATAACTCTGTACTATGATCTTGATTTTTTTATTTTTTTCATTTTTATTAACAAATACAGTTAACCCTTGCACAACATGGTTTGAAATGCACAGGCCCACTTATACGTGGATTTTCTTTTTTTTTTCTTTTTACAATACACTAATCTTAATGTATTTTATGATTCTCTTAATAATTTGTCTTCCTTTAGCTTACTTTACTATAAGAATATAGTATGTAATACATGTAACATACAAAGTATGTGTTAATCATCTGTTTTTGCTACTATTAAGACTTCCAGTTAGTAATAGGCTGTTAGTAGTTAAGTTTTGGGGGAGTCAAATGTTATATGTAGATATCCCTAGAACTTACTTTATAACTGGAAATTTGTACCTTTTGACCATCTTCCTTCACTTGCCCCTTACCCCACCCTGCCTCTGGTAACCACAAATCTGATCTCTTTTACAATGAGTTTGGTGTTGAGTTTTTTTAATTCCACATATAAATGAGATCATAAAGTATTTTTCTTTCTCTGACTTATTTAACATAATGTCTTCAGGACTCATCCATGTTGTCACAAATAGTAGGATTGCCCCATTTTTATGGTTGAATAATATTCCATTGTGTGTAGGTGTGTATGTGTGTCTGGTGTGTGTGTGTGTATTGTGGAAGATATACTTCTTTATTCATCCATCAGTGAACACTTAGGTTGTTTCCTAAGTGTTGGCTTGGCTATTGAGAATAATGCTGTTAGGAACATGGGGATATGGATACCTTTTTGAGTTAGTGTTTTTGTTTCCTCCAGATATATTCCCAAAAGTGGAACTGCTGGGTCTTATGGTAACTCTGTTTTTAACTTTTTGAGTAACTTTCATCCCTTTTTCATAGTGGCCACACCAGTTTACAAAACCCCCAACAATGCAAAAATGTTCCCTTTTCTCCTATCTATGCCAGCATTTATTCTCTTTTCTTTTGTAACGATGGCCATTCTAACAAATGTGAGGTTACTTTAATTTGCATTTTCCTAATGACTACTGATGTTGAACATGTTTTCATATGCCTGTTGGCCATTCATATATCTTCTTCAGAAAAATGTCTATTCAAGTCATCTGCCCATTTTTTAATTGGATTATGTGGGGTTTTTGCTATTGAGTTGTATGAGTATATATTTTGGATATTATCCCTTTATCATGTAGATACTTTGCAAAAATTTTTTTCTCATTCTGTAGATTGTATTTTCACTTTGTTGATGGTGTCTTTTGTTGTGCAAAATCTTTTTAGTTTGATATAGCCCCACTTGTCTTTTTTTATTTGTTGCTTGTGCTTTAAAGGTATGATTTTCCAAAAAACCATTACCAAGATTCATGTCAAGGAATCTTTTCACTATGTTTTTTTCTAGGAACTTCTGGGTTTTACATCTTACATTGAAGTCTGTAATGCATTTTGAGTTAACTTACCTGAGTTGTATAAGATGGGGTCAAGTTTTACATGTAAATACCTAGTTTTACATGTAAATTCTTTTACATGTAAATACCTAGTTTTCCCAGCACCATTTATTGAAGAGACTGCCTTTTCTGCATTGAATATTCTTGTCTTTCTTGTCAAATATTAGTCAATCTTATATGCTTGGGTTTATTTCTGGGCTTCTGATTCCGTTTCATTGTTCTATTTGTTTTTATAACAATACCATACTAATTATTATAACTTTATAGTACCCAGGCTTACCTCATTTTATTGTGCTTTGCTTTATAGCACTTTCCAGATATCGTGTTTCTTATAAATTGAAGGTTTGTGGCAACCCTGCATCAAGCAAATCTATTGGCACCATTTTTGCAACAGCATTTGCTTAATTCATGTCTCTGTATCACATTTTGCTAATACTCACAATATTTCACATTTTTTCATTATTATTATATTTTTTATGTTCATCTGTGATCAGTGATCTTTGATGTTACTATTGTAATTATTTTGGGGCACCACAAACCACACCCACCTAACATGGCAAACTTAACTGATAAATGTTATATATGTTCTGACTGCACCACCAACTGGCCATTTCCACATCTTTCTCCCTCTCCTCATTCCTCCCTATTCCCTGAGACCAACAGTGTTGAAAGTAGGCCAATTAATAACCCTACACTGTCCTCTAAGTGTGCCAATGAAAGGAAGAGTCAGATGATAGGCAGATTTTATTGTTGCCTTATTTTAGGAAATTAGCATAGCCACCTCAACCTTCAATATTCAGCACCCTGATCAGTAAGTATCCATCAACAAAGAGTCAAGACCCTCCTTCAGTAAAAAGATTATGATTCACTGAAAGCTCAGATGATGGTTAGCTATTTTTAGCAATAATATATTTTTTAATTTTTTAAGTCTATTTATTTATTTTGAGAGAGACAGAGAGAGTGGTGAAGGGGCAGAGAGAGAAGGAGAGAGAGAGAATCCCAAGGAGGATCCACACTGCCAGCATGGAGCCTGATGTGGGGCTTAAACTCACAAACCACAAGATCACAACCTGAGCCAAAACCAAGAGTTGCATGCTCAACCAACTGAGCCACCCAGGCACACCAGGAATAATATATTGTTAAATTAAGGTATGTACATTTTTTGACATAATGCTATTGCATACCTAATATACTGCAGTGCAGTGTAAATATAACATTTATATGCATTGGGAAACCAAAAAAAAATCATTTATCTTGCTTTATTGAGATACTTGCTTTATTGCAGCGGTCTGGAACTGAACTCGCATTGTCTCTAAGATATGCCTGTATAAAATCTTGTCATCTGCAAATAGAGATAGTTTTACTTCTTCCTTTACAATTCTAATGTCTTATATTTATTTTTCTAGTTTAATTGTTCTAGCTAGGCCTTCCAGTACCCTTATCTTGTTCCTGATCCTAGAGGAAGAGCTTTCAAATTTTCACCATTGAATATGATGTTACCTATATGATTCTCATATTTGGCCTTTACTGTGTTAAGATATGTTCTTCTATGCCTAGTTTTTAAAGGTTTCTTTTATCATGAATCAATGTTTAATTTTGTCCATTGCTTTTTCTGCATCTGTGGAATAGATCATATGATTATTTTCTTTCATTTTTTTAATGTGATGTGTCATGTGGATTGAATTGCATATGTTGAACCATCCTTGCATCACAGGGATAAATCTCACTTGATCTTGGTGAATGATCAGATCATGATTTAACTTGCAATCTATTTCCTGGAAATTTTGTTCTATTTAATTTTACTCTCTTTTTGTTGTTGCTGTTCTATTGTCTTCTCACATGGAATATATACTGAAAGAAAGTTGTCTTAAATATTTCTATATCTGCAAACAAAATGGTACCCCCATCACATATAGCAAAAATCTTCACATGGCACAAATAATCAGTATTTAAGGCTTGACCAAGATGAAGGCCTTAATGCTCCCCATGGCTTAACATTCCCCTCCCTATAATGGAACAAAAATAAAATTTAATTTAAAAATTAGGAAGGCACATATTGGGATGAGCACTGGGTGTTGTATGGAAACCAATTTGACAATAAATTATATTTAATATAAAAAATAATAGCCAATAAAATAATATACAATTATTGTCTAAAATAAATAATTAATTAAATTATTATTTTATTTTAAATGTATTTATTTAAATTCAAGTTAGTTAACATATAATATAGTATTGGTTTCAGGAGTAGAATCCACTGATTTATCATTTACATATGACACCCAGTGTTCATCCCAGCAAGTGCCCTCCTTAATGCCCATCACCCATTTAGCCCATCCCCTCACCCAACTCCCCACCATCAACCCACAGTTTTTTTGCTGTATTTAAGAGTCTCTTATGGTTTGCCTCCCTCTCTGATTTTATCTTATTTTTCGTCCCTTCCCTTATGTTTGTCTGTTTTGTTTCTTAAATTCCACATATGAATGAAATCATATGATATCTGTTTTTCTCTGACTTATTTTGCTTAGCATAATACACTCTAGTTCCATCCACATTGTTACAAATGGCAAGATTTCATTCTTTTTGATCACCAAGTAATACTCCATTGTATATATACACCACATCTTCTTTATCCATTCATTAGTTGATGGATATTGGGGATCTTTCCATAATTTGGCTATTGTTGATAGTGTGCTATAAACATTGGGATGCATGTGCTCCTTTGAGTCAGCATTTTTGTATCTTTTGGATAAATACATAGTAGTGCAATTGCTGGCTCATAAGGTAGTTCTATTTTTAATTTCTTGACAAACCTCCATACTGTTTTCCAGAGTGGCTGCACCAGTTTGCATTCCCACCAACAGTGAAAAAGGGTTCCCCTTTCTTTACATCCTTACCAAAATCTGGTGTTTCCTGAGTTGTTCATTTTAGCCATTCAAACAGGTGTGAGGTGGTATCTCATTGTGATCTTGATTTGCATTTCCCTGATAATGAGGGATGTTTGTGATGAGGATGTTTCATGTGTCTGTTAGCCATCTTAATGTCTTCTTTGGAAAAGGATCTACTCATGTCTTCTGCCCATTTCTTCACTGAATTATTTGTTTTTTGGGTGTTGAGTTTGGTATGTTCTTTATAGATTTTGGATACTAACCCTTTATTTGATATGTCATTTGAAAATATCTTCCCCCATTCCATTGGTTGCCTTTTAATTTTGTTGATTGTTTCCTTTGCTGTGCAGAAGCTTTTCATCTTGATGAGGCCCAATGGTTCATTTTTGCTTTTATTTCCCTTGCCTTTGGAGACGTATCTACCAAGAAGTCGCTGTGGCTGAGGTCAAAGAGGTTGCTGCCTATGTTGACCCCTAGGATTTTGATGTTTTCCTGGCTCATATTTAGGTCTTTGATCCATTTTGAGTTCATTTTTGTGTATAGTATAAGAATGTGGTCCAGGTTCATTCTTCTGCATTTCGCTATGCATTTCTCTCAGCACCATTTGCTAAAGAGACTCTATTTTTCCATTGTTTATTCTTTCCCGTTTTGTTCAAAATTACTTGGCCATATATTTGTGGGTCCATTTCTAGGTTCTCTATTCTTTTCCATTGACCTATTGTCTTTTTTTTGTGCCATTACCATACTGTCTTGATGACTACAAGTTTGTAATACAGCTTAAAGTCCAGAATTCTAATGCCTCCAGCTTTGTTTTTTGTTTGTTTGTTTGTTTTCCAACATTACTTTGGCTATTAAGGGTCTTGTTCCATACAAATTTTAGGATTATTTGTTCTAGCTCTGTGAAGAATGCTGGTTTTATGTTGATAGGAATTGGATTGAATGTGTGGACTGCTTTAGTTGGTATCAACGTTGTAACAATATTTGTTCTTCTAATGATGAGCATGGAATATTTTTTCCATTTCTTTGTATCTTCTTCACTTTCTTTCATAAGCTTTCTATAGTTCTCAACATATAGACCTTTTACCTCTTTGGTTAGGTTTATTCCTAGGTATCTTCTGGGTTTTGGTGCAATTGTAAATGAGGTCATTTCCTTGATATCTCTGTCTGCTGCTTCATTATTGGTGTATAGAAATGCAACCAATTTCTCTATGTCGATTTTATATCCTATTATTTTGATGAATTCATGTATCAGTTCTAGCAGCTTTTAGTGGAGTCTTCCAGGTTTTCCATGTAGAGTATCATGTTATCTGCAAAGAGTGAAAGTTTGACTTCTTCAATACCAATTTGCATATATTTTATTTCTTTTTGTTGTCTGATTGCTGAGTCTAGGACTTCCAGTACTGTGTTGAACAATGGTGGTGAGTGTTGCTATCTCTAGTGTTCCTGATCTTAGGGGGAAAATTCTCAGTTTTTCTCCATTGAAGATGATATTACCTGTGGGACTTTCACACATGGCTTTTATGATGTTAAGGTATGTTCCTTCTATCCGACTTTCTTGAGGGTTTTTATTAAGAAAGGATGCTATATTTTGTCAAATGCTTTTTTTTACATCTATTGACAGGATCATATGGCTCTTATCTTTTCTTCCATTAATGTGCTGTATCACATTGATTGATTTGTGAATATTGAACCAGCCCTGCATCCCAGGAATGAACCCCACTTGATCATGGTGAATAATTCTTTTAATATACTGTTGAATTTGATTTGCTAGTATCTTGTTGAGAATTTTTATATCCATGTTCATCAATGATATTGGCCTGTAATGATCCTTTTTAGTGCGGTTTTTGTCTGGTTTTGGAATCAAGGTAATGTTGGCTTCATAGAATGAGTTTCGAATTTTCCTTCCATTTTTATTTTTTGGAACAGTTTGAGAAGAAGAGGTATTATCTTTTCTTTAAATGTCTAGTAGAATTTCCCTGGGAAGCCATCTGGCCCAGGACTCTTGTTTTTTTAGAGGATTTTTGATTACTCATTCAATTTCTTTGCTGGTTATGAATCTGTTCAAATTTTCTATTTCTTCCTGTTTCGGTTTTGGTATTCTGTGAATTTCTAAGATTTTGTCCATTTCTTCCAGATTGCCCAGTTTGTTAGTATATAATTTTTCGTAGTACTCTCTTATAATTGTATTTCTGTGGTGTTGGTTGTGATATTTCCTCTTTAATTCATGATTTTAAGTATTTTGGTCCTTTCTCTTTTCTTTTTGATAAATCTGGCTAGGAGTTTATCAGTTTTATTAATTCTTTCAAAGAGCCTGCTCATAGTTTTGTTTATCTGTTCTACAGGGTTTTTTTTGTATGTGTATCATTTATTTCTGCTCTAATCTTTATTACTCCCCTTTCTTTTCTGGGTTTAGGCTTTATTTTCTGTTCCTCTTCGAGCTTCTTTAAGTTTAAGGTTAGATCGTGTATTAGACCCCTTTGTTGATTCTTGACTATAGGCCTGATTTGCAATGTACTTTCCTCTCAGGACTGCCTTTGCTGCATCCCATAGGGTTTGAACTGTTATCTTTTCATTTTCATTTGTTTCCATGTATTCTTTTTTTTTCTTCTTTGATTTCCTGGATAACCCATTCATTCTTTAGTAGGATGTTCTTTAACCTCCATGTATTCAAGGACTTTACAATTTCTTTTGGTTTACTTCAAATTTCATAGCTTTGTGATATGAAAATACTCATGGTATAATATCTATCTTTTTGTACCTCATGAGGGCTGATTTGTGACCCAATATGTGATCTAGTCTGGAAAATGTTCCATGTGCACTCAAGAAGAATGTGTGTTCTGCTGCTTTAGGGTAGAATATTCTGAACATATCTATCTGTTAAGTCCATCTGGTCCAGTATGTCATTCAAAGCCATTGTTTCCTTGTTGATTTTCTGCTTAGATGATCTGTCCAGTACTTTAAGGTGGGTATTAAAGTCTCCTTCGGTGCCTGGGTAGCTCAGTCCATTAAGCATCCAACTTCAGCTCAGATCTGATCTCACCATTCATGAGTTTGAGCCCCATGTCAGACTCTGTGCTGTCAGCTCAGAGCCTGGAGCCTGCTTCAGATTCTGTGTTTCCCTCTCTCTCTGGCCCTCCCCCACTCACATTCTGTGTGTGTGTCTCTCTCTCTAAAATAAATAAATATTAAAAGAAATTTAAAGTCTCCTACTATTATGGTATTATTATCCATTAGTTTCTTTATGTTTGTGATTAATTGATTTATATATTTGGTGATTCAAGTTGGAGGTGTAAATATTTACAATCGTTAGCTCTTCTTAATGGATAGACCCCTTAATTATGATATAATGCCCTTCTTCGCCTCTTGGTACAGTCTTTGTTTTAAAATCTAGTTTGTCTGATAGAAGTATCGCTACTCCGTCTTTGTTTTGACATTCGGTATCACGATAAATGGTTCTCCATTCCCTCACTTTCAATCTTTAGGTCTAAAATGAGTCTCTTGTAGGCTGTATATACATGTTTCTTGTTGTTTTTTTTTTTTTATCCATTCTTCTACCTTATGACTTTTAATTGAAGCATTTAGTCCATTTACATTCAGACTGATTATTGAAAGATACAAATTAAGTGCCATTGTGTTACCTGTAGATTTTGTATTTGTGGTGATGTTCTCTGGTCCTTTGTAGTCTTTGTTGCTTAGTTATTTTTTTTTCTTCCACTCAGTCCCCCTTAAAATTCCTTGCAGAGCAGTTTAGTGGTTGTGAACTCCTTTAGTTTTTGTTTGGGAAACTTTATCTCTCCCTCTATTCTGAATGACAACCTTGCTGGATAAAGAATTCTTGGCTGCATATTTTTCCAATTCAGCACTTTATTTCCTGCCACTCCTTTCTGGCCTGCCAAGTTTCATTAGACAGGTCTGCTACTAACCTCATGTGTCTACCCGTGTAGGTTAAGGATCTTTTGTCCACATCTGCTTTCAGAATTCTCTTTATCTTTGTATTTTGCAAGTTTCACTATGATATGTCATGGTTTTGACCTGTTTTTGTTGCTTTTGAGGGGAATTCTATGTGCCTCTTGGACTTTAAAGCCTATTTCCTTCCCTAAATTAGGAAAGTTCTCAGCTATAATTTGTTCACATAATCCTTCTGCCTTTTCTTCTTGCTCTTCTCCTTCTGGGAATCCTGTGACATGGATATTGTTTCATTTCATGGAATCAGTTCTCTAAGTCTCTCCTCATGATCTAGTAATTTCCTTTCCTTCTTTTTTTTCAGCTTCATTATTTTCCATAATTTTATTTTCTATTTCACCTATTCTTTCCTCTTCTTCTTCAGTCCTCATTGTCAGTGTATCCAGTTTGTTTTGCATCTCAGTAATAGCATTTTTTTATTTCATCCTAACTTGTTCTTAGGTCTTTGATCTCAGTAGCAAGGGTTTTTCTGGTGTCTTCTATGCTGTTTTCAAGTGCAGCTAGTAGTATTACAAGTTTTGTTCTAAATTCTTGTTTGGATATAATGCTTCTATCTGTTTTGAGCAAGTCCTTTGGCTTTGATTTCTTCTTAACCTTTCTTTTGGGGAGAATTACTCCATATTTTCCTTTTGGCCAAGTTACTGTCTTTTGCCTGTTTTAAAAGCTTGTTATGTTTCCTGCACCTGAGAGAAATGCTATATTAAAAAGGGGTCATACACTATTCAGAGCCTGGCACTTCAGGAAGTGTTTCTGGTGTATGCTGTGTTCACCCTGATGTTGTGTTTTGGCCGCTCTTTCCCACTGGTCAGTCCTCTGCAGAGCTCCTCCTTGCTTGCAGTGGTGGTGTTGGGACCTTTAACTAGGTGTGCTTTGATTTATTGGTTGGAGTAACCCTCCAAAACAAAAGTGGTAGGGGAAGTCTGATCCAAAAAAAGACAAAAGGAAAGGGAAAAAGCAAACAAAAGAAAAATCAAACAGTGAATCAAAAAACTTTAAGGATGACTCCAAAGAAAAAGAAAGGAAATGGGTAAAAAGCAGAAGAAAATAAAAAAGGAAAAAGAAAAGAATAAAAAAGAATAAAAGAATAAAAAGAGAAAAGGAAATACAAAAAAAAAAAAACAACAAATAAGAAACTATGAGCCTGATTCCAAATGAAAAAGAAGGAGGGAAAAAAAGAAAAAAAGAATTCTCAGTTGGAGCGTGGGGTGGGGGGGGCGTTGCTGGCTGTGCTGGTCTGCGGGAGAGACCAGCTGCATTGGGTCAGAGTCAGTCTTGCCCTAGTTACTAAGCATGTGCCAGGCACAGAGGGGAGGGGTTTGGTGTAAGTAGGTCCCCCCTCCCCTGGGGGCTGCTGTGTTACTTTCTGAAGTCCCACCTTGTTGGTGTTGGGGGGTAAATGGCACCACGCTGATCTCATCCCCAGGCTAGGGATCTCAACCCCCACTTGATTCAGGCAGCTCTCACATAAAGCGAGGGCAGTCAGCTCACCTTTGGCCACAACTCTCCTGTGGATTTTCTTTGGCATGCAGCTGGGATTAAAAATCCAAAGTCTGTAAAGTGCCTGGAACCATGTGGATCCACTCCCCTGCTGATGAAAGGCCTTTGGCTGGCACCTGCAGGGTCTTTTGCCCTTGGGGAGGCAATAAACCATCTTCCAAAAGTTCTCCAGGAAGGGGAATATTCTCTCCCAGTATACCCTGGAGGTGTCTACACCATATTATGCACTCTGGTGCCAGCTCATCCCTCCCCAGGAGCGCATGTCACACCTCTACTCCAAAGTCATGCACTTCCAGAACCTCAGAGTTTGAGCTCCAACTGCTGTTTGCAGAAAACAACTAGACGCTCAGTACCTCTCACTCCCCCATCAGTAGTCCAGAAAAGTTTTCCTCTTTGTGGTAACTCAATGCCACACTTTCTTAACCCTTATCTCTCTCCCTCCCTCCCTCCCCTCTCCCTCCCTCTCTTTCTCTCTCTCTCCCTGACTTTTGTCTCTCCATGGAAAGGGTTCCCTCGCCTCCATGACACCGCCATATTTCTCTCCTCCAATTCACTTCCACACACCTTGCATCTGCCAAGATGTCACCCTCTGTGAAGATCCTTCTTCCAGTCCACATATAAATTTCCTGGATGTTCCAAGTGATCTGACCCCAATACAGCTGTGTTTGAGGGATGAGGAAAGCCCAGGGTCCCCCTACTTCTTTGCCATTTTAACACCTCCTCCTGCTTAATTTATAATCATGCTTTTGGTGTTAAGTCCTGAAGATATTTGCCAATATTATCTTCTAAAAGTTTTATATTTGTTTCTTAGTTTCGCATTTTAAATTCAGGGTTTTTTTTATTTTTTAAATTCAATTTTGTATATGGTTTGACATTTATGTTGAGGCACTTTTTTTTTGCTTATGTATTTTTAACTGCTGCAACACCATTTGACAAAAAGTGTGCTCCATTGAATTACGTGTACTTTTTTGTTGTTGTTTTTGAAAAAAAAAATGCCTGTTTTTGTTGTTTTATTTTGTCTGTGTTTTTTTTTTGTTGTTGTTGTTGCTGTTGTTTTTTTTTAGGATCTTTCAAGTCTGATGTAAAGATCACCTCCAAATAGGAACAATTTTTTTCTTCCTTTTCAATTTGTATGTTTTTTATTTCCTATTCTTTGTTTATTGCACTGGTTAAGACTTATAGCACTATGTTGAGTAGCAGGGATAAGAGTAGACATTTTTGCCTCGGTCCCTTTCTTGGGGGGAAGGATTCAGTTTCATAATTAAGTATGTTAGCTGTGGGTTTCTTGTAGATGGTCTTTAACAAGTTGAGGAGGTTTGCTTCTGTTCCAGGTTTGCTGATACCTTTTATCCTGAATGGTGTTGGATCTTGTCAAATGCTTTCTTTGCATCAGTTGACAGAATCATGATTTTTTTCTTCTTTAGCATGTTGATATGGTAGATTACATTGTTTCTAAAGCATTGAGGCAGCCTTGAATATTAACATCAATTTGGTATACAGATCTTTTTTACATAGCTGGATTCTACTTGCTAGTATATTTCTGGGGATTTTTGTGTTTAGGTTCACGAAGGATATTGCTCTCTAATCCTCTTTTTTTGTGCTGTTTTTGACTGGTATTAAGTTAATACTTCCCTCATTAAATGAATTGGGAAGTGTCCCCTCTTTTTCCATTTTCTGGAGGAGTGTGTAAAATTAGTGTTACTACTTCTTTAAATGTGAAAATTCTCCAGAAAAACCATCTGGCCCTGGAGACTTTTGTTTTGGAGAATTTTTAAATTACAAATTAAATGTCTTTAATGGTTATAGTACTATTCATGTTGTCTGTTTCATCTTGGCTGAGTTTTTGTAATTCGTGTTTTTTTGAGGATTTTTCTTCCAAGTTGAATGTATGAACATAGAGTTGTTAGTAGTATTTCCTTATTATCTTTTGTGAATGGCTGCACAATCTGTAGTGATATTGTCTTATTTTTATTTTTGTCAGAATTTCTAGAGGTTTTTCAATTTTGATTTTTTTCAAAGATTTTTGTTTTATTGACTTTCTCTATTTTCCTGTTTTTATATCAACGACTTCAGACCTTATCTTTTTTTCCTTACTTCTGCTTCCTTTGGTCTTAATTTGCTCTTTTTTTTTTTTCTTGAGGTGGGAATGTTAAATTACTGACTTGAGATATTGGTTATTGGTATGAAAAGTGATTTTTAATTGAAATGTGGAATTTGGGGGGGTTTATGAGATCTGGATCTTATCTGTGTTTCAGGGGCACCTGCGTGGCTCAGTCAGTTAAGCATCTGACTGGCTTAGGTCATAATCTCATGGTTTGTAAGTTTGAGACCCGCACTGGGGTCTGTGCTGACAGCTCAGAGCCTGGAGCCTGTTTTGGTTTCTGTGTCTCCCTCTCACTATGCCCCTACCCCGCTCATGCTCCGTCTCTGTCTCAAAAATAAATAAACATATTAAAAAAATAATCTGTGTTTCAACAGGCCTTCTCCATCCAAGTAAGGGAGGTACCATCTCCTTACTCCCACACATGGTGGTGGTGATGGAGGGAGTCCAAATTCTCTACTTAGTGTCTGTCAATACCTGATGAAGGGGCACCTCACTGCTGCTAGGCAGGTTTGGGAGTTCACACTCTGTACCAGGCCTCTGTTGATACTATTCTAGCAAGGAAGGGCAGTGTGCTTCTTTATTCCTTTTATCCACTTATACTGAAGAGGGGTAGCATCCTTAACATTGAGTGGTATTGACAGTCCGGACTCTCCATTAGGCCTGCTCAGACATAATTGCAGTTAGGAGGGAGAAGTGTACCTTTTGGCTGCTAGGTGAGAATAAACATCCTGGCTTTCTCCTCAGCCTTTTCTGGCCCCATTATGGGTGGGGGTTAGGAGGAAGGATTAGGATGCCTTGTTACATCGTGGCAAGGGTAGAATTACAGGTTTGAATGGGGCCACAGTTTTTTCTGTGATGTTTACCTAGAGTAGAATGACTTTTGTCTAAAAGCTTTCTATCTCCCTAGACTGACCCTTTCTTGGTCTTTGGCTAAAGACAGCTGGCTTTCCTTGTTTGTTTGTTTGTTTGTTTGTTTTTATCTGAGCCCATTGGCATTTCTAAGTTGCTGCTTCTTTAGTACTAAGTCTGGGATATATGACGCTAAAAGAAAACCAAGGGCAGTGACTAGTTTTGTCATTCCTTGAGTCCTAGGGGCTATAGCTGGTTTGCTTCTATCTTTGATTGGTTTTTATTTATGTTTTATATGATATATAAATATATTTATATAATGTATATAATATATAATTTATATAATATTTATATATTATATTTATATAATATAAATTATATAATATATATTTATACAATTATATAATATAAATATATATACTGGGACATTATATTATTTATAATATATTTATATTATATTATATTATATTATATTATTTATATTAATTAAATTATATTAAATTATATTAAATATAAATTATATTTATAATATATAAATAATATATATAATGTCCCAGTTTTTAGCTATATCTAGTAGGAGGACTAAGGACAAATATGTCTATTCTGTTTTTCCAGAACTGTAAGTTCAGATTTGAATTCTCTATAAGAACTTTGTATCTTTTCTATTTTGCTACTTATGATTATGTCAATATTTTCTAATTTATTATCAACATCTTGCTATATTTAGTCTCTCATGTGCACTTAGTGTTCATTTATTAGTCCTGTTAGAATGTTGGTTTGAGTTACTGTATTGTCCTTATCTTCAAAGTCCACCATTTTATCATCCTGGTTTTAATGTTTTCTTTTCACTGAATGTATTCATTAAAATTCTTTTGTATGTTGGCTTTTGTGAATAATGCAATGAAAATGGGAGTGCAGATCGCTCTATCAAGATAGGGAAGCAACCTAAGTTTGTGAGAACAGTAAATATTTAAAGAATAAACACACACACACACACACACACACACACACACATGCAAATGGAATATTACTCATCCATAACAAAGAAGGAAATCCTGCCATTTGCAACAATATGATTGCACTTGGAGGGCATTATGCCAAGTGAAATAAGTCACAGAAGGCAAATACTGTGTGGTATTTGTGGAATCAAAAAAAAGTCCATTTCCTAGAAGCAGAAAATAGAATGGTGGTCCACAGATAGTGGAGAAAATGGGGAGATGTTAATCAAAGAATACAAACTTGGAACTAGAAGATGAATAAATTTTGATGATCTAATATATAGCATGTTGACTCGAGTTAATAATGCTGTATTATGTACTTGAAATTTGCTAAAAGAATAGATCTTAAGCATTCTAAGCAGAAAAAAATAACATAACTAGGTGGCGTAATGGATGTGTTAATTTAGTTGATTGTGGTAAATATTTCACGATGTATATAGTAAATCACATTGCACACTTTAAATATATACACTTTTATTTATTATGCCTCAATAGCTGAGAAAATTCTATGATGAAAATAATTTATTCTGGGTGTTTTGTTTGCTTTTTGGTAGTTTCTGTCAGAATTTATGTTCTCCTTTTTTTTAACCTCTTTTTCAAATTATGTTACTGTATTTCTCTGTTTTGTGTACTCTTTTGCATATTTTTCATCACATTTATTTTCATCTTACTCATAAATAGGGTAGGAAGTTCCATGAACAGGAACTATTTGCTCTAGTTAATGGGTGTGAATTATCTTTGATTTCTTCACAGTATATTTGAGGCTAAATTTGTCTCAGAGTTTTTGTATGAGAGCTGGATACTAAGTGTAATACTCACATTTTTGGTTTCTAGTCTAGTTACCTTTCAAAACTTGTAGTGTCCAGAGAAATAGGGACAGAAGCTTCCAGGAATTAGCATAGGTCTTGAATGTATATGTCATTTTTTAGGTGGCCTTAGCAAGTAGTGTTGATGGAGTTGTGGGAAAGTTAATATTTTGAGGCATAGAATCTCTGAAAAAAAAACATTATGGGATTCTATTATTTTTGCTAATTTCATGAGATCCAAGGAAAGTAAAGTTGATAATCTGAAACTTCCATAGATATAACTTTTTACATTTTAATTAATTTATAAAATGATTTAATCTTGCCTTAATCAGCTCAGCAGATTGGTAACTCTATTATTTGAGGAGATTCCTCACATGTTTAAATTGTTCACATTCAAATCTATGTGGAGCCTTGGAAAATTTGCTTTAGATGGAGACATTTACCCTAAGTTCTCATGCCCCATGCTTCAGCTTCTCTCCTAGAGTTATATTAACTCTTCTCATCCAGTGGAGGTAAACATAGGTAGTGTCTGTCAGGAAAATTCCCTGAAATTTGGAACTGGGAAAAAATATATTACTGCATTTGACTTTCTTTTGTTTGGGCTACTTTACAAGTTTGTAAGGCAGAGGTTAAATTTGTAGACTTTTTATCTGGTAGACATGAAATTCATTTCTCTTTATTGGAACAGATAACTCCTAAAGGTTTATGGCTTTGTTAGACTGTAGCCAGTTTTGTATCTAACCCAACAGTCTAACTCCATCATTTCCTTTTTTTTTAAGTTTTTATTTAAATTCCACTTAGTTTATGTACAGTACAATATTAGTTTCAGGAGTACAATTCAGTGACTCAGAACTTCCATACAATACCAGGTGCTCATCACAAGTGCCCTCCTTAATCCCCATCACCTATTTAACTTATCTTCCCACCACTCCCCTCCTAACCATCAGTTTCTTCTTAAAGTTAAGAGTCTGTTTCTTGATTTTCTTTTTTTCCCATGATTGTTTTGTTTCTTAAATTCTACATATGAGTGAAATCATATGGTATCTGTCTTTTTTAAATTCCTGTGTACCTAATATTTCAGATGTTCTCTGGCTTTTTTTTAACTATCCTACTTCTTTTGTCACTAATTAATGAATTAAAAAACACATCTTTGGCATTTTTCATTTTATATGTCCCTCATATTCATGATTTTACCTTTTTAAAAACTATACTTGAACAATTTTGAAGGTTTCACTGAGATTCCCCAGTGGACTTACCTGATTGAGCCAAATAAACTAAATCTTGTGGGCTGGTTTAAGTCCAGGCCAGTCTTCTGGCTGCTGGAGTGAATTCTGAATGACAGTAGAGCTTTCACATTGCTAGCTGTTTTTCTACGTTGCCCCCCCTCCCATTTTAATGATTTTGTGTCTTTATATTTATTTCTGTTTTGCTCAACTGATAAGTTATTTTTCCTTAGTGGCAGCAGTGATTGGAAATTCAGTCATATGGTTTGACCATTTGGTGATATTTTTCAGATGAATGACAGAAATCTGCTGTAAGAGAGATGACAGAGAATATGGTTTTTTAATCATTTTCGGTTTTTGTCTATTTGTGAGATTAAGTCCATTAAGAATTTTGTATCCAGTGAATCACTGAATTCTACTCCCAAAACCAATATTGCACTGTATGTTAAGTAAAATTTAACTTAAAAGTAAAAAAAAAATTTTGTACCCATTAAAAGGGGGAAAAGGTCTCTAAGATATTAACTGGTAAGTTTTGATGTTTAATTGTGATTTGTGGCTAAAGTTGTAGAACAGAAGCTATAGGTTTCCTTTGTGTCTATGTACCTATATGTGATTAAAGGACTTTACCTCTCATATCAGTATGAAATGGAGTATTAATAAATTCGATTAACATGTACCTTCAACTTAAAAGAGTTTTCTTCTGACTTAGTGATAGAGGTAAATGAGCCTTTTTAAAAGTTTTTTTTTTAACATTTATTTATTTTTGAGAGACAGAGTGTGAGCCAGAGGAAGGGCAGAAAGAGATGGAGATATGAAGCAGGCTCCAGGCTCTGAGCTGTCAGCATAGAGCCAGACATGGGGCTTGAACCCAGGGACTGTGAGATAATAACCTGAGCTGAGGTCAGACACTTAACCAACTGAGCCACCCAGGCACCTTGAGCTTTAATATAAATCTAATGCCCTTCCTTACAATTAAAAAAAACCAGGCCTAATAACTTTAACTAGGCAATATTTTTTTAAAAAATCTCCTTACACATATTGTTAGTTCAAAAACATGAATCCAAGTTTACATAATTAAAATGAGTCTTTGGACGAATTAGACTGAGTTAGTAGTTTTGGCTGATAAATAAATAAATTTATTTTATTTTATTTGGTGTATTCCAGGCATTTTTTGTTTGTTTTTGTTGTTTATATTCGGATTTACTTTTTCTCCATGTGGTGAGTTAATGTGAACTTGTAGGCTTTTTATACTGATTTACTGCTATAAAATAAGTTTACAGTACTCTTAGCAAAAATTTAAGTTATGAAAAAGGTGAATTTGTGTTCAGGTAAATTGACTCCTCA
Source organism: Lynx canadensis (assembly GCF_007474595.2). Classification (NCBI taxonomy): domain Eukaryota; kingdom Metazoa; phylum Chordata; class Mammalia; order Carnivora; family Felidae; genus Lynx; species Lynx canadensis. The sequence goes on from NC_044321.2 coordinate 23,436,812, forward strand.
TTCTGATACCTTTTCATATCAATAGTAACTTTTGTACTATTTCAGTTAAAATATAATTTCCAAATCCTTAGATGACTTACACATTTGGATTAATATTAATATGAAAAGATAATGATTGGATAATTTCTACATAAACTGAATACTCAACCGTTGGTTACTAAACAGAATCTTAAGTTGATATGGTTTTACTATTTACTTTTGAAATCCTTTGAGTAGCTCTATCTTTGGGCACTATTATTGTTTTTATTGAGGTATAATTGACAGATAGCAGTTTGTTAGCTTCAAGTATAGTACATAATGTTTCAGTATTTGTGGGGTTTTTTTAGATTTATTTATTTTGAGAGGGAAAGATCATGAGTGAGCAGGGGAGGGGCAGAGAGAGAGTTAGAATCCCACGTAGGCTCCATTCTGTCAGCGCAGAGCCTGACGCCGAGCTCAAACTCACAAACTGTGAGATCATGTAATCTGAGCTACGATCAAAAGTCAGACACTTAACCAACTGAGTCACCCAGGCATCCCCATATGTTTCAATATTTGTATACATGGTGAAATGGTCACCACAAGTCTAGTTACCAACTGTCACCATACAAATATGCAAAGAATTTTTGTGTGTCAAGAGAACTTTTAGAACTTCCTCTCTTGTCAGCTTTCAACTATGCACTACAAAATTACTGACTTTGGTCACCATATTGTACATTACATTCCCATGACATTTATTTTATAATTGGAAGTTTATACCTCTTGACCCCCTTCACCTGTTTCTCTCACCCCTAACCCACATCCCTCTCACAACCACCATTATGTTCTCTATGAGTTTTGTTTTGTTTTATTTCATACATGTCACAAGAAGTGAAACCACACAGTATTTGTCTTTCTCTGTGTGACTCATTTTACGTAGCATAGTTCCCTCAAGATCCATCCATGTTGTTGCAAATGTCAAGATTTCATTCTTTTTATGGTTGTGTAGTATTCCACAGTGTGTGTGTGTGTGTGTGTGTGTGTGTGTGTGTGTGTCTGTAATATATCTTTCTTTTTTCTTTCTTTTTTTAAATTGAAGTGTAGTTGCCATATAATGTTATATTCATTTTAGGTGTACAACATAGTGATCCAACAGTTCTGAACAGTGAGGTGTACTCACCATGATAAGTGTAGTCAACATCTGTCACCATACAACATTATTACAGTATTAATGACTTTATTCCCCACGCTGTACTTTTTAATCTTGACCTATTTTATAACTGGAAGTTTGTACCTCTTAATCCCCTTCACCTATTTTGACTACCCTTCCCAAACCCCTCTTCTGTAGCAACCACCAATTTCTTCTATTTGTGATTGTTTCTGATGTTTTGTTTGCTTGTTTCTTCATTTTCTTTGTTTTTTAGGTTCCACACATAAGTGAAATCATATGGTATTTGTCTTTCTCTCTCTGACTTCCTTTACTTAGCATAGTACCCTCAAGATCCATCGAAATTGTTGGAAATGGCAAGATATCATTCTTTGTTTATGCTGAAAATATTCATTTGCATGAATGTGTGTGTATATGTGTGTGTGTTTGTGTGCACACCACATTTTCTTTATCACTGGATACTTGGATTGCTTCCGTTTCTTGGCTATTGTGAATAATGCTGCAATGAACCAGCAGATGCCTTTCGTTTTTTTTTTTATCAAAGATAATTGAACATTTATTTTCTAAACTCTTTATCATATCACATATTCTCACAGGTTCCACTTTTATTATTAGAGACCGGTCTTATAAAGGCCTTCCTCCTCCCTTTTTAATCTAGATGAGTTTTTCTCTAGGCCTGGTGCATACCTGTCATTCTAGATTTCCCTTTGTTATTGCCTTGGGTTGTATCCTCTGTTTCTTGGATTCCCTTTCTTCCTTCCTGATTCAGCCCCTCTCTCGTTACATCCATGTTGTTGCAAATGTCAAGGTCTCATTCTTTTTTATGGCTGTTATTCCATTGTGTGTGTGTGCGCGCGCGCACGCATGTATCACATTTTCTTTATCCATTCACCTCCAGCTGGACACTTAGGTTGCTTCCATATCTTGGTTATTGTAAATAATGCTGCAATGAATATAGAGGTACTCATATCTTTTCAAATTAGTAATTTTACTTTCTTTAGAGAAATATCCAGATATATACTTCTGATACACGAGCAGGGACTTTCTTTACATTTATTTGTGTCTTCTTCAGTTTCTTTCATCACTATCTTAGCATTTTCAGAGCATGTGTCATTTACCTCCTTGGTTATATTTGTTCCTAAGTATTTTATTCTTTTTGGTGCAGTTGTAAATGGTACTGTTTTCTTAAATTCTATTTTGTTAGTGTATAGAAATCCAACAGATTTTCTGTATGTTGATTTTGTACCCTGCAACTTTACTAAATTTGACTTATTCTAATAGTCATTTGATTAAATCTTTAGGGCTTTTTTTACATAAAAATCCTGTCATCTGCAAATAGTTTTATTCCTTCCTTTTAATATCTGTGACTTTTATTTATTGGTTTTTTGCCTAATTGCTGTGATTAGGACTTCCAATAGTATGCTAAATAAAAGTGGTGAGAGTGGGCATCTTTGTCTTATCCTAATCATAGAGGAAAAGCTTACAGCTTTTCTCCACTGAGTATGATGTTAGCTTTGAGTTTGCCATATATGGCCTTTATTATGTTTCCCCATTTCACTTGACTCACTGTGTTTGTATATATTAGGTGAAATAGGTACCTTTCTCATTCTTGAAGTGGTCTTGTTGACTTAATGTTCCTTCTTGTTCAACCTTTCCTTAGCTTCTGGTTGTCTCTGGGACCTTTGTCTAAAGGCTTTAGCAGGTAGATGAATACAGGAATGGTGTACATCTGTTGGCTGTAGCACGGCATCAAGAGTACACAGGAAAGTGCACACCTGGCACCTTTGCAGGGCACTGGGAGAGCACAGGAACCACATGTGCCCATTTGCTTTAGCAGGGCAGCAGGAAATTACATGAATGCTGTGTGCCTGCTGGCTTTGACATGGGAACCAGGGAGTGCAGGAGTGAGGCATGCACCCACCTGCTTCAAGCAGGGCGTTGGGAGATTTCACGAACTGTGCAAATCTGGTGCAAAAATGGCAGCCATCAGTGCCTCCATTTCAGAGAAACTGCCAACAGGCCCTAACCCTCTGGCAGACACTTTTTAAAATTGGCATATGGATCCCCTTCACAAATGATCTAGACACTTTTGAAACTGCTCCTTTTGCATTGGAACCAAAGTGAGTGAGTCTGCATATGAGCCCTTTAAGAGTAGTATCTCAGTTCCCTATAGCCCTGTGGGTCACCTGGATGTAAGCCCCATTGTTTTTTCAAAGCTAGACATTTAGGGGGCTTGTTTCTCCAGTGCAAATCCAAGGGTTGCAGTGCCTGCTGTGGGACATGATCCCCTCACCTCTCAGGGAGAAGCTATGGATTTTGTGAGATCCCTCCCATTTGTGGGTCACCATCCCAGTGCTGGGGCTTTTAGTAAGATGTCTCTGCCTCTCCTACACATATTGATGTGGCCCTTTTATCCTTTGTTGTCGAGGAGATGTTCAGGTAGATTTCAGGTCTTTTTCAGAGGGAATTGTTCCTCATGTAGCTATAGATTCATTGCTATGGGAGGAGATGAGTTCACGGTCTTCACCACTGCCATTTTGAACCACCACCCCCTTCCAAATACTGGACAATGTTAATAAACATGTTCATTTAAGCCACGTAAAGAAGGTATAAAGGGGCGCCTGGGTGGCTCAGTCAAGTGTCCAAATCTTGATTTCAGCTCAGGTCATGATCCCAGGTTTTGCAAGTTCAAGCCACTGTCGGGCTCTGTGATGACAGCTCACAGCCTGGAGTCTGCTTTGGATTTTGTCTTCCTTTCTCTCTGCCCATCCCCTGCTCATCCTCTGTTTCTGTCCTCCCTCTCAAAAGTAAATAAACATTAAAAATTTTTTAAGTGTAAAAATGCTACTTGCGGATGCAGAGAATGAGTTTTCTTACTCTGCTAAATTATTTATTTGACAGAGAGTTCTGAAATTATACACGTCTCAGTATTTTTCTGTGAAAAAGTTCATTTTCTTGATTAAAAGTTATAAGTAATAGGACTGGTTGAGACTACATTGGGAACAAAAGTACATGATAAATACACTTGGGTATGTATGTAAAATGATGATATATGGTTTTGTTTATCATATAGGTAACCATGTGTCATGTCTCAGGTATCCATCATCTTATTTTAATCAGTTGACCAAATCTCAGACAATTGTTTTGATTTTACTTTCCCATTGATCTATGTTGAGAAAAAAATAAAATTGCAAACTATCTCATTTAAAGAGATCTTTTAGATTCTCCAGGAGGCCCTTGGAAAGTCACAAAACAGTAAAAAGAAAAGACGCTATAAACAGATTTGTTTGATAGGCCCATATTTTTTTTAATTAGCTTAACACTATTGTAGGAATTGTGTAAAAAAGTTCATGAAATCAGAACTCACTGTTTCTAAGGTTAAGTTTGTATAGATAAAATGTTATTATGTAAATATTATAGAGATTATACATTTTATGGGAAGGCCTTAGAGATTTGCCATTGCCTTTGCTGCCATAATGAATTATTATCCTTAGAACCATTGATTTAATCTTTATAAAAATGTTATTTACTGCATCCCACTAGAAAATATATTAGCATTGTAATAAATCAATCACAGCCTCTCAGTCTTATTATCAAGCATTTTTCTTCTTCCTGGTATTTGCCTGAAGTCTCTGATATAGGCTAGAAACTGAAATCTGTGTCTTCAACAAAGGACAGTTTCAGAGCCCCTTGGAAAGGGTTTTAAGTTATTCTGTCCGGCAGACACTGTATGCACAACTTTGACTGTCCAACATGGAGTAAGTCAGGATTTCTAAAACTCCTTTTAGTCCAGAAGCAGACAGAGTATACCAAAGCAGATAGCTGACCTCTTACCCAATGGAACAAAATTCATCACATAGGACTGAGTAAGAAAATCTTACTGTAGTTATATGTTTAGAACATTATGAGAATTATTTTTAATGTTCTATTTTTATTGGATATAAAGGAAGCCCTATTTTTTAGCTATTTCTGACACTCAGTTAATTACCCTTGTATAAACTAAAGTGAAATATTTTAATGGTATTTGATTCCTGCTGGCTTCTCAGAATTCAGAAACATACTTTTTATTTGAATGTCCTTTTCATGGAAGTGTTATTTATTTACCTAAGTTCAGTAAGAATCTATATTCCTTTTACCTGATATAACTGGACAAATTTATTGTACAACCATGGCCATACCTAGAACATCATATTTGCAAATGATTCTCATCAAGTCAAACATAATAACCCACTCTTTAAGAATAAGTACTGATTTTGGGGCGCCTGGGTGGCGCAGTCGGTTGAGCGTCCGACTTCGGCCAGGTCACGATCTCGCGGTCCGGGAGTTCGAGCCCCGCGTCGGGCTCTGGGCTGATGGCTCAGAGCCTGGAGCCTGTTTCCGATTCTGTGTCTCCCTCTCTCTCTGCCCCTCCCCTGTTCATGCTCTGTCTCTCTCTGTCCCGAAAATAAATAAACGTTGAAAAAAAAAAATTTAAAAAAAAAAAAAAAAGAATAAGTACTGATTTTATATGTGGACAAAATTCTCACTAAACACTCTCAAGAAAACAACTTGGTGTATCTGGATTATACGGTCCCAGTCTCATAGTTTGTAAGAAACTTCACTTTCTGCCAGGCCATGGACCTTAGAAAACTTGGGGACTATGGCATTTTCTGGAAAATTCTATATTTTTATCTCTCCATAATGAGTTTTTATTTTTTTTTTAATTTTTTTTAATGTTTATTTTTGAGACAGAGAGAGACAAAGCATGAACGGGGGAGGGGCAGAGAGAGAAGGAGACACAGAATCTGAAACAGGCTCCAGGCTCTGAGCTGTCAGCACAGAGCCTGACGCAGGGCTTGAACTCACGAACCACGAGATCATGACCTGAGCTGAAGTCGGACGCTTAACCGACTGAGCCACCCAGGCGCCCCAATGAGTTTTTAAAGATAACTGTATTATTTGAATATTTTCTAATTACAAACTTGGAGTTTGTATTCTTCTTTCATTTCACTACATTTTGGAGAGGCACTTTATGATATGGTTTACTCAACTATGATTTCTTGCAACTATACAAATGAGATTTCCATCAGGATTCATTTCTCATGGTATAGTAGTCTTTAAATTATGAAAATTCTGTATGATATTTTTAAAATGATTATTTTCCTAAAATCATTTAATCAGATTGATAGATCTGAGAAACAATTGTTGATGTTTTATTGACTACATTGAATTTCTTTTTCTCATAATTTTTTTTATTATGAAATTTGTTGTCAAATTGGTTTCCATACAACACCCACTGCTCATCCCAATAGGTGCCCTCCTCAATACCCACCACCCACCCCCCCCATCCCTCCCACCCCCCCCCCCATAAACCCTCAGTTTGTTCTCAGTTTTTAGGAGTCTCTTATGTTTTGGCTCCCTCCCTCTCTAACCATATTTTTTTTCCTTCCCCTCCCCCATAGTCTTCTGTTAAGTTTCTCAGGATCCACATAGGAGTGAAACCATATGGAATCTGTCCTTCTCTGTGTTACTTATTTCACTTAGCATAACACTATCCATTTCCATCCACGTTGCTACAAAAGGCCGTATTTCATTCTTTCTCATTGCCACGTAGCATTCCTTTGTGTATATAAACCATAATTTCTTTATCCATTTGTCAGTTGATGGACATGTAGGCTCTTTCCATAATTTGGCTATTGTTGAGAGTGCTGCTATAAACATTGGCGTACAAGTGCCCCTATGCATCAGTACTCCTGTATCCCTTGGGTAAATTCCTAGCAGTGCTACTGCTGGGTCATAGGGTAGGTCTATTTTTAATTTTTTGAGGAACCTCCACACTGTTTTCCAGAGAGGCTGCACCAGTTTGCATTCCCACCAACAGTGCAGGAGGGTTCCCATTTCTCCACATCCTCTCTAGCATCTATAGTCTCCTGATTTGTTCATTTTAGCCACTCTGACTGGCATGAGGTGGTATCTCAGTGTGGTTATGATTTGTATTTCCCTGATGAGCGACGTTGAGCATCTTTTCATGTGCCTGTTGGCCATCTGGATGTCTTCTTTAGAGAAGTGTCTATTCGTGTTTTCTGCCCATTTCTTCACTGGATTATTTGTTTTTTGGGTGTGAAGTTTTATAGATTTTGGATACTAGCCCTTTGTCCGATACATCATTTGCAAATATCTTTTCCCATTCCTTTGGTTTCCTTTTAGTTTTGTTGATTGTTTCCTTTGCTGTGCAGAAGCTTTTTATCTTCATGAGGTCCCAATAGTTCATTTTTGCTTTGAATTCCGTTGCCTCTGGGGATGTGTCAAGTAAGTAATTCCTGTGGCTGAGGTGAGAGAGGTTTCTCCCTGCTTTCTCCTCTAGGGTTTTGATAGTTTCCTGTCTCACATTCAGGTCCTTTATCCATTTTGAGTTTGTTTTCGTGAATGGTGTAAGAAAGTGGTCTAGTTTCATCCTTCTGCATGTTGCTGTCCAGTTTTCCCAGCACCATTTGTTAAAGAGACTGTCTATTTTCCATTGGATATATTTTCCTGCTTTGTCAAAGATTAGTTGGCCATAAGTTTGTGGGTCTAGTTCTGGGGTTTCTATTCTATTCCATTGGTCTATGTGTCAGTTTTTGTGCCAATACCATGCTGTCTTGATGATTACAGCTTTGGAGTAGAGGCTAAAGTCTGGGATTGTGATGCCTCCTGCTTTGGTCTTCTTCTTCAAAATTACTTTGGCTATTCGTGGCCTTTTGTGGTTCCATGCAAACTTTAAGATTGCTGGTTCTAGCTTCGAGAAGAATGCTGGTGCAATTTTGGTTGGGATTGCATTGAAAGTGTAGATAGCTTTGGGTAGTATTGACATTTTAACAATATTTATTCTTCCAATCCATGAGCATGGAATGTTTTTCCATTTCTTTATATCTTCTTCAATTTCCTTCATAAGCTTTCTATAGTTTTCAGCATACAGATCTTTTACATCTTTGGTCAGGTTTATTCCTAAGTATTTTATGCTTCTTGGTGCAATTGTGAATGGGATCAGTTTCTTTATTTGTCTTTCTGTTGCTTCATTATTAGTGTATGCAACTGATTTCTGTACATTGATTTTGTATCCTGCGACTTTGCTGAATTCATGTATCAGTTCTAGCAGACTTTTGGTGGAGTCTGTCGGGATTTCCATGTTTAATATCATGTCATCTGCAAAAAGCGAAAGCGTAACTTCATCTTTGCCAATTTTGATGCCTTTGATTTCCTTATGGTGTCTCATTGCTGATGCTAGAACTTCCAACACTATGTTAAACCACAGCGGTGAGAGTGGACATCCCTGTCGTGTTCCTGATCTCAGTGAGAAAGCTCTGACTTTTTCCCCATTGAGGATGATATTAGCTGTGGGCTTTTCATACATGGCTTTTATGATGTTTAAGTATGTTCCTTCTATCCCAACTTTCTCGAGGGTTTTTATTAAGAAAGGATGCTGAATTTTGTCAAATGCTTTTTCTGTATTGATTGACAGGATCATATGTTTCTTATCTTTTCTTTTATTAATGTGATGTATCACACTGATTGATTTGCGAATGTTGAACCAGCCCTGAATCCCAGGAATGAATCCCACTTGATCATGGTGAATAATTCTTTTTATATGCTGTTGAATTCTATTTGCTAGTATCTTATTGAGAATTTATGCATCCATATTCATCAGGGATATTGGCCTGTAGTTCTCTTTTTTTTACTGGGTCTCTGTCTGGTTTAGGAATCAAAGTAATGCTGCCTTCATGGAATGAGTCCGGAAATTTTCCTTCCCTTTCTATTTTGTGGAATAGCTTGAGAAGGATAGGTATTATCTGTGCTTTAAACGTCTGGTAGAACTCCCCTGGGAAGGCATCTGGTCCTGGACTCTTATTTGTTGGGAGATTGTTGATAACTGATTGAATTTCTTCGCTGGTTATGGGTCTGTTCAAGCTTTCTATTTCTTCCTGTTTGAGTTTTGGAAGTGTGTGGGTGTTTAGATATTTGTCCATGTCTTCCAGGTTGTCCAATTTGTTGGCATATAATTTTTCATAGTATCCCCTGATAATTGCTTGTATTTCTGAGGGATTGGTTGTAATAATTCCATTTTCGTTCATATTTTTATCTATTTGGGTCATCTCCCTTTTCTTTTTGAGAAGCTGGCTAGAGGTTTATCAATTTTGTTTATTTTTTCAAAAAACCAACTCTTGGTTTCGTTGATCTGCTCTACGGTTTTTTTTAGATTCTATATTGTTTACTTCTGCTCTGATCTTTATTATTTCTCTTCTTCTGCTGGGTTTGGGGTGTCTTTGCCGTTCTGATTCTATTTCCTTTAGGTGGGCTGTTACATTTTGTATTTGAGATTTTTCTTGTTTCTTGAGATAGGCTTGGATTGCAATGTATTTTCCTCTCAGGACTGCCTTCGCTGCATACCAAAGCATTTGGATTGTTGTATTTTCATTTTCATTTGTTTCCATATATTTTTAATGTCTTTTCTAATCGACTGGTTGACCCATTCATTCTTTAGTAGGGTGTTCTTTAACCTTCATGCTTTTGGAGGTTTTCCAGACTTTTCTTGTGGTTGATTTCAAGCTTCATCACATTGTGGTCTGAAAGTATGCATGGTATGATCTCAATTCCTGTATAGGTATCAAGGGCTGTTTTGTGACCCAGTATGTGGTCTATCTTGGAGAAGGTTCCATGTGCACCCGAGAAGAAAGTATATTCTGTTGCTTTGGGATGCAGAGTTCTAAATATATCTGTCAAGTCCATCTGATCCAATGTATCATTCAGGGCCCTTGTTTCTTTATTGATCCTGTGTCTAGATGATCTATCCAATGTTGTAAGTGGAGTATTAAAATCCCCTGCAATGACCACATTCTTATCAATAAGGTTGCTTATGTTTGTGAGTAATTGTTTTATATATTTGGGGGCTCCCGTATTCGGCACATACACATTTATAATTGTTAGCTCTTCCTGATGGATAGACCCTGTGATTATTATATAATGCCCTTCTTCATCTCTTGTTACAGCCTTTAATTTAGAGTCTAGTTTGTCTGTTATAAGTATGGCTACTCCAACTTTCTTTTGACTTCCAGTAGCATAATACATAGTTCTCCATCCCTCACTTTCAATCTGAAGGTGTCCTCAGGTCTAAAATGAGTCTCTTGTAGACAGCAAATAGATGGGTCTTGTTTTTTGTTTTTTTGTTTTTTTGTTTTTTTTGTTTTTATCCATTCTGATACCCTATGTCTTTTGGTTGGAGCATTTAGTCCATTTACATTCAGTGTTATATTGAAAGATATGGGTTTAGAGTGATTGTTATGTCTGTAGGGTTCATGCTTGTAGCGATGTCTCTGGTACTTTGCCTCACAGGATCCCCCTTAGGATCTCTTGTAGGGCTGGTTTAGTGGTGATGAATTCCTTCAGTTTTTGTTTGTTTGGGAAGACCTTTATCTCTCCTTCTATTCTAAATGACAGACTTGCTGGATAAAGGATTCTCAGCTGTATTTTTTTTTTCCTGTTCATCACATTGAAGATTTCCTGCCATTCCTTTCTGGCCTGCCAAGTTTTAGTAGACAGATCCGTCACGAGTCTTATCAGTCTCCCTTGATATTTTAGAGCATGTTTATCCCTAGCTGCTTTCAGAATTCTCTCTTTATCCTTGTATTTTGCCAGTTTCACTATGATATGTCGTGCAGAAGATCAATTCAAGTTACGTCTGAAGGGAATTCTCTGTGCCTCTTGGATTTCACTGCCTTTACCTTCCCCAGTTCAGAGAAGTTCTCAGCTATGATTTCTTCAAGTACACCTTCAGCACCTTTCCCTCTCTCTTCCTCCTCTGGAATCCCAATTATGTATATTATTTCTTTTAATTATGTCACTTAGTTCTCTAAATCTCCCCTCATACTCCTGGATTTTTTTATCTCTCTTTTTCTCAGCTTCTTCTTTTTCCATAATTTTATCTTCTAATTCACCTATTCTCTCCTCTGCCTCTTCAATCCGAGCTGTGGTGGCCTCCATTTTATTTTCCAGCTCATTTATACCATTTTTTAGCTCCTCCTGACTGTTTCTCAGTCCCTTGATCTCTGTAGTAATAGATTCTGTGCTGTCCTCTATACTTTTTTTCAAGCCCAGCAATTAATTTTGTGACTATTATTTTAAATTCATTTTCTGTTATATTGTTTAAATCGTTTTTGATCAGTTCGTTAGCTGTCATTACTTCCTGGAGTTTCTTTTGAGGAGAATTCTTCGTTTCGTCATTTTGGATAGTCCCTGGAGTGGCACGGAACTGCAGGGCTCTTCCCCTGTGCTGTCTGGAGTAACTTGAGTTAATGGGTGGGGCCATAGTCAGACCAGATGTCTGCCCCCAGCCCACCGCTGGGGCCACAATCAGACTGGTGTGTACCTTATCTTCCCCTCTTCCAGGGGCAGGACTCACTGTGGAGTGGTGTGGCCTCTGTCTGGGCTACTTGCACACTGCCAGTCTTGTGGTACTGCTTCCATGGGATCTGGCGTATTAGCTGGGGTCAATCCGCAAGGTACACAGGGGCGGGAGGGGCAGGCTCAGCTCACTTTGCCTTTGGTGGTCCGCTTCAGGAGGGGCCCTGCAGCACCTGAAGGGAGGCAGACCCGTCAGAGGGATGGATCCACAGAAGCACAGCATTGGGTGTTTGCGCTATGCAAGCAAGTTCGTGAGGGGAACTTGTTCCCTTTGGGATTTTGGCTGGGGGATGGGCAAGGGAGATGGCACTGGCGATTGCCTTTGTTCCCCGCCAAGCTGAGCTCTGTCCTCCGGGGCTCAACAAATCTCCCTCCCGCTCTCTGAGGGGAGCTGTTTACTTATAACATTCCAGATGTTAAGTCCCGCTGGCTGTCAGAACACACTCCGTCCGGCCCCTCCGCTTTTAGAAGCCAGACTCGGGGGCCTCTCATCTACATATCTACCTTCCGTGGGCCTCTCATCTACACTTGGCTCTGGAGAGTCCATTCTGCTAGTCTTCTGGTGGTTATCTGGGTAAAATAGGCAGATGTGGGTGGAATCTAAGCGATCAGCAGGATGCGGTAAGCCCAGCGTCCTCCTACGGCGCCATCCTCCTGGGCACTCAGTCTCATAATTTTTTTAAAAAACAAAGGCTGACACTTAGAATTTCACAATTTTTTGATACCTCTTTTGTATCCCCCCCCCCCGCACCTCACTCCCTCTATCAACCACCTGTTTGTTCTCTGTATTTAAGAATTTGGATTTTTTTTGTATGTTCATTTGTTTTTTTAAGATTCCATATATAGGTGATATCCTATGGCATTTGTCTTTTTCTGGCTTATTTCACTTAGCATAATACCCTGTAGGTCCATCCTTGTTGTCACAAATGGCAAAAAAAAAAAAAATCTTATCCTTTTTATGGCTGAGTAATATTCCATTGTGTATATGTACCACATCTTCTTTATCCATTCATCATTGGACACATAGGTTGCTTCCATATCTTGGCTATTATAAATTATGCTGCAGTAAACATAGGTGTGCATATATTTTTATGAATTAGTGTATACATTTTTGGGGGGGTAAATACCTAGTGTTGGAATTACTAGATCATATGGTATGCCAATTTTCTTTTTTGAGGATCCTCCATACTGTTTTCCACAGTGGCTGCACCAATATACATTTCAGTAGGTCATCCTCATCAACCCTTGCTATTTCTTGTTTTTTGTTTTTTTTTTTTTGATAATAGCCGTTATGAGCCAGTATTTCATTGTGGTATTGATTTGCATTTCCCTGGTGATTTGTGATGTTGAGTATCTTTTCGTATGTCTGTTTTCTGGAAAACTGTCTATTCAAGTCCTCTGCCTATTTTTTAGTTACTTGGTGTTTTTTGGAGTTGTATAAGTTCTTTGTATATTTTGGATACTAACACCTTATTGGATATATCATTTGCAAATATCTCATTCATCTAGTTGCTTTTTTGTTCTGTTAAGTGTGGGTTTTTTGTTTGGTTTTGTTTGTTTTTCTGTGCAAACATTTATTTTGGTATAGTCTTAATAGTTTATTTTTGCTTTTACTTCCCTTGCCTGAGGAGACATACCCATAAATATGTTGCTAAATCTCATGGCCAAGAGATTACTGGTTATGTTTTCTTTTAGGAGTTTTATGGTTTCATGTCTCACATTTAGAATTTTAATCAATTTTGAGTTTATTTTTGTGTATTGTATAAGAAAGTGATCCAGTTTCATTGTTTTATATTTAGCTATCCAAGTTTTCCAACACCATTTACTGAAAAGACTGTCTTTTCCCCATTGTATTTCTTGCTTTTTTGTCATACATTGACCATATATGAGTATGGGATTATTTCTGGTCTATCCTGTTCCACTGATTTATGTGTCTCCTTTTGTGCCAGTATCATACTATTTCGATTACTGTAGTTTTGTAGTACAACTTGAGATCTGAGATTTTGATACCTCCAGCTTTATTTTTCTTCCTCAAGATTGCTTTGGCTATTGGAAGTATTTTGTGGTTATATACAAACGTCAGGATTATTTCTTCTAGTTCTATTAAAAGTGTTACTGGTATTTTGGTAGGGTTTGCACTGATTGTGTAAATTATTTTGGATAGTATATTCTTTTGGTGCAATTGTAAATAGGATTGTTTTCTTAATTTCTCTTTCTGTTCCTTAATTATTAGTGTATCGAAATACCACATATTCCTATATATTAATTTTGTATCTTGAAACTTTACTGAATTCATTTATCAGATCTAATACTTGTCTTTTGTAGAGTCTTTAGGGTTCTCTGTATATAGTATCATACCATCTGCAAATAGTGATGGTTTTACTTCTTCCTTTCCAGTTTGGATGCGGTTTCTTTTTTCTCATCTTACTGCTGCAGTTAGGACTTCTCTTACACTACGTTCAATAAAAGTGGTGAGAGTGGACATCCTTCTTCGTTTCCTGATCTTAGAGGAATAGCCATCAGTTTTACACCATTGAATATGATGTTTGGGTTTGTCATATATGGTCTTTATTAGGTTGAAGTATGTTCCCTTTAAACACACTTTGTGGAGAGTTTTTAACATGACCATTTGTTATATTTTGTCAAATGTATTTTCTATCTCTTTTGAGATAATCATATATTTTCTACCCTTTCTCTTGTTAATGTGATGTATAACATTGACTTACTTGGAAATATTGAATCACTCTTGCATCCCTGGAATAAATTCCAGTTGACTGTGGTAAATGATTTGAATTTCTTTTTCTCATGATTTTTTTGAAACAATGAAAGTTGGAATTTATCATTTTTTAAATGATAAATTATTTAGTTTTTTAAAATATACTACTTAGGAAACTTTTAAAAAACCAGGTTCACTACATAAGTGTTGTTTTTACATATAAACAAAAGCACCTCCTGTGAATTAAGATGGTTTGTTGACTCATGGATTGGAAGAATAAATAGTGTTAAAATGTCAGTAGTACCTAAAGCAATCTACACATTCCATCCAATGCCTATCAAAATAACCCCAGCATTCTTCACAGAACTAAAACAAGCAATCCTAAAATTTGTATGCAACCAGAAAAGACCCAAATATCCAAAGTATTGTTGAAAAAGAAAACCAAAGCTGGTGGTATTACAATTCCAGACTTTGAACTGGATTACAAAGTGGTAATCATAGAGACAGTGTGGCATTGGCACAAAAACAGACACATAAATCAGTGGAACAGAATAGAGAATCCAGAAATGGACCCACATACATATGGCCAACTAATCTTTGACAAAGCAAGAAAGAGTATCCAATGGAAAAAAAGACAATTTTTTCAGCAAATGGTCTGGGACAATTAGACAGTGACACACAGAAGAATGAACCTGGACCACACTCTTACACCATACACAAAAATAAATTCAAAATGGATGAAAGACCTAAATGTGAGACAGAAAAACAATCAAAATCCTAGGGGAGAAAACAAGTAGCAACCTCTTTGACCTTGGCCACAGTAACTTCTTAGTAGACATGTCTCCAGAGGCAAAGGAAACAAAAGCAAAATGAACCATTGGGACCTCATCAAGATGAAAAGCTTCTACACATCAAAGGAAATAATCAACAAAAAGGAAGCTGATGGAATGAAATGGGAGAAGATAACGTACAAATGACATATCAGGGAAAGGATCGGTATCTAAAATCTACAAAGAACTTACCAAACTCAACACCCAAAAACAATTAATCCCGTGAAGAAATGGGCAGAAGACATGAATAGACATTTTTCCAAGGAAGACATGCAGATGGCTAACAGACACATGAAAAGATGCTCAACATCCCTCATCATCAGGGAAATACAAATCAAAACCACCTCACACCTGTCAAAATGGCTAACATTAACAACTCAGGAAACAGCTGTCGGTTAGGATACGGAGAAAGAAGAACCCTTTTGCACTGTTGGTGGGAATGAAAACTGGTGCAACCACTCTGGAAAACAGTATGGAGGTTCTTCAAAAAGTTAAAATAGAACGACCATACAACCCTGCAATTGCACTACTAGGTATTTATCCAAAGGATAAAAATGCTGACTCACAGGGGCACTTGCATCCCAATGTTTATAGCAGTACTTTCAACAATAGACAAATGATGGAAAGAGCCAAGATGTCTATGGAGTGATGAATGGATAAAGAAGATACACTCGTGTGCATGCATGAGTGCGCACACACACACACACAATGGAATACTACTTGGCAGTGAAAAAGAATGAAATCTTGCCATTTGCAACCACGTGGATGGAACTAGAGTGTATTATGCTAAGCACAATAAGTCCATTAGAGAAAGATAAATATATGATCTCACTC
Source organism: Lynx canadensis (assembly GCF_007474595.2). NCBI lineage: Eukaryota > Metazoa > Chordata > Mammalia > Carnivora > Felidae > Lynx > Lynx canadensis. The sequence goes on from NC_044321.2 coordinate 23,452,731, forward strand.
AATGTGGATTTTAAGAAACAAAACAGATGCACATAGGGGAAGGGAAGGAAAAATAAGGTAAAAACAGAGATGGTGTTGGGCATTAAGGAGGGCAGTTTTTGGGATGAGTGTTGTATGTAAGTGATAAATCATGGAAATCTAGTCCTGAATCCAAGACTACACTGTAAGTTAACTAATTTGAATTTAAATTAAAAAAAAAAAAGATGGTGTGGTTCAAAGTCTTTGAGTACTGAATTTGTAGAGATTTTGGAAATTGGGACAAAAAAGGAAATATAATGAGACAAAAAACTTTGCTTCCCCAAATTATTTGTCTTTTTCAGTAATGTAATAGTGAAATTCATCAAGTCATTGCAGGATGAAGAATCATAATCAGAAATGATTTTCAAAATCTACAGGCAATTGTTTATAAATGATTTCTGCATAAATGGTTCTCATTTTCATATTATGCTAGGACAGATTTATTTCCATCAAAATTCACCTTCAAATGACTCCTGTTATTAGTAGAAAAGCATGTTTTGATTTTCAGAAACTTTATTACATGGATTCTTAAATTATTCCCATTCCTAGAATCAGAGTTTTAAAAGTGTAAGCAACATACTCTTCAATGTATATATTTTCACACTATTTCTATTTATGTGAAAGTTTCATTCAACTTCTTTAATCTTGATTCAAATACATTTTCATACAAAATTATTTTTAATTAGTTTTATTATAATACCTGCCTTCTAATTGAAGAGTCTTAAAGTCCAAAGAGAATCTTTGTTTTCCCCCAAGAACACTCTTATTATTTCAAATACCAGTGACTTAAATATCTTGTCTTCAAGGGATTTGATCATTCATGCCAAAATTTATCTCAATTTACTACTACATATACAGGCAATTAAAATGCATTTTCTCCATTGCTTTGTCTTTGTGGATTATATGACATTTGTTTCACAAAATAGTAATTTTACAATCAAGAGTTTTCTGAGTTTCTAAATATTTTTATAAATCAAATATTCTCTTTTCCTTAAAACAAAGTTAATTTGTGTATGTAACATTTCTGGGTTCATAAAATGTAACATAATATCTTCTATTCAAGTAACATAAGTCCCCTATTTTTTTGAAATTTCAGCCAAAATGTATTTCGGTGTTATGTATCCATTTAAAATGTTGCTTGCAGTGCCACCATGACTAAGCACCAATGTAAATATAGCTTTCAGTAAAGCAACATATCTTGACACACTGTCATATTTTGCAAACAGAATTTAAGACTTGATCTGACAAGTCCCAGTGGCACTGTATTTATGGAAGGAATGGCTGGGGGATTTGATGATAGGTGTGTATTCTTCATAGGTGACTTTCAGAGCAAATGATAGAATCATGTAGTAAATAAGTATATTGTCTGTGGATTCATAATGTGTGCATTCAGGTCCCATTTCGAGGTTACACCACAAGTCTCTGCTACCACTAGTGGCATCCACTGGTGCTGTGATGCCAGGTGATTGAAACTCTGCTTTCCCTTCTGTAACAATGGTGATACTGTTAATATGTACCTCATAAAGGCACTGTGAATATTAACCTAATTCATGCAAAAGTGTGAAATGGTGTCAGGTTTGTAGTCTGTACAAGTGGGTTAGTTCTCGATGTTATATGCTTTTTACCAAAGGAGTATTATTTACAGAAATACATTAATTCAGAAGTCATTTTTACCAGCGATCCATGTGTGTACATAAGTATGTGTATATGTATACATACACACACTCTGCTATGAGGTTATACACATGTATCATATATTTCCACCTTTGTTTACCTCTCATTCATTTGCAAAGACTCACTTCTGACTCTGCCTATTTACTGATGCCACTTTGATCTCAATAAGTCATACTGTGATTTTTTGTAACACTCCTTCCCCCAAGTAACATCCAAATAGTGGTTGATTATCAAAACTTCCTGCCGAGGTGGGGTGCCTGGGTGGCTCAGTCGGTTAAATGTCTAACTCTTGACCTCAGCTCAGGTCATGATCTCACAGTTCTGTTAGCACAGAGCCTGCTTGGGATATTCTCTCTCTCTCTCTCTGACTCATGTTCTTTCTCTCTGTCTGTCTCTCTCAAAATAAATAAACAAGCATTTTAAAAATCCTGTTGAGATAATAAGTAGGTAGTCTAGTGTACAGTCATTTCTCATTCTATATCTGCAAGATAAAAGAACTTAGTACATATTCATATTCAAATGCTATTAAACTTTATCAATATTGAATAAGTCTACCTAGTTTTAACACTTAGTAGTAAAGTGTAACAAATGCTACAAAAATCCACTGTAGTGTCAAAGTTATATGTTGAAATAATGGACCTTAAGTAAAAGAGAATCTAACCAATATTTCTAAAGGATTTGAATTAGGATAAAATGGGTTATTTTTAAAAAGAAAGATACAAAATAAATAATGAAAGAGTAAAGAAAGGAAAATCAAAGGAATAGAGAGGAAGAGAAAATCTATTTTATATAAAGAAATAGATTTATTACAATGTTCTGGTTTGACTGCATAAAGAATATTGTAAAATTTTAAGTGCCATATTTGCCGAGACATTGAAAACTTGGAATCTCTTCAGAGGTGAGTGATCTTGATGTCATAATCTTGAAAATTTCCCCTTGATTACCTTAGAACTCTACCTAGATTTAAATCTAGCAGTGTAGTTCAGTAGTCTTACTCCTATGGATGGTAAAACCTAAAAGAATATAAGCTTCACCCCTGAAAATTATTGATGAATTTCAAGAGAGGATAACGCATCCAATTTTACTCCTAGTTTGTGGCTTTATATTTAATTGATCAACTCCTCTGTGATTAAGTGTATGAACAGTACCAGTTCAGCATTTCTGAAGATATGATATGCATTGTATAACAGAAAGTACTTGACTCTAAGAGTATTTTGAAATTCTGGACTAAGCAAGCTCAAAAGTTCTGTACTGTGTTAATTCCGTGGGCTTTTACTCTGATCATCATTAGAGTAACACTCTAAGAAGAGGATATGGTTTGCAGCGTTTTCCACACTACATGACAGTGGAGTACTTGTTCTGTGGACAATTTCTTAAGGCTGATATGGAGAATCACTTCTCTAGTCCAGTCTTAACAGGATTTTTAGTTCACACTCTTTAAAAGCTTGATAATCCTTGATTATTTTATTTACATACTTTTATTTTGCCAGTATTTTCCATTTCAATCCTATATCATCTTATGAAGCATTTTAAATTCTTTGAAGTTGGAACTGCCAAATCCAATTGATTTTAGAATCCAAAAACTGATTTTACTCTGGCTTTGAAGTATAGCCTCATGCCACCTTTTTCCTACCACAAGCCACTCTGCTCTGCATGAGAGGTAGAAAGTAGCCAGCTGTGGTCAGGGATGAGGGTGGGGTGTTTCACACAAGGTTAGCAGTTTTATGGGACAGCAAGCACAGACTTAAGTGGGCTCCAAGTTTTGAGCTGTAGCTCAAGCTCTCTTCATTACTGCTGTCACCTTTCATCCTTGTGCCACTGTATGCAAATGCTAATAAGAATGCTTCCTAGAATGGAGTGTATATGTGGGATGGAAGTCAAACCTACTGGCCCCCACTACTCTATGAATGATTTCCCCTCCAAAATGAGCAGAGACAATTCTTAACGGAATATCACGTAAAGCCCGGACTAACCTTGATGGCACCTAAGATAGAGAAGAGGGCCCTGAACCAGGGAGTTTTCTTCTATAGTAAGAGGCTCTCATCAGGTAGCTGATCAACTCACATACCTGAAAGCCTTTATCATCTCATTAGTTTCCAATTGTCTGCTCCTCAGTGCACTCACATCATTTAGTTAAAGCCTCAGCTGGTCTTTGTCAGCTCTCATCAGGAGATCTGCATCCCAGTGATATCAAATCGATTTTATATCAGAATATAAGTCAAATTTTAAATTTGCTTGGCCAGCATCTATGAACTATGTTATAACTGAAGTTCAGCATTTCCAAAACCTGTGTTTTGAAAATGCTGCCAGGTGAAGGCCCATAATGGACTTAGGAAGGCCAATTAATTAGAATACTGTTTCATCTGTCAGGATTGTTTAGCAATATCCAAGTTAACAGCCATGTGTTGCTTCCAGGTGTATTGCTTAATTTCCAAACTTTGCTGGTATTTTTAGAAGAGTTTAAAGCATTTGTCCTCAAACTTGCCTTCATATTAGAATCATCTAGGGAGCTTTTAAATATGCTGATGGTAAGCTCCACCTCCAGAGATAATTATTTAATTGATATAGGGTGAACCCATTCATTGGTGTTGTTTAAAAAGCTTCCCAGGTGATTCGGGTTTGAAGCTAGGATCCAAAACCACTGGTTTATAATAACAGCAGTTGCTTAAACTTTTCTATGCTTCATAATAAGCTTCTGCTAGGTCAACTAAAACAGTATTCCATTAAGAAAAAAATTAATAAGTGCTGTAGTCTTTTTTAAAAAACCAGTACATTTCTGTACTGACTCTAGATAATTCATATTTGAATACTCTTTAGCCTGAACTGTTTTTTATCCTTAATGTAACAGATTTTTTGTTAGCTTCAGAAGTGGTATATACATTAAACTGCTGATTATTTATTACCACCTACTATGTGAGTAGGTTAGATGCTATGAGGAAAATCAAGATATTTAAAAAATGTTCTTAACCTCAAGACATGTTTATCTGAAATACTGTGAAGAAGGCACATTTATCTGAACTAATGACCCGTAATAGAAAATTTAAGTGATGCTGGTCAAATAAGGAATAGAGACTAGTAGTTACTAACCTAGCTAGCTAACAAACTGCTGAAATTCTTTCTCTCAGGGCTTGGGGGTGGAACAACCTTCCAAGGATGACGTGAGAGAATCCTCAATCTGGGTGACTCAGTCTGCTACACATCTGACTCTTTATTTTGGCTCAGGTCATGTCTCACGGTTCATGAGATTGAGCCCCACATCCAGCTCTGTGCTGACAGCAGGGAGCTTGCTTGGGATTTTCTCTCTCCCTCTCTCTCTCCAAATAAATAAACACTAAAAATTTTTTTTTTAAAAACTACAATAGGTGAAGTGGGAAGGGCTGTGAGGATGTGAGGTGATAAAATGTGGCTTTATTATTCAGAGACTGGTGATTTGGGAACAGTTATAGACATAAGTACCATTAGTAGATTGCAGAACTAGCCACAATTATGTTCTCTTCCTGGATCCACACATTGTAATGCTGTTCTCCTTTAATCCTGCATTTGGCCAGCTCTGTCAGTGTGCCAGCTCTGAGTCTTCCATATTTCTACTTGTCTCTTCGGCCTCTCTTGACACCATGGGAATATGCCCTGGTTACCCTGTTGGAGGGTGAGACATGTGGATGAGAGCGGTCGCCTTGGTCAACAGTCAGCTGGCTCTGGACATGTAAGTACAGCAAAGTTACACATAGCCATCTAGCCAGCCCTCCTGTTGACCCTGCACACGTGAATAATATACTCACACAGATGAATTATAATCCAATAAATAGAGTGGAAGAATGGTATGAATAAAACCATGTATTTATTCATCTCTCTGGGTTTTAAAATGTGAAAAGAAGCACCTTTCCAAATGCTACCTATACTGGTGCTTATTTCACAAATAGTTTTAGTTACAAGTATTTTAGTTATGAGTATTTTAGCTGCTGAGTATTATCTAGAAATACATCCACGATTGTATGTTATGTGCTGCAGAGCTACCTAAATCTTTTTAAAAGAGCCTTATTTTGAGACACTTTAAATTTGCCTCATCACCTAGGAAAATGGGCAGGAAGATGAAGTTATTTGACTCCTTAGCCTAGGAGTTGTTCTTGGGGAAAAAAGGTAATAATACCTTCTAAACTTAATTTGCTCTTTCCTCCTCCAGGGTTTTCAAACTATGCCCAAATGCTCTCACACACAGTTCAAAACATCCAGGTTTATTAGAGTGTTGTTACTCTCAGGAATATATCCACCCACACAGCCAGTAGTTTTTGTAGAAATTCAAGGCAAAGTGGTATTCAGTGAACCTTATGGAATTAAGAAGGAGCAAAGTATCAATAAAGAATTTAAGGAGGTACACAGTAAAGACACAGAACTACTCAATTCACTCCCAATCTTTTTATAAAGTTTGCCATCAGACTTCGTATCCCTTCGGCCTATTGTCAATAGCTATTCATATGGGCTTCACACAACAAATGATTATTATACCACCTGATAGCAGGGGCATAAGGGTGATGATTAATCTTCATCCTTCGTTCATAACACACATTGTTGGTCCAGACATGACCTTCTTTTATTATTCACTTAGTTACATATGCAGATGTTTGTATTTATTTCTCTATGTTAATAATAAGAACCTGAGAAATCACCACTCAACATGAACAAGAGAACCTTGATAATAACTTAGATTAACATATGTGATCCTAGGGGCGCCTGGGTGGCGCAGTCGGTTAAGCGTCCGACTTCAGCCAGGTCACGATCTCGCGGTCCATGAGTTCGAGCCCCGCGTCAGGCTCTGGGCTGATGGCTCAGAGCCTGGAGCCTGTTTCCGATTCTGTGTCTCCCTCTCTCTCTGCCCCTCCCCCGTTCATGCTCTGTCTCTCTCTGTCCCAAAAATAAATAAACGTTGGAAAAAAAAAAAAACATATGTGATCCTATACAACAGCAGAAACCTGGAAACAACCCATTATCTATCCAGAGGGGAAGGGATGAATGAAATATGTATGTTCACAGAAAAGAATATCATACGGAAGTTAAAATGAATAAATTGTAGCAAGATATGTTATGTGAAACCCAGAATTTTTAAGTTAAAAAAATCCCAAAAGATAAATGTATCCTTGGCTTTGCAAAAGCTTTTCACTTTGAATTAGTCCTGTTTATTTCTGCTTTTGTTGCCTTTCCCTGATGAGACAAATCCAAAAAAAAAAAAAAATTGCTCAAACTGATGTCAAACAGCTTACTGCTTAGATTTTCATCTAGGAGTTTCATGGTTTCAAATCTTACATTTATTTTTGTATATGGTGTAAGAAAGGGGTTCACTTTTCTCAACAACATTTATTGAAAAGACTGTCTTTTTCCCATTTTATGTTACTGCCTTCTTAATCATATATTAATCAAGGGTTTATTTTTGGACTCTCGGTTCTATTGATCTGTGTGTCTGTTTTTGTGCCAGTACCATACTATTTTGATCACTACAGCTTTGTATTTTGAAATCTGGGATTGTGATAGCTCCAGTTTTGTTCTTTCTCAAGATTCCTTTGGCTATTTACGGTCTTTTGTGGTTTCATACTTATTTTAGGATAAATTTATTCTAGTTCTGTGAAAAAGGGCATTGGTATTTTAATAGAGGTAGAGATCATTGTATACATTGCTTTGGTTAGTATGGACATTTTATTTGTATTCTTCCATTACATAAGCACAGTGTATCTTTCTCTTTATTTCTTTGTTGTCTTTCTTTTTTCTCACATTAGTGTTTTATAGTTTTCAAAGTACGAGTCTTTCACCCCTTGTTTAAATTTATCCCTGTTTTTTTATTCAATTGCGAATGGGATTGTCTTCTGAACTTCTCTTTCTGGTGCTTTGTTATTAGTGTGCACAAATGCAATATTTCTTTATATTTGTTTTGTATTATGCAACTTTAATGAATTTTTAGTTTTAATAGATTTTTCGTGGAGTCTTTATCTTTTCTAATTTGAATGTCTTTTTTTTTTCCTTGTCTGATTTCTGTGCCCAAAATTTCCAATACTATAGTGAATAAAAGTGGTGAGAATGGGCATCTTTGTCTTATTTCTGATATTAGAGGAAAAGTTTTCAGTTTTTCACCCCTGAGTATGATGTCAGCTGTGGGCTTGTCATATATGGTTTTTATTATGTTGAGGTATATTTATACACCCATTTAGTTGACAGTTTTTACCGTATGTGGATGTTTAATTTTGTCAAATACTTTTTCTTCATCTATTGAGATGGTCATACAGTTTTTTATCCTTTGTTTTTTTAATAGCATTTATTATTTATTATTAACAACATTCATTGATTTGTAGTTGTTAACCATGCTTGAATCCTGGAATGAATCCCACTTCATTCTAATGTGTGATCTTTTTAATGTATTGTTGAATTCAGTTAGCTAGTGTTTTGCTAAGGATTTTTGCATCTGTGTTCATCAGGGGATACTAGCCTGTAATATTTTTTTTGGTAGTGTTTTTGTCTGGTTTTGGTATTCGGATATTGCTAGCCTTCTAAAATGAGTTTGGAAGTATTCTTCTTTTTGTAACAATTTGAGAAGAATAGGTATTAACTATTCTTTAGATGTTTGTGTAGAATTCACCTCTGAAACCATTTTGTCCTGGACTTTTGAGAGATTTTTATTACTGATACCATTTCATTAGTAGTAATCACTCTATTCAGATTTATTTCTTCATTATTCAGTCTTGGAAGACTGTATGTTCCTAGGAATTTATTTATTCAAGATTGTCAATTTGTTTGCATATAATTATAGTATTCACTTAGGATTTTTTTCTATTTCTCTGGTGTAAGTTGTAATTTTTCTTCTTTATTTTAATGTTTATTTTTGAGAGTGAGAGGGTGAGCATGAGTAGAGGAGGGGCAGAAAGAGGGGTAGACAGAAGATCTGAAGTAGGCTCCACATTGACAGTAGAGAGCCCAATGCAGGGCTTGAACTCACCAACTGTGAGATCATGACCTGAGCCGAATTCAAACACGCAACCAACTGAGCCACCCAGGTCCCCCCTTACTTGATTTCTGATATTATTTGGGCTATCTTTTTTCTTTATGCCTACCTACAGGTTTGTCTGTTTTGTTTATATTTTCATAGAACCAGCAATTAGTTTAACTGGTCTTTTTAATTTTTTTTAATTTTTATTTTTTAGTCTCTATTTCATCTATCTGCACCCTGATCATTATTATTTCCTTTCTTCTAACACTGGGCTTTGTTCTTCCTTTTCTACTTCTTTTAAATGTACAAGAAAATTGTTTTAAATTTTTGTAGTTTCTTGAGGTAGGCCTGTATCACAATGAACTGCCCTCTTAGAACTGCCTTTGCTGTTCTTTTACCAAAGATTTTGGAAGGTTATATTTCCATTTGTCTCAGGGTATTTTTTTATTTCCTCTTTGAATTTTTTCATGGACCCATTGGTTGTTTAGTAACATGTTGTTTAGTTTCCATGTGTTTTTTTTTTTCCAGCTCTCCTGTAATTGATTTCTAGTTTGTACCAGTTTTTGTGATCAGAAAAGATGCTTGATATGATTTCATTTGTCTTAAATTGAGACTTGTTTTGTGATCTAACATATGATATATCCTGGAGAATGTCCATGTGCACTTGAATAGAATGTGTATTCTGCTGTTTGGGATGAAATGTTAAATCTATTAAGTCTCTTGAATGTAATGTGTCATTAAAGGCCTATGTTTATTGACTTTCTGTCTGAATGATCTCTCCATTGATGTAAGCAGGGTATTAAAGTTCCATACTCTGATTGTATTGCTGTATATTTCAACCTTTATTTGTTAATATTTGCTTTATATATTTAAGTGCTCCTATTTGGGGTGCATAAATGTTTAGAAATGTTATATCCTATAATTGGATTGTACCTTTAATAATTATATAATGTTATCCTTGTCTTTTGTTACTGTCTTTGTTTTAAAGTCAATTTTATCTGATACAAATATTGTTAACCAGGCCTTTTTTTTTCCATTTCCATTTGCATGACTTTTTTTTCATCTGTTCACTTTCAGTGTTTGTTTGGAGATTTGAAGTGAGTCTCTTGTAGGCAGAATATAGAGGGGTCTTCTTGGTTTTTTTTGTTTGTTTGTTTTGTTTGTTTGTTTGTTTTTGCCTCTTCTGCCTCCCCTGTATCTTTTGCTTGGAGCGTCGAAATTTATTGATAGGTACATACTTACTGCCATATTGTAAATTGTTTGCAGACTGTTTTTGTAGTTCTCTGCTCATTTTCTTGTGGTTTTTCCTTAATGTTGTATATAGATTCCTCTCATTCTTTTGTTCATTTATTGGGAATGTTTTCTTTCTGGTCATTTTGAAGTTCACATATAACATCTTATGTATAACAGTTTCTTTTAAGTTGATAGTGAGTTAATTTTGGATATATTCCCTATATTGATTTTTTATTCACACCCCCCACACTTTATATTTTTGGTGATAAATTTTACATTTTTATGTATTAACTTAACTAATATTGTATTTTTTTCTCTCTCCAAACTTTTACTTAAATTCCAGTTAGTTAACATACAGTATAATACTAATTTCAGGTATAGAATGTAGTGATTCATCACTTCCATACAACACCCATTGCTCATCACAACAAATCCCATCATCTATTTAACCCCTGCCCATCTGCCTTCCAGAAACAGTTTCTTGATTTGACTTTCTTTTTTCCCATGTTCATTTGTTTTGTTTCTTAAATTCCACATGAGTGAAATCATATATTTGTCTTTCTCTGACTTCTTTCACTTAGCATAATACTCTCTAGCTTCATCCATGTTGTTGGAAATGACAAGATTGCATTATTTTTGATGGCTAATATTTCAGTGTGTGTGTGTGTGTGTGTGTGTTTCACTCTTCTTTATCCATTCATCATTTGGCTCTTTCCATAATCTGGCTATTGTTGATAATGCTGCTATAAATATAGGAGTCCATGTATCCCTTCAAATCAGTACTTTTGTATCCTTTGAGTAAATACCTAGTAGGGTGATTCCTGGGTCATAGGGTAGATGTATTTTTAACTTTTGGAAGAACTTCCATACTCTTCTACAGAGTGGCTGCACCAGTTTGCACTCCCACCAACAGTGCAGAAGGGTTCTTCTTTCTCTGCATCTTCACCAAAATCTGTTGTTTCCTGAGTTCATTTTAGCCATTGTTACAGGTGCGAGGTGATATCTCATTGTGGCTTTTATTTGTATGTCCCTGATGATGAATGATGTTAAGCATCTTTTCATGTGTATGTTAGCTATCTGGATGTATTATTTGGAAAAGTGTCTATTCATATCTTTTGTCCATTTCTTAACTGTATTGTTTTTGGGGGGGGTTGAGTTTGATAACTTCTTTATAGATTTTGGATACTAACCCTTTATTAGATATGTCATTTGCAAAATCTTCTCCCATTTCAGCAGTTACCTTTTAGTTTTGTTGATTGTTTCCTTCACTGTGCAGAAGGTTTTTATCTTCATGAAGTCCCAATAGTTTATTTTTGCTTTTGCTTCCCTTGCCTCAGGAGATGTATCTAATAAGAAGTTGCTATAGCCGATGTCAGAGAAGTTACTGCCTGTGCTCCTCTAGGATTTTAATTGTTTCCTGTTTCACATTTAGGTCTTTCATCCATCTTGAATTTATTTTTGTGTATGATGTAAGAAAGTGGGCCAGTTTCATTCTTGTGCATGTTACAATCCAGTTTTTCCCAACACCTTTTGTTGAAGAGACTGTCTTTTCTCCATTGGATACTCTTACCTGTTGTGTCGAAGGTTAGTTGACTGTATAATCGTGGGTCCATTTCTGGGTTTTTCTGTTCTGTTCGACTGATCCATGTTTCTGTTTTTGAGCTATTACCAATTGTCTTGATCACTACAGCTTTGTAATATAACTTGAAGCTCGGAATTGTGATGCCTCCAGCTTTGCTTTTCCTTGTCAAGATTGTTTTGACTATTTGAGGTCTTTTGAAGTTCCATACAAATTTTAGGATTGTTTGTTCTAACTCTGTGAAAAATCCTGGTAGTATTTTGATAGGTATTGAATTAATGTATAGATTGCTTTGGGTAGTATAGACATTTCAACAACATTTGTTCTTCTAATCCATGAGCATGGAATATCTTTCCATTTGATTGTGTTGCCTTGAATTTCTTTCATTAGTGTTTTACAATTTTCAGAGTGCAGATATTTTACCTCTTTGGTTAGATTTATTCCTAGGTATCTTCCGGTTTTTGGTGCAATTGTAAATGGGATCAATTCCTTGAATTCCCGTTCTGCTGCTTCATTACTGATGTATAGAAATGCATTAGGTTCCTGTACATTGATTTTGAATCCTGTGACTTTACTGAATTCATGTATCAGTTGTAGCAATTTTTTGGTGGAGTCTTTTGGGTTTTCTATATAGTATCATGTCTTCTGAATAGTGGAAGTATGACTTCTTCCTTGCCAATATGGATGCCTTTTATTTCTCTTTGTGGCCTGATTACTGAGGCTAGGACTTGCTGTACTGTATTAAATAACAGTGATGAGAACGGACAAACATCCTTGTCTTATTCCTGACTGTTAAAGAAAAGCTCTGTTTTCCCCACTGAGGATGATATTAGCAATGTGTTGTTCGTATATGACCTTTATTATGTTGAGGTATGTACCCTTAATTCCTACTTTGTTGAGGGTTTTTCTTATGAACAAATGTTGTATTTAGTCGCATTCTTTTTGTTCATCTACTGAGATGATCATATGGTTCTTATCCTTTCTTTATTAATGTAGTATATCATGTCGATTGATTTGTGAATGAACCACCCTGCAGTCCAGGAATAAATCCCATTGATCATGGTAGATAATTCTCCTAGTGTACTCTTGGATTTGCTAATATTTTGTTGAGAAATTTTGCATCCGTGTTCATCAGGGATATTGACCTGTAGTTCTCTGTTTTAGTTGAGTGTGTGTCTGGTTTGGGAATCAGGACGATAGTGACCTCATAGAATGAATTTGCAAATCTTCCATCCATTCCTATTTTTTAGAATAGTTTGAGAAGAACAGGTTTTTAACTTTTCTTTAAATGTTTGGTAGAAATCTCCTATGAAGCCTTCTGGCCCTGGACTTTGGTTTGTTGGGAGATTTTTTATCACTTATTCCATTTCTTTGCTGGTTATCAGTCTGTTCAAGTTTTCTTGTTACACATACAAAATGATGTGTGATTCTGCTGCTTTAGGATGAAATGTTCTGAATATATCTTTTAAGTCCATTTGGTCCATTATGTTGTTCAAAGCCATTGTTTCCTTATTGATTTTCTGCTTAGATGATCTGTCCATTGTTGTAAGTGGGGTGTTAAAGTCTCCTAATATTATTGTATTATCAATCAGTTCCTTTATGTTATTAATTTATATACTTGGGTGTTCCCATAGAGGATGCACAAATATTTACAATTGTTAGATCTTCTTCTTGGATTGTTCCCTTTATTATGATATAGTGCCCTTCTTCTCTTCTTACAGTCTTTGGTTTAAAATCTAGTTTATCTAAGTACTGCTACTCCAGCTTTCTTTTGACATCCATTTTTGCATGATAAATGATTCTCCATCCCCTCACGTGGAATCTGCAGGTGTCTAGGTATAAAATGTGTATCTTACAGGTAACATATAAATGGGCCTTGTTGTTTTTATCCATTCTGACACCCTTTGTCCTTTGATTGGAGTGTTTTGTCCACTTACATTCAGAGTAATTATTGATAGATATGTATTTAGTGCCACTTTATTACTAGTTCTGTCATTGTTTCTGGAGATTTTCTCTGTTTCTTTCTCTGTCACTTTTGGTCTTTCCTTCCCACTAAAAGAGTCCCCTTTAAAATTTCTTACAGGGCTGGTTTAGTGGTCATGAACTCCTTTCATTTTTGTTTGTCTGGGAAACTCTTTCTCTCTCCTTCTGCTCTGAATGATAGCCTTGCTGGATAGAGTATTCTTGGCTACAGATTTTTCCCATTTAGCACGTTGCATGTATCATGTAACTCCCTTCTGGCTTTCCAAGTTTCTGTGGAGGGATCTGCAGCTAACCTTATGAGTCTTCCCTTGTAAGTTAGGGACTTCTGTCCTGCCACTTTTAGGAGTTTTCTTTATATTTTGCAAATTTAATTACAATATGTCTTGGTGTTGGCCTGCTTTTGTTGATTTTAATGAGAGTTCTCTGTGCTTTGTAGATTTGGATGCCTGTTCGTTTCCCCAGATTAGGGAAGATTTCAGCTATAAAAAATAAACCTCAAAAAACCTTCTGCCCTCCTTTCTTTTCTTCTAGCACTCCTATGATACGAATGTCATTATGTTTGATGGAGTCCCTGAGTTCCCTAAGTCTATTCTCATGATCCATAATTCTTCTTTGAGTCTTTTGTTCAGCTTCATTATTTTTCATAATTCTGTCTTCTATATCACTTATTCATTCCTCTGTTTCTTCTGTTGTGGTTATTACATTCAGTTGGTTTCAAATCTAAGTTTTGTGTTTTTCATTTTGGCCTGATTTGTTTTAAGCTCTTTTGTGTCTTTGGAAAGGGTCTTCCTGATATCCTCTATGCTTTCCTCAAGCCCATCAAATATCCCCATGATTGATCTTTAAATGATGGATCATGCATATTACTTACATCTGTTTTGATTAGATTCCTGGATATGATCTTTTCTTGTTCTTTTGGATGAATTCCTTGTTATTGGCATTTTGTGTAGGTCTCTGTCTTCTGTGTGTTAAGAATGCCTGTTATGTTTCCTGCTCCTGAGAGTAAGGGCTTTATGAAGAAGAGGTCATATCATGTCCAGGGTCTGGCGCTTCAAAAGTGTCTGTGGTGTGTGTTGAGTGCACTCTGCTGCTGTGTTGTAGCTGCAGGTTAGGTCACTCCTCTGCATAGTTTCTCTTTGCCTGCAGTTGAGAGTGTTTGGACCTTGGCCGCACTGTGGTGAGTTTTAACTAGTGTTACACTAAAACTGAAATTTTGCAGAACTCTGTCATTGGTAGACGTGGTGCATGCATGGGTTTATGCTGATCTTCTGGGAGAAGGGCCTGCTGCTCTGGTCCTTAGGCACATTTGCCCTACAAAAGCAGTATCAGCAGAGTGCAGGGGTGTGGGTCTTGGTATAATCAGGTTAGGTAGCCATTGTTGGTGCTGTGCTGTTTACTGAAGTTTATTTATACTGAGGGGCAGGGGAGGGAAATGGCAGGAGCCCACTCCTTTGTCCCTGGATAGGGGTCTTTTTGTTTGCCGCCCTCAAGAAAGCACTTTCTAAAGAGTGAATACTTTCCTCTTATATGTCACAGGCATTTTTCATATTGCTGATTTCACACTGTCTGTGGGTTGTGGGAACATCGCAGCGCATCTTATACTGTATTCTAGCCAGACCTGCTGACTTTTAAAATTACAAACTTTAAGGACCTTGTGTGGTGGGGACCTGCACTGGTCCTTGGGGAAAGGGTTTTGCTGCTTTGGAACTGATACAGCTTTGACCCAGAAGGCCAATCATGCCCAGTGCAGGGGTATGGGATTTGGAGCAAACATGCTAAACATGAGTGTCCTGGTTAGCTGCCCTCAGCAGGTGTCTCTGCACCTATGCTGAGAAGTGAAGGAGGGAAATGGTGCATGCTGGTACTTTTGTCCCCAGAGAGGCAACATCACCTTTCTCAGATGTGCTCCACAAAGTAGGAACAGTCTCTCCCCTAGCCTCTTAGGCAATCCTCGGATCATGGTATCATACAGTGGGCCCTGGGCTTGTTTACTTTCCTCCCTCCAGGAGTAAGACAGCATCATCAAGTCTCCAGCACAGTGAAGCCTGGGGAATTGTGAAACTCCATTCTTTGAGCCCTGTTGGTTGTAAAAACTCACAAAATTCAGCCCCTTTCCTTTTCCCAGGCAATGGCTTTGGGGAAGTGTTATTCTTATGCTTATCTCTGTGTGCTTCACTTTCTCTTGCCTTTTTCAGTGACCATGGCTCCCTCCCTTCCGAAGCACTTGTGATCAATTTCTCCTCCAAACCAGGTCTCTGCACTCCCACCTTCCTCAAAGTGGCCTCTTCCCTCCCTTTAGTTGTGCGGTTTGTTCTGTCAGTACTCAAATTAATTTTTTGAGTATTCAGAATTATTTGATAGTTATTCAGCTGTGTTTGAAGAATGAGGCAAGCCTAGGGTCCACCTACTATGCCACCATCTTGGTTCCCTCACTCCCGTTAATTGTATAGGTTCTTTATAGATTTTGGTTACTAACCCCTTTATTGGATATGTCATTTGCAATATCTTATCCTATTCAGTAGGCTGCCTTTTCTTTCTCTTGATGGTTTTCTTTGTGATGCAAAGTTTTTACTTTTGGTGTAGTCCCAATAGTTTATTTTTGCTTTTATTTTCCATGTATGAAGAGATAAATCCATAAATAGGTTGCTGCTACTGATTTCTAATAGATTACTGCCTATGTTTTCTCACTTTATTTTTTTTAATTTTGTTAACATTTATTTATATTTTAAGAGACATAGCATGAGTGGGGGAGGGGCAGAGAGAGAGGGAGACACAGAATCTGAAGAAGGATCCAGGCTCTGAACTGACAGCACAGAGCCCGACATGGAGCTTGAACTCACAGACCTTGAGATCATGACCTGAGCTGAAGTCAGACGCTTAACCAACTGAGCCAACCAGGTGCCCCAGCCTATGTTTTCTCTTAGGAGTTACATAGTTTTACATCTAACATTTAGGACTTTAATCCATTTTGAGTTTATTTTTGCATGGTGTAAGGAAGGGGACCAGTGTTCCTAGCACCATTTTTTAAAGAGAATGTCTTTTCCCCATTGTACATTTTTGCCTCTTGTGTCATATAGTAATTGACTGTATAAGCGTGGCTTTATTTGTGGGGTACTATCCTGTTTCATTGATCTCGGTGCCTTTTTTGCGCCAGTTCCATATTATGTTGATTATAGCTTTGTAGTTTATCTTGAAATCTGACAAATTTCTCCTTGTGATGATCGTTTGTAATATCTACTTTCTTAACAACTTTCCCAGATGTAATACAGCAGTGTTAATAACTATAGTCATCATATTGAATATCTCTAGTTCTTATTTATCTTGTACCCAAAAGTTTGGGTCACCTTGTGACCACCTTCTCCCAATTCCCCCTCTCCCCAACCCCTCCCCTACCTCTGGTAAACTCAAATCTGATCTCTATTGAGTTTGGTGGTTTTCTTTTTTTGTTTTTCATTTTTTATTAGTCCCACATCTAAGTGTTGTCACAAATGGTATGATGTCCTCATTTTTTTAATGGCTGAGTCATATTCCATTGTATATGTTTACCACAACTTTATTCCACTGATGGACTTTTAGGCTGTTTCCATATCATTGCTATTGTAAATAATGCTGGTATAAATATGAAGTGCAAGTATCTTTTCAAGTTAGTGTTTTAATTTCCTTTGGAAATTTCCCCACAAGTAGAATTGCTATATCATATGGTATTTCTAGTTTTATTTTTTTTAGGAAACTCCATGCTGTTTTCCTTAGTTCCTGAACTAATTTACAATCCCACCAACAGTGCACAAGGGTTCCCTTTTCTCCACATCCACATCAACATTTTACCTTTCATCATTTTGGATTTTTATTAATGAACTTTAGTTGACATGATGTTATATTACTTTCAGGTGTACAACACAGTGATTTTACAAGTCTATACATTATGCTATGCTCACCACAGTGTAGGTGGTGACCATAGAGTGCTATTACAATACCATCAACCATATCTGTTATGCTGTGCCTTTTATTCCTGTGACTTAGTCATTTCATAACTGCAAGCATATATCTCCCACTCCACTTCACCCATTTTGACTACTCACCCTGACTCTCTTATCTTCTGGCAACTGTCAGTTTATCCTCTGTTATTTTTGGATCTATTTCTGCATTTTGTTTGTTTCCTTATTCATTTATTTATTTGTTTTATAGGTTCCACATATGTGAATCATATCTTAGTCTTTCTCTGACTTATTTCACTTAACATATGCATGTATATGTGTGTATATACACACACACACATACATATATATAGTCACTTTTTTTTAACTATTCATCTCTTGACGGATGTACTTACTGCCTTTTTAATTGTTTTCCGGTTGTTTTTGTAGTTCTTCTTTTCGTCTCTTGCTCTCTTTTCTTGTGATTGATGACTTTCTATACTATCATGCTTGGCTTTGTCTCCCTTTATTTATTTTTTTGTATTTGTTACAGGTTTTAGGTTTGTAGGTGCCATACAGTTTACATATAAAACCTGAGTATATAGTAGTCTATATAAGTTCATGGTCATTTAAGTTTAAACACATCCTTAACTTTTTGCTCTTTCTTCTGCATTTTATGTGTATATTGTCCTATTTAACATATTTTTATTCATTTTTATTCATTAGATTTTCTTCTAACTATGACCTTTTCGTTCCCTCTTAAAGAAGTCCCTTTAACATTTCTTATAAGACCAATTTAGTGGTGATGAACTCCTTTAACTTTTGTTTGCCTGGGAAACTCTTTATCTCTCCTTCAGTTCTGAAAAGTAACCTTGATGGATAGAGTATTCTTGGTTATAGGTTTATTTCTTTCAGCACTCTGAATATATCATGCCACTCCCTTACAGCCTGCTGACTTTCTGCTGAAAAATCAACTGAGCCTTGTGGGGCTTCCTGTGTATGTAACTTTTTCTTTTCTCTTGCTGCTTTTAAAATTCTCTATCTTTAACTTTTGACATAAGGTCTTTAACCTTAGACCTCCTTAGGTTCATCTTGTTTGGAAGTCTTTATTTCCTGAAGGATGTCTGTTTCCTTCCTCAAGTTAGAGAATTTTTAGCTGTTATTTCTTCAGATAAGTTCTCTGCCCCGTTCTCTCTTTTTTCTCTTCCTGGGACCCCTATAACACAAATGTTCCTTCACTTGATGCTAAGGGATCCCTTAACCTATCCTCATTTTTTTAATGGCTATTTTTTAATGGCTACAATTTTTTAAATATAATTTATTGTCAAGTTGGCTAACATACAGTGTATAGAGTGTTCTCTTGGTTTTGGGGGTAGATTCCCGTGATTCATTGCTCACATGCAACACCCAGTGCTCATCCCAACAAGTGCCCTCCTCAATGCCTATCCGCATTTATTTTTAAAAATTCTTGTCTCTTTTTGCTGTTCAGCTTGGGTGGTTTCCATTACCATGTCTTCCAGATCACTGATACTTTCTGCATATGCTAATCTACACTGATACTTTCTGCATATGCTAATCTACTGTTGATTCTCTCTAATGTATTTTTCATTTCAGTTATTATATTCATCTCTGATTGGTTCTTTTTTATATTTTGTCAGAGTTTTATATTTTATCATCCAGTTATCACTGAGTTTTCCCACTCTTCTCTCCTGCCTATGGGGCATCTTTATGATTATTATTTTAAACTATCAGGCATATTGCTTATCTGTTTCATTTAGTTCCTTTCCTGGGTTTTTTTCTTATTCTTTTATTTGAAGCATATTCTTCTGTCTCTTCATTTTGCTTTATTTTGCTTAATTTTCAAGAATTAGATCGAACAGCTACTTGTCCTAAACTAGAAGTAATGGTCTTATGTATGATCATCCCTTGTGTAGACTCTGTGTGCCTGACTTTGGCTGGCTAGCTGGAGCTGTGTCTGGCATGGGCTGGGGATCCCAAGGGTGCTCTGTGCAGGATGCTCCCTGGCTAGACAGCTGTAATTGAAGCAAGCATGGGCTTAGGTGGGCCTGGGGCTCTCTGGTCTGTGTCCCTGAGAGGGGCACAGGTAAAACTGAAATGGGTGCATCCTGGGTTATCCCACAGTACTCTGTGCATTGGGTACCCTGGCAGGGTGACTGGAACCAAGGCAGCATGAGCCAGCAGCTCCCAGGACACTCTGCACAGGGAGTGCTTTGACAGGGCAGGTAGAGTTGAAGCAGCTATGAACCAGAAGGTCCTGGAGTGCTCTGTGCTAGGGGTGCCCTAGCAAGCCACCTGAAGCTAAAGTGGCCTAAAGCATTCCAGGGTGCTTTACACCTGTGCCACCTTGGCACAATGGCTCGAACTATCACGTGCTCTAACCAAGGTGTCCCAGTGTGTGCTGCATTGGGGTAATCTGGGTGGGACATCTAGGGCTGGTATGGGTTAGAGGTCTAGAGTTCAATGAGATGGTAGGCTGGCTGTATCTTCGAGACCATGCTCCTGTCTGTGCTATAAAGGTGAAGGGAGGAGCATAAACCATGGCACTTGTAAGCCCCTCTGACCTAGAGAGAGTTCCAGCAGTTGTCCCGCCATTGCCAAAGTTGTAGAGCTGGATCTTTTACATTCTAATTGCTCTTATAAATTAGGGCTTTTTTTTTTCTGTGCCCCAGGGCATCCATGGCTAAGGCAGGGCTCACTGGCGTGGCAGGCTCTCTATGGCACCCAGAACCCTGCTTCCATCTGCACTGTCAAGGGGGAAGGTGAACATAACCATGGCACTTGCCAGCCCCTCCAACCTGGAGAGAGTTCCAGCAGAGTTCACCACAAATTGTGAATTTCTAAGTCTGGATCTTTTATATAGTAGTTGCTCTTTTAAACCATGGCTTTTTTTTTCCTGTGCCCAAGGGCAGACAAATCTGCTCATGGTCCCTCAGCACTATCCCTGCCCACTGCAATTTGCAGATTCAGGGGTCAGACTTCGCTTCATTATCATCTCTTGATATCTCTTGCCATTCTCTATATGGTCTGTCTTTTGTTGTGCTGTTCATTCAGCCCTAACTTCTTTAGGAGGAATTGCTCTATAGATAGGTATAGATCTGGTGTCCATGGAAGAGGTGAATTCCAGATCTTCCTATATCACCATCTTGGTTGTGAAGCCACCTTTCACCTTCTCCACACCAGCATTTTTATCTCTTGTCTTTTTGAAGATGGTCATTCTAACAAGTGTGAGGTGATATCATTTTGGTTTTTATTTCCATTTCCTTGGTGATTAATGATGTTGAGCATTTTTTCATATACCTGTTGACTATCTATATGTCTTCTTTGGTAAAACGTCTATTCAAATCATCTGCAAATGTTCTAATTGGATTTTTTTTATTTCTGAATTGTATGAGTTTATATGTTTTGGATATGAACCCCTTATCCGATATGTGCTTTTCAAATATTTTCTCCCACTCTGTAGGATGTCTTTTCGCTCTGTTGAAGATTTCTTTTCCTGTACAGAAACATTTTAGTTTGATTTCTATAAAAGCATCACCCCAGTTGCATTCTTCTACATGTAAATATCCAATCATCCCAGTACTTTTTATTGAAGAGACTGTCTTTTCTCCATTGACCATTTGTTGCTCCCTTGTCAAATAATAATTGACTGTCTGCTTGGGTTTATTTGTGGGCTCTCAATTCTATTCCATTGGTCTGTGTGTTTTATGCTAGTACCGTACTTTTTTTCCACTACTTTAGATTTATAGTATACCTCAAAATCAGGAAGTGTAATGCCTCCTGCTGTTATTCTTTCTTAAGATTTCTTTGGCTACTCACTGTCTTTTGTAGTGGCATACAAAATTTAGGGTCTTTTCATATTCATGTAAAAAAATGTCATTGGAATCTTGATACAGATTGTATTGGGTTTATAGACAGCTTTTGGTAGTATTGACATTTTAACATTATTAATTCTTCCAATCTATAAACAACACGCAGCCTTCCATTTATTTGTGTCTTCATTTTTTTTTCATCAATGTCTTGTAGATTTCAGAATAGAGATCTTTTACCTCCTCCTTGGTTAAATT
Source organism: Lynx canadensis (assembly GCF_007474595.2). Taxonomy (NCBI): domain Eukaryota; kingdom Metazoa; phylum Chordata; class Mammalia; order Carnivora; family Felidae; genus Lynx; species Lynx canadensis. The sequence continues at coordinate 23,474,184 of NC_044321.2, forward strand.
TATTCCAAAGTATGTTGTCTTTTATGCTATTATAAATGGGATTGATTTCTTTTTCCAAAAATTTCACTGTAAGTGTCTAGTACTTGTATCTTAATTGTATATCCTGCAACCTTACTGAATTTGTTACCTGTTTCTAACAGTTTTTTGAGTCTTTAAGATTTCCTGCATAGGGGTGCCTGGGTGGCGCAGTCGGTTAAGCGTCCGACTTCAGCCAGGTCACGATCTCGCGGTCTGTGAGTTCGAGCCCCGCATCAGGCTCTGGGCTGATGGCTCAGAGCCTGGAGCCTGTTTCCGATTCTGTGTCTCCCTCTCTCTCTGCCCCTCCCCCGTTCATGCTCTGTCTCTCTCTGTCCCAAAAATAAATAAACGTTGAAAAAAAAATTAAAAAAAAAAAGATTTCCTGCATATAAAGAAATAGAGGCAATTTTACATCTTCCTTTCCATTCTGATGCCTTTTATTTCTATTTCTTACCCGATTTCTCTGTTAGTGCTTCCAATACTAGGTTGAATAGGGTGGTGAGAGTGAGCACCTTTGTCTTGTTTCTGATCATTGCAGCACTGAGTATGCTGTTAGCTTTGGGTTTGTCATATATCTTCTTTATTATGTGAGATATAATACTTCTTTGCCTAATTTGTTCAGTGTTTTTGTCATGAAGGATGTTAAATTTTTCAAATGACTTTCCTACATCTATTTAGATCATAAAACTATTTATTCTATTAATGTGATATATCACATTGATTGGTTTGGATGTATTGAACTTTCACTGCATCCCAAATAGAAGTCCCTCCTGATCCTGGTGAAAAATATTTTAAAGTGTTGCTGAATTTGACTTGCTAGTGTTTTTTTTGTTTTTTTTTTTTTTGTTTGTTTTGTTTTTTTGAGAATTTTACATCTCTATTCAGCATGGATATTTGTGTGTATGTTTCTTCTCTGGTAATATCCTTGTCTCACTTTGTTATCAGGATACTTGCCTAGTAAAATGAATTTGGGAGTGTTCCATCTTCAATTTTTTGGAAGAGTCTAAAAAGCATTGGTGTTCATACTTCTTTAAATGATTGGTAAAACTCACCAGTGAAACCATCTTGACCTGGGCTTTTCTTCTTTGGGAAATTTTTGATTACTGATAGTTTCCTTACACTAATTAGTCTATTAATATTTTCTATTTCCTCCTGTTTCAGTCTTGGTAGGTTGTATGTTTCTCCGAATCTTTCCATTTCTTCTAGCCCTTCCAGTTTTTGGCATATGATTGTTCATAGTAGCCTCTTATGATCCCTTATATTTCTGTGTTATCAGTTGTAGTGTCTCCTTTTACATTTATACTTTTGTTGATTTGGGTTTTCTTTTTTCCCTGGTTACTCTAGCTAAGGGTTTTTCAATTTTGTTTATCTTTTCAAAGAACCAAGTCTTGGTTAATCTTTCCTGTTGTTTTACTGCTATCTCATTTATTTATACTATACTCTTTGTTATTTCTTTGGTCCTGCTGTCTTGGGGCTCAATTTGTTCTTTTTGTAGTTTGTTAAGGCATAGAGTTAGATTGTTTATTTTTAACTGTTCATGGCCATGAATTTGCATCTTAGAATTACTCTTTGTGGGGTTCCTGGGTGGCTCAGTCGATTGAGTATCTAACTTGAGCTCAGGTCTTGATCTCACAGCTGGTGAGTTCATGCTCTGCATTGGGCTCTGTGCTAACACCTCAGGGCCTGGAGCCTGCTTAGGATTTTTGTGTCTCCCTCTCTCTCTGCCTCTGTCTCAAAAATAAATAAACAAACAAAAATTGCTTTTTGCTTTTTGCCTTAAGTTCTGGTATATACTGTGTTTATGCTTCTGTTTGTTTCAAGAACATTTTTTATTTGCCTTTTGATTTCTTCTTTGATCCAATGGTTGTTCAGGAGTTGCTTAATTTCCATGGGTTCATGAATTTTTCAGTTTTTTCTCGTTACTGATTTCTGCTTTCATGACAGTGTGGTCCCAGATGGTATTTGGTGTGATTTCAATCTTCTTGAATTTGCTAAGACTTGCTTTGTGGCCTAACATATGTTCCATACAAAAAATAAAAATAAAAAAGTTCCATGTGCTCTTGAGAAGAATGTACATTCTGCTGTTACTGGATAGAATGTTCTGTATATGTGTTTTAGGTCCATTTGGTCTATAGTTTTATTCAAACCCACTGTTGACTTACTGTCTGTGTGGATGATCTATCCATTGTTGAAAGTGAGGTACTAAACCCCCACTATGATTGTATTGCCATTTAGTTCTTTTAATTCTTGTATTTATTTTTTTGCTTTATATATTTAAGTGCTCTGTGTTGGACTCATATATATTTATAATTGTTTTATTTTCTTGATGGATTGATCCCTTTATTATTTTATAATGAAGTTCTTGTCTCTTTTTACTATGTTTACACTCTATTTTGCCTAATTAAAGTATAGCTACCTCTGCTTTTTTTTGGTGGGGGGTACAATTTGAGATGTCTTTTTCCATCTCTTGACTCACAGTCTATGTGTGTCTTTAAGGCCATAGTGACTCTCTTGTGGGCAGCATATCGTTGAGTCTTATGCTTTACCAGTCAGCCTTTGTAGGTCTTTTGAACAGAAAATTTAATCTGTTTATATTTCAAGTAAATACTAATAGTTAATCGTTTATCCTGCTTTTTTTGTGTTCTAATATCAGTATGCATTGCCCTCTACTTCATGTTCTTTTGTGTAATGGCTACAAGTTTTTCTTTTCAGAATTACCTATAATATCTTAAAGTTATAACACCCTATTTTAAGCTGATACCAACTTAATTTCAATAGAATTCCTAAATTTTACACTTTTACTTCCTGCTAACATATTAGATTATAATTTACATATTTTACATTTAATAACAGTTTATTGTAGTTATTATTTTTACTATGTTCATTTTTTAACTTTTAAAGTTGTAAATTATGCACCACTGTTACCAAATTACAGAATCTAACTTTGATTTTACATTTATAATTACCAGTTAGTTTTACACTACCTGTCTGTCTACCTGAGGTTAGTTAGTGTCCTTTTGTTTCTACTCAGAAAAACTCCTTTTAGCATTTCTTGTAAGGCAGATCTAGTGGTAATGAACTCCCTTAGCTTTTCTTTGTTTGACAAAGTCTGTATCTGTCCTTCATTTCTGAAGGACAGCTTTGCCTGGTATAGAATTCTTGGTGGACAGTCTTTTCTTTCAATATTTTGAAAGTGTAATCCCATTCTTTCCTGGCCTGAAAATTTTCTGTTGAGAAATCTGATAGTCATATGAGGGTTTATTCGTATGTAAATTTTCACTTTTGATGCTTTTAATATTGTCTTTGATGTTTGACAATTTGATTATAACGTGTCTCATATAGTCCTATTTTTATCTTTTTTGGTTCCTTTAGGCTTAATGGATATGGATGTCCATTTCTCTCCCAAGATTCAGGAAATCTCACCCATTACTGTGTTAAATATACTTTCTATCCCTTTCTGTCTGACAGAATTCCCACAATACGAATATTATTTCTTTTCACTGTGTCCCAGAATGCTCAAATGGGAATATTTGAGACAGAATTCCCATAATACGAATATTATTTCTTTTCACTGTGTCCCAGAATGCTCAAAGTCTTTCTTCACTGGTTTTCATTCTTTTTTTCTTTTTGATCCTTCGTGTAATTTCTGATGTTGTATTCTCCAGGTCTCTGCTTCTTCGTAGTGCATGGTCAAATGTGATTTTGAAATTTTCTTGAATTTTTCACTTACTGTATTTTCCAATTCCAGGATTTGTTGTATTTTCTTCATGGTTTCTGTTTTGTCAAATTTCTCATTTTGTTTATGGATAATGTTGTTTAGTTGTATTTCTCATTTTTTATTGATAATGTTTAGTTGTATGTTTTCATAGTTTACTAAACTTTGAGAATGATTATAAATTTTTGATAGCTCATATGTATTTATGTTCAGTTTTTAGAACTTTATTACTTTCCTTAGTGGTGCTATATTTATCTGATTTTTTTGTGATCCTTGATTCCTCGTGTTGATATCTGTGCATTTGTAGAAGTGGGCTCATATTCCAGATTTTACAGGTTTGCTTAGGCAAAGAGAGATCTTCACCAGTTACTTCAGTTTGGGTTTCTGGATGTGTTTACTAATAATATTGGGCAAGTAGGGCCTGCTATTATGTTCTGGTTGTGGGTGAGGTAACTTTTTGAGCTCTGCAGTTGGGAATGGGAGGGTGTGCTATAGGCTGAGAACACTCGGATAGGACTGCTGGCTTGACTCCCTTCCCCAGCAGGATGTAGAATAGGTTGTGCCGTTGCCTGGATTTTGTGGTTAGACTTAGTAGATGCTTGGGTCTGGGTGCTCTATTCATTAGTAGTGCAGTGACTTAGTTTCCCTGCCTGGGGAAGGCAGCAGGACAGGACCCAGAGTCTGTTCATCTCATTGTCTGGGGACTTAAATCAGACAACAGTGTGAACTGAATTCCCTGTCAGGTGAGGCCACTGGTTTGCACTATAGGCAGGTAAAACTGTCAGTTGTACTTTCTTTTCAAGAGTCACTGTAAGCAGGGCTATTGGATTTCTTGTATGCTCTGGTTAGGTTCCCTGGAAGAGCAGGCTAAAGGCTGTACTCAGCAATGAGTGGGGCTATTAATTAGTTTACTTGCCTGGATACCTCAGGAGAAGCAGCTCTAAAGCCTATAAAGCACTTTATTGTGTTAAGTTGAGCTGATCTGCACCCCACCTTCCCTGCCAAATAGGGCCCCTGGCTTTGCTCTGCAGACTATCAGCTCTCCCTCCTCTTCTCTTGGCTAGAGCATTGCTGGTTTAATGTAGCTTCCAGGTTTTCTCACCAGCCCTTTGTTCAAATGGGACCGGGGGACCCTCTTCACAACAGACAGGGCTATGTTTCATTTCCTTTGCTTAGGCTAGAAGATAATCTCCCTGGCTGGGCATAGCAGGGGAATCCTCAGTGAAAAGCAGTGGCTTTGATCCAAGGGTAATCAGCTCTACTCACCTGTGTCTCAGCTCAAGAATTGCTGGGATACACAGCTTCTAGGTGCTGTTATCAATTCTATTAGCTATAGGGGCCTGGAGACACTCTCCACCCGTGGGTGGGGTTGTGACTCACCTCCTTGCTTGGGCATGGGCACACCAGGCTCGAAGGTTGGCACAGCTATTCATTTGAAAATTGGAATCAGGCAGATCCCAATGAATTCCCTGGTTAGAGTGTACCGTGGACTTGGTTCCACAGATGAACAAAGCCAATGCTTGGGATTACTACTTGGGCCCTGCAGGTATGAACTCAGTCAGCCAAGATTCGAGTGTTGGTTGTCACAACCCCTGACCCACTTCTCTGTCATGTTCTGCTTGCCAGTGGTTGAGCCCCACAGATAAGACCTTATGGAATAAGACCATAGTGAGGCTCCCACAAAGTGACCCACAGTGCTGAGAGGGGGCTGCTGATTGTCCCTGTGGGTTCTCTTTCCCACTAAAGGAACTAGAAGCTCAAGGGATACCTGTCTGCATGGTGCTACACTGGACTGGGGAGGGACAGTGAAGTCACTGGGAAGCTGCTTCTCATACCCTTCTGATGCATTCTGTCTTGGTCTCCATGGTGCTTCAGCCTCACCCCTCTATTCTAGGATTTGCTCATTAGTGTTTTGTTCATGAATAGTTGTTTGGTTTCTTGTAAGGAGTGAAGTCAGGTACAACCTGTTAGCATCTTGATGACTTCATTCCCAAATTCCTTTGAAGAGTGACAATAGAGTTGGGGTCATTATTGGGCACATGAGATTCAATGAAACAAATGTTTTTTGAAACATTGAAAATCTAAGGAAAGAAACATGGCAAATATAGCTGGACTCCCACTTCTACAACAGTGTGTAAGAATCAAATTAAAACCTATACCCTAAACGAATCCTTGTTCACTAGACACCAAGCATAGGATGACTGACACTTTCCCCTCAACACCCTTATTAGCATTGGCTCTGGGTATATTCCTTTGTTAATGAAATATATGGATTAAAGGAGCAATATTACAATAATATGTTGGTTGTTATATGATTATTTTAATGTTTATATATAAATATTTATTTTAAAAATCATCTTCCTAAGTTGGAGCAGGAATCTTCTGAGGGCAAAAGTCACGTATATTTAAAAGAAATGTAGAATAATAAGACATAGGGATATGGTAGAAATATAACCAAATATATCACAAGTGAAAATGGACAAGTTAAAATAGATTAACTGACTGGCTTTAAAAATCCATGTATATGCAGTTAACAAGAAGGAAAAGCAAGTATTTTTTTTCTTCTCATTTATCCCCGTCAACCAATCTTATTCAAGTATGACATTTTCTCCCAAGACTTCTCTTGCTTTTGTACTGTTTCACCTTTGAGATCTTCATTGCCTCATGGTTTCCCATAGCCACTCTGGTTTAATTCTCTGGCAATTTGTTCACAGGCAGAGATATGTAAGGTTTTAAAAGTCAGTTACCATTTAGCTTTCTTTGTAAGAGGAACACAGGAAATATTTTACCGAGATTTCTTTAAATACTTTTAATTTTTTTAATTTTTATTGTTTTTTAATTTACATCCAAATTAGTTAGCATAAAGTACATTGATTCCAGGAGTAGATTCCTTAGTGCCCCTTACCCATTTAGCCCATCCCCCCTCCCACATCCTCTCCAGTAACCGTCTGTTTGTTCTCCATATTTATGAGTCTCTTATGTTTTGTCTCCCTCCTTGTTTTTACATTACTTTTGTTTCCCTTCCCTATGTTCATCTGTTTTGTCTCTTAAGCCCTCATATGAGTGAAGTCAAGGGATACAGGTGTGCTGTTTCAGAGGGACACATGCACCCCCATGTTTATAGCCGCACTATCAACAATAGCCAAAGTATGGAAAGAACCCAAATGTCCATCGATGGATGAATGGATAAAGAAGATATGGTATATATATACAATAGAAAAGCAAATATGTAAAGAAAAATTTAGTATTTGGCAGATATGGCTTCCTAACAACAAAAAGCTGACCCATCTACATTACTATAAAAAAAGATAGAGTGGCTAACCACATTGATACTAATAGTTATAACTCATGAAAAAGATAAAAATTCTACTTATGTATGCACCTAAGATATATTCCTTAAGACATGACACAACTGATGAGAAATTCACCTTTCACCTGTATCCTAACATATTTTTGCTAACACGTGTGTATATATGTATGTGTGTGTATATACATATATATATTCTTTTAATTACCACTTTGTACAAATATACATTTTATCCCTTCTGAAAATGAGGGATATTTAGGTTGTTTCTCATCTTTTTCTATTAAAAATCATCCCAAAAGCTTTAGAACACTGCACTCCTCCTCCCCAAATAAATTGTAGGTAGGTAATATAATTAGTGTTTAACTTCCATAGTTTCAATTAACATTTTTTTTTTACAGCATGTGGTGATGACATGCTTAATACTTTTATTTCAGATGGAAATTTTCTTAGGTGAGACAGTGATGTCTAAAAATTAGAAATAAAAAATCTTAAAGAAATTGTGATCAAAACATGATATATTTGACAAACTCCAGATTTATGCAAGCTCCTGCAAATAATGTTATTATGTATTATTTTTTTAAGTTCATTTTTTTGAGAGCATGCACAAGCAGGAGGAGGGGCAGAGAGAAGTAAGAACAGAATCCCTTTTTAAGTTCATTTTTTTAGTTCATTTTTTTAAGAGCATGCACAGGCAGGAGGAGGGGCAGAGAGAAGTAAGGGCATAATCCCAAGCAGGCTCCACACCATCAGTACAGAGCCTGATGTGGAGCTCGAACTCAGGAATTGTGAGATCATGCCCTGAGCAGAGATCAAGAGTTGGATGCTTAACTGACTGGGCCACCCAGGTGCCCCAATAATGTATTATTGTAGAATATTCAAATTATTTTAAAACTAATTTTTAGGTACACAAGTAATATACAGTAAAAGAAACATTTTTGGATTGTGATGGGAAGTAGTTTAAGAATCACTTGTTATATTCCTCAGAAATAAAGTCAGTGAATATCAGTGCATTGATTTCCATTTTTTTACAGCATATATTGTGAAATATTAATTCTTTAGCGGCAAAATGCATAGTCACCATTTTCCCATGTCAAATACTTCTGCAAAACATAATTTCATCATTTTTCTATTTGAGTTCATTTGATTTAAAGCAATTCTCAAATGAGAACTTTTAAAATCTTCCTTGAATACCTGTGCTAACATATGAAAGTGGGTAAATAAGATACTGACAGAAAAGACCAGAATTTGAGGAAATTAGTATAATGACAATAATTATAACTCTTTAATAATATTTGAAATTTATGAGGCATTTACTATTATGCAGGCTCTTAACTAAAGATTTTGCATAATTTCCCTGCTTTTCTTCAAATTTCAAGCACATGATGCATTAACTATAGGCACACCATGCTGTACATTAGACATCCAGAGCCTGTTCCTATTACAAAGAAAGTTTGTACCCTTTGACCAATAGCTCCCCATTTCCCCCACCCCAGCTCCTGGCAACTACCAATGTACTCTTTGTTTCTATGATTTCACCTTTTGAGATTGCACATATAAGTGGACTGAAGCAGTATTCATCTTTCTGTGTCTGGCTTATTTCACTTAGGAAAATGCCCTAAGTTCATCACTGTTGTCACGAATGGCAGAATTTCTCTTTTTATTTTTTCACCTGAATAGTATTATATAGTACAAACACCACATTTTCTTTGTCCTTTCACTTAGGTTCCACATCTTGGCTATTGTGAATAATGCTGCATGGGAATGGAGCTATCTCTGAGAGATACTGGTTTCATTTCCTTCGGATGTTTATTGCAAATTGGTATTGTTATCATACGGTAGTTCTACTTTTAGTTTTTTGAGGAATCTCTGTATCATTTTCTATAATGGTTCTACTAATTTCCATGCCAATTAATAGAGTGCAAGGATTCGCTTTTCTCCACAACCTTGCCAACACTTGTTATATTTTGACTTTTTGATAATAGCTATTCTAACAGGTATGATTTGTCAGTGTGATTTTGACTGCATTTCCTTGATGATTAGTGATGTTGAGCACTTTTTCATATATTTTCATTTTAGCCACCGATCAGCTATATGGTTTCAACACATTTTGTCTGATTCCGTAAGTTATCTTTTCATTTTGTTTGTTGTGTCCTTTGCTGTGCACCAACTTTTTTTTTTTTTTTAATTTTTTTTTTCAACGTTTATTTATTTTTGGGACAGAGAGAGACAGAGCATGAACGGGGGAGGGGCAGAGAGAGAGGGAGACACAGAATCGGAAACAGGCTCCAGGATCTGAGCCATCAGCCCAGAGCCCGACGCGGGGCTCGAACTCACGGACCGCGAGATCATGACCCGGCTGAAGTCGGACGCTTAACCGACTGCGCCACCCAGGCGCCCCACTGTGCACCAACTTTTTAGATTGATAGAGTCTCATTTGTTGATTTTTGCTTTTGTTGCATGTCCTTTTGGTGTCATATCCAAAATATATTGTCAAAACCAGCGTCAGGAAGCTTTTTCTCTATGCTTTCTTCCAGAAGTTTTATGGTTTTAGGTCTTACATTTATTCCATTAATGCATTTTGAGTTAATCTTTGTGGGTGGCTAAAATAGGGATCCAATCTCATTCTTTTGCATCTGAATATCCAGTTTTCCCAGAACGATTTAGTGAAGTAATGTCATGTTAAAACAGGTACTGTAATGCCTCCCACTTTGTTATTCTTTCTCAAGATTTATATGGCTATTTTGGATCTTTTGTGGTTCTATACAAATTTCTGTGAAAAAGTCCATTGGAATTTTGATACGGGTTACATTAAATCTGCACATTACTTTGGGTTAGTGTGAACATTTTAACAATGATTTCAGTCCACGAACACAGGATATATTTCCATTCATTTGTGTCTTCTGTATTTTCTTCAGTGTTCCATAGTTTTCACTTTCCTGGTTAAAGTTTTCCAAAGTGTTTTTTTCTATCTGATGCTGTTGTCAATGGGAACATAGATTTTAACTTTATTCTTCTTAATACAAGTGCACAAAAAAAGCAGTAATATGAAACACCTGGAAAAGTGCTAACAAATTTGATCAACTGAGCAAACACAGAATTCACCATCCAACAACAAGGTAAAGTACATCTTTTTTTTTATTTTTTAAGTGTTTATTTATTTATTTTGAGAGAGAGAGAGAGTGAGCACACACATGCAGGGGGGAGGGGCAGAGAAAGGGAGAGAGAGAATCCCAAACCAGCTCCACACACAACATGCAACCAATGCTGGGCTCAGTCTCACAACCACAAGATCATGACCTGAGGTGAAATCGAGAGTCAGACGCTTAACCAACTGAACTACCCACGCACCCCATGAAAGTACACCTTTTTAAAAAACACAATGAAGAGTCCTAAGCTGGTGACTTACTATGTCAGAAACAAGGCTCAGCAAAGTTAAAAGATTACACATCATATTCTCTGCATTGCAACCTCGGTATAATTTGGAAGCCAATAACAAAAGGACATAAAATCACTGAACTTTGGAAATCTAGGAAGACAATTTTAAATAATCAAAATCATAATGTAAATTTTAAATAACAGAGGTGTCAATGAAAATACCACATTAACAAAAGCATATAAGGTCATGAAAAGTACTGTACTGAAGAAAATGTAAACACTTTGAGACTCAGAAAACAGGCTTGGAGCACCTGGATGGCTCAGTGGATTAAGCGTCCAACTTCTGCTCAGGTCATAATCTGGTGGTTTGTGAGTTCAAGCCTTGTGTCAGGCTCTGTGCTGACAGCTCAGAGCCTGGAGCCTACTTCAGATTCTCTGTCTCCCTCTCTCTCTGCCCCTCCCTTGCTTACACTCTGTCTCTCAAAAATAAATAAACATTAACTTTTTTTTCAAAAAAGTGTAAATAAAAAAAGGCTTAAAATTAATAAGTGACCAAATTGAGAAGGTAGAAAATGAACAGAATATCTTCAAAAATAGAAGGAATTATAATAGAAAAATTAAATGAAAGTAAAAATCAGAAATTATTTTTTAAAACTTGATGTTAGTTCTTCAAATAAAAAATAAAATCAACAGACATCTAACAAGATGGATTATCAGAAGAGATGGGACAAACATTATTATGACTAAAAAGGAGACAGTTATGGATAATGAGACCCCACCCAGGCATGGTGAGTTCACAATTGGGAGGGATCCCCAAAACATGAAACTGTCCTTAAAGGAGTGAAGGGATTATGCTGCACATCAGGCACCAAGACCTTGAGGGCCAGCACTAGAAATAGGAGCCCCCAAAACATCTGGTATTCTTGATCACATGAAGATTAAGACAGAAGAATCACAGAACAATAGGGAACTAAAATCCTACTCTTTTTAAGGGGCTCACATGCAAAGCCACTGGCCCTGAGATCAATCACAAAAGCAAGAGATTGAAAAGGGCTTAGACCATAAGTGACTCAGACCCACTTACTAATTTTAAAATGGCTGCCAGAGAGACAGGAACCTGCAGTGACTGTCTATGAATAGATGTGTTGATGGATGTTATTTTTGATGTCCTCTCTCAAGCCTGCTAGCACTAGAGGCTGTGGCCACCCTACACTGTAATCAGGCTGAGCAAGCACCCTACACCCCATTATGCTGGGTAGCACTCAAGTCCAAACTAGGCCCAGCAAGTGCTCTGAGACACATCCATCCCAGAGAATGAACCGCAACTGGAACAGGGAAGCATCTCAAAATCCACTTTGCCCACACAGTGGCTGATACTACCAGGTGAGTACCCACACCTTGATAACCTCAGGAGCATCTATGGTCCAATTAAAGCAAGTGAGCAAATGCAGCATACAGAAGGGATACCCACAAAGAACCTGGCCTTGGTGTCCAGGAGAGACTAATTCTGGGTGACATGGGAACAGTTCCTAATCAAGATCACTCCTTCAAGATTCAGGGAGGTAGCTGTTTTACCTACTATATATGGATAGGCACAGAGAGACAAAATGAGGACATAGAGTAATACATTTTAAAGCCAACAACAAGCAAATACAAAGAAAACTATCTTGATAAAATGGAGATAAGCAACCTACCTGATAAAGATTTCAAAGTAATGGTCATAAGGAGGCTCACTGATCATAGAAGATTGGATGAATACAGTGAGAAATAATTTTAAGAAAAGATACAGAAAATACAAAGCACTAAGTAGATGTTATCACTGCACTGAAAAATATACTAGAGTGGTTCAGTAGCACAATGTATAAAAAAAAAGAAGCATGAATCAGTAAGCTTGCAATACAAAGCAATGGAAAACATCCAGACAGAGCAGGAAAAGGAAAAAAGAATTATAGGAAGTGAGGATAGCTCAGGGTACCTCTGGGACAACATCAAGGAATGTAACATCCACATTATAGGCATCTGAGAAGGAAAAGAGAAAGAAAAAGGGCCAGAAAAATTATTTGAAGGAATAATACATGAAAAATTCCCTAATCTGGGAAAGGAAATAGATATTAAAGTCCAAAAAGCCCAGAGAGTTCCAAATAAGGAGAACCCAAAGAGAAACATACCAAGACACATTATAATTATTAAAAGCATCAAGAGAAAAGCAATGTAGTATGTACAAGGTAAACCCCACAAGGCTGTGAGATTGTTTGGCAGAAACTATAAATGCAAACAGGGAGTGGCATGATCTGGAAGGAAAAACCTATAACCAGTCATTCTCTACCAGGCAAGATTATCATTCAGAAATGTAAAATAGATTAAGCATTTTCCAGATAATCAAAAGCTAAAAGAGCTCATCACCACCAAACAAGCTTTACAAGAAGTATTACAGGGACTTTACTGAACCAAAAAGAAAAGACACTTATTAATATGAAGAAAACATACCAAAGTAAAAATCTCACTATAAAAGTTAAATAGTAAACGTAGTAGATCAACAACTTCCAAGTATGAAGGATAAAAGACAAAAATTATAACATTAATTAAAACTACAATAATTAGAGTCTTTGAGGAGCTATGATGGTGGCATATTAGGAAGACCCTAGGCTTGTCTTGTCCTTCAAACACAACATGGTAACTATCAAATCATTCTAAATCACCAAAAAATCGACCTGAGGACTGAAAGACCAAACTGCACAACTAGAGGGAAAGACAGGCCATATCAAGGAAGATAGAAAGTGCAGAGACATGTTTCAGGGGAGAGAGGGATCATGGGTGCTGCAGAGGGAAGGGAGAAAGGTGAGACAGAGAGGAGCACACTTCCCCAAAGCCAGTGGCTTAGGAAACCAGAGGGACTGATTTTTGTGAGATTTTGCAACCAGCAGGGCTCAAGAACTGGAGTTTTGTTTCTTTAGAGAGAGACTGAGCATGTGAGCAGGGCAGAGAGAGAGAGAATCTTAAACAGGCTCCATGCTCAGCACAAACACAAGACCGTGGGATCATGACCTGAGCTGAAATCAAGAGCCAGACACTCAACCAAGTAAGCTGCCCAGAAACCCCAGAACGAGTTTTAAATGTCAGCAGGCTTGGCCAGGATAGAGCCCTGAGGGTGCTGCCTACTCCTGGAGAGAAGGCAGGCAAACAACCACCAGAGCAGACTGTGCAACCTGAGGAATTCCTAAGGTACATGGGGAAGAAGAAATAAAATAAAAAATAAAACAAAGTTAAATTAGTAAATAAAATTACAAATGAGAGAGGAGAAATCACAACTAACACCACAGAAAGACAAACAATTATATGAGAATATGATGGAAAATTGTATGCCCACAAATTGGACAATCTGGAAGAAATGGATGAATTCCTAGAAATATATAAACTACCAAAACTGAAACAGGAAGAAAGAGAAAACTTGAACAGAAAACCAGGAAAGAAACTGAATCTGTGATAAAAAAAATCTCCCAATAAACCAAAGTCCAGGGCCAGAAGTCCTCACGGGAATTCTAGAAAACATTTAACAAGAGCTAAGGGGTACCTGGGTGGCTCAGTTGACTAAGCCTCCGACTCCTGATTTTGTCTCAGACCATAATCTCGCAGTTCGTGGGTTCCAGCCCCACAATGGGCTCTGGGCTGACATCACGGAGCCTGCTTGGAATTCTCTCTCTGCCTCTATCATGAACATGCACACATGCTCATGCTCTCTCTCACTCTCAAAATAAACTTTAAAAAAAAATGTTTCAGGGCACATAGGTGGTTCAGTCAGTTAAGCATCTGACTTCAGCTCAGGTCATGCTCCTGGAGTCCTTGGGCTCAATCCCTGTGTCAGTCTCTGTGCTGACAGCTCAGAACCTGGAGCCTGCTTCGGATTCTCGGTTTCCCTCTCTCTCTGCCTATACCCCGCTCATGCTATGTATCTATATCTAAAAAATAAACATTAAAAATTTTTTTAAGTTTCAAAAAATAACTAAATAAGAGTTAATACTTATTCTTCTCAAACTATTCCAAGAAATACAAATGTAAGGAAAACTTCCAAAATCATTCTTTGAGGCCAGTATTACCCTGATTCCAAAACCAAACACTCCACTAAAAAAGAGAACTAAGGGCACTATCTCTGATGAACATGGATGCAAAAAATTCTCAACAAAATATGAGCAAAATGAATCCAATAACACATTAAAACAATCATTAATGATGTTCAAGTGGTATTTATTCCTAGGCTGCAAAGGTGGTTCAGTATTCGCCAATCAACTTGATACACCACCTTAATAAGATAAAGGATAAGAACCATATGATTCAATACATGGAGAAAAAGCATTTGACCAAGTACAATATCCATATATAATAAAAACCCTCGAAAAGTATAGGGGTACATAACATAATAAAGTCCATATGGGAAAAAAACACACAGCTTATATCATCCTAAATGGTGGGAACAGAGCTTTTCCTTAATAGTCAGGAGAACAACACAGGTGTGTCCACTCTCACCACTGTTACTTAACATAGTTGTGAAAGTCCTAGCCTCAGCAGACAACAGAAAGAAAAAGCATACAAATTGGCAAGGAAGAATTCAAACTTTTGCTTTTCACAGATGGCATAATATTCTAAATAGAAAATCCAAAACACTGCACCGAAAAATTGCTATAACTTATACATGAATTCAGTAGTCTCAGGATATAAAATCAATGCACAGAAATCTGTTGTTTCTAAACACCAATAATGAAAAAGAAAGGGAAATCAAGGAATCGATCCCATTTTCAAATGTAGCAAAAACCGTAAGATACCGAGGAATAAACCTAACCAAAGAGGTAAACCATCTGTACTCTGAAAATTAGAAAACACTGATAAAAGAAATAAAAGGCAACACAAATAGACAAACATCCATGCTTATGGATTAGAAGAAGAAATTTTGTTAAAATGTTTATACTACCCAAAGCAATCGACACATTAATGCAATCCCTATCAAAAGACTACCAGCATTTTTCACCGAGTTAGAACAAACAATCCTAAAATTTGTATGGAACTCCAAAGACCCTGCATAACAAAAACGATCTTGAAAAAGAAAAGCAAACCTGGAAGCATCATAACTCTGGTCTTCAAATTATATGACAATGATACAGCGATGAAGACAGCATGGTACTGGCACAAAAACAGACACATAGATCAATAGAACAGAATACAAAAACCCGGAAATAGACCCACAACTATATGGTCAACTAACCTTTGACAAAGCAGGAAAAAGTACCCAGTGGAAAAAACAGTTTCTTCAACAAATGGTGTTGGGAAAACTAGACAGCAACATGCAGAAGAATGAAACTGGACCACTTTCTTAAAACAAACACAAAAATAAATTCAAAATGGATGAAAGACCTAAATGTTAGACAGGAAACATCAAAATCCTAGAGGAGAAAACAGGAAGCAATCTCTTTGACCTCAGCTACAGCAACTTCTTACTAGACAAATCGCCAGTGGCAAAGGAAACAAAAGCAAAACAAGGCTTGGGACTTCATTAAGATAAAAAGATTCTACATAGTGAAGGAAACCATAAACAAAACTAAAAGGCAGCCTATGGAATGGGAGAAGATATTTGCAAATGACATACCTGATAAAGGGTTAGTATCCTAAACTATAAAGAACTTACCAAACTCAACACCCAAAAAACAAATAATCCATTTAAAAAATAGGCAGAAGACACAAATAGACACTTTTCCAAAGAAGACATCCAGATGGCCAACAGACACCTGAAAAGATTCTCAACATCACTCATCATCAGGGAGATGAAAATCAAAACTACAATGAGATATCACCTCACAACTGTCAGAATGGTTAAAATGAGCAACACAGGAAACAACAGATATTGCAATGATGCAGAGAAAGGGGAAACCTTTTAAACTTTTGGTGGGATTGCAAACTGGTGTAGCCACTCTAGAAGACAGTATGGAGGTTCCTCAAAGTGTTAAAAATACAACTACCCTAATATCCAGCAACTGCACTACAAAGTATTTACCCAAAGGATACAAAAATACTGATTTGAAGGGATACATGCACCCTAATGTTTATAGCAGCATTATCAACAATAACCAAATCACAGAAAGAGCCCAGATGTCCACTGATGGACAGACAAGTGGTTTGTATGTGTGTCTGTATAAACACATACATGCATACATATACATACAATGGAATATTACTCAGCCATCAAGAAGAATGAAATCTTGCCATTTGCAATGACATGGATGGAGCTAGAGAGTATTATGCTAAGCCAACTAAGATGGAGAAAGACAAATACCATAGGATTTCACTAATGTAGAATTGAAGAAACAAGAGATGAACGTAGGGTAAAAAAGAAAAAGCAGGGGCAAACCAGAAAAAAAGACACTTAACTGTAAAGAAAAAACTGAGGGTTACTGGAGGGGAGGTGGGTGGGGAGATGGAATAAAATGGTGATGGGTATTAAGAACAGCACATGTGGTGATGAGCATTGGGTATTATCTGTAAGTGATGAATCACTACATTTTATACCCAATACTAATATTATAGTATAAATAAATTAGAATTTAAATAAAACTTGAAAAATAAAGCATAAAAATAAAACTACAATGGAAAATGTAAGTCAATAAAACAGAAGAAACCCATACAATTCAACACTGGAAAAACAAAGAATCGATTAAAAAATAAAAGACCTGAAAAGATATTTGTCCACAGAAAACATGCACATGGCCAAGAGACACATGAAAATATGTTCAACATCATGAATTAACAGAGTAACCCAAACCATAAGGAGGTATCACCTCATACCTGTTGGAATGACTAGTATCAAAAAGACAAGAAACAACAAGGGTGGGTGAGGATGTGGAGGGAAGGGAACCTGCATGCAGTGTAAGCGGGAATTTAAACTGGTGCATTGTGAGGAAACAGTATGGAGATTTGTCAAAAAATTAAAAACATAAATACCATATGACCCAGTAATTCTACTGCTGGCTATTTAACCAAAGAAAATAAAAATTCAAAAAGATATATTTATCCCTTATTGCAACATTATTTATAGTAGCCAAGTTATAAAAGTAACCTATGTGTCTTATTGATTGATAAATGGATAAAGAAGTGACATATATAATACATCTACACAATGGGATATTACTCATCCATAGAAAAGAATAATATCTTGCCACTGTAACATGAATGGACCCACAGAATACTGTGCTAAATGAAATAATTCAGAGAATGACAAATACCGTATGATTTCACTTATATACAGAATGTAAAAAACAAAACTAGCAAAACAGAAACAGACTTATAAATACAAAGAACAAACTGGTGGTTGCTGGAGAAGAGGTGGGAAGGAGTGGACAAAACAGGTCAAGGGGAGTCAGATTACATTCATTTATAAAATAAGTCAGAGAGATGAAAAGTACAGCATAGGGAATATACACAATAATATCCTAATAACATCATATTGTGACGGATGGTGACCATTCTTATCATGGTGAGCACAGAGTAATGTACAAAATTTCAAAACACTATGTTGTACAACCTGAAACTAACATGACATTGTATGTCAACTATACTTCAATAATAGCTTGTAAAAAATGCTATTAACGAATGGCATTCTTAACAATACAAAATAGAGAAAATAATTTTTAAAAGTCTAAGCACTTTTCAAATTGCTCCTTCTGTGCTGGGCCCCAGGGCAAGTGAATCTTCATGCACACTTTTTAAGAACGGTATCTCAGTTTCATACAGCCCTTTGGGTCTCCTGTACATAAATCCGGTTTTCAAAGCCAGACATTTTGGGGGGCTCATCTCTTTAGTGCAGGTCCTAAAAGTTGAGGTGCCTGATATAGGACATGGTACCCTTTCTCCTCAGGGAGAAGCTCCAGGTTTGTGAGATCCCTCCTGAGTGTGTGTCACTATGCCAGGGGTATGGTTTGTGATAAGACCCTTTCTCTGCATCTTCTGTCTTGATGTGACCCTGTTATCATTTGTTGTGAAGCAGCTGTTCAGCTTGTTTTCAGGCCTTTTTCAGAGGGAATTTTGCATATGTAACTGTACATTCAGTGTGTCTACTGGAGATGAATTCAGGATCTTCTTATGCTCTCATTTTCTGTGTACTTTGTATTTTATCGATATGAGATGATGGATGCTAACTAAATCAACTATGGTAATCATTTTACAATGTATGGAAATCAAACCATCATGCTATATACGTTAAATTTATACAGTGATGTATTTCAATTATTTCTCAATATAACTTAAAAAACTTCTCGAGTAAAATTAAAAATTTTGACTTCTTCAGGTTTTCTGGCCTCTTCCAAAGTGATTTTTATTTGTTTAATGTTTATTTATTTTCCAAAGAGACAGAGACAGTGCAAGTGGGAGAGGGTCAGAGAGACGGGGGACATAGAATCAGAAACAGGCTCCGGGCTCTGAGCTGTCAGCCCAAAGCCCCACGTGAGGCTCGAACTCGTAAAGAGTAAGATCAGACCTGAGCCGACATCAGACGCTTAACCAACTGAGGCACCCAGGTGCCCTTCAATGTCATTTTTAAAGGTTTCTTTAAAAAGATGTCAAAATTCCTTTGCATTCAAATTTTGTTCTAAAACAATCTAAAATACACTAAGAAAAAGAATTAAGATTTCTAAGATAACTTCTTAGAATTAAGCTTTATCTTATAATGCTAGAGTGTGTGATAATGATTCTACAAACCTATCTACTACTTGCCTCCATTCATTGTTCGTTCATCCTTTTCCACAAAAATAATGAAAGCACACAGAAAATGATGGGAGAACTGAGCTTAAAATCTCAGAATTAAAGGAGCAAGAGAAAGCAAAAGAACCAATTTCATAAATCAACTATAAACTGAAAGAACTTCTACCTTTGAATTTCTAAAAGAAACCTATAAATATTTAATGAACATTTATTAATTAATCCATGTAAATACATAGATTTAGGGTTAAAAAAGCTGTTAGGATATTTCAGTTTATTGTATCAAATTGCTAGAATATAAAGTTAGCGGTCAGAAAAATACTGAGACAACAAAAAGGAAACAGTGAAATGGAGAAAAGTTTCTAAAAACCCCTTATTTTTATCAAGATGAAAAGTATGAAGCAGTGAATGTCATTTCTATAGAGTTTATTGAAAATGTTCACATAATTGCCAGGTTCTAAATTGTGATATTTGCTATTCTGATTTTCTAGATAAAGGGTAGTACAGTGCATGGAAACTGAGTATAAGGTATGGACAAAACGAGGTCATTCATCTCACACAGTAATTATTCCTAAACCAAGAGCTCCACTAGGGTATTCCCTTTGCAGCAGAAGGGTCATTTTATCTTAAGGTCATGCCTACCTAAATTTTCCCATTCCCTGATGTTAACATCAATAACCCATGCTGGGATTAATACACCGTACCTTCCTAAAATAACCTTCTATTACAAGGTTGGATAGTTTTCAAAACTGCCTTCAATATCAATCTTATGTAATGATGAAAACACAAGGTTAGAAAGTTTAGGTTTAATATGAATCTCTGAGATTCTTCTTCATAACAATATGGGATGATAATGACTCAAAATAATGGAAGAATCCATAGCTTACTATTGATTTCGTCAAACTACAGATAAAATATGTAACTCACAAATTAGGCAAACTCTTCATGGACAAATAGTTCAGCCCTCAGCTTAATTACTGTCATGGGTATATAAGTAAGCTTGTCGAAGATAGAGTATGGCTTCAAAATTTTGACTGTATTGTAAAAATGGTTTACTTCATCTTATCTACATAATTATGTATCCCTATTTGGGGAAAGGTATACTACCAGTTATTCTTCATATATAAAAGTAAATGTTACTTAAAACATGCTAGGATAGCAATATAGTGCAATGCAAAGAGAATCACATTTGAAGTAAACACATTTGGGTTCAAATCATGGTAAGATTTTAGAAAAGGTCATTATTCAAGTAATTATAACCAATTTGTAAAGGTTATAATGATAGGTCTCTCACAGTACTGATGTGAGGATTTAGTGGGACTACCTACATAAATCACGAAGCAGGTAATGGTGCTCAGATACCTTGTTCTTTTTCAATCTCATCAGTAGCAGTGTGTGGATTGTTTGAAAGGGTAAATGTGTGTGTGGTATTTAATAGCCACAATAATTTAGAATTCAAGACTACTTTTTGAAATGCAGGGGCAGTCTAAAAAGTTCAAAGTGAATTGTGATTAGGAATCCTTCATACGATGTCAGTTCAAGTGAGAGAGAACATATCATCTTCAAATGATATTTATATAGAAAAATATATATTATATCTCATCTGTTTATGAACACAAAAACAGAAATACATTATATATACTTTTTTCTTTTTTTTATATGAAATTTATTGTCAAATTGGTTTCCATACAACACCCAGTGCTCATCCCAAC
Source organism: Lynx canadensis (assembly GCF_007474595.2). Taxonomy (NCBI): domain Eukaryota; kingdom Metazoa; phylum Chordata; class Mammalia; order Carnivora; family Felidae; genus Lynx; species Lynx canadensis. The sequence goes on from NC_044321.2 coordinate 23,495,047, forward strand.
AGGTGCCCTCCTCCATGCCCAGCACCCACTTTCCCCTCTCCCCTACCCCCTATCAACCCTCAGTTTATTCTCAGTTTTTAAGAGTCTCATATGTTTTGCCTCCTTCCCTCTCTGTAACTTTTGTTTTTCCTTCCCCTCCCTTATGGTCTTTTGTTAAGTTTCTCAGGATCCACATAAGAGTGAAAACATATGGTATCTGTCTTTCTCTGTATGACTTATTTCACTTAGCATAACACTCTCCAGTTCCATCCACGTTGCTACAAAGGCCATATTTCATTCTTTCTCATTGCCAAGTAGTATTCCGTTGTGTATATAAATGACAATTTCTTTATCCATTCATCAGTTGATGGACATTTAGGCTCTTTCCATAATGTGGCTATTGTTGAGAGTGCTGATATAAACATTGGGGTACAAGTGCCCCTATGCCTCAGCACTCCTGTATCCCTTGGGTAAATTCCTAGCAGTGCTATTGCTGGGTCATAGGGTAGTTCTATTTTTAATTTTTTGAGGAACCTCCACACTGTTTTTTCCAGAGTGGCTGTACCAGTTTTCATTCCCATAAATATACTATTTTATTCATTACATTCTATATGACACATACATTATATAAAACGTATTCCATACAATATACTGTTATATACTAAATATATACTATTCATGAATATATATTCACTCTGTAGTATGTGATTTTGTTAATATAATTTTTTTATCACTTGTAAGTTAATAAGTCATGTACATTGTATTACACATTTATGATATATTACATGTTTGTGTGTGTGTATATAAATTTGTGTGTGTGTATAAAATAACCCCTTACTGCAGTTACTGCTCTTATTTTCCCCAATTAAAAAAGGATCTTTTATTGAGTGAGAAGGCCTTTTAATAGATTTTCCAAGAGTTTTATTAGTAGCTGCCATGCATTAGGAAAATTAGGTTGAAGTTTCTTAGAAGTAAAAATAATATCAGAATAGAATTTTGAAAATTATAATATAGTCCAGTGACATAAACTAATAGAAAAGTGTTTTTATTATTTGAAAACCATAGTTCGGCTTTATATGGTTTTATTTTATCTCTCTTATTTGTTTCTGATTCCAAATTTTATATGTGATTTTAAACAGGAGTGGTAGAATAGAATACCCATTTGTGTATCAAAGGTGATAACTCTGTGAGCATCCTATTTGAATCACTTTAATATTACCAAGTACTCTCTGCGATTACAGAACATCTAGATAAATTTAGTTTTAGGAACACAGATTTTGTGTTCCTAAAACAGTAGGTAGTGATAAAGTACTCATATTTTTACTTTATTCTTATTCAGCCATGAAATCGCACTTTTGATATTGTAATGTACAAACTTATTATAACTTTTGAATAAAGTAAACTTTGTTTTGTTTCTTTAGCATTGTAGTCGTAGGCTTTCATAATGACCCTGACTCTAGGGTCAAATATTAGCTTTCTGTCTATAGAGACGACACTACAATGTATCTAAAATTGGTGAATATAATAAAAACTAATGAAAAGCCAAATAGTTTTTCCAAACTACTGTAGTTATCAGCTCACAAAATTTCTCCCGTGCATCTCTGCAAACTCACACACAGTACAAAGGAGGGAGCCAAGTGAGGTAGGAAAAGCACAGGCTGAAGAGTCAAATGGACCAATGTTATAGTCTCATTCTGGCACTTAGAAGATGTGTGACTTTGATCAAGTCATATCCTCTCTCTAAGCTTCCGGGCCTATTAGTTTGTTTGTTTATTTGTTCATTTGTTTTTCTGCAAAATTGAGATAGAGCTTACTGGAATATTTTAAAGTATAAAGTATAAAGTAATATTTTAGTATAGAGCCAGGCCTATATTCTGGAACTCATAAATTGCTGTACATCCTCTTCTTACTTTGCAAGAGCCTTCCATCTGGTCTCCTTGCCTCTAGTCCTCCTCAGTGATCCATTTTTTTGCTGAAACTCCTTACTCTACAGGGGATTCTTAATAAAGTTGTACCAACCAGCCAGAATCTAACTTTAAACATTTTTCCCCTCACAACAAACTTTACATTGAAGTACATAGGCCTACTCACTTTTCTTTCATTCAGGTAGGCAGTCATGGCCCATGCAATTCAGATATAAATACTGAGAAATTCCCCAAAAGGAATTTATGAAAATAAACTCTATGTACTAGCACTATGCTAGACACTAAGAAATGATAAAGATACATCAGAAATAAATTGTTTTCAGGGACAGGCAGATTTCTAGTTATGAAGGATAGGTCTTTTCTTTTTTTTTTTTTTTTTTTTTTTTTTTTTTTTTTTTTTTTTTTTTTTTTTTTTTTTTTTTATATGAGGTTTATTGACAAATTGGTTTCCATACAACACCCAGTGCTCATCCCAAAAGGTGCCCTCCTCAATACCCATCACCCACCCGCCCCTCCCTCCCACCCCCCATCAACCCTCAGTTTGTTCTCAGTTTTTAACAGTCTCTTATGCTTTGGCTCTCTCCCACTCTAACGTCCTTTTTTTTTTTTTTTTTTTTTTTTTTTTTTTCCTTCCCCTCCCCCATGGGTTCCTGTTAAGTTTCTCAGGATCCACATAAGAGTGAAACCATATGGTATCTGTCTTTCTCTGTATGGCTTATTTCACTTAGCATCACACTCTCCAGTTCCATCCACGTTGCTACAAAAGGCCATATTTCATTTTTTCTCATTGCCACGTAGTATTCCATTGTGTATATAAACCACAATTTCTTTATCCATTCATCAGTTGATGGACATTTAGGCTCTTTCCATAATTTGGCTATTGTTGAGAGTGCTGCTATGAACATTGGGGTACAAGTGCCCCTATGCATCAGTACTCCTGTATCCCTTGGATAAATTCCTAGCAGTGCTATTGCTGGGTCATAGGGTAGGTCTATTTTTAATTTTCTGAGGAACCTCCACACTGCTTTCCAGAGCGGCTGCACCAATTTGCATTCCCACCAACAGTGCAAGAGGGTTCCCGTTTCTCCACATCCTCTCCAGCATCTATAGTCTCCTGATTTGTTCATTTTGGCCACTCTGACTGGCGTGAGGTGATACCTGAGTGTGGTTTTGATTTGTATTTCCCTGATAAGGAGCGACGCTGAACATCTTTTCATGTGCCTGTTGGCCATCTGGATGTCTTCTTTAGAGAAGTGTCTATTCATGTTTTCTGCCCATTTCTTCACTGGGTTATTTGTTTTTCGGGTGTGGAGTTTGGTGAGCTCTTTATAGATTTTAGATACTAGCCCTTTGTCCGATATGTCATTTGCAAATATCTTTTCCCATTCCGTTGGTTGCCTTTTAGTTTTGTTGGTTGTTTCCTTTGCTGTGCAGAAGCTTTTATCTTCATAAGGTCCCAGTAATTCACTTTTGCTTTTAATTCCCTTGCCTTTGGGGATGTGTCAAGTAAGAGATTGCTACGGCTGAGGTCAGAGAGGTCTTTTCCTGCTTTCTCCTCTAAGGTTCTGATGGTTTCCTGTCTCACATTTAGGTCCTTTATCCATTTTGAGTTTATTTTTGTAAATGGTGTGAGAAAGTGGTCTAGTTTCAACCTTCTGCATGTTGCTGTCCAGTTCTCCCAGCACCATTTGTTAAAGAGGCTGTCTTTTTTCCATTGGATGTTCTTTCCTGCTTTGTCAAAGATGAGTTGGCCATATGTTTGTGGGTCTAGTTCTGGGGTTTCTATTCTATTCCATTGGTCTGTGTGTCTGTTTTTGTGCCAATACCATGCTGTCTTGATGATGACAGCTTTGTAGTAGAGGCTGAAGTCTGGGATTGTGATGCCTCCTGCTTTGGTCTTCTTCTTCAAAATTCCTTTGGCTATTCGGGGCCTTTTGTGGTTCCATATGAATTTTAGGATTGCTTGTTCTAGTTTCGAGAAGAATGCTGGTGCAATTTTGATTGGGATTGCATTGAATGTGTAGATAGCTTTGGGTAGTATTGACATTTTGACAATATTTATTTTTCCAATCCATGAGCAGGGAATGTCTTTCCATTTCTTTAAATCTTCTTCAATTGCCTTCATAAGCTTTCTATAGTTTTCAGCATACAGATCCTTTACATCTTTGGTTAGATTTATTCCTAGGTATTTTATGCTTCTTGGTGCAATTGTAAATGGGATCAGTTTCTTTATTTGTCTTTCTGTTGCTTCATTGTTAGTGTATAAGAATGCAACTGATTTCTGGACATTGATTTTGTATCCTGCAACTTTGCTGAATTCATGTATCAGTTCTAGCAGACTTTTGGTGGAGTCTATCGGATTTTCCATGTATAATATCATGTCATCTGCAAAAAGCGAAAGCTTGACTTCATCTTTGCCAATTTGGATGCCTTTGATTTCCTTTTGTTGTCTGATTGCTGATGCTAGAACTTCCAGCACTATGTTAAACAACAACGGTGAGAGTGGGCATCCCTGTCGTGTTCCTGATCTCAGGGAAAAAGCTCTCAGTTTTTCCCCGTTGAGGATGATGTTAGCTGTGGGCTTTTCATAAATGGCTTTTATGATCTTTAAGTATGTTCCTTCTATCCCGACTTTCTCAAGGGTTTTTATTAAGAAAGGGTGCTGGATTTTGTCAAAGGCCTTTTCTGCATCGATTGACAGGATCATATGGTTCTTCTCTTTTTTTTGTTAATGTGATGTATCACGTTGATTGATTTGCGAATGTTGAACCAGCCCTGCATCCCAGGAATGAATCCCACTTGATCATGGTGAATAATTCTTTTTATATGCTGTTGAATTCGATTTGCTAGTATCTTATTGAGAATTTTTGCATCCATATTCATCAGGGATATTGGCCTGTAGTTCTCTTTTTTTACTGGGTCTCTGTCTGGTTTAGGAATCAAAGTAATACTGGCTTCATAGAATGAGTCTGGAAGTTTTCCTTCCCTTTCTATTTCTTGAAAATTTTCCAAATGTTGGTAATATTCTAATTATCCAGGCCTCAGTTCTATTAATCTTAATAATATTAAAAGCAAGAATGATTGAAGGGTTAAGCTTGATTGTCCCTTTATAGTCTTTAAGTCAGAAAGCACAGAGTTTAACATTTATTTCACAATGACAATCATTGTAAAGCAGCAGCAATGACAAGCTTTCAGCACATGGTAATGTAAACAATATATGCATGAAGCTATATAGGTTCATAAAGACATTGTTAAGTGCAATTTAACTCTTATTAAGTAATTTGCTCCATGTAATCAAAAACAACAGAAATAAAAGAAAAATTAAAAATTTACAGAGTTAATATTCTGAACTCTGAGATATAAATACAATGGGAATACTACAAAGGGAAATATTGTTTATAAGCATGTGCTGTTTTTAAATGTGTTACCAAAAATTGCCATGTGTGTAACAACACTTGGGTGGCAGAGAGAAGGAAGGCAGAGTGCAGAGGAAGCTTATATGTATATATTTTGGATGTTGACAACAAATAAATTGAAAAGCCAGACTTATTCATTATAATATAGATAAATTACAAAGAAAGTTTGGAAAGTGAATTCTTAACTCTTGCCAGAAATATTGTAAAATGTGTCCAGATTGCTCCAAATTAGTAAGAAGATTTGTTGGAAATACTATATTGCCTTTCCATATGCTGAGGCTGCCCTCTTAGCAGCTTAACAGAGAAAGGAGGCAGCATGGAAATTTGGGTTAAAATTGGCTATTCAATTGAGGCCTGTATTCTGCTTATTTCCTTGTCTTCCAGGACTCTGAAATCAGTTGAAAGACTGATATGCCTTCTCTGCTAATGGAATTCTACTCTAGTCCTTATTTGCTCCTGGACCATGTAAAACCATTTTTTAATAGCACCTTGGACATTCTCAAGTGCAGCTTTAGCTTTTACCATCTGTGGTCTCTAAAACTTTTTTACCTAGACAGGGAGCCTGAAGCGTACAAGAGTCAGGCCTATGTCCCAAGGAAGTTTGCAATCTCTGAGGACTGCGCCAAGGTAAACCTGACAAAGGGATTAAAAGTCAGAAGGGTAATAGAGAGCTCATCTAGACTAACTACTGAACAAAACCAGCACCTCCATTTACAGATTTCAGGAAGATGATAAACCCACTAGTTAGTTTTACAACTAGTTTTACTAGTTGTACTTTTACAGAGAGGACAAGTTCAGTTCCTCATTTCATTGTTACATACCTTCAGTTACTAGAAGACTCTAGTTTATGCTGAGCAGTAATTATCTTTCCTGTAACTTCTACTCTTTGGTAGTATCTTGCACATCAAAGGATTATTTTCATCCTCTATATTACATTCTCAAGTAGATATATTTATACAAACAGAAGCTTGTGCATTAACATCTCATATGTTTAGCATCAGGGAGTAATTTGGAATCAATACTATGTTTATTCAACTTTAAGAAAGTATTTTTATATAAAATAGAAATTCAGGCTCTTAAATAGAGTATTCTGAACATAATTTATATTTTGCTCAATGGTTGTAAGTGATCACCATTATTAAAAGAAATTGTTGTGTTCTGTTTTCATATGTGATACCTTCAGGGTTTATGCAAGTTGGTAGAAAAATTTGTCCCTGTACTGTATGTTCTTAGGATGTTTCCCTTTGGGACTTTGTAGATTTTTTTCTGTAGATTTTTCCCTTATGTGTCTTAATAACAGATTGTGAGATCTTGATCCTGCCACTGTGCCTCCCTCTAACTGTAAGCGTGTGCTTCTAATCTTACGTGACTTTGGAAATTAGATACCCAGATTCATTACAAAGTTATGTAAAAGTGTCTCTGAGTGAGACTTTCTTATAAATAAAATATATAACTTAAATTCATGCTGCAGTGGACAGACTCTGGTCCCTTCCCCTTCGTATTAAAGCCTTTGTGTATTCCCTCTCTCTTGAGTGTGACCACAACCTCTGACTTGCTTCTCAACAACTGAATATGGCAAAGTAGAGAGGATGCCACTCCTTTGATTAGGTTACATTAGTAGGACTGTGAAGGGATTTTGTAGACGTAAATAATGCTGGTAAATTGGTTGATTTTGAGCTATCAAAAGGAGGGTTGTCCAGGATGGGCCTGGCTTAATCAGGTGAGATCCCTTTCAAGAGGAACTGGACCTTCTCTGACGTCAGAGACTCTCAGATGCTGGCTTTGAAGACACATGCTGCCATGTTGTGAGAAGGGCTATGGTGAAGACCATGTGACAAGAAACTGCAAGTAACCTCTGGGATCGGAGGGTAGCTGACAACCCGCAAAACTGCTGAGACTGTCAGTCTGAGAACTGTGGAAAAATGAGTTTTTCCAACAACTTAAAGGAGCTTAGAAGCAGATCTTTCCTCAACGAGAGTGCTGTCCCACTGAAACTGTAAGATAATAAATGGGTGCTAGTTGAGGTTGCTGATTTGTGGTAATGCATTCAGTAATAGATAAACATAGGTGCTCTAAGCCATTCATTTTGTATGTACAGAGAAACTTTTGGTCATTTTCTTATCCTTTCGTAGGTTCAAGTTGGTTAACTCTATCTTGACTGATTAGAGCATTAACCAAAATATTTAATATGCACATGTATGTTGTACAGATGAATGTATGCATATTAGGTACCTTTTTCAACCAAAATATATGCCATGAAAACATGAGGTTTTTCTGAAAGTGCCTTAATTGCTTAAGGGAATATATATTGATGGAGTGAAAGCAAAGAGGCTCTTTCAGCACAGGTATACATGGGTATATGGCACCTTATATAAAGGTACTCAGTAATACTGAGGACATAAATTATGTCACAAATTTCATTTCCTACCAAGGCCCAGCATTTTACTACATAAGTGAATCTGGCCATGGAATAAAGAATAAATAGTGGTGGAGACTGTGGTGAAAATGTCCCAGCCCAAACAAGCAACTATTAGCCCTTAGCCCTATGTGAACCCAATTTCTCCAGATATGCTAGTTTTTCAAAAAGAAGGTAAAAATTTAGATGCTCATGTGGTATCTCTATATTTTTAAAAGGTGCTTACAAAATGCAAATTTTAAAAATAAACAACTGTACTGGCTATCCATTTGTGACTTCAATTAAAATTAATAACTTCTATGCAATAATCATGGAGCATACATGTCTAATTTCCTTAGTACTAATGAACATGTCACTGGACTACAGAAGGTCCACATGGGCTTTTACTGATATTTTAATGAAAGATACAATATTCTTTGCCTTTTGTTATTCCCATTTGTGTTTTATTTCCATTGGAATGCATGGGTAAATCAAGTTTGTGTCTGACAAAATTTGTCCATTCTCAATTTAGTATTCTGGTGACTGTAAATGCAGGGAAGTGAGAGGGAATTAGTAGGAGCAATGAGAAGAAAGATAAATTACATTCTTTAAAATTCCTTATTCAGTTCTGGAAAGTGATGGTCTACACCTGACTCTCCTTTTCTAATAAATTTTTATACTATATGGAACTCCATATTAATGGATTTCAGACAGCAGTTTAATGTTTATTCATTTTGGGGACAGAGAGAGACAGAGCATGAATGGGAGGGGCAGAGAGAGAGGGAGACACAGAATCGGAAGCAGGCTCCAGGCTCCGAGCCATCAGCCCAGAGCCTGACGCGGGGCTCGAACTCACGGACCGCGAGATCGTGACCTGGCTGAAGTCGGACGCTTAACCGACTGCGCCACCCAGGCGCCCCCAGACAGCAGTTTATAAGGAGAGGATAACCTATGCTTCTTGAAGTCTTATTTGCTCAGGGCTTAAATGGTATTAGAGTAACAGTAACTACTTGTGCTTCTATAACCCTTGCCACAAGCTGCTATTATAGCCATCCAGTCTACTACAAATTTCACTATCTTCCCCTACTGCAAGTTATATATGGGAGTTCCATATAGCTGTTTAATGGCAGATCATGCAAAATACCCTGTCAACCAAAGAGTAGCTTCCAAGTCCTTCCTCTCTTGCTTCAATGGCATCTCACCCTAGGCCCAAGAACCCTACTGTTATTTGAACACACATAAGCCATAGTTACTATTGTTACCTCCCAGTGCTGGTGCTCATACAAATCAGTGTGTTCTAGAACTGGCACTGTGTCAACTACACAATGATTTATATGTACCTTGAGTTCCTCCCTGGCATGGTGTTCCCCAAGGAGTGCTTAGCACTTTGCAAACATCTTATGCAGACCTCAGTTAGTGCTTAACGTTTCTCTTGCCAGAGACCTGAACTTCTGATCTGTGAAGTTTGAGTAAAGCCACCCCCCGCCCACCGGAAGCACCAGCCTCACCTGGGATCTTGTTAGAAATGCAGAATCTCAGGACCTATTCTGAAACTGTGGGCTCAGAACCCAGATTTTAACAGGTGATTTGTGTTCATTTTAAAGTCTTCACTAAAGGACCAATGCTGGAGACAGATATACTAGCATCCTCTAAATCTGTCATAAATATGTAACCTCCTCCTACAACCTGTATTCCCCTTACCCCTTTAGATCACCCAATGTCTTCCAGAATTTTACAATCAAGCCTTGTGAAACAGAACTTGCATTTCTGTTTTCACTATACAAGGTCACACTGGAAGCTGTTGGATTTTTCACTAGAAACTTCCCTTTGTATCTAATATAAAATTGAACATATTACCTCCCATTATAATTACAAAACCACCTTTTATCTCTTTATAAATCCCCATGAAGAAGATTTAAAACACGCATACCTTTTAATCCAGCAGTTATACTTCAAGGAATTCATCCTGAACATATACTCACCTAAGTGCAAAAGGATATATGTTCTTGATGATCACTGTAACAGATTGTTCATAGTACTGACATCTAAATATTTAAATGCTAATCAATCAGGAACTGGTTAAAATAATTATATATCCATATAATCTGTGCCTTTACAAAGTATGAAGAAAATGTGCATATGGCCAATAAGGAAGGATATCTAATAATTAAGGATCCCAACCAAGTTATAAAATTTTATATTGCATGCTGTCATGTGAATGCCATGCATTAAATGCATATGTCTGCATGTATGTGTTTTGTGTGTATGTACACAGAAGCTATATAATCATCGTATCGTGGCTTACCTAACCTCATTTTCAGTTCTCTTCCATCCTACCTGCCTCTTCTGTGGAGGTTGCAAAAGATAAAATCAATTTCCCAGACTTCCTTGCAGCTTAGGTTACTCCCTTGCAGCTAAGGTTGAGCATGTGAAACTGCTACGGCTAATGATCTGTATTCAAAAATCTCCCATTGCTGCCTCTTCCTTTTCTTTTACCCTGCCTGGAATACTACTGTGAAGCCTGGAGGTGCAGCAGCCATTTGGCGACCATGAGACAACAAGCAGGAGGACCAAACCCAACACCACAAAGAAAAATATTTTTGAGTCTCTTATGGCATCTTCAGACAACACCAGCCAACAAACAGAAGTTTTTTTGGCTGGCAGTAGTGGTGGCGGTGAAGGGGCATGACAAACAGATTCAAGTGTTAACTCTGGAAAGTGGGCAGAGGCACTATTTTTACTTTTTAAAATATTTACTCTTGGGGCACCTGGGTGGCTCAGTTGGTTGAACGACTCACTTCGGCTCAGGTCATGATCTCTCAGTTTGTGAGATTTAATTTTTTTTTTTTTTTAAATTTACTCTTTTGTGATGTCTGAGTTCTGGAGTCAAAGAAATGACCCACAAACAAACATAAACTGATTTTAAAATGTAATTAAAGTCAGTGAGTTTTATGCATAGTTCTTTCAAGCCCAGGCTTAAAAGAGAACTGTTTTTTCACAAAATTGTTTTTGGTACTTATATTGGATGGATAATAACAGAAACAATTTAATATGTCATCCTATAACAGAGTGGTTGCTAAAAGGACAAATATAATTACATTAGTGATCACATGATTTAGGTGACAAATAGTTACTCATCTCAGAGAGAGAGGAGATAATTTCTCTTGTTTTAAAGAAAATTAGTTAACTATCCCTATTTATACAAAATGATAGTGACAGGGTTGAATGATTGATAATGCCCTTCACCTTTTTGTTTTTGTCGCTTTTTGATGTTTAGAGAAAGAAGAAAACAAAACTCAGAAAAAACGAGAAGTATTTAGTGGATTGGTCTTCATGAAGCAGTTTTTTAAAGCAGAGGTCACAGGGGGCAACTGGGTGGCTCAGTCTGTTAAGTGTCCAACCTGTTCAGGTCATGATCTCGCAGTCTGTGAGTTTGAGCTCTCTTGTGAGTTTTTGAGTCTCTTATGGCATCTTCAGACAACACCAGCCAACAAACAGAAGTTTTTTTGGCTGGCAGTAGTGGTGGCGGTGAAGGGGCATGACAAACAGATTCAAGTGTTAACTCTGGAAAGTGGGCAGAGGCACTATTTTTACTTTTTAAAATATTTACTCTTGGGGCACCTGGGTGGCTCAGTTGGTTGAACGACTCACTTCGGCTCAGGTCATGATCTCTCAGTTTGTGAGATTTAACTATCCCCAATAGGGATATTGGGCTCTGTGCTGACAGCTCAGAGCCTGGATCCTGCTTCAGATTGTCTCCCCATCTCTCTCTGCCCCTTCCCCACTCATGCTCTGTCTCTCTCTAGTAAACATTAAAAATTAAAAATAAATAAATAAACCAGTGGTCACAGGATGTGTTCATGTGTAAGAAAGGATTAAGTAGATGTGGACTGCTTGAACTCTACACATTCTCAAGAAAGGCCTGTTTTTAGGAATGGCCCATGGCTGCTCCTGGCAGCTGAGCTGTGAGCTCTTGGAATATTCTGCTTGGATCATTTTGACCCAAGTTTATACAAACAATGTGATTTATAGTAAACACTTTTTTTGCTCTGGGAGTGTGGAGTCTAAATAGCTGAGGTCAGTTATTCAGGTACTGCATGCCCACATGACTGACCCCTGATAAAAACACTAGACATCGAGCCTCCAGTGAGCTTCCTTGGTTGACAACACTATGCATGTGTGGTCACATCTTTTCAGGAGAATTAAGAATATCCCATGCCAGGGGTGAAGTAGGGAGGGATTCGGAAGCTTGCCCCAGCTTTCTGCTGAACTTCACCTCCTAAGCCTTTACCCTTTGTTGATTATCATCTATATTACTTTTACTATAGTAAGTCGTAATTGTGAATACAGCAACTTCTTAGTCCTGTCATTCCTTCTAGTGAATCATTGAGCATGAGGGTGGTCTCAGACACCCCTGACACAGTTCCCTAAGTAGCCAGAGCTTTAAATAACTACAAAGTTGATTGATGATAAGTCATTATGAACTTATAAATAGCCCCTGAAAATATCATTATATTCTGGGAAATCAATGAAGATATAATGGCATATATTTTAAAAATATATAAATGTGTGGTAGAACCAGGAGTCAGCAATTAATAATTACTGAGAATAATATCAATTATGTTTTCTGATACTTTGGTTTAACTCTTTTTTAATGTATGTTTATTTTGAGAGACAAAGTATGAGTCGGGAAGAAACAGAGGGAAAGTGGAAAAGAAAGATCCCAAGCAGGCTCCATGCTGTCAGTGCAGAGCCCAATGCAGGGCTCGATCCCACAAACCATGAGATCATGACCTGAGCCAATTCAAGAGTTGGATGCTTAAATGAGCCAACCAGGCACCCCTGATTTAACTCAATAAAACATTCAGAAAATAATTTTATGGGAAAATACATTATTCCTTTAGTGATTAATGTCAATGGTAAGTAAAAGAGAGTCTTTGGTCAAGGTAGTTGAGATCATGATTATTTCCAGACCTGCAGATGGCCAACAGGTAACATGAAAAGGTACTCAGCATCACTAACATAAGGGAAATGCACATCAAACCATGATGAGCTATCACCTCACACTTGTTAAAATGGATATTATAAAAAAAAAAAAAACAATGTGCACATGGGTGGTTCAGTCAGGTGAGCATACAAGTCTTGGTTTTGGCTCAAGTCACAATCTCTCAGTTCGTGGGTTTAAGCCCTGAGTCAGGCTCTGTGCTGACAGAGCAGGGCCTACTTGGGATTGTCTCTTTCCTTCTCTCTCCATCTTTTGTCCACTCACACTCTCTCTCTCCCTCAAAATAAATAAACTTAAAAAAGAAAAAGAGAACTAACAAGTGTTGGCAAGCATGTGGAGAAAAGGAAATCCGTGTGCACCATTGGTGGGAATGTAAACTGGTACAGCCACTATGGAAAACAAAATATTCCTTAAGAACAGAACTACCATGTGGTCCAGCACTTCCACTTCTGGGTATTTATCCAATACAAAATGAAAACACTAACTCAAAAGATATCTGTACCCCCAATTTCATTGCAGCATGGTTTACAATATCCAAGGTGTGGAAGCAAACATGTTCATCAATGGATAAAGACAATGTGGTATATACACACAATGGAATATTACTTATCCATAAAAATTGAGGACGTCATACCATTTGTGACGACATGGATGGACCATGAGGGCATTATGCTAAGTGAAATAAGTCAGAGAAAGACAAATACCATATGATCTCACATGTGGAATCAAAAAGAAAGACCAAAGAAGCTCATGGATACAAAAATAGATTGGTAGTTCCCAGAGGCAGGAGTGGAGGTACATGAAATGGATGAGGGGGACAAAAGGTACAAACTTCCAGTTATAAAATAAATAAGTCATAGGGATCTAATGTACAGCATGAGGATGATAGTTAATAATACTGAACTATGTATTTGAAAGTTGCTAAGAGAGATCTTGAAAGTCCTCATTAGAAGAAAACAGTGACAGATGTTACCTAGACTTACTGTGATCATTTCACAATAAATGCAAATACTGAATCATTACATTGTACAAATGAAACTAATATAAAGTTATACATAATTTTTTCCTCAGTAAAAAAGACAATAGGGCAAAAAATTTAAACTGATAAAACTGTGCCTAAATGAAAAATAGTTTCATAACTAGTCTGAAAATAAAAAAGGCTTAAATCTTTTAATTTTCTAAATTTTTATGCTGCTGACAATCTCTTTACTTTTGTCATTCATATATATATATATGTGTGTGTGTATATATATATATATATTTAGCGAGAAAAAATCTGCATAAACATAATCTTAAAATATGGATAGTGTGAATATTAAGAGTATCTTCCCCTTAGCCTAATAAAATTATTTACTTGTTATTTTGTTTGTGATTTATTTATATTTCTATCTGGCCTTGTTCCAAAAAGTTTAGCAGTTGGTTAAAACATTTGCAGATTCTATTTTTACTCTGAATGTGGGGAAGCTGAGAGATATGATCCTTTAATGAAAAGTATTAAAATACTTGGATGGGCGCCTGGGTGGCTCAGTCACTTAAGCATCCAACTTCAGCTCAGGTCATGATCTTACGGTTCGTGAGTTCAAGCCCCATGTCGGGCTCTGTGCTGACAGCTCAGAGCCTGGACCCTGCCTCGGATTCTGTCTCCCTCTCTTTCTGCCCTTCCCCCAGTCATACTATGTATCTCTCTCTCCAAAATAAATAAACATTAAAATAGTTTTAAAAAATAAAAATAGAATACCTGGAAAGAACACTACAATACTGGTTATAAACTATAGAAATAAATAATTTTCCAGCATGTTCTCAAAGGCTGGTATAAAACAGAAGCTTATAAAGTATTATTTCAGGAATCAAAAGATAAGGGGTCAAAGTGTATGAGTTCATTTAGTCAACGGTTATTTCTTCTGTTCCAGCTGTGTGCCCAACCTTTCTCTAGCATTAAAGATACAAGAAAAAAGATTTTTTCATCGTGGAATTTCCATGCTTTAGGGGGGAAACAGTCAATGAGTAACTCTGCAAGTAAATATATCAGATGTTGCAAAGTGCTATCTAGAAAAATAAAGGAAGAAAGAGGTTTAGGGACATGGTGATGTGGTTTTGCAAATTTAAATGACGTCAAGATACACTTGCCATGTATATAAATCTTCAAAGTCCTCATCAGAAGAACATCTGTATATACAGTGATGGATGTTAGTTTACTATAATGATCATTTCACATATACTGAATCATTACATTGTACACCTGAAACTAATATACAGTTATATGTCAATTATTCAATTAAAAAGACAGACAAAAGTGATATATATATATATCCATAATACATATGCATAAGTGCTTGTAAACGTTATCAGAAAATACAGTGTCACCTGAAATTACAACATAAAGTCTGTATCATGAGTCAGATCAAGTTTGGTATATGATTTGCCAGTAAAATCATATGAGAATAAAGTTAAAGGAACATTTTTGGAATGGAGGTAGAGAAGTATTGTTTGTTAGATAAGTTCACTGCTTTTTTGTGATGATGTATGCAGAGACAGCATGAAAGCATCTCTTTTATAAATCAGACCAATGTCAACACATACATCCTCAAATAACAACTATATTACAACTGAATATTTTGAAAAAAGAAGTAATTTTGTTCAAATAAAATTCCTAAATGGACCTACCTACATTGTTATTAAACTGAAAAACATGAAGTACATATCTGTTAAACTGCCTTCTAAAATGGTGCCTAATGCTCCCTCTTCCACCTCCCAGTGTTTATGTCCTTGTATAACACTTGCCCTTTGTGTGTGGGGTTGAACAAAGTGATTACCTTTTAACAGAGTATAGCAGAAGAAATGGCATATCACTTCTGAGATTAGGTTACAAAACTGACTTGAGTCTTCCTGGTACTCTTTTAATCTCACTTGCTCATTTTGATAAAGTAATGTTATGAGCTATCCTACGGAAAGACCCATGTGGTGAGGAACTGACCATAGCTTCCATTCAAAATCCAGAAAGAGGAGCACCTGGCTGGCCCAGTCAGTAGAGCATGTGACTCTAGATCTCAGGGTTGTGAGTTTGAGCCCCACGTTGAGTGTAGAAATTAATTAAACCAAATCCAGAAAGCAAGTGAGGCCCTCAGCTCAAAAACCTTCAAGTCAGTCAGCCCTGCCAACAACATGGAGACAGCCTGGAAGTGGATAATTAATGCCCTAGTTTTGCCCTGGGATGACTAAGGCCCCAGGTGACAACTTGATCACAGCCGTGAGAGGCTGAATTGGAGGATTCAGCTAAATCATGCTCAGATTCCTAACCCATAGAAAAAGGAGATAATAAATGTTCTTAGGTCACTATGTTTTGGGGATCATTTGTTAGGGAGCAATAAATGAGACCTCACTATTTTCTGATATTTCTAAGGCAATATCTAATTTCTTACACCTGGAAATTTAATACAGTATTTCTATTGGCTATTACAGTGATTCAAAAGATCACTGGTTAAAAGCAAGTTAAGCCTAGCTTAGAATTTGTTACATGAATCAGTAATTCGGAGCCTGTAGCTCCCACTAAATGACCCAATCAAAATTGGAATGTTAAGTTACAAAGTTTAAACTATTAAACTGTACGATTTTTGTCATTTTTTATTAAATGCTTCCTAAAATTTCAGTAAAGAAGGGGAGATTAGCACAGGAAGAGAGATGAATTGGTAGACTTTTCACCTTGTGAGGTCAAAAATAATAACTAATAATTTATAATAGTAAATTAATATATTCTAAAATTATAATTCTATAATAATATATTCTATAAAATCTATAGGAAAATTCATTTTGAAGTGGACACACTGAAATAATATTGTGGTGTTGAAAAAGCAAAGAGGAATGATAGAATAGTATATATACGCTTACAGACTGTTGAAGACAGAGGATGTGGAAAGATTTTTCCTGACACACACCACAAAAGTGACCATGAAAGCTATAGTAGTATTGGCTACTTTAATATTCACACAGTGCCCACTATTTTAGACAAATAGCGTTTTTGCATTCTTATTTCCAAGATTCTTAACCTGCCTTGCAGCCTATGCCTGTTACCAGGGAAACAAATTGGGCTTTTGCACAAAATACAGACAATCTCTCATACAAGGTAAACATGGGATTTGCCATTCATACTATGATTTATTCATCCTCTGTATTCACTTATGTCTTCTTCTGACCTATGATATTTTCCAAATAATAGAAGACCCAACTGCTACTTTCATTTAAACACTAGCCTCTTGTCATCCTTTCTCCCTCATGCCCTAGTTTGGAACAATCATTAGTAATTGACTTCAGTTTCCCAAACTCATCATTGTACATTATTCACAAATGCTAGGCCAAGACATGGAAACAACCTGTGCACATGAGTGGATGAATGGACAAAGAAAATTGTGAGAAATATTTTCCAACCTCAGAAAAAAAGAGAGATCCTGCCTGCAATCTGCAACAATGTAAATGAACCTAGAGTACCTTATGGTAAGTGAAATAAACCAGACTCAAAGAAAAAAAAAAGCTGCATTATTTCACTTACAGATGGAATCTAAAAAGAATCAAATACAGAGAAGTACACAGTAGAATGGTGGCTACTAGAGGTGGGGCGGTGGGGAAATGGAGAGAGATAGGTGAAAGGCTACAAAGTTGTAGTTATGTAAGATGAATAAATCTAGAGACCTAATGTACAGTATGATGACAATTACTATTGTACTGAACACTTCAATTCTTCTGAGAATAGATTTCAGGTGTTTTCACACAAAAGAATTCTAACTGTGAGGAAAAGACATGTTAATTAGCTTGACTCTAGTAATCATTTCACTATGTATACCAAAGCACGTTGTACACCTTAAAAATATACATGTAAAAAAAATAAATCTTAAAACTTATTTTCATTTCCAAAATAACCTATATTAAACATACTTTAATTTTTTCTGGGGTCGTCATCAGTTTTCTAAAGTCCTGCTGAGCTTCTGTGTGGGATGCATGAAAATTTATAACATCAACTGTATTAATTTTCTATGGCTGCCATAATAAATTGCCACATATTTGGTGGCTTAAAACAACATACATTTGTTCAGAGTTCTGGAGGCTAGAAGTCTGAAAGTACTACCAGTAGGAAGAAATCAAGGTCTTGAGGGGGTCACACTTTCTGGTAGCTCTAGGAGAGAATCTGTTCCTTGCCTCTTAAAGTTTCCCCTGGCTGCTGGAATTCCTTGGGCACTTCTAGGCTTGCAGCTACATCACTGCAATCTTGGATTCCAGAGTCACAATGCTACCTTCTCTTCTATGTCAAAGTTCCCTCTGCCTTCCCTCAAAAGGATACTATGGCGCTTAGGTACCACGTGTATAAACAAGCATAATCTTCCCATCTCAACATCCTTAACTTAATCACATATGCAAAGATTCCTTTTCCATATTTACAGCTTCCAAAGATTAAGACTTAGTATCTTTAAGAGCTGTTATTCAGGCTACCACATCATCTTGATATTATAAAATAGTATCCTTTAACAACCTGATCCATCACACACTTACATAAGTGATTAAAAAGATGGAATGGGAAGATACAAGCTTTAAAATAGGTCTGGCTTTCATCAATTCATGGGGAAAAATGAATTCCATAAATGGAAGCGCTTCATGGGAAACACCTGTATTGAAGGTCAAATCATTACCAATTTAAATACCACAATTATTTCAACTGCTGAATCAGTGCCCCAAGGACATATTAACTGGAATGAACCCAGACCATGAGCTTCTCAATTGCTAAATTAAGATCATCGACTTTTATCAGAATGCAGACGCAAACAGGTAGCTTCTTCACTCTCAGAAAACCCACACTGATGAAACAGTATTAGATGTAATTATCTCTGTATTAAAAGGCAGCTGTTTACATTTACCTTTTAGTAAGTCATGTCATGATTCACCACACAATTTCTTTAAATCTAAATTTTCCATCAATTTTATTTCTGGTCATTATGATAATATATTATTGACTTTTTGTAAGAAATTATCAATGGTAAACTTGATGTCTCCTTCCATATTGAAAAATGATTTCAATTTTTCTTAAGTTTAAATTATGTTTTTCCTGAGACTTAAGATATTTTAAGACATTTTCCTGCAGAATTTTTAAAGAGCTGTCCACTATCTTCTAAACCTGTAAATATAATATCTGCATCCAAATGTATAAAGGAAACTAGTCTACTACGATTTTTATTGGTACTGTTTTATTATATTTTTGTTTAAATATTAGCCTTGCTTCACAAAACCAGGCAACTTCAAACTATTCTACGGTCTACAAATTTTAAATGACATCTGAATCATCTTTTTTCAAGGTGAAGTGTTAACTGATCCAATACTGTTATTTCAAATAATACATTAATAAGTTTTCAATGTCTTCCATGACAATTTTTTAAACAATTTTGATAATTTATGTACTGTTAAAAAATAATCCACTTCAGGGTGCCTGGATGGCTTGGTTAAGCATCTGCCTCTTGAATTCAGCTCAGGTCATGATCTCATGGTTCATGACTTTGAGCCCAACATCGGGCTGTGTACTGGTAGCATAGAGCCTACTTGGGACACTCTCTCTCTCTCTCTCTCTCTCTCTCTCTCTCTCTCTGCCCCTCCCCTGCTTGTGCACGTGTTCATTCACTCTCTCTCTCTCAAATAATAAATAAATAAATAGGGGCGCCTGGGTGGCGCAGTCGGTTAAGCGTCCGACTTCAGCCAGGTCACGATCTCGCGGTCCGGGAGTTCGAGCCCCGCGTCGGGCTCTGGGCTGATGGCTCGGAGCCTGGAGCCTGTTTCCGATTCTGTGTCTCCCTCTCTCTCTCTGCCCCTCCCCCATTCATGCTCTGTCTCTCTCTGTCCCAAAAATAAATAAACGTTGAAAAAAAAATTACAATAAATAAATAAATAAATAAATAAAATACACTTCATTTGGTTTGTCAAATTTCTTAGTTTTATGTAACATTATTCTATAATTATTTTAAGCTCTGCATACAGCTAAATTTTCTTTCATGTGTGTGTATATATATATTTTTTTTTTTTATTAGGCTCATGACATATTATTCTACTCTATGTGGCAAAAGCACAAATTGGAATTCATCTTGCTAAAGCCTGGGTAAATGCCCCAGGCTTTTAGATGAGACCTCTGAAGGACTACATTCTGGAAGTAAAAGCAAAGGAGAAGAAGACTAACTTGTCCAAAGTAAGAAATCCAGTCTCAAATAATCTGAGATATTCTGGATCATGGTAATAAATATCTTCTTTCTTGCAAGAAGAAAATTAAATTATTCCAGTAGTAAGATAACATCATCTAGGGATTATAAGATTTGTTACACATTATATCTTGAATTTGATCAAAATTATCAGATATGTCTACCCATGCAGTGGAGCACTATTTATCACTAAAAAAGCTATAGACCCATTAAAAGAAATGGGGGAACTTTGTGGGTTTTTTTTCCTTCCACGTTTTTATTTAACTTCCAGTTAGTTAACATACAATGTAACATTAATTTCAGGTATAGAGTCTAGTGACTCATCACTTACATACAACACCTTGTTCTTATCACAACACCTGCCCTCCTTAATACCAATCACTCATGTAACTGGTTTCCCCCTAGCCCTGCCCCTCCTCCCCTGCAGTAACCCTCAGTTTGTTCTCCAGAGTCTGTTTCCTGGTCTGCTTCTATCTTTTTCCCCATACATATATGTATGTATGTATATATACATACATACACCACATCTTCCTTATCCATTCATCAGTCAATTGACATTTGGGCTCTTTCCATAATTTGGCTATTGGTGATAATGCTGCCATGAACATCAGGGTGCATGTATCCCTTTGAATCAGTATTTTTGTATCCTTTGGGTAAATACTTAGTAGTGCAATTGCTGGATCACAGGGTAGTTCTATTTTTAACACTTTGAAGAACCTACAGAACACTTTGAAGAACCACAGTGGCTGCACCAGTTTGCATTCAACACTAGCTCCAGCTGTACCCCCAAGGCAGCCCCAGTATAACACACTAGGACATCCCTGGCCCACAGCCACTTCAGTTCCAGTCATCCTACCAGAGCATGCTGAGCACAAAGCACTAGAGGACCCCCAACCCATGCCTGCTTCAGACCCCACTGTCCCACTAGGGTAGCCTCGGCACAGAGTGCCATGAGATCACCCAGCTTGGCCCTCTTCGGCTCCCGTGGTCCCACTGGGATGACCCTTGCACAGAACACCTCATAATCCCCTAGCCCTTTCCTACTTCATCTCCAGGTGTCCTACCAGGATGCCCCCTGTGCAGAGCACCCAAAAGTCCCATGCCTAATACCCACTTTACCTCCAACCATTTCACCAGGGTGGCCCCTGTGTGGAGCACCTTAGAACTCCCAGCCCATACCTGCTACAACTCCAGCCAGCCAGCCAAAGCTGCCAGGCACATGCAGTCTACACAAGGCCACTCATTCAAGGCTGGGAGACGTAGATGTTTCACCCAATCACAAAAAGTCAAACAAAATGAGGCGGAATACAAAGTAATGGTCATAAAGATGGTTACTAGAATTGAGAGAAGAGTGGGTGAACTTAAGGAGAACTTTAACAAAGAGTTACAAAACACACACAAAAAGAGGTAATCGAAATTGAATAGTACAACAAATGAAGAATATACTAGAAGGAATCAATAGCAGATTAGAGAATACAGAAGAACATATCAGCAATCTGGAAGACAGGAGGAAGGAAAGCACCCAAATGGAGCAGCAAAAAGAAAAAAGAAAAAAATAATAAGGTAGGTTAAGAGACCTCTGTCACAACATCAAGGATACCAGCAATATATTATAAGGGTCTCAGAAGGAGAAGAGCAAGACAAAGGGGTGGAAAACTTATTTCAGGAAATAATACCTGAAAACTTCCCTTAACTGGAGAAGGAAAAAGACATACAGATCCAGGAAGCACAGAAAGCCCCAAATAAGATTAACGTAGGGAGATACTCCCCAAGACACATAATAATTAATATACCAAACATTAAAGATAGAGAATCTTAAAAGCAGCAAGAGAAAATCAATTAGTTATGTACAAAGGAAACGTCATAAGGCTATCAGTGGATTTTTGTGAACAGAAACTTTGCAGATCAGAAGGGATAGCATGGTCAAAGTAGTGAAAGAAAACAAACAAACAAAAAAAAAAAAACAAAAAAAACACAACTAAGAATTTTCTACCCAGCAACGTGATGATTCAGAATTAGAGGAGAGTAAACGAGTTTCCCAGACAAAGAAAAGTTAAAGGATGTCTTCACCACTAAACCAGGCTAACAATAAATGTCAAAGGGACTTCCTTAAGTGAAAAACAAAAGACCATAATTAGAAGAAAATTGTGCAAGAAAAAAATTTCACTGGTAAAGACACACATATAACAAATGCAGCATATCACTTATAAAGCTAGTAGGAAGGTTAACAGACAAAAGTAGTACAATAAATTCTATCTAAAACATTAGTTAAGGGATTCACAAAATGAAAAGATAGGAAATATGACAACATATACATAAAATGTGGAGGGGGAAGTAAAAATGCAGTGCTTTTAGAATGTGTTTGAACTTAAGCAAACATCAACTTAATGTAGACTTATATACTTATAATGTTATATATGGGCCTCATGATAACAACAAAACTAAAACCTCTAATGTAGACACAATAAATAAAGAGAAATGAGTCCAAGCATAACCCTAAGGAGTGTCCTCAATCACAAGGACAAAGAACAATGAAGAAAGGAACAAAGAAGAATTACAAAAAACAGAAAACAATGAATAAAGTGGCAATACATACATACCTAATGGTAAGTATTTTAAATTTAAATTGTCTAAATACGCCAGTCAAAAGACACAGGGTGACTGAATGGCTAAAAAATAAAATGTATCTGTATGCTGCCTACATGAGAGTCATTTCAGGCCTAAAGACATACAGACTGAAAGTGAAGAGATGGAAAATATTCCATGCAAATTGAAGCGAAAATAAAAAGCTGGGTAGCAATACTTGTATCAGACAAAACTGACTTCAAAACAAAGACTGTAACAGGAGACACTGGAGGGTATTAAGAATGATACAGGGATCAATCCAAGATGATAGATGGTAAATATCTATGAACCCAACAAAGAAGCACTTAAATATATAAAGCAAATATTAACAGACATAAAGAGGGAAATTGACAGTAATAAAATAAGAGTAGAGGACTTTGACACCCCACTTATATCAATGGATAGATCATTCAGACAGAAAATCAATAAGAAAACAGTGGCTTTGAACAATGCATTAGATCAGGTGGACTTAAAAGATAATGTACAGAATATACCATGTAAAAAGAGCACAACAGAATACACACATCAGGGCACATGGAACATTCTCCAGGATAGATCACATAATAGGACACAAAACAAGTCTCAATAAATTGAAGAAGAATGAAATCATATCAAGCACCTTTTCTGACCACAATGGCATGAATCTGGAAATCAATTAGGAGGGAAAAAAACTAGAAAAAATACAAACGAGGAAGCTAAACAACATGCCACTCAACAACCAATGAAGATATTAAAGAGGGAGTCAAAAATATCCGGACACAAATGAAAATGGAAACACAACAGTTCAAAATCTTTGGGACACACCAAAAGTAGTTCTAAGCATGAAGTTATAATGACACTGGCTTACCTGAAAAAATAAGAAAAATATTAAATGAAAAATCTAACTCCACATCTAAAAAAACTAGAAGAAGAAACAAGGTCTAAACTTAGTAGCAGGAAGGAAATAAGAAAGATCAGAGAAAAATAAATGAAATAGAGACTAAAAAAATAAAAAAATATTAATGAAACTAAGAGCTGGTTCTTTGAAAGGATAATATTAATAAACCTTTAGCCAGATTCATAAAGGAAAAAAAAGGAAAGAGGACTTAAATTTAAAAAATCAGAAATCAAAGAGAAGTTGCAACCAACACCACAGAAATACAAAAGATTATAAGAGACCAAAATGAAAAAATTATATGCCAAAAAGTTGGACAACCTGGAAGGAATGGATAAATTCTAAGAAACATACAATTTTCTGAGATTGAATCAGGAAGAAATAAAAATCTGAACAGACGAATTTCTAATTTCTTATAATAAAATTGAATAGCTAATCAAAAAGCTCCCAACAAATAAAATTCCAGGACCAGATGACTTCATATGTGAATTCTACCAAACATTTAAAGAAGAGTTAATATCAATCCTTCTCTAACTCTTCTAAAAAATAGAAGAGGAAGGAAATTTTCTATGTTCACACTATGATGCCATCATTATCCTGACAGCAAAACTAGACAAAGAAACTGCCAAAAAAGAAAACTCCAGGCATATATCCTGAATGAACACAGTTGCAAATATCCTCAACAAAATATTAGCAAATCAAATTCAATATACATTAAAATGATCATTCACCACAAAAATGTGGTATTTATTCCTGAGATACCAGGATGGTTCTATATCTGCAAAACAATAAACATGATACATTACCTTAATTTTTAGAGTATCGGCAAGACTGACAGCTTACTGTTAAACAGAAACAGAAAAATGTAGTGAAGACAAACTTGAGTGAGCTACTTAAAGTCCTGAAAGTGGGTAAATGCTACAATTGTGTGACTTTAAAAAATTTTCTCCAGGGGCACCTGGGTGGCTCGGTCGGTTAAGCATCCAACTTTGGCTCGGGTCATGATCTCACAGTTCGTGGGTTCGAGCCCCACCTCAGGCTCTTTGCTGATAGCTCAGAGCCTGCAACCCGCTTTGGATTCTGTGTCTCCCTGTCTCTCTACCCCTCTTCCAGTCATGCTCTGTCTCTTTCTCTAAAAAATAAGCAAACATCTAAAAAAATTTCCTCCAAAAGAACAAAATGAATGACATTTATGTTTTAAAGCAATCCAAGACTTAGGGGAGTATGGGGTTAGAAAATGTTCATTCAAATATTACTAAATGGAATTATTTAAGCAGAAGAAAAACGATTCCATATGGATGGAAGTTCAGTAATGCATAAAGGAATAAAGTGCTCCAGAGAATATAAAGGGACATTTGAATTAACATCAGTGTTTTCAAAAGACAGAAGTGTATTTCTTTGTTGCATCACAAAAGTGCATATGGGGTAAGAACTGCAAGGCTGGTAGGCAATTCCATGGATCCCACTCTATCTTTCTGCCCCATGACAACCAACATTTCGCAAACATTAAAATGAATGAATTAATCCATTCATCACACCCATGTTCTTTCCAAGATAAATGAGGGATGAAAAAATTACTTCTCCCTTGTACTAACTGGAACAGAGCATTAACCTGTCCTAACTAGAACAAACAATTTTTATCTATGTCCCATTGACCAGAACTTGGTTATAAAGACACATTCGGCCATAAGGAAGGTGAGAAATGTAGTCTTTATACCGGACAGCCATGTGCCTCACTAAACACCAGGGCATCTAGTACCAAGTTAGAAATTGATAATAGGCTGATCTGGGGGAACACCTGGCAGACCTGCAACCCAACTATCCATGAACTTTCTTTCTATAAAATCATATCAACCTATTTCCAAGAGAACATACTCAAAAGTACCATATAGTTACTACATCTCAAAATCCAAGCTCAGTCAGTG
Source organism: Lynx canadensis (assembly GCF_007474595.2). Classification (NCBI taxonomy): domain Eukaryota; kingdom Metazoa; phylum Chordata; class Mammalia; order Carnivora; family Felidae; genus Lynx; species Lynx canadensis. The sequence continues at coordinate 23,520,414 of NC_044321.2, forward strand.
ATCATCACCTTTTCCCTCAGATTCATATCTGGTATTTACTTTCTAGACATGTTTCATGACCTCTGATTATTTACTATAAATGGATGCAGTGTTAATAGAACTAAAATGAAGTTCCCATTCAACAATAGGAAAATAAGAAACACAAACTAGTCATTGATTCTTAGCCATTATCAAAATCTGCAGGGCAGGGACTGCAAAAATTGCATATCACAACAGTGCAGTGGCTCCAAGTCCCCTTGGGTGTCTTCTCAGAGCACTTTTTTTCTCTATTTTCCTCTATGGCATCTGTCTTTTCCCTTTGGGGGCTCTTTATTTTCTTTTCTATTATCTTCCATGGCCAAATTTGAAGCATAGTAGGAGAGTTTTTGCAGCTAGCTTCATGCTGGTGCAGCTTCACTGGCCTGGGGATTGCTTTATGGGTTAAACAGTTACAGGATGTTTTCAGTCCTAGCTTGTATTTTGTGTTTGTTTTCTTTTAACATTTTATAGTAAAAAAACATTTCAAAACTGTATGATTTCTGGCCTATTTGCTATAGGCCAGCTCCAAATCTAGACATGTATTTAAGCCTTAAGATTCTAGTCTCTTATTTACTGGCCTCCAAATTATTCTCAACCCCTGTCACTCTAATTAACAGTATGGCTATTAACAGAGTGGCTATGTGAAACCCCAGACTTTGATAAGAAGGAAATATCCTTAATCTCCTCCTTGTTTAAAGGTTCACTGCCCTTGTGTCAGTATATGCTTCTAAAGCTACCCTTTGGTACTACCCCTTATACATAATTTTATTTTTCTAATATGTAAACAAATTCTGGAAATAAATAACTTAGGGCTTTCTAATCTTCAGGTATTCCAGCACTTTCTATCTTATAACACTTTAAACTCCATGTGTGGTTTCCAACTCATGGTCTAAAATAACTACTGAGCTTTAGCCATCACATCTGCATCCCAGCCAGAAGAGACAACTTTGCTGAAAATGTAACCTTGAAGTTAGAAAGCCATTGAAGATTCTATTATTTTTTAAAAATGGGAGCATCAATGAGCACTGGGAGAAAACTAGCAGTCTTTCCCACTGTTACCCTTTGTTTTATGTTGTTTTTTTTGTTTTTTATTCTTTTTCTAATATTTATTTTTGAGAGAGAGACAAAGAGTGCACACACGAGAGGGGGAGGGGCAAAGAGATAGGGAGAGAGAATCCCAAGCAGGCTCCGCTCTGACAGCTCAGGAGCCCCACAGTGGGGCTCAATCCCACAAACCATGATATCACTACCTGAACTGAAATCAACAGTCAGAGGCTCATCCAATTGAGCCACCCAGCTGTTGCACTTTTTTTATTCTTAATTGATCTAACAGAAAATAGTTTCTTCGAAATTATAATAGCAACAGTGTATTCAATTGCATGTGCTATTACATGTAATCAAATTTTCCCCATTCTACTTATTCATTTCATTTCCTCTGTTTTGGTTTTTCAGTTAATAAAATTCTACATTTTAATTTCACCTTATCACTAGTAAAAGCTTTATCAATATTGTATTTAAAATACATTGTTTTTCTAATTTCTTATGATTTTTACTTTCTTAACATGGTCATTTATTCTTTATTTTTGAGTATTCTTGATTAACAATAAAGGCATTTAAAGTTTAAGTGCAGCTTTTGCTGTTTTCAGTATATTCTGGTATGAAGTGTTCTACATTATTTTACAGGTACTTAGTAATTTCCCTCCTTATATTTACTTTTTGATAAAATAGTTATCTAGGAGTATATGTCTTCACTTCAAAGTTGCTAAGAATTACAGGAAACAGATATACATGGGAAGAAAATATTTGTAAACCACACATCTGACAAAGAACTGGTATTGAGACTACATGAGGAACTCTTCAAACTTACCAGTTAAAAACAAGCCAATTAGAAACTGGGGGAGACACAAAAAGACATTTCACCAAAGAGGATATGCATATGGCAAAAAACTTAATACTATGTGTCATTAAGGAAATGCAAATTAAAACCACAATGAAATTTCACCATATACTTATCTGAATAGTGAGAAAAAAAGCCCCGAAAAGCATAAAACAAAAAATAAACAATGACAGCACCAAATATTGACAAATATACTGAGAAATTGGATTACTCATACATTAATGGATCACTTACACATTACCACTGCTGGTGGGAATATAAAATAGCACAGCAACTCTGAAAAACAGTTTGGTAATTTTTTTATAAAATTAAACATGCAACAATCATAGAACTCAGCAATTACATTCATGAGCATTTTTACCCTAGAGAAGTAAAACCTTACAGTCACACAAAAATTGCTACACAAATGTCCATCAAATCTTTATTCATAAAACCAAAAATTGAAACAACCCAGATAACTTTCAATGAGTGAACAATTAGACTGTGATCAGTCTATACCATGCACTACCACTCTCTAATGAAAAGGAACAAATTATTGATATGCACAACACTTTGGATAGATCTCCATGGATTTAGCTAAATGAAAAAAGTCAATGGCTAAATTTGCATAATATAACAGTCCATTTAGATAACAATCTTGAAGTGACAAAATTACTGAAATGGAGAACAGACTTGTTGCCAGAGAATAAGTATAGGTGGGGTTGAGAGGAAGGAAGTATGAATGGTAACAAAAAGACAGTATGAGGGATCCTTGTAATAACGGAAACTGTATCTTGACTTTATCAATGTCAATAACCTGATGATGATATTGCACTCCAGATTTGCAAGATGTCATAATTGGGACAAACTGTGTCAAGACTGCAAGGGATCTCTCTGTATTTAATTTCTTACACTTACATATGAATCTACAGTTATCTTTAAAAAAAAGCTTTAATTTTAAAAAGGCAAAGAATTATCCTGATGAAATTTTCGTCCTGCAAAGATAGTAAAAGGTATATAAGGTCTATAAGTTTAAGGCTGTGCACAGCATGATGGTTTGATTTACATATATTGTGAAATGATTACTACAATAGGTTTAGTTATCCTTCATTTGATATAGATAAAATGAAAAGAGAAAACTTTTCTCCTTATGATGAGAACTCTGAGGATCTACTGTCTTAACAACTTTGCTATATATTACGGAAGTAGCTATAGTCGTCATGTTGTACATTATTAGTACTTATTAATCTTTTAACTGGAAGTTTGTGCCTTTTGATCACTTTCCTCTAATTCCCCTTTACCCCACCCCACCTGTGGTAACCACAAATCTAATCTTTTCTTTTTATTAGTTGTTAGTTTGTTTTTAGGTTCCACATATAAGTTAGATCAAACAGTATTTGTCTCTAATTTATTTCACTTAGCATAATACCCTCACGGTCCATCCATGTTGTCACAAATGGCAAGACTTCCTTATTGTTTTTTTTTCACAGGTGAGTAATATTCTATTTATATATACCACAATATATACTATCTATTTATTTAGCCAGTCATCAATAGACACCTAAGTTGTTTTCATGGAAGAAGTAAAACTTACCACTATTTGCAGATGACATGATACTCTATACAGAACACCTTCAAGTCTCCACCAAAAAAAATGCTAGAACTAATACACAAACTCAATTAAGTCACAGGATACAAAATTAATGTCCAGAAATCTGCTGCATTTCTATACACCAATAATGAAACAACAGAAATAGAAATTAAGGAATCAAGCCCATTTGTAATTGCACCAAAAACAGTAAGATACCTAGGAACAAATCTAACCAAAGAAGTAAAAGACCTATACTCTGTAAACTATGAAACATTGATGAAGGAAATTGAAGATGACACTAAGAAATGGAAAGACATTCCATGCTCATGGAATCAAAGAACAAATACTGGTAAATGTCTATGTTACTCATGTCTTGACTATTTAATACTGCTGTGAACAAGGGGATGCAGTTATCTTTTCAGATTAGTGTTCACATTTTCTTCACAAATATTCCCAGAAGTGGGATTGCTGGATCCTATTAGCTCTATTTTTTAATTTTTTTGAAGAACCTCCATACTGTTTTCCACAATGGCTGGACCAATTTATATTCCCACCACAGTGCACAAGGGTTCCCTGTTTGCCACATTCGTTCCAGATAGTCAAACTATTTAACATGATATACAAGGCCCCTTATAGCCTGAAATCATCAAATTTTTCTCCTTTCCTGACATCCAGTCTCACCAAATGACTGATTTTTCTCTCATCAAGGTAAACCTTTTCCCTATCATTATTTCTTCCTGGAGTGGTACTGTTCTTGCCCATCTCCCTAACCCATTTTCCTACTTAGCTTTCAAGACTTATTCAAATGTTATTACTTCCTCAGTAAAAGTCTTCTTCAGGCACCCTAGGCAGTAACCAACAGTTGTTCTCTTTTTCACTGCGCTCCTATAGCATTCTCCACATTGTTTTTATGGCTTATTACTTGGTACTGAAATGATTTATTTGTATGACACTCCTAATAGATTGAGGGCAAGGGTCTTGTCTTAATTTATCTTTGCGTATTCAGGATATAGTTTAATGTTTAATTCAGGACTTGATAATTAATTGATTAGTCCATACATTGTCTCAGGCATCATTTTGAATATCCATGTCTTATTTAGTACAACCATACAGGTAAACTGTGGAACTGAACTGAATATTTTGCAAACATACATTTCAATCAGTGATTGCAAATGATGTTGGTTTTCTACTACCTCTGTTGGACAGCTAGTTTCTTTCTAGAGTATGCTTGAAGGTGCCACATCTTGATGAGAAGGTGAAAAGTACTCTGTTTAATCAGTGATGTTATGGATATGAGGAGTTTGATAGTTGGAATTTTGCAAACAATTTGCTATTACCAGTCTTGTTTTCCTAGATTTGTCATATCAATTTCTTTTATGTTGTATTTGTGTTTTTACAGATGCCAAATCCAAGAGACAGAAGAGAGAAATACAGCTAAGAATTTCTGATCAAAAATATGTTTAAATTGAATTTTTCTAACATGTAAACTATGCATATGTTGGAAAACACGCACAGAATACACATTTTACAATCAAATTGTGCTATAGTCATTTCTGTTCTTATGTGATTGATCTAACATCATAAAATTCTAAATGATTTGTTACCAAGTGATGGTTTGTGAAAACAGAAGGTTTATTAAAATAAAAATTCCTAACATTCTTTTCAAAAGTACAAGTAGGAAAAAGAAACCAAGTAGAAACCAAGAAAATGACATAAGAAAAAGCATGACATGCCCATAGATTAGCAACTTTTTATAGTCATTTAAATGCCATAAGGATGAATTATTTATAAATACTCAAAATCCCTTATCTATAGGTTTTTCAGTTTATATTCCCTTGATTCACTGACTAAAGGGAATATGATAGCAAAATAGTAAAATCCCTGGATCTACGGCCATGCAATAGTTCGCACAGATAACCTGTGCACTCCTTATGGGTAATATGGACTTCAATGGAAGTCTCAAAAGACTACCTCTTGCGAGTGTGTTTCGATTTCCATCCACTTACTTCACAATCTAAGTTGACAACAAAATGTTATCTCTTCAGGAATATTTAGAATGTGTCCTTCCATTTAACATTTGCTTTTCTTTCTTGCTTTTTTAAGTACAACTACAGAAAATGGAGAAAATCTTCAAAAGCATTGTTTTTAGTTATCAAAAAGTGAATGGAAGGGTACTTGACAACATTCATAAATTTGGACTAAATATTAAAAGGATACGGCCTCTAAGTGAAGAAATATTTATAATGGAAAGATTAAGTGAGGCTTCTTCTTTGTCATTTCTTCAAGTAAAATATTAATTTTAAAATCCACTCAATTCTCAATCATATAGTATTTAGTAACCATTTATGAAGTACCAGTATTGTTCATAGTACTATTCTATATAGTTAATAGATGTTTAAACCAATTAAAAATGTATAAACAATGTAAAAAGTAGCTGTATTTATAACTGGTTCTCACCTAAACATCCTCCACATACCCAGAAGCCTGATGGAAATTTACAAACTGAACATGTTTACAATCTGCTGACCTCAAGACTTCTGTTTACTCTGAGGTCTAAGGCACTACCCTCATTACAATAAAATGTGAAATTCCTATTAATAAATTTGCTATTTCTGCCGAAACAACAATCACAAGGATATGGTATTTAATTATATTGAAATAATCCAGGATAATATACTAGACTGAACCTAGCTATAAATATGCCTCCATAAATACATTAACACAATCTCATGGCTTGTTTTATTGGCCTATCTAGCTGTGACCTTGGAAATTAGAGAAAATGACCCCAAACTGATCACACCCAAAGCAAAGAGTTTTTGATGGTAAGAGAAAAAAAATGAAGCAATAGGCTATGCCTCTGAAAAGCAATCAAAGTATGATTTTTTATAGAGGTAGGGCCATGAATAGTCCTGTTTTGAAAACTGGATAAGTATTACAGAACAAATTTGCATATGCTTGCAAATTTTGCATATTTGTATACATTTACCACACGTCCTCTAGTATGTATTTTCTAGGCTAAAAGGTGACTGTGTTAGCACTAAAGTGTAGTAAATAAACTTTACATTTGATTTAATATCAAACCTTACAGGATATTACATCTGGGAAAAACATTTCACATTATTCAATCACATTCTCCCATTCTACACATGGAAAAATTATCTTCACATTGCCCTTATCCCAACAAAGACCATTATTGCTAGTTGTTACAGACATTTTTTAGCAGATATAAAACATGAAGATAGCAACAGACATGAAAAAACCTTAGTCTAAATAAATACCCCTTCAAAAGGTTTTTGTGATATAGTACGCATCAAAAACATCTCATTAAAAGTATTTCTCATTTATAATGAATTCAACATTCTTTGTTACTGAATGTTTACTCTGGGCCAGGCACAGTGCTAAATTCTAGAGATTTCGTGTGATTAAATCAGAATTTCTTCTTTCATTTAGCTCAGAATTTAGAGAGAAAAATAGACTTCTATCCCCTTATGATTTTTCAAAGTGCGATGAGAATTCAGATGATGTAACATTTAATTTCATAAAATGTATCTGGTAACCTTTATTGCTTTATGATGTGCAAAAAACTTTCACATACATTCGTGAAATTCTCACAACTCTGTGGAGTTGGTACTATTGTCATTGCAAGAATTATAGATAACCAAGAATGTGATTTAAGAATAGACATATATGAAATTGAGTATACCACACGCTTATCAAGAAAATAATGTATATTTAACAGAAAAAGAAGTTTTTAATTTCTAAGAGGTTTATATCATTAAAAGTTTAATTAATATTATACCATATGAATTATGACATTATTTTTAGAAGGCTATTTTCTACTAAAACAAAGAAATCTCCAACAATTATCAAGGCATTGTTATTACATTCTAGGAAATGGTTAGAGAATGGGGTTTTAGTTAAACTTAATTACCATTTAACTAAGAATCCCCTGTGTGTTAAATAGAACAGCCTAAGGCAAGGACACTGATGCAAAGCTATGGGAGCATGTGGCCCAAAACTCTCTCATGAGTGGACAATTATATTGCTTGCTCTCGCAAGTTATTTCTTTTTAGAAATATAGCACTTACCAACCACAAATCTTTAATATAGTGAACACAACATCAACCACAAAGTTGAAAGAGAGGTCAGAAATCATAAAGCTTAAGTTATTGCTTCTGGCATTCTAGCAGACTAAGTAACCTGAACAAAACCTTTCAATAGAAAAAAAAAAACGCAAAAACAAAGGCACTGGAGACAATATTTAAAAATATTTTTAAATACATCCAAGAATTGAAAAACTGGCCAACAAATATCCAGAGGCCAATAAAATAAATGTAAGCTAGAACTGAGAAGAAAAATAAGTTGAGGGATGGCTTTCAACTTCTTAACACTTGACCAAAAGGTCATCTTGAACTTTGGTTTTCAGATCCTGTCAAGACCCAAAGGAGAATAGGCAAATCCTAGGAGACAGCCAAGTTGGGGTATCTAATAGGAAATAACCCCCATATAGAGCTAGGGCTCAAGGAACTATACTTTCAAAATAAGACTATGCTGGCAGGAAGCCAGCCTCCCTCCCCACTCCCTGCCTCAAGAATGAAAGAAAAATGTCCCACTGAGCTCTGGCATTGAATGCAGGGAAAGAAAAATAAATCCTCCTTGAAAATTTGTAGCCAAAATCCAGCCCTTATGTGCATTTGTAACCTGAATTCCCCTATATGAGTAGTCTGAAAAATCTCTAACCAAGAATTTAAGGGGTCCAGAGCTGGTAAAACCTCCTAGGTAGTCTGCAAAAGAAAATGAAAATGCTTTTTGGATAAGCTCACCTAAAACCCAAGTTTCAGAGGATTTCCAGAGGTAAAATTTCTAGAATTATGAGCTCAAATTCAAAAATCACAAAACGCAAAATGAAACAAAGAAGGCATCAGACAGTGGAGTCGGACCTGTTGATACTCCATACACTTGAATTATTACAAAGAGAACAAAAATAAGTATGATCGTAGATTTAAAAAATAAGTGATTAAATGAGGTAAATGAGGAAATATAAAAATGAACAGATCTAAAAATATCTGTATTTAATGTGAAGATTTAAAAAATATAATATTGAATATTAAGAGTTCAATAGATGAGAAAAACATGCTTGATAAAATTTAACATCAATTTTTAATTTAAAAGTGATCTCAAAGAAAGAATAGAAGGAAACTTCCTTACTTCAATAAAAGAGAACTCCACAAATCCTATAGTAAAAATCACAATAAATGGAAAAACATGAAGACTGTTGCCTTTAGATTCAGGAACATGATATGACTCTTATTTACACGTTATACTGAAGTTAAAAGCCAGAATAATTAGCGAAGTAAAATAAATTATTAGAAAGGGAAAAACAAGATTACTCTTTTTCTCTGATAATAGCACTCTGTTTATAAAGATCACCATCTACAGATTTTTTAATTACACATAAGAAAGTTTCTAAAATCCTGCTTGATAAAAATAGAAAAATCAGTTGCATTTTTAAACAATAAGAGTAAGCAGATACAAAGTGGAACTTTTTCCATTTTCACATATATATTCAAAGTAGAGCATACACTTCTATCCACAGTTAAACAAATATTAACAGAGTGGAGAACCATATAACTAACATTTAGTCACAAAGTAGAATACTGTCAGCAGTGAAGCAACCCCTTACATACCCCTCCTTAATCATAACTACTTCCTTCCCCCTAAGTGTCAACACTGTCCTGGTGTGGAGCCAGGATAATAAAATAATTAAAAATAGAATTAAAATAATTATAATATAAAATATATAAATTATGTATACAAATATAACTAAAATAATTAAACATTTTAAAAATGTTTTTTAAAATTAAAAAATAATCAAAAAGGTAATTAAAATAATTCTCTTATTTTCACTAGTTTTAACATATATGTAGGTATGTGTAGACAATATAAATTAGTTTGCCTGGTTTTCCTCTTTATGCAAATATAATCATATTAACAAATTCTTTCATGTTTTACCTCTTTTGTCACGGTATCAATAAGAAAAGGATAAATAATTCAACTGAAGAAATGGGCAACATACCTGGAGAGGGACTTTGCAAAAGAAGAAACTCAAGTAATGAATAAACCTATAAATAATCAGATGATCAGTCTCATTACTAACCAATAAAATACAAATTAAAAACATGAGATGCCATTTCATACCCAACATAGTAGGGAAAAATATTAAGCATATGTGGGGATATGAATTAACTAGAACCATTATGTACTGTGGTGAGAATGTAACTTGGTATAACCACTTTGGAAAATGAACCAACTTTATAAAGTGCAACTGGAAATGCACATATTCTATGTTCCAACTTTTCTACTTTTAGGTAAATAACAAGTAATAGGCAAGTAAATTCTTGCTTCACTAACCATGATGTATTCATATAAATTGTTCTTAGCAGCACTGGTTTCAGAGCAAAACTTAGAAAGAACTCAAACGCAATAGTAAAATACATAATTAAAATAATATATGAATTACAATATACAAATACTATACAATTAAATACTATACAAATACGACAAAATTTATGAATTATAGTTACAAATCATGATGGTGAATATCAATACTAACATTTCTGGGCCTCAGACTCTTTGTCTATAAAATTAAGGGTTTTCATAGAAGAGTGATTTGTACTGTCCCTTTCACGCAAACTGAAAAAAAGATCCTCTAAGAACAAATTGTTAATCATAATAAAAACAGATTCATTAAAGAAGAATTCAGGATGTATTATCAGAAGTTCAGTGATATCATTTATGTAATTTTTCACTGAACCCTCTTTTTAGTGGGATCTTTTGTCTGCAGATGGAGGAAGAGTCTACAGTGCAAGGTTATGCCCATGCAGAATACTGGCCAAGGTGGGTTAAAAATGTAACTCGTCACAAGATTTTACCAAGAAATGCTAATCATTAGAAAACCATCTCGAGGAAGTGTCTTGTCAGGAGAGAAAATCTAAGTCCAAAGCTGAATAGAACAAGAGTGCTGAGAGGACAGAGAGGAGTTGATGTGTAACATGTGAAGAAGGTAATCTCAAACACCCTGTATGCTTTTGTCGAAATATACTGAAAGAGGAAGCTCAAAGTCTGAGTAAGCTCGTCTTATTTCTGTTGGGCGTTTTTCTTTATATTGGCAGAACAACACTACACATCTTACATGACTCTATATAAATAAAATCAACTAAATCCATTTGAGAGGTTGGGGTGGGTAAGGGGAAGGATTTTCACCAGCATTACAAATTGAAAATTAATTTCCAATTACCTCTCCATTTTTGAGAAACTGATTACATGATCAGTAGCAGAGGGGAGGCACTAGAATAACATAGTAACATGGAGATTATATTTAAACAATGGAACATGGACCATTGCAGTAAAATATCTGCTTTCTCCTTTATGACTTTTTTTTAAAGTATGTATTTGTTTGTTTATTTATTTATTTATTTATTGAGAGAGAGAGAGAGAGAGAGAGAGAGAGAGAGAACGAACACACTAGGGAGGGGCAGAGAGAGGGAGAATCCCAAGCAGGCTCCGCACTGTCAGTACAAAGCATGAAGTGGGGCTCAAACTCACGAACGTTGAGATCATGACCTGAACCAAAATCAAGAGTCAGACACCTCTTTTATGACTTTTAATCAAGTATCAATAATTGGACATTCAGGTCAATTTGATTCTTTATACTAGGACACAGGGATCTTTGTAACCTTACATTCTAAGGAATCTCTAACTCTATTTCTCAGCTGCTGGCAACTAGATTACCAGGCCATACTTCATTGCTTTGCACCTACAACCATCTTTGACCTTCATCATTGTGAAAGCAGTTGGTTTCTCTAACCTCGTCATTATCTCTCTCATTCCTGGGTCCAGACCAAAGAGGTGATCTTCGAATTCGCCATTCTGGACCATTTTTGTAAAGTGATGATGGTCAGATCAAATTATATAAAATCCTGTACCAGACACCATGATGTATCAAGTCTAATTTACTATTATCCTTATCCTAGGTAGACAGTATAGATATAGTAATTCAATATCTTCATCTCTGCAATAAAACACTGGAAGATAAAAGCCAAATTTAAGTAAAAAATAATTTAATATTTAATTTTTCAGGAGTGTTGAGTTAATTTCCCCAAAGGCAGAGACTGAGGTGGGAATTCTTGAACAAGTAATCTAGGGAGGAGTGTTCTCAGGTGAAAGGAAGTTAAGGAAGCAGACACAGCAAGTAAAATAAAAATTAAAAAAAGCAAGAATGTGGTTTAAGCTGGAGTCTACATTGAGCATGAAACTTACAGGGAGTCCTGGAACAGGAACTGCACCACAGAGTAGGTACTGCCATTTGTATGCCCATATCAGGCTGCTTCTGGGTATGAGGGTGGCACTAAGTTTAGGAGAGTAGGTTCATCTCTCCAACAAGATGAAGGCAAATCTTCAGAGACAGGCCAGCTATAAATGTTAGCAGCCAAAAGTAACAGCAGCTGAAGGATAGGAGCAATAGCCAGACAAAGAGGATGTTGATATGGTGCCACGAAGTTCTACTAGAAGCAGAAAGAAATTTTCTAGAAACACTTTCACTGTTTACTGGACCATGGAATTGGTATAATAAAAGTGGCCAAGTTTGAATTCTGTACAATATATTGCTTGATACTTCACAAGCATATTTCAATTTATAAGAACAAAAAAGACTAGATTTTTAGAATAACTTCAGTTTAAAATCAGATAGAATCTACACTTTTAGGGCATAACTTCTAGTAAGATTGCACTGAGTAACAATACTTGTAAACTGAATCACTGACGATTGCCAAGTGGAAGAGACTGTACCAATACAAATTGCAACATTTTGAAAGAGTTGACAGAATAATGAGGATTTGCAACAGTTTAAGATTCTTGTATAATTTCTGAAATATTTTATTTATAAAACACAAGTAAATCAAATTTATCTGACCAAAAAAGGGGAAAACTTCAGGAAGAGAGGTATTTCCTCTGAGAACTCTGAATAGAAACATGTATCTTTTCTCTCAAAAAAAAAGTCTAAAATCAACATTTATCAACGATCCCAAATCACATATAGTTTTAAAACCACCTACTATTGATAAGTTTTGTAATCATATATGAGCAAAAGAAAGCACTAATTATTATACGTCAACTTAAAGCCAAGCAACAATCTTTGGCTGCAGCTAAGGCTACAGGTGCTACCCAGTCTTACTGCAAGGAACTTGACTCAGCAGTTTTCCCTTCCTCCTGCCTCATGTAAATGAGTGTGGTCATCTTTCCACACACCTAAGTTAAGGTCTGGGAGATTTGCACTTCCGCTATTTCTGACGACACCCTAAGCACTGCTCCATTCTACTGTACTCACTTCCACACATTCTTGAAAACAGTAGTAATTTCATTGCAAGGGGAAAGTGGAGGGCATCAATATTTGTTGAGTGTCTTTTAGAACATAGGAAATGTATATATGTTTTCACCAAGCAGTAACGTTTCACATCCATTATCTTTTAAAATAACCCTATAAATTGTATCCTCATCTGAAAGTCAAAAACCTCAAGTTAAAAGAAGATAAATAACTTGCCAGATGTCTCCCAAAGAAGAAATGACTGGACAGATATTGGAGCCCAAAGACTGGCCTCTTTAAAAATCTGTGCCCTATTGTACCAGCTGTTCCCAAAGTGCACTCCCTGGACCAACAGCATCACCTCAGAATTTGGTGGAAGTACAAGTTCTTGTACCATATTCCAGACCTACTGGTCTAGACACTGCCATATGTAGGCCCAGAAATCTGCATTTTCACAAGTCCTTCAGATGAATGTGGTGCATGCTGAAGCTTGAGAATCTCTATCCCACAGTCTATTTCCTTTTATCAGTGAAAAGAAAGAGATGATGTCTATGATTCAGCTTTAGGTACTGTTTCGATTAGAAATTGTACGTCCTATGGACCCCAAAGATAACCCTGAACTTGGACTTTGAAAAGTTTCTGTTAACAAGTGTGTTCAAGGTTTTGTTTATTTTTCTTGAGGCTGGTAAACAGGTCTATTTCCTCATCAACCTGAGTCTTTCCAACATTACCACACTTTTAACCTAATGCTTATTTCTTCATTCATTCATCCGTGCAGTCTTCCATGCAGCAACTATTATTGGAAAGCATTTCACATGTCAGGTATTGTGCTAGGCATATTAATGACCCCCCCCAAGAGGTCCATGTTCTAATCCACAGAAACTTTGAATATGTTATGTTACATCACAAAGGGAAGTTAAGGTTGCAGATAGATTTAAGACTTTGAATCAGCTAGCCTTAAAACATTGAGATTTTCGTGGATTATTAGCACTTAAAAATGAAATAATTAGATACAAATCTTAAAAAACACACAAAATCTATATGAGGAAAACTACTAAACTCTGAAAAAAATCAAAATATAATTAAATAAATGGAGAGATAATCTGTGTTCATGGATAGGAAGACTCAAAACTGTCAAGGTGTGTTTTCTTCCCAATTTGATCTATGGATTCAATACAATCAAAATCCCAAAAAGTTATTTTATGTATATCAACAAACTGATTCTAAAATTTATATGGAGAGCAAAAGACAAAAAAGAAAAAAAAGCTAAAACACTATTGACAGAGAACAACAAAACTGGAGGACTAATGCCACCTTGCTTTAAGACTCAATATAAAGCTACAGTAATCAAGATAGTGTAGTATTGATGAAAGAACAAATTAATGAGACAAAATTGAGAGTCCAAAACAGACCCCCATAAATATAGTTAACCAGTATTTAACAAAGGAGCAAAAGCCATACAATGAAGCAAAGACAGGCTGTTTAATAATTGGTGCTGGAACAATGGGACATCTACATGCATAAAAAAATTAATCTGGACACAGATCTCACACCTATCACAAAAATTAACTCGAAATAGATCATAGAGTTAAATGTAAAATTCAAAGCATGTAACTTCTAATAAGAAACATAGGATAAACCCTAGATGACTTTGGGTTTGGTGATGACTTTTTAGATATAACACCAATGACACAATCCATGAAAAAATAAATGATAAGCTAGACTTCAGTAAAATTAAAAATTTTTCTCTGTGAAAAGTAACATCAAGAGAATATGAAAACAAGCCACAGACTGGGAGCAAATATTTGCAAAAGACACATCTGATACAGGACTGTTATCAAAAATGCACAAAGAACTTTTAAAACAATAAGCAAACAACCTTAAAATGTGCCAGAGACCTCAACAGACCCCTTACCAAAGAAGATATACAAATGGCAGATAAAGATATAAAAAGATGCTCCACATCTGGAGCGCATGGGTGGCTCAGTTGGTTAAGTGTCAGACTCTTGGCTTGGGCTCAGGTCATGATCTCATGGTTCCTGAGTTCGAGCCTCGCATTAGGCTCTGTGCTGACAGTGCAGAGCCTCTCGGACTTCTCTCTCTTTCCCTCTGTCTCACCCCTTCCCCTGCTTGCTCTCTCTCTCTCTCTCTCAAAATAAATGAACTTACAAAAAAACTTAAAAAAAAAAAAGATGCTCCACGTCATATGTCATCAGGGCAATGTGAATTAAAACAATGAGAGAGCATGAAGCACACCCAGGAATGGCCAAAATCCAAAGCACTGATGACACTAAGTACTGATGAAGAAGTGGAATATCAGGAATTCTCATACATTGCTGTTGGTAATGCAGAATTGTACAGCTACTTTGACAGTTTGGCAGTTTATTACAAAATTAAACATTGTTTTACCATACAACCTAGCAATTGCACTCCTTGGTATTTACCCAAAGGAGGTGAAAACCTATGTCCAGACAAAAACCTGCACATGGATGTTTAGAGCAGCTTCATTCCTAACTGACAAAATTGGAAACAGTCAAGAGGTCCTTCAGTATGTGAATGAATAAACTGTGGTAAGCCCAGAATGTTTTCAATATTAAAAAGAAATGAGCTTTCCATCTGTGAAAAGACATGGAGGAATGTTATATTCCTATTACTGAGTGAAAGAAGGCAATCTGAGACTATATACTGTAGGATTCCAACTCTAGGACATTCTGGAAAAGGTCAAACTGTGGAGACAATAAAAGGATCACTGGTTGCTAGGGAGAGGGGAGAGATAAATAGGCAGAGCACAGTGAATGTTTAGGGTGGTGAAAATACTCCGTATGATATTATAATGATGAGTCTATGTCATTATACATTTGTCCAAACTCATTGAATGTACAACACCAAGAGTGGACCCTAAGGTAAACTATGGCCTTTGAGTGATTATGATGTATCAATGTAGGTTTATGCTTGGTAAAAAATGTACTACCCTGGTGAGTAGTAATGTTAATTAGGGATGGTATGCATGTGTATGGTCAGGGGGTATATGGGAAATCTCCATTTTACTCGATTTTATTGTAAACCTAAAACTACTCTAAAAAATAAAGTCTTAAAAAACTTAAAAAGTCCTATTTAAAGAGGAACTTTACATCCCTTAACAATCAGTTTCTTCCCTAGCATTTCTTTCGCCAATGTGAGTGTGTGGGAAGAGGAGCTGTTTTTCTAAAAGGCTTCTAAATGATAATTTTTTCTAGCTACAGATTTTAAAAAGCATTTAAAAGCAGTTTCCTAGTGTACTCTCCTGGATGACATCTTTCTCTTGATGTAGAGGAATGACTTTCTTAAAAAGTATGTTTTTAAACAGTTGCTCTCCCCAAGGCAAAAATGCCTCATTCTCATGTCTTTTCAGCTTCCAGCCCCTTTTCACCCTCCATTTTTCCCAAGTCTTTCAACACCACTGATACAATTTCCCAATATTTTATTAGGTGGGCTGGATGAAATGAAATATTTTATTCTATGTTGCCATCCATTTTGAAATTATAAAGAAAAATAGGGGCCTGGGGGGCTCCGTTGGGTAAGCATGATCTCAATGGTTTGTGGGTTCAAGCCCTGCATTGGGCTCTGTGTTAACAGAGCTTGCTTATGAATCTTTGTCTCATGTTCTGCCTGTACTTGCTTGTGCTTTCTCTCTCAAAAATAAACATCAAAAAAATTTTAAAAAGAAATTATAAAGAAAAATATTCTAGGTAATAAAACTCATTTTTTTTCTGGGTTCAATTCCATTGAACATTCTAATTAACTCAACCATTTCTGTTTTCCTTCTTTTTTAAAAGAAACACAAAAAGCACAAATCCACATGGTTGGATATAGAGATATTAAGATTAAAAATGGATGTGCTTTAAGTGTGCAACAATTTAAAATAAAGAAAATAAACAGTGTCCTGGAGTTTTACTGTAACACCCAGAGTAGCAGGAGAGAAGTGTGATATTTACTACGATCTTTCTTGATATTTCACCTAACTGTATAACATAATTTGAATTTCCCAGGCCTTGTTAATCATGCAGGAACCTCATATTTGTACATAAACTTCTTTCTGAAGAGTTCAAATCTCTTCCATAACATTTTGTCTAACCATGACAACATTCTACTCAGAAATCTTAGTTATTTATTTTTCCCCAGTGCTACAAGTGAGAAAATGAGACCTAAAGACTAAGGATATCTGACAGCCTGCAAAGTTGTTGAATCAAAGCTATGATGCATCACTTAAGTTCCAAACCAATTATCAAATCAGCTTTGATTCTTTCCTAGGTTAAAAGTTAACATTTACTCTTTAGAGGGTGAGAAACTTACTCTTCTTTCCATGACTGGATATAGCTTCCTGTGTCAAACAACTAAAAACAAGGCAAAGTGTGTATTTAAAAAATGGTTTAGACACTGTACAGCAGTATCAGAGAACAATGATCCCTAAGATAAGGAAAACCAATGGGATAATACCCTGAGTGTACCAGCTTCCTACCAAGAGAAAGTTTCCTGGCTATACCACAGGGACTGAGAGCACTTGCAGAATGCAAAGGCCACCATGATTTGAGGAGATGAAGCTAGAATCTGGTGATACTAGGGCAGCGAGAGTCTTCAGACAGTATACCAGAAGGGAAGAACTTCACAAAGAAATTCAGAGACATGCAGAAGGTCCCCAAGTCATCTTCTAAGTAGAGATCAATGCACATACATGAGGAATTATCTGAGGTCAGGCAAAGACCTGTTCAGAGACAATTCTCTATGGGTCTCTTCATTAGTCTACCAAGGTTTGCATAACAAAATACCCAAACTGGGTGATTTAAACAACAGAAATTTATTTTCTCACACTTCTGGCAGCTAAAAGTCAGAGATCAAGGTGCTAGCAGGCTTGGTTTCTCCTAAGGCCTCTCTCTTGATTTGCACATGGCCCCCTTCTTGCTGCATCCTCCCATGGTCTTTTCTCTGTGCATGTATATTCCTGGTATCTCTTTCTCTTCTTTTAAACACATAAGTGATACTGGATTAGAGCCTTACTCTTAGGACATCATTTAATCTCTATTATCTCTTTAAATAGATAGAGTCCAAATATAGTCACATTAGGTATAAGGGCTTCAATATATAAATGTTGGGGGTTCATCATTAAGTCCGTAACAGTCTCTTCAGGTCTTCCAAGCAGATTCACTAACTGCCTCTGTTAGGCATTTTGAGGAGGTTTAAAGAGTGAACTGTCTTGTAACACAGAAATAATGTCTCCCTTGGAAGTAAAGGAAAGGTATACTTATTGTCCAGTACAGAATATCTAAATTCACCAAACTTAGAGTTCGCCTCCTGTAATGTAACCTAGTGCATGTGCCGTAGTCACCTGTTTCTCTGTACACTGTGAGAATTGGGGCTCAGAGAGGTTAACTGTGTTCAGGATCTTACAGCTCCTGACAACATTTATGATACTCTGGCAGCGAAGTCATCGGCTTGAAGTAGAACAAACGCTCAGATTCTTCACACATCTTCAAAAGAACTACCAAAGAGAATTAGAACAATCGCCATATCTCCCACAGGGCCAGAAATAGTTTATGGTCCTACCAGTCAAAATGGAAATCTGTAGGGTTAAGGGGAGAGGACTCAGAATAACATGGATACAATAATGGAGAAAATTTAGCCTTAAATGAAAGACTGCTCTAGTCCCAACTAACAATGCTTAAAAGCAAGCCTTGAAAGGATCAAAGAATTTCAAAGTAATTTAAGTGCAAGTCAGAAGAAAT
The DNA here is from genome assembly GCF_007474595.2 of Lynx canadensis. Classification (NCBI taxonomy): domain Eukaryota; kingdom Metazoa; phylum Chordata; class Mammalia; order Carnivora; family Felidae; genus Lynx; species Lynx canadensis. Next base: position 23,539,019 of record NC_044321.2, read on the forward strand.
TTACAAGAAAATCCAGAGCCTGACAAGGTAATATTTGGCATTTCTGACATTCAAGAAAAATATGAGTAGGCTTGCAAAGAAACAGGAAAATATTAGCCACAAAAGGAAAAAAATAGATCAATGGAACACATCCAGAAATTATACAAAATGTTAGAATTATGAGATAAGGACTCTAAAACAGTTATCATAACTAATGCCAAATGTTCAAGAAGACTGAAGAAAAATTTAGCATATTAAATAGAGACACGCTTACAGAAATTAAAAATACAATATCTGATGCAAAAAAATACATTACATAATATTAAGAGATTAGCCACTGCAGAAAAAACAAAAACAATAGTGAACGTGAAGACATCCTGTAGGAAGTGTCCCAAATAACACAGAAAAAGACTGAAAAAAAATGAGCAGAGTATCACTGAGCTGTGGTACAATATCAAGTTATCTATATGTAAATGGAGTCGTCAAAAGTGAGGAGGAGTAGGGTGAACAGAAAAAGATATATTTGAAGAAACAATGGCCAAAATTTTTCTAACTTTGAGAAGAAGTATAAACCCCAAATCCACAAAGCGCAACAACCCACAGGCAAAAGAAACATCAAGAAAAATATACCATGGTACAACACAGTCAAATTGTATAAAACCAATGATAAGGAGAAAAATCTTAAAAGGAGCTAGAGACAAAAAAAGACATTGCATACAGGGGAACAAAAGTAATAATTACAGCAGAATTTGCACGGGATTCAATGCAAATGAGAAGACACTGGAGCAGCATCTTTAAAGCAATGAATGGAAAGAAGGACGGAGGGGAGGAAAGTAGGGCATAAACCCTGAATTATACACCTAGCCAAAATATCTTTCAAAAACAAATCTGAAATAAAGACTTTCATACTTATAAAATCTGAATGAAGTAAGTCCCCATCCAGACTCGCATTGCAAAAAAAATGTTAAAAGAATTTATCAGGTAGGATGAAAATAATACTAAATAAAAATCTCTATTTCCCCAAAGGAATGAAGAGGACTAGAAGCGGCAAATACAAAGATGCGAAAAATTATTTTTAATAGTCTTTAAAATATAATTGTCAATTAAAGGCATTAATGATAATGATAATAATAATAATAATAATAATAATAATAATAATAATGTAGGGTGTCATTTACAGCATATATAGAAATAAAATCCATAAACACCATAGCATAATGACTGAGACGGGTAAATTTTTGGAAGGTTCTTATACCATAGATCAAATACTATAGTGTTAACTTAATGACTAGGATAAATTATATGGAGATATATATATAGACACACACACACACACACACACACACACACACACACACATATATACACCCTATAAACCCTGAAGCAATCACATAAAAAGAAGAAACATAGCTAAATAGCCAACAAAGGAAATAAAATCATAAACTCATTCCCCCCCAAAAAAGGAAAGGAGAAAAATAAGCAAATAATTGATGCATGTAAACACAAATAGAAAGATGGTAAATTTAAACCATCAACAGTATCAATAATCACATTACATTAAGTGGTCTAAATATCACAATAAAAGATAGAAATAGACTGAATAGTGTAAAAAGGTAGAGTAAACCATAAGCCAAACCAAGAAATCCACTTTGAATATGAAGATAAAAGTAGGTTCAAAGTAACAACAAAAGATATATTACACTAAAACTAATCAAAAGTCTAGAGCAGTTAAATTAATACGCGAACAAGTAGATTTCATAACAGAATATTCTTTAGGGTGAATAAGAGGCTGCTTTGAATACTATATCCCTGAAGAATAACAAAATGTGGTCAATTACTAACTCAAATTTGAATTCTGGTCACTATCCTTTTTCTTTTGTGACCTTTATTTTCCTCAGATGTGTGGTAAGGGATTTAGACTAGAAGATTTTTAATTCTTGTATGTTATTAGAAGTCTGGCTTCTCAGCAAGTTTTCCACTACTGAAAATTATCTAACTATATGAAAACTCATGGATAATGCCTTTGATGATATTTATGAATGGTATAAAATATGGCTGTTACTGTCATCAAATCTCTTATAAAAGTGGAATTCTAAGTTTTTATATCAGTAACCACATTTTTTACAAAAGTTTATGAACTACTGAATAAAATAAAGATCTTACAACAACTCCACGGGAGTTTTGCTGGTGAGTCCAAAAAAAAAAAATTGAAAGTCCAATTAAATATTTTAAAAAGTGTTCGCTTTTAAATTTATACATTGCTAGGTAGACCTAGAAGGAGATGAGGAAAACCTGTTTCAAGACTAAGCAACAAATGGCAGATCAAAGATATACCCTCAACCAGGCAGGATAAATTGTTCAAATGCATTTTAGCAGCTGCTAAAGCAACTAGAGATACAGAGGAGATAAAACAAAAGAATTTCAAATGATCTTATGAAGACTAATTAATAAATTGTATGGTTTTAAGGTTATATATTTCTGTGAATTCCAGCCTTGTCTAAGTTCTTAATTTTTCTTTTTAAACTTGTAACACATCAGGGAACTGTTATCTTGTGTCCTGGTGCTCTGCCCATCTCAAAGAACTACCAGAAAGTCCAGAGCTATTTCCTGGGGAAAAGTAAAACTCATGTTAACCAAGTGCAAGTCAATTTCTAGTTAAAGAAATGATTGTTCTCGACACTGGAATATATATCCTAATTGACTTATGGAATTGACTTGGCAGGCTAAAAAGTTTGAAGTCAGAGTGACCGATATGGTTGTGTACTGAGAATAATGGTTCGGAAAGCAGGAGACCAGTCTTTGTTACGATAGTAACAGTTATGGGAGCCCTGAGAAGTTGCTCAGCATCTCCTGGCTCAATTTCCTTGTTTATACACAGGGGAAATCATTCCTGCCCTGGCTATCTCAGAGACCTTTTATATGGATCAAATTATACAAATTCTATAAAGTATTTAAAAATAGTAAATAGAATAGAAAGAGAAAAGGGGCAATAACCAGGGGAAATTATTCGTGAATTATTCTAAGTATTTTAAAGATTATAGTGCCTAATATTTGATAAATTTGAGATGTATCACTTATTTTTATTATTTTACCACTTCATTATTTTACCATTATTTTATTATTTAAACCACCTTTTGAATTATGTAAGGAAAATAGGTAATTTTCTAAAAGAGAAACTGAAAAAGGGATTGTCCAAGTTCAAAACTTAATTCATAATATAGTCATCAACCTATCTTCTGTGTAAGAAAGATATCTCCCAACAATTTAAGGTGCCCAGAAAATGGAACAAACTATCTGCTAAAGGAATAAGTTCCATTTCTGTAAATATTATAAAAAGGATTATTCCTGCCAAATAGGGCCAAGTCTCAAAAAATGCTAAAGACTCCTAGGGCCTAGTGATTCTCCTACATAATGGGGTTTGGCCTTGATGTGCTGGCAAAAGCAAGATTTGAGCAAAATGTGGGAAACAGAGGAAGGAGAGGCTTGCACAAGTCTGGAAAAATTCTGGTTAGATGCACTAATGGCAGTCTTAAGGTTAACATAACACGTATACATACACACAAACATACAACACATGTTATGTCAGGGTAATCTCCTGTTTCACCCTATTTCAAACATCAAATTGTATACATTTCAATGTCAATGGTTTTTTTAAATAAAAAGTCACATTTAAATTCCCACATCTGTGCATAATCCAAACCATGAAACAGATCCGAGGTTAAGTATAAGATATTTACATTAATTGAAGAAGAAAAATTTTCAGCAATTATATTTCAGAGGAAAAGCAAATATTATCTAGAGATATACATTCTATTTAGTTTTAAATACCACTTTACAATTTACAAACTGTCACAAAAACATTGAATTTTTCACTGAGTTTCTAAGAAAGATAGTAATATATTAACAATATTATAAAGATATTTATAAGAAAGATACTAATAATATATTAAACAACTACTAACCCTCACAAGAACCCTATGAGGTAGGTACTATTCTTATCTCCATTTCAAAATAGGAGCTTGGGTTTTACGGAGATTAAAGTATTTGCCCACAAGTCACAAAAATGGAGAAGCCTGGATTTGAACTAATTCATTTAGAATCAGATCATTGCTGTACGCGATGGCTGTGTGGCAGGAACCATGGTAAGGAATTTGCTTACATGGTTCCATTTAATCCTCTATAACTCCATTAATTCAGTAGTATTATGATCCTCTTTACAGATAGGCAAACTGAGATTAGTGAGATCTAGAGTCTCCTAGCTAGGATATTGAAGATTTGGGATTCTCCCCAGGCAGTCTGACTCTAAAGCCAATGTGTTTAATTCCTGCACTCTACTGCTTTTGCAAAGTAAGAGAGGTACTTAAAATGACTTGTGCATAGAAATACTATAATCATCTTATCCTTTATCACAATGCAGGAGCATAAATCCTTCCAATTCTTCAAACTTGATTCTATTTTTCATTTGTATTGAGTTACTTTCTTAGGAATGTGGTACACGTTACGAATTTTAAAAATATCCATTCACTGGAGCCTCATGTTAGGTTATGTGGACCTAAGTTCCCTCAACGTGTGAGTGCAGTACCCTTTTAGATAGAGAACTCTGTGCTGTTAAATACAGCCACACAGTAAAAACCTCTCCTACTTAAAGGGGGGAAACCCCAAATAATTAGACAATGAAAAGACAAGTAGACTGCAAAAAAATGCATTCTCACAATATTACTTAAGCTCATTTCACTTTTTCAAAAACAGGAAGGGGCTACAATTTGGTAACATTTCCTGAAAATCCCAAACAATGGTTTATCTAGTACTTGCTTCTCCTAAAACGTCTATCACACAAAATCCCTTCTGTGATATTCCTGCCAAAAATGCATAACCTGAAACTTAATCAGAAGGAACCATCAGACTAACTTAAATAGAAGGGCATTCTACAAAATAACTGCCCAGTAGTCTTCCAAAATATCACAATCATGAAAGGCAAAGGAATCTGAGGAAGTAAGTGTTCTAGATTAAAGAAGACTTAAGAGATATGACAACTTAATGTAACATGCGATTCTGGACTGGAACATGAACTAGGGTAATTTTTTTTTTCTAAAGAAGATTTTGGGTCAACTGGCAAAAATTTGAATCAGATCTATGGGTTAGCTGATAGTATTACTTCAGAACAAATTTCTTGATTTAAATAATTGTGCTGTGGTGATTTAAGAGGTTGTCTTTAAGGAAATAATTAGAGGTAAAGAAATGGTATTTTTATAAATCTCAAATATTTCAGAAAAAAATATATCCAAATCCACTGTTTTTACAAAACCAATTTTACATGCTTTTACCCTCTATTAAATTACACATGGATTCACTGGATGCCAAGAGCCAGTTTGTTCATTTTTGAAGGATTGGGCATGCATTAGCATTTTAGAAAACATGAATAAAATATTGGAAATGATGTTTCCTATATTCGCTTTAGGGAAAATCTGGTTTGGGACGATTATTACTCTATAAGCCATATGTGTGGTTTGAAACCCTCTTATATCTAGAAGTTGGCTTGGCTTCTGTAGGTCACATGAGAAAGGTAGGTCTGATGATAGTCAATCAACACAATATGCCTGTCAGTTCTCAACCTTGTCAGCTCTAATCCCCAGCATTACTGGTCACTTCTTAGCCAGTCCTGAGCATCTTGGAAGCCCAGGATGTAATGGACTCTGATCCCTTGGTGAGTTAGACTCTGTCACTATACTTACCTGCATGTGCTTTCTACCACATTGCAACTCTCAAGTTCTTGAAACTCTCTCTCTATGACCTCAAACTAACCCATGACATACTGTTTCCAGGAATATATGGATCCTCAGATTAAAAGAGGCACATTCACACTCCCAACCCTCTATACTTCTACTTTTAAAATTGGAAAAATTAAAAATTTCCACTTTCATATTATTTTGATGTTTTTAATGCTAGACTAAGCCTTAAGCCCTGATGGTTTCTAAGGGATAGCTTTTTGGGAGAAATATAGCATAATTGATCAAATTAATTATCATCCAAGCAACATAAAAGGAGAATATTAAATAAGAAGCTTACATATTCTTATATATTATAAGAATAAGTTGATTTTTCCTGATTCACCCTTGGGGATGAAAATCTTTTCTTAAAATAATCCTCAGATTTGTTCACTATAAATTTGATACCCCATATAATGTGAGCATTGATGAAAGAGGATTTTAAATACTTCCATGATTTGTCACTGGGGGAAATACTCCATTTTACAATATGCTGTACAGTGCAAAGCCCTTAACTGCCCTTACTTTTAAAACCAGAGATATGGTCATCTAAACTCCTCGTTGATAAGGACCGTCAAAAGACCAATAACTAAAAGCAAACAATAAAAAGCTAAACACAGACACAGTCCATTGAAATGCCTCAGATACACAATAATTTATTATTTCATTATAAAACTTTACTGTTTGTAAAAGTTTTCACCAATGTTTTCTAAAACTCAGAAGTATCCCTTAACTCCATGACCATTCCAGCCTCCACATCAGGACATCTTTCTTTTTATTCTACCATAGTTTCTGAGCATTATATATCCCTTATACTTTCACATCTAGTAAATTGTGCTATTTTGACCCCCTCAACCTATAATTCCTTCATCAATTACAACCTCCCAATTTCCCGGTTTCTGCAAAATTCTTATCTGCCTTTTAAGCTACAAGTACAATATCAACTTCTCACTCACAACCCTCTCAGTAAGTTAAAATTAAATGTCTCATAAGCACCCCATGGCACTTTCACAAATACAGACTACAGAAGATCTCACATGGCTTTTAATAATATTAGGTTGATGTGGTAGTTATTTTTACATGTCAACTTGGCTGGACTATCGCATTCAGATATTTGATCACACATAATTCTACAAGTTTTTGTAAAGACACTTTTTTATGGGAAATTAAAATTTAAATCAGCAGACTGTGAATAAAGACTACCATCCATAATGTGGGTGGGCCTCATCTAATCAGTTGGAGGACTTAACAGCACAAGACTTACCTCCCGCTAGGAGGGAATTCTGCCAGAAGCCTTCAGACTTGAACTGCTTTGCTTTTCCTCCCTTGTCACTCCATCTAGACAGAGATATGAATATAAATATATACACACATCTTACTGGTTCAGTTTCTTTGGAGAACCCAGACTAAGCTAATATAGCAGAGGATACTGGCATGCTTTATTTTGGTTCTCTGCATTTTTCTGCATCTATAAATTTTTCAGTAACTGCAATCCCACTGATATTTAGATATAAAAAAATTCAGAGGCCTTTTGTTAAATTGGATGCACATACTGTAAAATGCTATTATCTTATCGTGTCTTTCATCATTTTTTCTTTACATGAGACTCTATTTTCAAGCATTCTGTAAAGAACTGTATTACTTATGTTAAACAAAAAGTTACATTCAGTGACAAAAGCATCAAAAATCCCTTTAAGTGAACTGGAGATTCCATTTATCTCTAGGGCTCCATGCACCCTGATTTGAAGACAAATGAATAAATACTTGAGGTCAGCCATTTTGGAAAATCAGTAAGAAATGAGAAAAACTATGGTGAACTGGAGAATGCATACTGCATCAACAAACGGCATTAGCTATAGGCCCAGTAGATTATAATTACAAGTTTTAAAACTATGTTAGCCTCTTATTTTGTTCAAAACATAACAATTTTAAAATGATGACAACTAAGTAAAAAAATAATAATAATAACCACTTTGCTTTCCAAACAAAGAAACCACTGAGGACTCTGGTTTCTGGCCTCAGGCTGATTCTCTTTAAAAACTGATTTAACTTGTCAGAAATAGATTGATTTTAGTACACTCCACTGAGAATATCATCTTTCAGAATGGTATTGAATGCTTATACATGTTGACTATGATATGAATTTCAGAGGCAGAATTAAAGAACTCCACATATCTATTGATGAATGATAATTAACTGCACTTAAAGCAGAGTGGTTCTATGATAATCTCTCTCACTTCAGGCAATTCAAGGGATCTTCCAGCTAAAAATTACTCATTCACATAACTCTAGGCTATTTTAAAAATATATATGAACAATAAATTTAAGAAGTATCAAGGAGATCTCTTGCTGACACAGTTCATTTAGATCAGTAGTATTCTAAGGGGGCCTGTATCACTCACTCCAGGGGAACATTTTAGGTTATCAAAGTGATAGGGGTGGAAAGCTACCAGAATCAAGTACACAGAGGTCCATAAATGCTCCAGATTATACCAAATGTAAAGAAATATCCTGCCCCTCTGTGACTTTCAAACATCCCCATGAATGTTCATGAACACGAAAAGCCTCTTTATCTGTGAGGACAGATAACCTCATCTCATTTTATAAACACAAAGCACTTTTGGAAAGTTTTAAAATAACCTGAATTTTCTGGAAATCCAACTTCTAGGTTTATTAAGGAAGGGTGTGCTTTGCTCTCCAGAATGTTACCAAGAATTTCTCAGTATTCCCAAAAATTATGCCAGTGAAGTCATTGCTGCTTATAGTATTTGAGTAGCCCACATTACACATCTATGTCTATTGGTATGAACAGCTGTCACAAGTCCATAGACTCTATGGAGATGACATACAAGTATGTGAATACTTCATCATGTCTTCTAGAATAGTCATACCTAAGAATTTACATAATAAAAATATCTTTCTTAAAAAATAAAGTGTTTGGTATTTAATGTCTCCTTTATATTATAGCACTTTTGAAAATTTATGTCAGTAGGTCCTATTACCTATTAATTTTATTTCAAGATATTAAATGAGGCATTAAAATATTAATATTAAAAGAGACTGTTAGGTCCAATTGAGTTGAAAAACACTAATTTAGAATATATCCTGATTGATGAGCCTAATCCATATTCATGTCCTCAAGGTGAGAAATACAGCGCAGTCATTCCACCTCTGAAATGAAATGTTTTCTTTTTGTCAAATTATGGACTTATCACAGAGTGGAGCATCATTTCACAAAACTTTGTGAAAACTTTCTTGTTTAAAAATTCAACGACTTGATTTCCCACCTAATTTTTCATAATCATGGAGCAGGATTTAGTATACTTATTTTATCACTCTTCACTGTTATGGTTTGTGCTGTCTCAAAAAAGAAATAGTAAAACACACTTAGAGCACTCATGAAGCATTTTTAAAATTTTGTTTCTGTGCACACCATTACTAAACAACCTGTTACTAATGACACTTCAAACACTATTACAGCCTGTTAGCAAAATCAGATCCCTGTGAGCTACGGTGCCGTCCTCTACTTTTAGACTGTGTACAAGACACTTGGCATCCAAGGCTTAAATTGTTAAACTCTCCTCTCAGTGAGATCTAACTAATAATCCCATTCTAGGAGAAATAGAGAAGACTTTTTATTAATGATTTAAGAAGGGATAAATTCTCCTTTAAATTGACCTTCAGAACTTTTTGGAAGTTCTACCTGGAGGTGAGATGTAGCTATATGCTTATCAAAACCACTTAAAGTCAGTCATCATCTTAAATGAAGCATGCAGCTTCTGAAAGAAAACAAGGGGAGTGGTAAATATAGAAAGGGGCCACACACCTGGCCAGCCAGATGAGCTAAATTAATTCTGGATGAATCAACAGGTTGAGGCAGCTATAACACAATTTCATCTGCCAGAAATATCTTCCTACAATGTCATCTCAATCTACTTAAGCTATTCAAGTCTTCAGTAGACATTCTCCTCATTATGTTGTTATGCTCTTGAAAACCCAATTAGAATGCAGCATAATAAATGACCAACAAGTAAATGAATGAAGATATTCTCCCTCCATCTTTTGCTTTCTCAGGGCTACCACCACTGCCCCAGTAATTTTAGACAAGACTATAGCTCTCATTTCTTTCTAATCATTTCACATAACATCTAGCTCATTCCTGTTTTCATTAGCTATTTAAATAAAAAAAGTACCCTATCCCATTTTCCCCCTTTAAATGTATTCTCTGGCATCTCCAAATAAATCTCATTGTGTCACTTGTCTGACCTACAAAGTCAAAACATCTTAATCTGACATTATTGAACAAGTTGGAATGGATGAGTTAACATACTGAAACAGCTTTAACTCATTATTTTCATAGTCTTACTGAAATGTAACTCATATACCATAATTCATTTAAAGTACACAATTCAATCCTAAAAGAGACCTCATACCCATAAACAGTCAATCCAAAACCTCCCTCCCCTACCCTAGCCCTAAGCAATATTAATTTTCTTCCCATCTCCATTAATTTGCCTACTGTGGACATTTCATGTAAATAAGTCATACGATAAATGGTCTTTTGCAACTGAGTTCTTTTACTTAACATATTTTCAAGATTCCTCCAAGTTTTAACAGGTATTGGTACTTCGTTTTTACAGATAATCTACTATACGGTTATACCACACGTTATCCATTCATTAATTGATGGAAATTTTGGTTTCCACTTTTGGCTCATATAAACAATGGTGCTATAAACATTCACGTACAGGCTTGTGTGCAGACACGTTTTCATTTCTCTTCAGTATAGGCCTAGGGTATGTTGCTAAATCATATGGTAACTACATTTAACCATTTGAGAAACCACCAACAACATTCCAAAGTATGTGCACCATTTACATTCCCACCAGCAATGTACAAAGATGCCAATTCCTATACATCCATGCCAAATCTTGTTCCTCTCTTTTTCCTTATAGTGATCATAAAGGAGTTAAGCGGTTTTGATCTGTATTTCCCTAATGACTAAGGATGTTGAGCATCTTTTCATGTTCTCATTGGTTTGGGTACACCTTCTTTGGAGAATTATCTATTCAAGTTCTTTCTCAATTTTAAATTGGGTTATTTGCCTTTCTAATCAAGTTGTGAGAGTTGTTTATATATTCCATATACTAGTCACTTATCAGCTATATGATTTACAAATATTTTCTCCCATTCCGTGAATATTTTTCTTACTTCTTTGGTGATGTCCTTCGAAGCAGAAAAGTTAATTTTGATATAGTGCAATTTATATTTTCTTTTGTCATGTGTTTTTGATATATCCATGAAATCATTATTTACCCCAAGTTCATGAAGATTTACTCTTATGTTTTCTTCTAAGGGTTTTATGGTTTTAGCTCTTACATTTAGGTCTACTATCTGTTTGGAGTTAATTTTTTTGTGGGATCTTTGTAAGATGCTGTTGAATTTGTTGTGAGTTAATTTATTATATGCTTTATTTTAAAAATGGTCATACCAGTGGGTAGAGAAAATGTAACAGCGAATGCAGCCTCCCTTAAAAAGTGCTAATTATGGTGTGTCACCATTCAGTGTTTGCCTTAAGAACCCCAATCCGGGTTTTAATTTTCACTGTCACAGATATTTTTAAGGATGATAGTGGCCACTAAGTTCCATGTACTTTATATGGCACATTAAGAGGAACCCTTGGATGTCTACATGATACTGGGCAACTCATCCTTTGGACTTCAATTTCCTCATTCATGAAATGGTGACATAATAGGGCTCTTAAAGGAGTGTAACAGAAAATAATAAAAAGCATGTAAAGTGTTCAGAATTGTACTTGGTACATAATAAGCATATTAATTCTCTTTAACAATACCATTCTTGTTGTGTTAATATTATTATTACTATCTCATTTAATCCCCACAACAGACTCTCTTGCACCAGGTTGTGCCAGTTATGAAAACAAATACAGTAAAACCTTGGTTTGCAAGCATAATTCGTTCCAGAAACATGCTTGAAATACAAAGACTTGCATATCAAAGCAAATTTCAAGAACCATTGGCTCAGTTGTGATCATGTGATGTTCAGTGTCACATACTACTCATATTGCATGACATCGCTTGTTTACCAAATTAAAATTTATTAGAAATATTTGCTCATCTTGCGGAACACTTACAGAACAAGTTACTCACAATCCAAGGTATTAATTGTATTTCAAAACAGGTCACTGAAAACAAAGACCTAGATGCAGAAGTAATAGAGAGAGTGACAAAAGGGCAAGGTGAGGTAACCCAAAGAATAAAAATTAGTCAACTGCTGACAGTTCTAAAGCTGGAGGAATAAAAAGGCTCAGTTATTTTAGTTGATCTCAGAAGATACAATTACCAATAGAGCTTGGAAACTTGGAACAGGTGATGTCTGAGAGGCTATCCAAGCAAGGACAGGAAACATGGAGGAGGGGGCGACCCTAGAAAGGAGGGCCCCAGTGGAAATGGGACTAGAGAAAAGAAAATATTCTGATGTAATGACTACTCACTCCTGTCCTCCAGGTCCTGACAGTGGTATCCATTGGCTAAACCTAACCAAAAGGAAGCTCCCCCCCCGCCCCCGCCCCACCTCCAGGAAATGTAGTATGCCTGGGAAAAGCAGTATGCAGTAAAGGGCTGAGAAGAGATCTGAGCACAAACAAGCAGACATCCAGCACAGAGGCTAAGTATGTGTTAAGGATCTTGTCTCCTATGACTTCAGAGTGAGGATTCGGCCTGGGAATTCTCTTTTCACCATAATATAAAAACCTCTCTAGAATGCTTAAGAAAAAAAGCACTGGAGGATGGCTGGCATACTCCCAGGAACAGTAATTTGATAGTAATTAATTTAGTAATTTAAGGTGGCAGTCTGCTTTCCCTTTAACGGAGACTCAGATTGTTTCACTAGTCCTAAAATCATACAACTACATTGATTATTTCTGTCACTGCTTGAAAGAGCCATTATTCTAGCAGTGGAGAGACAGAGAGAGAGATACCTTGAGTTTAGTGAGTTGATCGTTTTACTCAGTTTGTGGTATACTGTCCCACACAAGGACCCAGTTTTGTGTCTTAATTGGTTGAATAATTGAGTAATACTCCCTTTTCTCTACACCCTACTCACTTTTCTCCTCTTGCCTTCAGTCACCATTTAAATTGTTTTACATGTTTCTTGCAAAATGTACATTGCTTTATGTAAACACACTTTTTAGTGCATGTAAAGGTAGTAAGTTTTAGTTATCATTCTGCTTCATTTTTTTTTAACGTTTATTTTTGAGACAGAGACAGAGCATTACTTTTGAGACAGACAGAAACAGAGCATGAACGGGGGAGGGTCAGAGAGAGGGAGACACAGAATCCGAAACAGGCTCCAGGCTCTGAGCTGTCAGCACAGAGCCCGACGTGGGGCTCGAACTCACGGGCTGTGAGATCATGATCTGAGCCGAAGTCGGCCGCTTAACCCACTGAGCCACCCAGGCACCCCATCATTCTGCTTAATTTTTATCACTAAACTCCATCCATGCTCTTAAGATCTATGTAAGTTGCTTCTTGTACATCTCATGTTGCTTCGAAACACTCATAACGTTTTCAGTTGTGTATCTGCAGTGCTTTACCTGAACACTCTCTGAGATACACACGCAGATTGCCTGTGTCTCCCAGGCATACAATCGACACTTCAATAAACATCCCGCACATACACTCTCATGTGCCTTGATGAAAATTTCACTGCAGTAGAAACACAGTCACAAAATTGCTAAACCTTAGGTATATATGTACATACGTATATTTATATACATATATTTATATTTATACATATATACATATGCATATGCATATATAAATATGTATATGTATACACACAAACACATATATATTTAATTTTACTAAGCAGTGCATAGTGCTTCCCTGAATGGCTGCACTGGGCTACAGCTTCAAAAGTAATGATGAGGATTTCTAGGTCCCCAAATCTCTGACTGCACTTGGCACAATCCAGCTTTCTAGTTATTGCCCGTCTAACAGCTGTAGAGTGATCCCGTTTTCTTTCCATTTGTATTTCTCAAACAATAATTTAGACAATCTCACCACAAGCTTGTTATTTTCTTGGGTTGTCTCTTTAGTAAAGTGCTTGTAAAAATCTTTGATCCATTATTTTCTGGAGCTGGAGTTCTATTTTCCTGCATTATTTGCAGGAGATCATTTTATATAAAACATAAAACACGTTTTGATTTTAGACATTACAAATCTATTTTTCCATTTTTTAACTTTGAATTAAATTTGTCTAACGTTCTTCACTGAAAAAGAACAGAAATCCTTAACTTTTATACAAACTCATTAAATTTTGCCTTATGGTTGGTATTTTTGAAATTTTAAAAATGTTTGGTTATTTATTTTTGAAAGAAAAAGAGGACAAGCAGGGGAGGGGCAGAGACAGGGAGACAGAATCCGAAGCAGGCTCCAGGCTCTGAGCTGTCAGCACAGAGCGTGATGTGGGGCTTGAGCTCACAAACTGTGAGATCAGAACCTGAGCTGAAGGCAGGTTCTCAGTCACAACTGACTGAGCCACCCAGGTGCCCTGTAGTCTTGAAATTTTAAGGAGTCCTTACCTCTCAATCATACCCTGATGCCTTTTCTATTAACATTATTGTTGTACCATTCAAATTTTGGCCTGTACTCTAGTTAGAATACACCTCTCGCTGTGGTGGTAGATAATAATCCAGTTTTATTTTTTTTTTTTTTTTTTTTTTTTTTTTTTTATATGAAGTTTATTGACAAATTGGTTTCCATACAACACCCAGTGCTCATCCCAAAAGGTGCCCTCCTCAATACCCATCACCCACCCGCCCCTCCCTCCCACCCCCCATCAACCCTCAGTTTGTTCTCAGTTTTTAACAGTCTCTTATGCTTTCTCAACAATAGCCAAATTATGGAAAGAGCCTAATCCAGTTTTATTTACTCCATATAGGGATCTCTTTGGCCCACCACCATCTTTGAAACAATCCATTTTCCCCATCGATGTGTGTGACACATGTATGAAACTCCTATCCACGTCTGTTTCTGAACATACTTTGGTGTTTCATTTGAATTTTTTCTTGCTTTGACAGCGCACTCTATTTCTATGACTTTGTTTTTTATCTTAATATCTGGCATGGTTAGTCCTCCATCTTTACTCTTATTTTTAAAGATTGGCCTAGTTATTCCTGAATTTTCACTTATCCATACACTTTTTTAAGGTAAAAAAATGAGTTCAGCAACTTCCTTAAACATTATACTATAATTTTGATGGGTATATTATTAAATTTTTGAATGAATTTGGGGAAAATGGGTATCTTTACAATATTTTTTCATCTCAATCAAGAGCATGGAATATTTTGTGTTCTGTTAGTTTTAAACTTCAGCTATAAAGAGCTATTTTTCTTAAACTAATCCCTGTATTATTAATGACAATGTGTTCTGGGGCACCTGGGTGGCTCAGTCGGTTAAACATCCGACTTCGGCTCAGGTCATGATCTCGCGGTGAGTTGGAGCCCTGCGTCGGGCTCTGTGCTGATAGCTCAGAGCCTGAAGCCTGTTTCGGATCCTGTGTCTCCCTCTCTGACCCTCCCCCGTTCATGTTTGTCTCTGTCTCAAAAATAAATAAATGTTTAAAAAAAATGACAATATATTCTTTTATTAAATATTCTAATTGGTTATTTCTCATCATTTTTATGGAATAATCTTGTTATCAGCAACATAGCAGGTGAACATTTTAAAAATTCTTAATTCTGATAGTTTGTGTGGAGTCTGCCAGTTTTTCTAGGTAAGTCATTTATCTACAAAAAAAGTGTCTATTTTATTGTTCTGTATTCCAATCCTATTTCTGGTTTCCTTCTCTAATACTGGCTAGGTCTTCCTATCCTAGATTAAAATGCAGTAGTGATAATAAATATACTTGGTTTGTTCCAAATCATAAAAAGAACACATTTCAGTTACTACAATAAGTGTTATATTTGCTGTAGGGTTAGAACACAAATTTACCAAGATAAGGAAGTTCCTTTATATTCTTGGCTTAATAGAATTTTCTATTTTAAATTGATAAAGAGCTGTATCAAATATTTATTCTATACTGTTTAAGATAATTGTATAAATCCTTCTTTAATCGACTTATGTGGAAAACAATATTGATAGATTTTCTGAATTGGGGACATTTTTGCATTTCTTGGATAACCTTACTTGATGATGATGATAATGATTATTATGTATTTTAGATAGAGAGCGTGAGTAGAGGAGAAGGGCAGGTGGGGGGAAACAGAATCTTAAGCAGGCTCCACACACAGCATGGAACCCCACTTGGGGCTTGATCCCATAACCTTGGGATCATGACCTGAACCATAATCAAGAGTCAGATGCTCAACTGACTCAGGCACCCAGGTGTCCCATGTTGTATTATTTTAATAAGGTATTAGATTTAATATTTTGGATATTGTCATCTATTTAAGAGAAAGGGAAATTCTTCTACGTGATTTTGTAATCAACATTATATTATCTTCATAAAACAACATAGGCACAAGTGCTCCTGTTTTTGTATTCTCGTCCATGAGAAAGGAAAAAAAATAAAAGATCCTTGACCATTTGGTAGGACTCACATGTAAAACCATCTAATCCTGGAGCGTTTTCAAAGAAGTGGGTTTATCAACTTCCCAAAGAATCAATTGGTTTGATTTTTATTTACCTAGTGAAGTTCTTCTCTGTTTCTCTTTGCACCAATTTAAACATTTTATATTTTTCTAGATGATATACTTCACATCTTCAACTGTATTTGCACATGCAGTTATGTTATTTTCTCAATTATTTGTTGCATACAAATTCTTTATCTCACTTTGCATTTTATTTACATCCTCTTTTTGTTTTGACTATGTTACCAATGGTCTATTTTATTAACCTTTTAAAAGTATAATGTCTGATTATGGTAATTTTCTGTATTAATGTTAGTCATTATTTGATTTCTACCCTTATATTTTCTTTTATATATTGAAGTATAATTAATATGCAGTATATTATTTTATAATACAGTGATTCAACAATTCTATACATTGCTCAGTGCTGATCACATTAAGTTTACTCTTAATTTCCTTTATCTGTTTCACCCAGCAGTGTCTATAATAGCCAAGCTATGGAAGTAACCCATGACCTTTTCTCATTTTAAAAAATGTGCAAGTTTTCTGTGATTTTTTTACATTAAGTATTTATTCTATTGATTCTGCCTTTGAATCAATGGCTTTAAAGGATTTACATTTATATTACAAATTTTAGAACATATTTATTTATACTATTCCTTTTTTTTTTGTTTGACTTTGTCCTTTACTTTTACACTTTCTTTCATTTTTATATTGCTCTTTGTGTTTTCTGGGTTTGTTTCAAGTTTTTATTCAAATTCTAGTTACTTAACATGTAGTGTAACATTGGTTTCAGGAGTCAAATTTAGTGATTCATCAGTAACATGTAACACCCAGTGCTCATCACAGGTGCCCTCTTTAATACCCATCACCCATTTAGCCCATCCCCTGCCTACTTCCCCTCCAGCAACCCTCAGTTTGTTCTCTATAATCAATAGTCTTTTATCATTTATCTCCGTTTTTTTCTTCCTTTCCCTATGTTCATCTGTTCTGTTTGTTATATTCCATAAATGAGTGAAATCAGATGGTATTTGTCTTTCTGTTGGGTAGATCAATATTTCTCTTCTTGGTTTAAAATTTAAATATGCTACTGTGAAGAGATATCTATACCCTCATTTTTACTGCAACAGTTTTCACAACAGCCAAGATATGGAAACAATCTAAATGTCCCTTAATGGATAATAAAAATGGGATATCTATACACAATAGAGTATTATGCATCCATAAGAAAGGAGGATATCCTGCCATTTGCAACAACATGGAAGGATCCTGAGTACATTATGCTGAGCGAGCTAAGTCAGAAAGAGAAAAGTACTGTAGGACATCACTTACATGTGGCATCTAAAAAAAAAAAAAAAAAGACGAACCCATAAAAAACAGAACAAGCTGGTAGTTGCCAGGGTTAACAGAGAATGGGAAATGGGGAGGGAAGACATTTGTTTAAGGGTACAAATTGGAAACAAGTGGTAAATAAACCACAGTAATCTAATGTACTGTGTGATAAATAAAGACAACAAACAATATTGCACTACAACTTTGTAATGTGATACATATGGCTACAAAGGTAATATTATAAATATAAATGTATCAAGTAACACACTGTGCACCTGAAATTCAAGGTTACAGGTCAAATATATTAAAGAAATAAATAAAATTGAAGCATTCTGTTTTGCCCTTACATGTTTGCCCTTCGATTAAGATGCACGGCATATTTATTTAGCCCTACTGATATTTAAATTTTTAATGTTTATTTGGAGCACAAGCAGGGAGGGGCAGAGAGAGAGAGGGGGAGACAGAGAATGCAAAGCAGCCTCCAGGCCTTTCTTTTAATTCTTCTAGAATTTTTCTTAGATACAACTCATTTTTACCAGATATTGATTTGCCCATGATTAACATACATTTTTTCACTTTCTCCCAAATTTGTTTAATTATAAAAAAGCATTTGAAACCAGTTTTTGCATTTCACTCATAATTACCATGGCAATTTGGTCAAAATGTCCTAAAAAAGACTTGCCCTTGCAAGCAAAATATAGTACAGAAGACAAAAAAATAAAATCCTTTTTTGTTTCCACAATTTCTTACTGTACAAGGGAAGGATGTATCTTGATATAATAAAGGGTTAAACTCTCTCTGAAAAGTCATAAATTTTAGGTCTTCCTTTTCAACAGATGAATTCAGCATCCTTTTGCAAAACTTAAAAAATTGCAAGAACCTTTTATTTTAGAATGACGTCAGAACTTTCAACAGAAGACGAACTGAAAGTTTAACTTCAATTTGAAGATGTGGCAGAATTTGTTTTAATCGGAGTTTTAACTGAAGTAGGTAAATTGAAGTAGGCATCAACTAAGGGCTTATAAGTTACCAATTCAGGATCCTGAAATAATCATATTGTTCAAGAAATAATCAACCTTTAAAATTCAGGAATGTGTACAGATACAGCAAAATCACAAGAAGTCCACGGATATAATTACACTTTTAAAAAGAGTAATTTAGAATATATCTATTTTTTATCAGTTTCAGAGACATAGTTGAATAATAAAATATGTATGTGAGGCAACAGGGTGTAGATGAGAACTTTATTTTCTGATCAATTTTTCTGTGCACTTAAAATTTATTTAAAGAATAAAGGTTATTAACTTTTAAAAACTAAATTAGTGACTGGCATCATCATGCCAAATATCTCCACTAAAACTGGACCTAAAAATATCCTTAAAATAATTGCACTATCCACTTTGCAAAGAAACACAATAGGACAAAGCCATTTAATAACTCCTTCACTGATCTGTACACAGTAGAGTACTCTTCCTTGGAAGAGGGATTACTAGTATAGACATGAATCTTCCTTTGTTCAGTATGCACAGATTAATGACTATATGCTCATTCATAAAATATTTCATAATAATAATTATGTGACATTACTCTGGGGATTCAGAGCAAACTGTAATGGTCATAAAAGATACCTGGAATCAGTTAAAGTTGTAGGTAACAATCTAGTGCAGAAGCATTCAGTACCACTAGGTATTTCAACATTTATCATTTCTTTTTTTTTTTTATTTTTTTTAACGTTTATTTATTTTTGAGACAGAGAGAGACAGAGCATGAGTGGGGGAGGGTCAGAGAGAGAGGGAGACACAGAATCAGAAGCAGGCTCCAGGCTCTGAGCTGTTAGCACAGAGCCCGACGCGGGGCTCAAACTCACGGACCGTGAGATCATGACCTGAGCTGAAGTCGGACGCTTAACCGACCGAGCCACCCAGGCGCCCTTCAACATTTATCATTCCTTAAGTAAAACTCTGTTAAATTACTTCCACAGATTAAAGTTCTCTTAGTATGCAGCAGCTTTAAATAACCTCAACAGAATAACCAAAATCTAATACTGTTAACCCAGGCCCCACCAAATTTAAGGACATAAGATTATTCTGTCAGTAACCTCTTGGACTCAATGCTCATTATGCTGTACATATTCAATAGTTTAAAAATGGCTTATTTTCCAGCTTCAGGAAAAAGAAGTAATGGATTTAAATCCCATATCCACCATCTGGGCTCTAGGTTTTCCTCCTTCACACGGGAGGTTGTTGGTGTCTGGGGGGCTACTGCCTGTTTGAATCCCAGCCATAGTGTTTACCCAACAAAAGTTCCTGAACACTCTTGAGCTGTGATTTCCTTTTCTATTAATAGTAGCTGACACTATAGTTATACAATGTGCCAAGAATTCTTATGGATTTTGACCTTGATTCTTATGGAATTTGACCTTCATAATAAACCCATTCTTATATCCTATTTTTATTCCCATTTTTTTAATAGTGGATACCAAAGCACTGATACTAAAGTTTCTTGCTCAAATCACACACTAGGTCAGTGACTGGCACTGATACTGAGGGAGTCTGATTTCAGAGTCAGCGTAAGCTTTCCTACAGGATTGCTGTGAAGATTAAGAGACATCAACTCTTTAAAGCATTTATATGAGTTATAGTTTTTCAGTAATCACTGGATAAATGTTAACTACTAATCAAGTATAATAATATGCGTTCAAGAGATGGGAGGGTTAGGCCTTAAGTTTAGACTTTTGATGTAAGAAAGTATATTTATTAATATAGGCATATAAGTTTACATCTTTCATGTGTTTTTTATGATTTCATGAGAAAAATGAGTGGGGGAGGGGCAGACAGAGAGAATCTCAAGCAGGCTCTGTGCTGTCAGCACAGAACCAGATGCCAGGCTTGAACCTCAAAATTGCTAGATCATGACCTGAGCCAAAATCAACAGTTGGACACTCAATAGATTGAGCCACCCAGGCACCCCTAAATTTTCATCTTTCTTTGCAAAGATATTAATTTCTTATAACTAAGAATTTAAATTATACAATGGTTTTGGTAACCATTTTATGACTTTTTTTTTTTTTTAAGAGAGAGAGAAAGCACAAGCAGATGAGGGGCAGAGGGAAAGGGAAAGAGGATCTTTGAAGGCTCCATGCCCAATCCAGATCCTGATGTGGGGCTCAGGCTCAGGACTGTGATATCATCATCTGAGCCAAAACCAAGAGTTGGACGCTGAATTGACTGAGCCATCCAGGTGCCCCACATTTCTTCATTTCTTTAAATTTGTAAGATACATTAAAAAATGAAGACCCAGACAATGAAATATGATTTGGCAACAGAAAGGAATAAAGTGCTGATCCATGCTACAAGGATGAACCTCACAAACATCATACTGAATCAAAGCAGCCAGACACAAAGACCACATATTGTATGATTCCATTTATATGAAATATCCATAAAAGGAAAATCTATGGGGACAGGAAGTAGATTAGCAACTGCCTGTGACTGGAGGTGGGAATGAGAGTGAATGGAAATGGGCAGGAAGTTTCTTTTGTAAATGATGGAAATGTGGCACATTGTACTACAACCTAATTTTATTGTGGTATTTAGTGTATTTTATGGTATGTATTTTTTATATTCCAATAAAGCTATTAAAGAATATGGAAGTAACCTAGGTCTCTCTTTTCCTCTGTGAGCACCCATAATTAAATACTTGAATGCCCTTAAGCAATTCTCTTTTGTTTCCTCATTCTATCTAGGCTACTTCCTTATCTATCTTTTTTTTTTGTTTCATTTTTAACAGTTTTACTGAGGTATAATACATAAAAACTGCATACTTAACACATACAATTTGATGAATTCGAACATACGCATACACCTGTGAAACTATCACCAGAGTTAAGGTAATAAACATATCACCTCCAAAAGTTTTCTCCTGCCCTTTGTGTAGTGTATGCGGTAAGAAAACTTAAAAGCAGATCTAGCCTCTTTAATTTTTTAAGTGTTCATTATGTTAACTATAGGCACTATATTGTACAGCAGACCTCTAGAACTTACTCTACTTGTACAACTGCAGTTTTAAAATCACAGAACAGCAACTCCCCAGATAACCCTCCTCCTAGGCCCTTGTAACAAACATTCTATTCTCTGCTTCTTTAAATTTGACTTATTTAAGATAGTTCCTATAAGTAAAAGCTCTATGTGTCTTCCAGGTTTATTCATGGTATTATATATGGCAGAATTTCCCCTTTTTAAGACCAAATAATATTCCATTCTATGTGTATGCAACATTTTCTTTATCCATTGATCCGTCAATTGACTTTACTTCCTCATCTAATAGTCCTATCCTTGATGACTGATACCATGCCTTTTTTAATCATTGTATTTCCACTAGGCACTTTGCAAACATCTGTTTAATAAATGAACAAAGGGGGTTCTTTTTTTTTTTTTTAATTTGAGAGACACACAGACACACACACACACACACACACACACACACACACACAATCTTAAGCAGGCTCCGTGCTCAATGTGGAGCCCAATGTGGGGGCTTGATCCCCCAACCCTGGGATCATGACCTGAGCTCCAATCAAGAGTTGGACGCTCAACTGATCGAGCCACCCAGGAGCCTCAAAGGGTTACTTTTCTTATGGTTCTATATACTTAATACTTTCAATAAGCCCTGAGTGATTTTTCTTCATGTTGCACATGGAAAAATAAAGGCTGGGCAGGTGAACTAAACAGTATCAGATTATGTAATGTGTAAATATTTGCAGGCAGAATTTGTCCTAAGAATGATGATTGTGTCTAGAGTGTATCTGAACAAAAGCCTTAAGTGTATCTTTTTTCCAGCCCAGGATTGACATACTCTGCAGGAAAGACACATATCCCTAATTTAGTCTAAACTTCTGAAGGCTGTTCAGTTTGACTTTAACCTTCCCTGAAATGCAGAAGCCACTTGTCTATTACAAGCAGTACTATTTCTTTAATTTCCTAAGTCTGACAGAGGCTTTATTAGTCTATGTCTGATCATGAGCCAAGGTCAGCATCCTTCAACATCCAAACTAAAGGCAAAGTGACACAAGTTCTAAAAGAGATAAAAAGAGAATTATAAAGCATTCACGTCCTGAAAATGCTGATGCAGATTTCTTTAGTGCTTTTTTAAACAAATGTTAAAATGGTTTAGGAATTTTTAAGGAAATTAGCCAGAATTTTTGGCAGCTTTGCTTAAGAGAGTAAACTTCTGTGGAAGGGTAAGAATAAATGTATAATGAAATATAGACATTTCAGCTCTAGGGTATGGATGGTGAGTATTTACATCACTTGGAATTAAAAAAACCCTCTTATCTCTGTAGATATATAAAATTGGGCTTTTAAAAGAAGAAAAACTATATAGTTTGGATGTGAAAGAAAGTAAGGATTAATGTAACAATTTACAATCTACCCTTCTATTAGGGAAATCTCCCAAAATGAGAATTACAATCTTTATTTAGAAATCTAGCCCCATGTGGATTTTTCTACCTTAATAAGCTCATCTCAACTATTTTTTAAGTACATTTGAAAAGCTAATACCAAAACAAAGAGATAACTGAGATCAACAAAATAAAGTGGTATTTCCAGAATTCTAGGTAATTGAGTAATCCAAACAAGGTGGTAAAGATAAGGTTAAGAAACAAAACTTCCTTGTATTTCACCTGTGTCAATAAGAGGGGTGACTCTACACGTTTAATGAAACCCAGTAATTTGACAAAACACAAAGATTAAGTCCTGTTAATTATTACATCAAATCAGCTATTTGTGTTTTTAATCAAATTCTTCTATGCCTACAAAAAAATAAATGACATCTATTCTTTCAAGTAACTTTATATGTGTTAGCCCAATGTTCCAGAATCGGCTGGCATAAGATCATAATACATAACCAGCCAAGAATGATATTTTCCTTCTTGGAGTTTCTAGAGTACATACCTCCTGTATCACTTATCATCTAGTCTTTGCAGACATTCTTTATATTCCTGTCTAGTTTTATTATTGGTTCTTGTACAGTGATTTCTCATCCACTGTCATGACTTAGGCCCAGTCTAGATTGACACTTCCTATTGAAAGGGACTGGGTATTATATTTCTGAGGGTCCTCTACTGCCTCAAAATCAGGTGCTACACACTTGGCAGGCCATCAATACTATTTGCTGAATGACTGCAGGGAAGTTTCTGGGCTGAGCATTCCTGTTCAATTGCCTGAGACAGGGTAAACTGATGCTGCAGCCCTTTTATACTAAGACATATCTTCCATTCCTAGTTGCATGTTCAAGAGAAAAGTACATTCTTGTTTTTTGTTTTGCTTTACTCTGATGTTTTTCTTGTTTAAAATCAAAGAAATTTACTTTAGATATTTGCCGATTTGAAAAAAAAATGTATTTCTCACACACTAATATGAGAAAAACTAAAAATTCTAATACATTTCAAGCCAAATTAGAGACGTGACTTCTCTGTTTTCTTGAGACCTACTTTCAGACTTTAATGCACATTAAAACTCGTTCATTTCTCTATCATGGAAATGATGGAATCAAATGTTTTACCCAGAAGGAAATGTCATTTGTAACCAATTAGGACCTTAATTTGTGAATTGTTTTGTTTTACATTGTCTAATTTCAAAGTATTCATGAATGTGAGCTCTAGAAATTATGTTTTCAATAATTGCTTACTTCAAGTTTCTTGCTTTCTAGAGTTTGAAAGATGAGTAGTCATTTTTGTTCATAAATACATATTTATGTAAGTACATTTAATAAGGACTTATAAATATTCTAGTAGAAGTACTTATGTTTTTAAAAATATTTTTTACTGTTTACTTTTTGAGAAAGAGACAGAGTTCGAGTTGGGGGGAGGGGCAGAGAGAGAGGGACACACAGAATCCGAAGCAGGCTCCAGGCTCTGAGCTGTCAGCACAGAGCCTGATGCGGGGCTCAAACTCACAAACCATGAGATCATGACCCAAGACGAAGTCAGACGCTTAATCGACTGAGCCACCAAGGTGCCCCAGAAATACTTATGTTTTAAAATTATTGGTATACTTTAAGTATCTCCTATTTATAAAAGCATGAAATTCAGTATATTATCACAAATTGAATATATCATCAATAAGAAAATCAATGATTTCTACCCCTTAGAAGTAGATGAACTTTTTATTAAATTTTAATTAAAAATTATGTGAACAAGCCGTTGTTTCAAATTCAATAGTCTGCCTTTTGAAATATTTAACATGTATTTATGAGAACATATGAAATACCTTTTCGCTTTAAACATTTTTTTTTTTTAATTTTTTTTTTCAACGTTTATTTATTTTTGGGACAGAGAGAGACAGAGCATGAACGGGGGAGGGGCAGAGAGAGAGGGAGACACAGAATCGGAAACAGGCTCCACGCTCTGAGCCATCAGCCCAGAGCCCGACGCGGGGCTCGAACTCACGGACCGCGAGATCGTGACCTGGCTGAAGTCGGACGCTTAACCGACTGCGCCACCCAGGCGCCCCTAAACATTTTTTTTTAAATATTTATTTTTGAGGGAGGGGTAGAGGGGTAGAGAGAAGGAGACAGAGGATCTGAAGGGGCTTCAAACTGACAGCAGACGGCCTGATGCGG
This sequence comes from Lynx canadensis, assembly GCF_007474595.2. Classification (NCBI taxonomy): domain Eukaryota; kingdom Metazoa; phylum Chordata; class Mammalia; order Carnivora; family Felidae; genus Lynx; species Lynx canadensis. The sequence continues at coordinate 23,564,369 of NC_044321.2, forward strand.
GGCTGAAACCCATGAACCTGGAGACTGGGATCTAGGCCAAAGTCGAACCGTTAGGCGACTGAGCCACCCAAGCACCCCTCTTTTCCCTTTTTTGAAATGAAAACAATCTTTAATCTTTGTCTAAGATTTGTATAAGTCAGAAAGGCCCTCAGAAGAGACAAAAATTATAAAATGGCAGTTTCTTCAATTTTTTTTAACGTTTATTTATTTTTGAGACAGAGAGAGACAGAGCATGAACGGGGGAGGGGCAGAGAGAGAGGGAGACACAGAATCGGAAGCAGGCTCCAGGCTCTGAGCCATCAGCCCAGAGCCCGACGCGGGGCTTGAACTCACAGACCGCGAGATCGTGACCTGGGCTGAAGTCGGACGCTTAACCGACTGCGCCACCCAGGCACCCCTAAAATGGCAGTTTCTATATCTCAAAGTACTAATCAAGTAGGTATAATTTTAGTAACTGACAGTTCAATAGACGTACTAAGAAAACATGAAACTTGGCTTACTTCCTATTTCTTTCTATCTGTATTTATTTATAATTTGGAGTGCATGAGCATTTTAAAAAAATACTGAAATATGAGGCTTTCACAACTATGTTAGGATAAACATGAATTATTAAATACTGTGTCATATATTACTTAATGTTTCTCCTTATCTAACCGAACTATAAATCTTTTAAAGGCAATGTATCTTGTACTTCTCCATTTCTCACAGTTTTTTGCATGAGCCAATGTTCAATATCTGTTGATTTGATTTTGATCACAAATCTCACAAGAAAAATTTTCTCTTATTTCATAATGAGGATGAATTAGTAGAGAATGTGTCATTAAATAATGAAAAAGGTTTTTGTCTTCCCTTTAATTTGCTAAGGTATTCCTCCGAACAGTGTGACAAACTATTGAACAATGTAATTATGAGATCTCCATTTAGAATGAGGTGAAATTCTAAACTGAATAAACATACTATTCTGAAAGCATTATGCTTAATTCTAGGTGCCATAATATATGAAAGATGCCAGTCAGATTGACAATGAATCTCAAGGGTTGTTGTGAAAGCCAAGGAAAACAAAGAAATGAAGAATTCTACATTTTCTGGCATGATGAAAGGCAGTAATACATCCAAGTATTCAGAACAATCAAAACTTGGCAGATGAAAATAGTTCTTTAAAGCAAGAGTATTAATACCACCACTGGATGTGTATTTCTACCCCTATCCATGGCTTTGGCGTTTGTGATTATTACTTAACAGATGAATACACATGCAATAAAGATGACTTTGGAATAATAAGAAACAAGGATTTGTGCAGAGAACCAGGATGAAATCACAGACTGGCACTATTACAGAACCTTCATTTCCAGAATGCAAATATCACATCATTAGCTTGTAAACACTGCTAATACAATGCTTTTAAACTTGCATTACTGGACACTGGATAAATATTTTTGAATGAATTAGACGTATTAATAGATTCATTCTTCTCTGTTGGTTTCACATGTGAACAATTATAAAACCATCTCTAACTCATGTGCCTTTCGATGTGTACTGTAGAAAATCCTTTAATTATAAAATAAATGCCATGTATGCACACATGCCATGCACACACCCTCCCATCATATAATAAATCAGTGCTAATTACTGCAAGAAGTAATACATTCATGAATGTTAGATGTAAAATATTGTCCTTTCATGTGGACAAAAATATTAACTCATCCACTTAATTAAAAGCCCATATTTAATGCATGTGCATCATTTGACAGTTTGCACATCCATTCATTCTGAAGAGATTTACCAGGTGAAGATATTTCATAATATGTATTAACTTCTAATGGGAAAAAGTTCCAGAGAAAAATTACCCCCAGAGTATATCTTTAAAAGTCATTATTAAGACATAAATTTATTTATAACAGGGAATGAATTTGAGTTATAAATATTCTTTCAAGGATGGGGAAGTTTATTTATAGCTTTAAAGTTTTTTAATACTCAAGTCAATTCATAGTTCAAAGGGGAATTTAACAAAAAATATATGAACGGACTTAAAAAACATCCATACTCCTAGTCAGCAGATCTGATTCTGAGTTCTACCTAGTTATGTGACATTGAGCTTATATTCAAACCTGTTAAACCTCATTTTCTCACCTGTAAAATGGAGACATTCATAACCCCTATGATTTCTGCTTTTTCTCGGGTTCTATTCAATAGTTCTGGAAATAGATCAAGCTTTCACTAAACATAAGACAAAAGGATGCTGGTGCCTCAAGATAACTTCTCTTTGGGGCGCCTGGGTGGCTCAGTGGTTAAGCATCTAACTCTTGATTTCAGCTCAGGTCGTAATCTCGCGGTTTGTGGCATTGAGCCCTGCACTGGGCTCTATGCTGACAGCACAGAGTCTGCTTGGGATTCTCTCTCCCCTTTCTCTCTGCCCCTCCTGTGCTCATGCTCTCTGTGAAAATAAATATTTTTAAAAAGGTTAACTTTTATTAATTTTTCTTACATGTGATGCTACATTTTCAACTAGCTTTTCTTTAAAAAAACTTAATCATAAATGCAACACACATGTAAAAACTGCATGAAAAGTCACAGATCAATTATGTGCCATAAAGCAAGTGCCTATGAAACCACTCTCCAGTCCAAATTTAGAACAGTATTGCTACCCAGATGCTTCCTCTTGGGCCACATGTTACTCTACCTTGCTCACAGGTAACCACCCTCCTGATTTTCATAACAATTACATTCATATTTTTCTTTACACTTTATCAAATCTAAATGCATCCCTACATTTTCCTGTACTTCAAAATTTATATTCATGTAATTATATATCATGTATTTCTGGATCTGCCTTCTTTAATTCAATATTATATTTGTGTTCCATCTATGTTTCATGTGTCTACAACTCCCCTTTTCATTACTTCATAGTATTCCATTGAATAAACATGCAGAAATTCAGGTTGCATCCATTCTACTATGGATGACTGTATCCATTTACTGATACGATGAATAATGTGTATGAACATTCATGTTCATGTGTAATGGTAGTCATGTGTGTACATTTTTGTTAGGTGTGTTTCTAGAGTAGAACTACTGAGTAATAAAGATAAAATATTTCTCCCAGTCACAAAGACCAAAAATGAGAATTCTGTTTTTTCTGTCACTTTGCTAAGATATTACACTATAATTTTAATATTAGCTATTCCTGGAGTACATCAGCATTTCATATGTAAATTTGAATTTCCCTGATGACTGAGGAGTTTGAATCCCAGGCTAAATGTTTATTGGCCATCTGGATATCATCTTTCAAACACATTTTTAAAAACCTATTCTCTAATTAAAATGATTTTCTAATTGTTTACTGCTGTCCAAAGGGGGAATCAAAGACCCCAAAATTCATGCCTGTTGGTCTCTGTCCTTCACTTCAATCAGATATCTTTGGCCTTCAAGAAGGTTCGTTCAATAATTTTGCTCTGTATGTTATTTTAAGTTAGGTAAAGTTTATTTTTTAAAGTTTATTTGTTTTGAGAGAGAGAGACAGACAGACAGAGAGACAGAGAGCTGTGGGGGGAGGAGAGGGGCAGATAGAGAAGGAGAGAGAGAATCCCAAGCAGGCTCAGTGTTGTCAGGGCAGAGCCTGACCAAGGGCTTGATTCCATAAACTGTTAAGCACAAATTAATTTTAATTACCTACTCCATCGTTTCTAGAAGACTGTTGCCTCATTTGTTACATAGCAATATCAATATAAAGAACTTGTAGGATCATACATCATTTTCCATCTTGTACCATACTAAATCTACTTTATTTAAGGCCATCCTGTTTTCCCCAGTTTGAAGCTCCTATATTTCTGTACTCAGTATCATGGAGCTTCCCAGCTGCTGATTTTTCATTCAATACGTGACATCTACTAAAGCCAACCAAAAGGAGAAAAGAAGCTCAAAGTAGAAAGGTTACTAGAATCAAGCTTCTATCAATATTTCTGTTCTCTGGGCCAGTTGTTTTCCCTTCTCTATGCCTGATTCTTGTCAGGTTTATTTGTCAAATAAACTCACTCTACTTGGCTTTAAATTGGGCCCCCTCAACACAGATCTTCAATTTTTTCCTTCCCTCAATTATCCACAAACATCTTGGAACCATCTTGCTTCTCAAACATTCCAAATATTTTTGTCTTCTAGCCCTTCTAGGACACTGCCTTCAGTTCTACTGGTCCGTGAAACCAGCTCATTCACTTCACTCTTGACATGCCCATGTTCTGACACGACAAAGACACTTACAGTGTTTCCGTCCCTAGTCTGACATTTTGGTGGTAATATATTGTCCTAGTTCCATCTTGCATTTCAGAGTTCTTTTTACTCCCTCAATTGTGTTTCTTTCTTTTCTCATACCTTAAATGTACATTTCTCTACATACCAACTCCTTTGAATAGCAACAAGGCCAGAATTCTGTCAATTATTTTTCTACTACCTAAACCTGCATTCAAAGTTCAGATTTCTACCAAAATTACAGCTAATTCTAATCGCCAGTGGGTCACAAAACCCAAAACTGTTACATCACTTACATTTCTCAATTCAGTATTTTAATGCCATCATTCTTCTTTCTCATTGTCCCTCAAGATTGTAATCTGAAAATCTTAATGCTATTTTTTTAACATCATTTTTTTTTTTTACTTTCCACACACACTACATGAAGTAGAGTGTGTGAGCTAGAGTTTTTATTCAATGGTCCATGGAGTTATGGGGAAATGACAATCTCTGAATCCACAGGAAGAATGCATTATTTTGTATATATCTATGTGAATTTATAAAGAAATACCATTAGTTTTTATTAGTTTATTAAAGGATTAAGAACCAATGTTTCAGATTCTCATCACCTTATACTAGGATTATTGTAGTAACCTTTGGCTTAATAGGCTTATTCTCTAAATTTGGCTGATCCAAGTGATGAATCTTTAAAGAAATATTTTCATACATCCAATATTAATTCATTCATTTAATAAATATAAAGTGAGTATCTCCTATGTACCAAATACCATTTAAGGTTCTGGGTCACATTGATGAACAAGACAGAAACAAAATTCTTCTCACAGAGCTCACATTTTAGTGAATAAAGAAAAATCCAATCTATTAATAAACAAAGAATCAAGAAAATATCCATTAGCCCTATTTGCTGTCCATGTAATTAAACAGGAAGATTTCACAGTTACTGGGTAGCTATGTCTGAAGAGATGGTCATGAAAAGCTCTTCTAAGAACCTGACAGCTCTAAATGAGAAGAAGCAAGCCATGTACAACCAAGGAAAAGGACCCCAGAGGTGTGCATTAACATAAAAGCTGAAAGGTGGTAACGAACCTGGGATCTTTGTAGGAACAAAAAAAGAGGCCAGTTTTGCTAATGCACAGTGAGCAAGAAGGCAAAGTGGGGATGAGGTCAAAGGGATAGGTAGGAGCAGATAATTTAGGATGGTGGAAATGAAAACCGAGTTTGGATTAAGGGTAAGCATGATGAAAATTTAAGTAGAAGACATGGAATCTGGTTTATTTTCTGTAAAGAAAAAAAGGATCTTGACAAAAGTAAAAGAGAGGCAAGCAAAGCCACTCAGTTGATCATGGAGGTCAAGGTGCTGGTCTCTGCAAAACCTACACTATTTTCCTCTTGGGTCCCTCTGTGTAGTCATGGTGATGCTACCCATGCTTCATGTGTCTCCCCTCGCTTTTGCATACATAACCTCCTCTCCTGTCACCACAGCGCCACAGTATTAAACCCATTACACAAACAGTATTAAGAAAAGAAAAACAGGGGCGCCTGGGTGGCTCTGTGGGTTGAGCTCCCGACTTCGGCTCAGGTCATGATCTCACCATTCGTGGGTTCAAGCCCCGTGTCAGGCTCTGTGCTGACTGCTTGCTCAGAGCCTGCAGCCTGCTTCAGATTCTGTGTCTCCTTCTCTCTCTGCCCCTCCCCCGCTCATGCTTTGTCTCACTCTGTTTCTCAAAAATAAATAAATGTAAAAAAAATTTAAAAAAAAAAAAGAAAAACACCAGAATGGTTGAGACTTACGTTGAAATGATCAAGTAGCCAAGTGAATTGGCTATTATTTACATGATGTGTTCTTTAAATTATGTCATAGCTTTAAGTACATTACAGAAAGAGTCTGGCCTCTATATTATTCATACTAATCCATGTATTCGGCACTATGGTAAAATATAAAGTTCAGATTTTTGAAGTAACCTATAAAAATAACAGTCAAAATACTGTTTTATCCTAAAAATGCTGATTACATTGTAAAAAAGAAATATGTTCAAATCAGTATTAATCAATGTCATTTTTAAAAGCAATCGTACATCATGAGTCATGATTCTAATTGTATGGAAATGGCCATTGGCTAATCAACAAGCAGGAATAAAGTAAAATGTTTTGAGCATCAAACTGATCTGTGCTAACTAATTTGTATCACTTCTACTCTCCTTCCTCAAATACCATTCTCTTCTTCATGTTTCTTTAGATACCATCTTAGCCCCTTTTATTTCAAACATCAGTGCCCAATCGTGTCTCTAAACATATTTTTAAAACCATGTTAGCTATCAGCAAAGTTTAAATATTGTTTGTCAGAAAGTGATAGAAAACTACTGGGGAAAATAACCACCATCGAACTCTTCTAGTATGTGCATTCTTAGCAGAGGGTCATTATGACATTTGTCATTGGAGAAATGCAAGTTCAACAAATGAGTTTGTTTTTCTTCTAATTTCTAGTTAATCTTTTTACAAAGAAAAAAACTTGTTAAAATCCCTTGGCCAAACTGGGGCACCAGGAGGGCTCAGTTGGTTAAGTGTGTGACTCTCTATCTGGGCTCAGGTCATGACCTCACGGTTCGTGAGTTCGAGCCCCACATTGGCTCCACTGTTTGGGATTCTCTTTCCCTCTCTCTGCTCCTCCCCTGCATGCATGCTCTCGCATGTGTTCTCTCTCTCTCTCTGTCTCTATCTCGCATAAAACAAACAAACAAAAAAACAAAAAGGTCTTGGCAACCCTAAGGCTTAGAATGTCCTTAAGGCATGCATCAGGCTGAAAAGTTAGTTTTATGTAGGTAATATTTGCACATTATCTTGAACATACAGAGGGAAGATACTAGAATAAGTGAAAATTCCATCAAATTAACATCAAACCTGAACATTCCTGACTCCTACATGCAAACCAACTATCTCAGATAAAATTCAAACTGGGGCACAGTTATACTGAACTTGTGATTATCAGAAATAACCAAGTTCTACCAGTAAAACATCATTTCTCACCTCATTCACTTTCCAACTTCTTGAAAGTTAATTACATGTAATACAACAATCCCACTTCAGGTTATTTATCCAAAATAATTGAAGCCTGTATCTCCACAAGATGTTAGCACTCCCACATTCATTGTCATACTACTCATAATAGCCAACTTGCGGAAACAGATGAATAGATTTTGTTTTTAAGTGTGGTATATACATACAATGTAATATTATTTGGCTTTAACAAGGAAGAAATTCTGACACATGTTACAATATGAATGAAACTTGGGGGCAATATGCTAAGTGAAGCAAGATCTAGAAGGACAAATGCTGCATGATTCCACTTATAGGAGGTAATGAAAGTAGTCAAATTCACAGAATCAAAGAGTATAATGGAGGTTTCCAGTGGCTGGGAGGCAGGAGAATGGGGAGTTTGTAATCAATGGGTAAGAATGGGGAGTTTGTAATCAATGGGTATCAAGTTTCAGTTTAAGCAAGATGAATAAGCTCTAGCGATCTACTGTACAACATCGTGCCTATAGTCAAAAATACAGCATTGAACACTTAAAAATTTGCTCATCTCACATTGTGTGATTTTTGCAGTAAAATAAAAATAATTATCCCCGTATAAAAATTGACCATTGTCATAACAGTTATTCCTATGGTACATTGGTTTTAATTCTAATTCTATTGTTTACTTATTTCATTATAGTTACTAGTTCATATGCCTGTTTTTCCATTCAGACGAAAAATTTTGGCCATTACATTTTATCTCAATCGTCACAACATCCTACTCAGAAACAACTGTGATCCCATGCTATATATTAAGAAATCAAGGCTACTTCATCTAGCTGTCAAGAACAAACAGGAATATAAGTCTATTCTCTCAAACTCCAAAGCCATTTTGTATTCACTCTTCTATACCTAGTAGTCCTTGTGGTCAGAACTCTTACCCAGACGGAAGGAGGGACTTACATTTGCTTTAAAAGTCCCTTAACACCCTCAACCTGTGGGTCTAGAGGTCATCATTTAGGTGTTATCCTAAGTTTCAGAGATAAATCAATCCTGCAGTGTTTTATACGAGATGCAGGGGGAAAGTTAGAAAACTGTATTATGCAACCTACAGAAACTAGGCTTCATCATCTCTTTTTTTTTTTTTTAATTTTTTTTTCAACGTTTTTTTTTTTTTTTTTATTTATTTTTGGGACAGAGAGAGACAGAGCATGAACGGGGGAGGGGCAGAGAGAGAGGGAGACACAGAATTGGAAACAGGCTCCAGGCTCGGAGCCATCAGCCCAGAGCCTGACGCGGGGCTCGAACTCACGGACCGCGAGATCGTGACCTGGCTGAAGTCGGACGTTTAACCGACTGTGCCACCCAGGCGCCCCCATCATCTCTTCAATTATCATCAATTGAAAAAGTTGCTTTAAACTACTTTTCAAGATGTACTTGTGATGAGTGTATGACAAATGAATTACAAACAGAAAGGCACCGGGGCACGTGGGTGGCTCAGTCCGTTCAGCCACCGACCTCGGCTCAGGTCAGTATCTCGCAGTTCGTGAGTTCGAGCCCCACATCGGGCTCCGTGCTGACAGCTCAGAGCCTGGAACCTGCTTCAGATTCTGTGTCTCCCTCTCTCTGCCCCTTTCCAGCTCATGCTCTGTCTCTCTCTGTCTCTCAAAGATGAATAAATGTTAAAACAACAACAAAATCAACAACAGAAAGGCACCTTCCTGAATAAAGAAATTAAAATTGAACACCAAAAAAACTCAATTATGTCAAATGATAGGAACATTTCTTTAAAAATCATATGTTACACGAAATACAGAGTTCGGCTTTTAGAGCAACTTCTTTATAATCTTTGGAAAGATTAACTGTCAAGATACTATTTTTGCCTTAAAAATACCAGTACATGTGCATATACAAATGTAAAACAGAAAAGATTCCTAGACAATATTAATCAATGTCATTTGTTTAAAAAAAAAACAATTGGTGCACATCATGAGTCATGAATGTAAATTTATGCAAACTGCCTTTGGCTAATAAACAAGGAGAATTAAAATAAAAATGCACTAAATGTCAACTGGATCAATGATAACTAATTTGTATAGATTTAAATTATATCTATCTACCTCAGGCAATCACCAATTTCTTTATTAACTGTGTTGGAACATTTTTGAGCAATTAGAACTCAATTGCTATCAAATAGCTAAGATTTTAAAATGGCATTTAAAAATTACATGCTTGAACATTGAGAAGAAATTAAAATCCTGTTTATTTCTGATTGCTTATTATACAGGTCAATGAACATTTTCTGAGTTCAATTTCAATAATTTCCTGTGGTATTTTCTAACATTCTTGAAATTTCTAGGTTTTAAGAATGAGGGTTAAAATAAACCGCACCTTTGCTGCAAAACCATATTAACAGGATTAATTCCTATCAAATAAAACACTGACTAGCTTAAGTATATTGTCTTTACTTGAAAACTCCAGAGATCAAATTAAAGAATCCATTTGATGGAGGAATGTCCAGGTTAATTTTCTTTCTCTAAATTTCTGGAAAAAAACCACGAGAGCATATTCTATGTCATGCACAAGGGAAGAGATCTTCTAAGACCATCAATGTTCTCTGCTGCAATCAAGTTCATTTCAAAAAAAAAAAAATCAGTTACATCTATACCACCCAAATCCAAGTAGATATCAGGACATAAGTGGTTTGAAAGTTTTAGGCTCTAATTTCCTATGAAAAATTTCTCTTCTTTCCCATAAGATTCTCTTTCAGGGCCAGTATTTTTATGCCTCAATTCGAGAGGATGGTTCCTGAGATACACTCTTATTCCTTGTAAATCATGAAGAGATACAGGCCAGCATCTGAAACCTGACCCATGACAGTGTCTCACGTATCTGTGGTGAGGGCTGACCATAAAATTGTCTTTCTATTGCAAAGAAATGATCAGTGAAAATATAACTTTAAAACCAATGCTGTTTAGATTTTCACCTCTTGAAATCGAAAACTAGGTAAAAGATACCAATTCTCCCTTAGAAAACAACTTAACAAAGGTTTTAAATAGCTCTCAACATCAAGGAGACAATATGATAGTGAAGAATATACAGATGTGAAAACCCAGAAGAGTTAACGGAGCTTTCAAAGCTCCATTGTCTCATCTAGAATAAATATCTGAAAAATTAAGCTGCAATTTTGTTAACATCACAGGGCAAAAGGAAAAGCCCAGGACCTTCCTAATGTAGGACTCTGACAATCCACTCATTGAGAATAAATGTATACATATGTATGTTTAGGTATGCTTATGTAAAAGCAAAATGAATGATAACAATATTACAAGGAACAGGAGGAGAAAATTTGGATCATTTTCTTACAGTAACACACTCACACACCCCTGAAGGTGTCTACTGTTACTTCAAAGTAGTCTAGTTATAAATGTATACTGCAAACTCTAGAGTAACAACTTTAAAAAGCCAAAAAAGTATAATTGATATGATATGCTAAGAGAGGAAAGAAAAGGGACTTATATAATATTCTTAATAACACTAAACAAGGCAGAAGGGTGGAAGACAAAACTAGGAACAACAAAGGAAACAAATAGCAAACAGTAACAAATAGATACTAATCCAACTATATGAATAAATACTTTGAATGTCAATGGTCCAAATGGATCAATTAAGACACAATGCCAGAGAGGATTAAAAAAACACTTTATATTGTGTACCAGAAATCCACTTTAAATATAAACATAAATACAGTGTAAAAGTAAGTGGATGGAGAAAAATTTATCAGGCTAACACTATTGAAATGAAAGCAGAAGTAGATATATTAATTTCAGACATAACATACTTCAGAGCAAGAAAAGTTATCACCCATTATGAGGGACATTACATAACGATGGGGTCAATTCTCTAATAAGAGGTAACAATCTTAAAATGTATGCAATTAACAAGAGAACATGAAACAAAACCTGATAGAACTGCAAGAATTAACACACAAATCCACTATTAGAGTTGAAGATTTTAACAGCCATTTCTAAAAAATGGACAGATTCAGCAGGCAAAAGTCTAAGATATACTTGAACTCAATAACAAAATCAATCAACAGAATGTGGTGGATACCTATACATTACTTAGTCCAACAACAGAATACAAATTCTTCTAAAGTTCACATAGCACATTCACCAAGACAGACCACATTCTGGACCATTAAACCCAACAACTGTATAAGAATGGAAATCATACAATCTCAATCCATAGATCACAAGAGAATTAAACTAGAACAGCAGAAAGGTAGCTGCAAAATCCAATATCACTGGAGCTTAAACAACATTTCTAAATAACATATGGGACAAAGAAATCTCAAAAGAAATTTTAAAATATTTCAAACTAAAGGAAAAGGAGAAACAACTTACCAAAATTTGTAGGATGCGGTGAAAGCAGTGATTAGAGGGAAATTTATAGCATGGAATGCATAGGTTAGATGAGAATAAAGATCTAAAATCAATCATCTAAGCTTCTCTTTAAGAAACTAGAAAATGAAGGGCAAATGAGACACCAGTAAGCAGAAGAAAATCAGTAATAAGAGGGGAGCTTAGATGTTGCATAGTAAGAGGACCCTAGCCTCTTCTTGGCCCTTGAACACAAGATAAATATCAAATCATTCTCAATACCCCAGAAATTAACCTGAAGACTGACAGAACAAACTCCACAACTAAAGGGAGACAAGAAGCCATATTGAAGAAGGTAGGAAGTACAGAGATGTGGTTTGGGAGAGAAATGGATCACTAGTGCTCCATTTCTAGGAGAGGGAGCCCCGGTGGCAAAGAAGGGAGCGGGGAGATGAAGAGAGGGGAACTAATTGGGGGGAATGCAAACTGGGGCAGCCACTCTGGAAAATATTATGGATGTTCCTCAGAAAGTTAGAGATAAAACTACCCTATGACCCAGTAATTGTACTACTAGGTAGTTACCCCCAAAATACAAAAATACTAATTCAAAGGGATACATGCACTCTGATGTTCATAGCAGCATTATAAACTGTAGCCAAATAATAGAAAGAACCCAAAAGTCCATCAACTGATGAAGGATACAGAAATTGTGATACATATACAATGGAATATTACTCAGCTGTAAAAAGAAGGAAATCTTGCCATTTCTAACAACAAGGATGGAACTAGAGCGTATTATGGTAAGCAAAATAAGTTAAAATGAGAAAGATAGATACCATATGAGTTCACTCATATGTGGAATTTAAGAGGCAAAACAATCACAAGGGGAAACAGAGCGGAAAGCCAAGAAATAGACTCTTAATTTTAGAGAACTGATGGTTACCAGAAGGGAGGTAGGGAGATGGGTGAAATAGGTGATGGGGGCTAAGGAGTGTACTTGTTGTGATGAACACGGGGTGTTGTATGGAAGTGTTGAATCACTAAATTGTACATTTGAAAGTACTATCACACTGTATGTTAACTGGATTTAAAGGAAGAGCAGTAAAAAGAATCAGAGAAGAAACCAATCAAATTAAACAAAAGAATCCAATAGAGGCAAATAATAAAACCAAAAGCTTGTTCTTTGAAAAGTATATAAAATTGATATACCTATGCCATGCTAATAATAAAAGGGGGGGAACACAAATTACTAATATGAGGCATGAAATACAGACCTCACCAGAGATTTCATGGACACTAAAAAGATAATCAAGAAATAACGGAGCATCTGGGTGCCTCAGTTTGTTCAGTGTCCAACTTTGGCTCAGGTCATGATCTCGCGGTCCGTGAGTTTGAGCCCCACTTTGGACTCTGCTGCCAGTTCAGAGCCTGGAGCCTGCTTTGAATTCTGTCTCCCTCTCTCTCTACCCCTACCCTGCTCATGCTCTCTCTCATGAATGAATAAATGTTAAAAAAAAAAATTTAAAGAAATACTATCAAGTACTCTATACCCTCAAATTTGATTATCTAAATGAAATTGATCACTTCTTCGAAACAAACAATATTCCAAAATTCACTTAAGACATAGAATTGAAGTTATTTTATTCACACAAGAGGGAAAAGACAATCTGAACAGGACCACATTTGTTAAATGAATTGGATCAAAAACAGAATGCATCAAGCCTAGATGGGTTCACTGGTGATTTCTATGAAATATTTAAGGATGAAGTTATATCTATTCTCTAGAGTCTTTTCCAGAAGATACTGGCAGAGGAAATATTTCCTAATTCTTTGTATGAGGCAATACATCAACAAATGATGTTGGATATCCACATGCAGAAAAAAAAAAAAAAAGAATCTAAACAAAGACCTCAGATAGTTTGCAAAAATTAAGGAGAAAACCTAGACAGCACTAAGTGTGGTGAGGATTTTTATCACCAAAGCTATGATCCATGAAAGAATGAATTAGTAAACTGGACTTCATTAAACTTACAAAGTTCTGCTCTGCAAAAGACAACGTCAAGAGAATGAGAAGACAATCCAGACTGAGAAAAATATTTGCAAAAAACACTTTTGATATATGGCATTTATCCAAAATATAGAAAGAACTTTCAAAACTCAACACTTAGAAAACCCATATTAAAAATGGGACAAAGATCTTAACAGACACCTCCCTGAAGAAGGTATACAGATGGCAAATAAGCATATGAAGACACGCTCCACATCACACATTATCCGGGAAATGCAAATTAAAACAAGATACCACAAAACACCTATTAGAATGGCCGAAATCCAGATCACCGACAATACCCAACTCTGGTGAGGATGTGGACCAACAGCTCATGCAGTGCTGGTGGGAATGCAAAATTATATGGCTGCTTTGAAAAATTGTTTTTTTTTTTTTAATTTTTTTTCAACGTTTTTTATTTATTTTTGGGACAGAGAGAGATACAGCATGAACGGGGGAGGGGCAGAGAGAGAGGGAGACACAGAATCGGAAACAGGCTCCAGGCTCGGAGCCATCAGCCCAGAGCCTGACGCGGGGCTCGAACTCACGGACCGCGAGATCGTGACCTGGCTGAAGTCGGACGTTTAACCGACTGCGCCACCCAGGCGCCCCATGAAAGATTGTTTTACAGTTTCTTTAAAATTAAACATACTTTTAACATGCAATCAGTAATCATGCTCCTTGGTATTTACCCAAATGATTTGAAAACTGATGTTCATATGAAAACCTGCACATGGATGTTTACAGAGGGTTTTTATGGCAATTAAAGTATTCTGTAGAATACCAGGATGGTGGATAGTGTTATTATATATTTGTTAAAATTCTTAGAGTGTACAATACCAAGAATGAACCCTGATGTAAAATGGGGACTTCAGGGTGATAATGCTGTAGCAGTGTAGGTTCATCTACTGTAACAAATGAGATGATGATATGGGGTGTGGGGCGGATGTGCATCTTTGGGAATAGAGAGTATATGGGAATTCTCTGCACTTTTTGCTCAATTTTGCTGGGAACCTAAAACTTTTCTAAAAAATAAAGTTTATTAATGAAAAGTATTATTTGATCAAAAAGAATATATGAGAATAAATATTTTTAAGGCTGACTTTTTTCTGTGGGGAGGAGTATGGATATAGCCAGATAGCAAGTGACTCCCCAAAATCAATCAATAAAATGTATTCACATAAAAAATTGTCCATAGGAATTTATTTTTGTAGATATAGTCAAGAAATATGCTATATTTTGTTAAATTTACTTATTCTTTTTTATTGTAGTCTTTAGAAACAAGGATGACAAATAGCTTCTTATAAAAATCAATGTCTAGATCATACACATATACAGGAAAATATCACATAAGTGAGAATGATCTGAATTAATAAATCAACAGCACAAACCAAACCACAGAAATTTGAGCTACTGAAATTAATTGGAACTCCGTATTTACAGTAGAAATGAAATCCAAGTTGCAAAATATGGACAGGGAATTCTAAAAAGTGTTGGAGTAATTTTGGAAAAGAACTAAGTAGATATTGCAAAAACATTAAATGTAATGAATGAAATAAAAACTCAATGTATACTTTTAATGGTAGATACATACAACTTAAGACAGAATTAATTACTAGAAAAATATCCATAATTCATCCAAAAATAGAAAAAAAAGGAAGGAAAATACAGAAAAGGCACAGAGTTACAATGACAAGGCCTACCTTACATTTAGTTGATGTCCCAGAATGAGAGGAGAGAAAAAAATGGAGAAGAGAAACTTTTGGGACATAATGGCAAATAGCCAAACCTTATGCAAGACCCTAATCCACAGTGAAATACGTATCCTCCAGTGGGGAGATAAGTTAAATGGGTGATGGGTGTGAAAGAGAGCACTTGTGATGAACACTGGGAATTGTATATAGGTGAGGAATCACCGAATCTTACACCTGACACTAATGTTACACTATATGTTAACTGATATTTAAATAAAAATTTGAAGAAAAAAAATTCACATCCACAAATATTCACAGAAACACTGTAACACACTCAAACAGAAAACACCACAAATGTCCACCAAAAGTAGAATGCATAGGCAGTGCACCCAGCAGTCCCCTGGATCTGTGTCTTGCTTCAGCAGGACGGAAGAGACTCGGGGAAGCCCCTTCTACCAGTCTCTGATCACACTCCAAAACTTTTTCCAGGTGCAACCTTCAAAGCCATCTTTGCTGCCACCCTCTGACTCCAGGATCAGCCAACACCCAATTTTGAGCTTAGCTCCTCAATACTGATCAACCACGAGCTCCCTCACTCATATTATTCCATGAAAGTTGGAGGCCACCCACAACTGCCTAGTCCACATGCAGCTGCAGTCTTCCTACACTTACCTTTCTTTGGGCTTGTATTTCGACAGGGACAACGTGGCTCTGGAGGCCGTGGGCCACTTCTTCCACAAGTTGGCTATGCAGAAGCAGGAGGGCACAGAGCATCTCCCGAAGATGCAAAACCAGCCTGGCAGCGTCCTCTTCCAGGATGTGCATAAGCCTTCCCAAGAGAAGTAGGTAAAACCCTGGAGGCTGTGGAAATCATCCTAGTTCTGGAGAATAACCTGAACCAGGCCCTTTTGGATCTGTATGCTTTGGTTCTCTCTACCGAGACCCCTATCTTTGTGACTTCCTGCCCACTTCCTAGATGAGGAGGTGAAAAGCACGAAGAAGATGGCGACCACCTGGCTCACTTCTGCAGGCTGGCTGGCCTCCAGGCTGGGCTGGGTGACTATCTATTAGAAAGGCTCATCCGCTGGGTGTCGGGGTGGCTCAGTTAGTTAAGCCCCTGACTCATGGTTTCAGCTCAGGTCATCATCTCACGGTTTCATGAGTTTGGACCCTGTGCTGACAGCATGGAGCCTACTTCATAGTCTCTCTCTCTCTTCTCTCTCTGCCCCTACCCACACTTGTACTATATCTGTATCTCTCAAAATAAATAAATAAACTTTAAAAAATAAAGAAAGGCTCATCCTCAAGCACAACTATGAGCCTCTGAAGCCCAGCAGCCTTTGAAGGGACGCTCTGGCATCACCCTGGTGCCAAGGCTTGTGCCTCAGCCTCTCCCAGCAGCCACCAGGCAGCTTTGTAACCACCCTGGAGCCCTTTCCCAAGCTGTGGACCAAACGGAAAGTAAGATCTTTTTTTAGAAAAAAACAAAAAAGTAGAATGCTTAAATAAATTGTGCATAAGTAAATTGTAGCATATGCATTCAGTGAATACTACAAAACAATAAAGACAGATTTCTACTTTAAGCCTCAACAATTAAGGATCTTATAAACACAAGGCTAAATGTTAGAAATGAGACCTGCAAATCATACAAAATGATGAGATAAAAAATAAAAAAAAAAACACGAACATTTTGGGGTGCCTGGGTGGCTCAGTCCTCTGAACATCTGACTCTTGATTTCAGCTTAGGTCATGGTGTCACAGTCATGGGATTGGTCCCTGAAGTGGGCTACATGCTGGGTATAGAGCCTGCCTGAGATTCTATCTCCCTCTACCATTCATTGTCTGTCTGTCTGTCTGTCTGTCTGTCTGTCTCTCTCTCTCTCTCTCTCTCTCTCTCACACACACACACACACACACACACACACACACACACACACACAAGAAAAGAGAAAAGCAAACAAAATTTAGTTTCATACATGGCATGAAATCACAAAGTAAGTAGGTGTTTTAGCCAGCAGGGGGTTTCACATCCTCTCAGTGCATCCCTTTGGCCCCTTCCATGGCCATGTCTCCTCAGACCTCTTCTGCCAGCCCCTTACACTTACAAGGATGAAATCACTGGGTTCTACTCCTGAAGCCAAGACTAGACTGCATGTTAACTTGAAAATTAAAAAAAAAAATTATTTGCCACAAATAAATAACAATGTTTAAAAAAAGGATCAAATCTGATTACATTGGGTCCACCTGGACAATGCAAGAGAATGTGTTTAAGATAACCTGTAACTTTTATTCCCCTTTACCACGTATCATAACATATTCATAGTCTGACGCTGGGGGATTAGGAAGTAGGGGTCTCTGGGATGGTGGTTATTCTGACTACCGATTGTATTATTTATTTAAGTTTTGAAACACATTTTTATGTTATCAGGTTTCTTTTAAGCTCACCTAAAGCCACAACTTGAAGTTCATATTCAAAATTGATGTAAAGTGCAATGTCAAATTTCATTACTACTCAACCAGTGGGGCTTTACACATTTACTTTGACAATATGGTAAGTACATTTAGTAATTTTCTTTTCCAGCTTCAAGTCATATATAAAATGCAACTAAATAGGTAGATATTTTGTAAAAATACAGTGAAACTCTAGCAATATATATTATTCCTTCATTATCATCAAATTCTGATAAAAGATTTTTTTAATATTTTTCTTTATTTTTGAGAGAGAGAGCAAGTGAACACTCATGCGGGAGCAGGGGCAGAGAGAGAAGGGGACAGAGAACACCAAGCAGGTTCCATGCTGTCGGCGCAGAGTCTGACACGGGGCTGGATCCCACAAACCATGAGATCGTGAACTGAGCTGAAATCAAGAGTCGTAGGCTTAACAGACTGAGCCATGAAGGCACCCCTAATATAGACAGAGATACATGTGTTGTTCTCAAACAGAGTAAGTTCTTTACAGTACCAGCAAGTTGATTTAAAAGGTAACTGCCACATTATCATTTGAGACTTTCTCAGTTAAGCATTGATTAATTTCCTACATTTATAACACATGAAAACTTGTTTTTATTTTTCTA